>NC_090299.1:111635101-112240726 GCF_039906515.1 Pseudorca crassidens
AACTAATTAAAAATTTAAAAACCCAGACCACCCCCCAGAACTACTGAGTCAAAATTCAATAACATTGCACTTTATTAACTTGGCCTAAGCTTTAATTTTATATTCCCTGGAGAATTTTCTTACATTGTTGTTATTTCTTACATTGTTTTTGTGTAGCTGCTCTCTATTCCTGGGATTTATTTTTTGTGTTATTTCTTCTACTAGGTTATTATTTATTTGTGTTATTATTTATCTACTTATATATACAAGTATATATATTATTCGTCTTATTTCTTCTACTAGTGAAGGTCTCTCTGAGGTAGTGATTGGTTGAGTTGGGTTTGCTCAAGCAACTAAAGGAAGGCCACTAATTCTGGGATGCAGTAAAAAGAGGTCAAACAACACAGGACTTTTTAAACCCAGATAAGAAATCTGAATTTTATTCCTAGCATATGGGAAGCCATTGGAAAAGAAGTGGTTTGATTTAATTTATAATTTCAATTGATCAGTACAGCGCTATGGAGTACAGACTGGGGTGGAACAAGAATGGGGCAGGGTGGTGGCACGGTGGTTAAGAATCCACCTGCCAGTGCAGGGGACACGGGTTCGAGCCCTGGTCCGGGAAGATCCCACATGCTGCAGAGAAACTAAGCCCGTGTGCCACAACTACTGAGCCTGTGCTCTAGAGCCCACATGCCACAACTACTGAAGCCCACACACCTAGAGCCCGTGCTCCACAACAAGAGAAGCCACCACAATGGGAAGCCCGCACACCGCAATGAAGAGTAGCCCCTGCTCGCCGCAACAAGAGAAAGCCCGTGCGCAGCAATGAAGACCCAACGCAGCCAAAAATAAAATAAATAAATTAAAACAACAACAAAAAAAGAATGGGGCAGAGACAACAGGAGACCATACCAGCCCAGGTGAGCAGTAATAGTGGCTTAGACTAAAGAAGTAAAGGTGAGGATGAAATCAAATGGATTCAAAGTGTGCTTCATAGATAAAGTGACAAATTGACAGGAATTTTCAACTGAGAGATTTGTTGTGGATTGGAAAAAATGGAAAAGAATGGCAGATAGGATTTTGGCCACTAAACATGTAAACACACTATTTCGATGCAGTGTTATAAATGTTGCAAAGCTGTTGTGCACATAGTTTAATGAACATATAGGGAAAGATGTGTCTAAGATTTCCTGAAAGAATCAAAGAATGTTATACAAGGGGCTTGAAGGATGAACATACTTGCACATTGAGTAGAGATGAAGAGTTCAGTTTTGGACTTGTATGTTACCATTCGCTAGTTGAACTTCTGCCCTCTACTCCTACTCACATTTGCTCATTTCCCTATATTTCTGATGTTAATAAATAATATCACCACAATTTAATCTCCAAAGTTATGCCCTATATTCCATTGTCTACATACAATATAAATCTAAAGTAAATGTTATTCAATATTGAGAAAGTATTAGAAGCACTACCTTCAGAATAAGGAAATGATAAGAATGACCCCTGTCACCTGAGGTTTTATTTAATACAGTAAGACAAAGAATAAATTTAAGATATAAGGATTAGATAGAAAGACATTTATGTTTTATTCTCAGATGATATTGTTATATAGAAAAATCCAAAGAATCTAAACACAAATTTTTAGAAAAATTTTTAGAAATAAGAGGAGTTATTAATGTGACTGGCATATACACCAGCAACAAACAGAAAATGTAGAGAGAAAGAAAGCATTTACAATAGAATAAAATGTTTAAGGTGCTTGGAGGAGAAAATCTAACAAAAATGCATGAGACCTGTATGCAGAAAATTATAAAACTTTTCTGGATGATATTAAAAGATACAAAAAAATAAGTGAGTAGATACCCCAAATTTCATGTTAGGAAAACTTCAGATCACAAAGATGTCAATTTTCCCCAAATTAATGTACAGATTCAATGTAATTACAGTGAAGCTCTCAAAGAGTTTTTCATGGAATTTGACAAGCTAAAGCAACGACTAGGCAAGAAGAGCCATAATATTTCTGAAAAGGAAAATCACGGTGAGAGATTACCCTACAAGATGTCAAGGTTTAGATAAAGATCTAGAAATTAAGACAGTTTGACCAATGGAAATAAGACAAAATAACCAATGGAAAAAAATGGAAAGCCTGCAAGGAAGCCGTAAAGACATAGACCTGTGATTGATAAGGATTAGAAGAAGCATTGCAGATCAGCGTAGCTAGCAGGGACTATTGAATAACTGGTGCTGGAGCAATCAACCATATGAAAAAAATCTGATTGAATGCCTACCTCATACTGTACATAATAATTAGTTACAGATAAACACTTAAGTGTGAAAAGTAAAACTTTAGAAGACAATGTTGAAGCATATATTTGGATTAGAGAGGAATTTCTTAAATTAAAAAAGTACTAACCATAATAAAAAAGATTGCTAAATTGATTACAGGCGTACCTCAGAGATAGTGTGGGCTCAGTTTCAGACAACCTCAATAAAATGAATATTGCAATAAAGCAAGTCACACAGATTTTTTGGTTTTCCAGTGCACATAAATGTAGCATGTTTACACTATACTATAGTCTGTTAAATGTGCAATAGCATTATATCTAAAAAAAGCAAAGTACATACCTTAAATAAAAATACTTTATCACTGAAAACTGCTAACTATCTTCTGAGCCTTCAGTGAGTCATAATGTCTTTGCTGGTGGATGCTTTTGACTCTGTGTTGATGGCTGCTGACTTCAGGGTTGCTGAAGGTTGGGATGGCTGTGGCAGTTTCTTAAAATAAGACAACAGTGAAGTTTGCATTCCAGCAGTGTTTATTCAGCTCTTACTCTCAGGAGTTACTATGACAAGTGATGAGGACACAATATTTGCTAAGAGTCAGTGCCTCCCAACAAGGTGCTGATGATCTGGTGCATTCGGGGACAAAGTGTAAGGTGCAGATGTTTCAGGCTTAGTCCAACTCAGTCATGAAATGGCTAATAGAAAAAATAATTGTTCCAGGGGGTTAGTTATAGTTTAAATGTTTACCTCCCTGAGGTTTAATAAAGAAGGGACCTTTGTGAGACTTGACCACACATGAATGAAGCTAGAGATAGCACCTGTACTATTGCTTGCTGCATAATGACGAAAGGAAGAAGCAGGAACCCCACTACAGTTGAACTTTCGATAGTGTCATTGGCGCTCACATGGTGGCAGATGGCTCCACAGCAGTTCTTAGATCTAAGACAGGAGGAAGTGGCCACACACTCCCAGACAACTTGGCTCTGCAATGTAAAGCTTCTGAGCAAATCCTCAGAGGGCTTAAAAGTTTCCAGTTATGAATACTCACAACTGTAGTAGGAAAGACCTTCTTTATCAGTGCTTCTCATACCTACAACAAATTACTTTGGAATTGTGTCTCAACTAAAAACAACTAGATCATTAAATGCTACTCAGTAAGGCCTGAAGACTCCAAATTACTTGCATTGAATCTTTTGCACAGAGATTTGAGTGTAATTAATTATTTCTGATTTAAACTGTCTGATACTTATTCCAATGACTATTTTCTACTTTCTGAGGAAAAATTAGTTGATTAGAAGATCAGGGGGAAAAGTACTTTGTGTCTTGAACCATACACAATTAATGAACTATGGCTAATTATGGGCACAGCTAGGGTTTATGATATTGGTCAGTTCTGACTGCTCTGTTACCAGCTGACTATGCGTACTATGCACTGTAATAAGAAAATCATACACTTTAGAAAGAATACACGGTTTTGTTTGTTTGCTTACTCTGCTTGTTTTCCAAATTTGTATTTTATAATTAAGGGTTGTAAGAAATAATCGTTTTCCCCAATGGTAACATCTTGCAACACTATAGTACAATATCATAACCAGGATACTGACACTGATATGCTAAGATACAGAATATTTCAATCACCAAAAGGATACCTCATTTTGCCCTTTTATGGCCACAACCTCTTCCCAATTTGCTTTCTCTGTAATCCCTGGCAACCACTAATCTCTTACCCATCTCTATGCTTGTATCATTTCAAGAATATTATATAAATGGAATCAAGCAGCATGTAACCTTTTAGGACTGGCATTTTTTACTCAGCACAATTCTCTGGAGATTTATCCAGATTGTTGCATGTATCAATAATTTATTTCTTTTTATTGCTAAATAGTATTCCAGGACATGGATGTACCACAGTTTGTTTAACCATTCACCCATTGAATAACATCTGAGTTATTTCCACAATTTGTCCATTACAAATAAAGATGCTACAAACATTTTTGCACAGGTTTTTGTGTAAACATAAGTCTTCATTTAGCTGAGGTAAATGCCCAGGTATACAACTGCTGTATCATATGATATTTTCTTGTATACTTATTTCAGATAAAAAAATCTCCTGTAATTCTAATCTTTTTTTACCATAATGGTAAGGTGACGTTTCTCTCTCGCTGCCTTCAAGATTTTTTCTGTCTCTTTATTTCAGAATTTTAATTATGATGTGTTTAGGTGTGTATTTCTTTGAGTTTATCCTGTTTGAGTTTCACTCAGCCTTTTCAATCTGTAGACTTACATGTCTTGGCAATTTGAGAAGTCTTCAGTCATTACTTCTTCATATACTTTTCCCACCCTGCTCTCTTTTTCCTTTCCTTCCAGGACTCTGATGACATGCATGTTAGATCCTTTTTTATAGTCCCACAAGGCCCTGAGGTTCTGTTCATTTTTTTCCAGTTTATATTCTTTCTGTTATTCACATTGAGTAACTTCTATTGTTCTGTCTTCCAGTGGTTCCTGGGTATAATTTGAAAGTAAAACCACAAGATTTCCTGTCAAAGTGGACAAGGATGCTAGAGAAAGGCAGGAGTTGAGGGCAGTGCCAACAGTTTTTATCTGAACAACTGGAAGGATGGAAATGGGGAAGATGGCAAATGGAGTAGGGCAAGAGTGTGTGTGTGTGTGTGTGTGAATAATTGTTGGGAGATTGGGTGGTAGTTAAAGCCGTGAGGCTGGATGAAGTCGTGAAAGCAAGTGGATCAAAGGCATCTTAACAGGAAGAGGTTTAGGGAGATCATAAGGAACTTATTAAAGAAAGCTGAGAAAGAATGACCAGTGAAGTAACAGGAAGGCGGGGAAAGTTTGAGGTCTTGGGAACTCATGAGAAGAAAAACATTTCAAGGATAAAGATGTAATTCTGTGTCAAATCTTGCCAAAAGGCCAGAAAAGATGCAGACTGAGAACTGAACATTAGATTTAGCAACACAAAGGTGTGGTAATGTTGACCAGAGGAGTTTCAATGATGTGGTGGGGCAAGAGCTTGGTTGGAGTAGGATTTGAAGAGAATAAGAAATGATGAAAATCTGAAAGTGAAATCAAGAAAACACTCCCATTTACCATTGCAACAAAAAGAATAAAATATCTAGGAATAAACCTACCTAAGGAGACAAAAGACCTGTATGCAGAAAATTATAAGACACTGATGAAAGAAATTAAAGATGATACAAATAGATGGAGAGATATACCATGTTTGTGGATTGGAAGAATCAACATTATGAAAATGACTCTACTACCCAAAGCAATCTATAGAGTCAATGCAATCCCTATCAAACTACCGCTGGCATTTTTCACAGAACTAGAACAAAAAAGTTCACAATTTGTATGGAAACACAAAAGACCCCGAATAGCCAAAGCAATCTTGAGAATGAAAAACGGAGCTGGAGGAATCAGGCTCCCTGACTTCAGACTATACTACAAAGCTACAGTAATCAAGACAGTATGGTACTGGCACAAAAACAGAAAGATAGATCAATGGAACAGGATAGAAAGCTCAGAGATAAACCCACGCACATATGATCACCTTATCTTTGATAAAGGAGGCAGGAATGTACAGTGGAGAAAGGACAGCCTCTTCAATAAGTGGTGCTGGGAAACCTGGACAGCTACATGTAAAAGTATGAGATTAGATCACTCCCTAACACCATACAGAAAAATAAGCTCAAAATGGATTAAAGACCTAAATGTAAGGCCAGACACTATCAAACTCTTAGAGGAAAACATAGGCAGAACACTCTATGATATAAATCACAGTAAGATCCTTTCTGACCCACCTCCTAGAGAAATGGAAATAAAAACAAAAATAAACAAATGGGACCTAATGAAACTTCAAAGCTTTTGCACAGCAAAGGAAACCATAAACAAGACCAAAAGACAACCCTCAGAATGGGAGAAAATATTTGCAAACAAAGCAACTGACAAAGGATTAATCTCCAAAATTTACAAGCAGCTCATGCAGCTCAATACCAAAAAAACAAACAACCCAATCCAAAAATGGGCAGAAGACCTAAATAGACATTTCTCCAAAGAAGATATACAGACTGCCAACAAACACATGAAAGAATTCTCAACATCACTAATAATTAGAGAAATGCAAATCAAAACTACAATGAGATATCATCTCACACCAGTCAGAATGGCCATCATCAAAAAATCTAGAAACAATAAATGCTGGAGAGGGTGTGGAGAAAAGGGAACACTCTTGCACTGCTGGTGGGAATGTGAATTGGTTCAGCCACTATGGAGAACAGTATGGAGGTTCCGTAAAAAACTACAAAGAACTACCATATGACCCAGCAATCCCACTACTGGGCATATACCCTGAGAAAACCAAAATTCAAAAAGAGTCATGTACCAAAATGTTCATTGCAGCTCTATTTACAATAGCCCGGAGATGGAAACAACCTAAGTGCCCATCATCAGATGAATGGATAAAGAAGATGTGGCACATATATACAATGGAATATTACTCAGCCATAAAAAGAAACGAAATTGAGCTATTTGTAATGAGGTGGATAGACCTAGAGTCTGTCATACAGAGTGAAGTAAGTCAGAAAGAAAAAGACAAATACCGTATGCTAACACATATATATGGAATTTAAGGGAAAAAAATGTCATGCAGAACCTAGGGATAAGACAGGAATAAAGACACAGACTACTGGAGAACGGACTTGAGGATATGGGGAAGGGGAAGGGTGAGCTGTGACAGGGCGAGAGAGAGGCATGGACATATATACACTAACAAACGTAAGGTAGATAGCTAGTGGGAAGCAGCCGCATGGCACAGGGATATCGGCTCAGTGCTTTGTGACCACCTGGAAGGGTGGGATAGGGAGGGTGGGAGGGAGGGATACGCAAGAGGGAAGAGATATGGGAACATATGTATATGTATAACTGATTCACTTTGTTATAAAGCAGAAACTAACACACCATTGTAAAGCAATTATACCCCAATAAAGATGTTAAAAAAAAAAAAGAATAAGAAAAGTTTTCTAGAATACAAGTATGGGCAACTTTTACTCTTAGTGTGATCTCTTCACCAGCCACATTATGTGGCAGAAATTATGATAATCTAATAAAATCTGATCCCCAAAGCTGTAAGGAAATGAAAATTTCTAAAATATCTCTACATCTATAATTTTGTCTCTTTTCTAATTCATAGTTTTTTCTTCTGTTTTTCTTTCACTTTTCCCCTTGAGGTAATTCTATCATAATCTTTTTCAAAGAAATGTGTTTTGAATTTATTTTTTCCTTCTTTTTCTTTATTTTCAATTTAAATTTTCTATTTAAATTTCAACTTTTATCTTTAATAAGTCCATCTTTCTAGTTTCTTGGTATGCGTTTTACAGTTCTATTTCTAATGTCTTCTAATATCTTCAGTTTTTTCTCTTTTGGCCATTCACCTTTAATAACAAAAGTATAAATATTCCTATAACTTTTCCATTACCATATGTTCTAATATTAATATTTTCTTTAATCTGGATTTAAATTTTCTCTTTACTTGCTCTTTAAGTATACTTCTTAATTTCTATGTAGGTAAAGCTTTTTTTCACTTTATTTTTAAATTTTATTATCAGAGTAACCTCTATAATTTCTACTTTTTAAAATATGTTGATATTTTCTTTGTAGACAACAACATGATTCATACAAATATCAACAGTGACCATTTTCTCCTTCATGTTATCTACTGGATTTTCAGTTTAAGACTTTTTTTAAGCTTCAGGAAACTTGGTGTGTGTGTGTGTGTGTGGCACTCAAATCTCCTGACTTGTTTTTTATTTTATTTTTAAAACTTATGTATTTCCCTGTGTCCCCAAGCTGTTCTGTTTCACTGGACCTGCCACTGATTATTCGGACTTTTCCTCTCTCTGACTTTGTTATTTTTTTTCTTGGATTAATGGGATTTATTTCTATTTTCTGAAGTGTCCTAAATGCATGAATATCAGAGAAAATCTCTACCTCCAGGAACCAGCATTGTAGAATCTGGTAGGCTGTCAGCCCCTGCTGAGGCCCCTGAAAGGGACCCATGGATGGGGCACAGCAGGAAAGATGGGGGAAACTCATTGTCAGCTCTTCTATTCTTTCTGAAAGGACCTCAACAGAGCCTTAGACTCATTCCCAGCTGTCCCTCAGTCCCAGGACCAAAGACAAAAGAGCTGGAAGTCAGAAATAGAGGGAAAGGGAGTTTCATTCAGGTTACATTTTCCAACAATCATCTGCCCACAGGTGTTGTCTCAGCTTATGCTGTTTTCCAGATTCTACTTCAATACTGAAATACACAAATAACTATTGTTGTATGAGTCACTTAAGAAAAGCTATATCAGAGGAGATATATTTTAACAGTAATGACTTTTTAAATAAAAATAATATATTTCTAAGCACAATATTTGATATAAGTCCAACTTTGGAAGTCCAAACTCTGAGCTGTTGCTCCAAATGGAATTTAAAAAGGAATTCTGGGATTACATTAATCAGTAGCAATGTTTATGAATTTTATTCATTATATTATTTTTAGAAAACTATTGTAGAAAAGAAGTTGAAATGAAAAATAGAAAAACACTAGAGTATTTCATAATATAGTTAGTGTATAAGGATAAGATATTTCGAATATAATAGAATACACATATCATTTGTAATAAAACAGGGAGAAATCAGGAACCTTTTTAGCTCACAGAGATTCACTAATTATATTGTGGTTAAAGTATGAACAGTTGTTTGAATTAAAATATGAGTTACTCTTTTTTTAATTAAAAATAAAGTATTGCAAATTTACTGAGCTTTTCCACGATGACAAGTGGCTGACAGGAGTATGCTACCAAATAGATAATTGGGGGAAAATATTAACATGTTCCTTCAAGGTAAAGGTAACATTTTAATAATAAGTAAGAAAGTAACTTGGCTATGGAGAGGGCATCTTGAAAACTAATATTTGGGAATGTTCCCATTATTAATGGGAATTAATATTTTTAGCCCCAAATAAATAAATCTATATAAGATTTTCAAATCTGTGCATGCTGAATACTCAAAAATAAAATTTTCAGTGGATTGAAGCAATTTGCTAAAATTAGTATAACAACCACTTATTAGTTTGCAAAGAAACCTGATTGACATCAGGGAAGATGGAACTGTATGAGTCAAATTTTAAGAAAAATGTTTTTTCTTAATTGGGGGATTGGGATTTTTTTAAATGAGTATCATGATTTATTAATGACAGCCAAAAATGTCCCATTTGGCTCATTACATTTGCACAAAGTATCTTTTCACTATGGCAGTTATTATAACCGTGTATCAAAGTAAACTGCACTTAGAACCAGATCCTTAAATTGCTGTATTGTGAGGGTTAAGCTAGATTTGTAAAACATAGTCACATTGATTACATGGTTCTGGGTTCTATGATCTAAAATAAAATTACAATATTAGAGGGTTTTTAAACTAATAATAAGAAATAAAATTAAAATTCCCTTTAAAATTTTATCCTTGCCACTTCTGTTTTTGATTTTTATTTTTGACTATGCTTTACAATGTATATAATATATTATTCTTATAAGTCATTAAAACAATAAACATATATATGGCGTCTGTATTCAAAATATTGGTAAGGTACATGGTTAGAAAAGTGTAAAGGACATTGCAATAAGGAGAGCAGAAGAGAACAGAAATACTTGCAGCATGAAAGGCAAATGGAACACAGTCTGAAATTTTCTGCCTGTCACACCTAAGGCATGATACTTAAAATATAAGATGATGGAAGATGATGGGCAAGACTCCTGGTCTTCACAAGAGGTTACTTGTTTCCTAAAATGCTTTTTATATATTTTCCTACTAACTAGAATATGACTAGTAGGGTTGATTTCCCATTATAACCAAGACAACATTGCTGGCAGAACAGAGGGAGATTTTATTGGCCATCTAACACTCCCCTCCTCCATGAGATTCATGTCTATTTCAGATTAAAACTATTTCAAGATTGAGGTGTTCACAAAAATTGTATAGTTCCAAAATCTCAATAACCCCAAATCTTATCCTTCTCTTTCCAGTCATACCCTATCCTTTCCTCCTCAATTGCATGACAATATGGGGAAAGAGGGAAAACTCTATGTTGAGCAGGTATTTTAAATAGGCCATAACTGAATGTCAATGCAATTGTAGGCCACATATCAGAAATCCCAAACATGCATTCTTCATCTTTTACAACTCTATTTTTGTTCCTGGGGGAAATACATTTGAGTCCCAGAAATGTTTATTTAGCAGAGATATTTTATTGCAATTAGCTGAGAATGAAAGGAACAAAGGAAGTCAATTATAGCTGTCTGGTCATTTGGAACAACCCAGCATTAACTGTCAGTTAATGGAAGAGGCTAGAAACTTTTCCTTCCTCAGACCTTCTTAAAATTAATATGGTTATTAATATTATACCTTACAGACAGAAATCAATAAATCACTGACCAGAAAGGCACTGTTTAAGATGCATGTGAAATTTAGTTCTCCTTTAGCTCCAAAACAGCCAAACCTACAACCTCAGACAGTGTACTTATACTTCCGCATGCATGCAGAGAGAACTAGTTCAGTGTGTTAACAGCTATAGTCGAGAAAGTCATTTTTTTTTTAAATGGAAGAATCAGTCCTTTAAAACAGCATTTGCAGCCTCCACAGAAGATTGCTGTAGGGTGTGTAAGAAGGCATTATCTTTTACAGAGCTATGCATCCCCTTATGTACCATCTCCTCTTAGCCAGTTGCCTGAGTGTGGAACATCTGTGTTTATTTTGCATGACAAAGTTGTTCCTTGGCTTTGCCAAAATGAGTTTTGATGTGGGACTCTGGGTTTGTGGATTTTCCGTAGGGTAGTGATAAAGCTCAAGTGGCAGGACATTGTTTTTGTATATAATGCATATTACATGAAGTCATCCATATTTAATGACAAATGTGCTATATTTTTAATCTTTATAGCTTTAATATGTGTAAGAGGTTTTAATAATTGGTCCTGGAATGATGGTAACTTCCCAGAAATGCTCAGCACAACGGCTGTGGTTCTCAGCCCACAGTTTGCACAGGTTGTAAATTATAAAACTTGACTAGAATTAGACTTGGCAATATCTCTTGTCTTTTGAAGATGCCAATCTGTAACATCATGGGTACAAAATATTTCCATTCACACTTTTAATATTCACCTAAATAGCCTATATGAAAAACCTCAGAAGAAAAATGATGAGATATTCAGGGAAATGAAATTGTTCTCCTAAAGAATTTCTTAAATTTCTGATCTTATTGGCAGAGATATTTAGAATTCTACATGCAAAAACTAAGCGGGTTCACTTCAGTGATTATCCATTTAAGATTCTAATATTTCTGCTTATGTCAGCAGAGTTTTAAATATTATAGATATAAATTCTATATTGTTTCTTTAAAAAATGACTTTGGAGACTTCCCTGGTGGTGCAGTGGTTAAGAATCCTCCTGCCAATGCAGGGCAAACGGGTTCAAGCCCTGGTCTGGGAAGATCCCACATGCCACGGAGCAACTAAGCCCATGCACCACAACTACTGAGCCTGCGCTCTAGAGCCTGTGAGCCACAACTACTGAGCCCATGCACCACAACTACTGAGCCTGCACTCTAGAGCCTGCAAGCCACAACTACTGAGCCTGTGCATCATGGCTACCAAAGCCCGCACACCCTAGAGCCTGTGCTCTGCAACAAGAGAAGCCACTACAACGAGAAGCTCGCACACTGCAACAAAGAGTAGCCCCTGCTCACCACAACTAGAGAAAGCCCGCAAGCAGCAACAAAAAGACTCAATACAGCCAAAAAAACAAACAAACAAACAAAAAAATGACTTTGTGAGGAAATCATATATTCACAATCACTAATGGGTTACCATTAGAATTTCAGGAATCTAACAATTTTGATAACTTTTATTTTCAACAGTATCAATATTTTTCTTTCTTGAACTTGTACTTCTTTTGACTAAATTATCTGCTCCTCAGGCCAGCAATCAGTCCACTAATGCTGAAAGACAAGATCAACCAACCAGTGAGCATTTACTCAGTCTTTATTTCAAGGCAATAAAGAATATTACTGGAGACCCCAGACCCTGTCCATCCACCAACAGCAAAGTAACTATCACCCATTCCCATTCTTATATCTATTATAAATATTTTATCTTATATCCAGAATTTACTCTCTACTGAACCAAAAGGACCCTGGCCATAATATCATCCAGCTAAGCTGAGGGTAGAAAGGCTATAATGAAAACATAGTTATGTGAAAGTCTACATATGAAAAGTGAGACCCCCCCTACTCCTATAGCCCAATGTCTCAATTGATGTTGAGTTGTTCAATTGATGTAAAGTTACAGTACAGCAAGATGAATAGCTTCTAGAGATCTCTTACACAACAATATGCCTATAGCTAACAATACTGTACTATACGGTTAAAAATGGTTAAGATGATAAATTTTTTGTTGTGTTTTTTACTACAGTAAAAAAATTCAAGAAAAAAAAGAATATGAAAATAAATCTGAGCAAACATCTGGAAATTAAAATAAAAGTACCAAGATATAAAATATAGCAAAGTAGGGCTTCCCTCGTGGCGCAGTGGTTGAGAGTCCGCCTGCCGATGCAGGGGACACGGGTTCGTGCCCCGGTCCGGGAAGATCCCACATGCCGCGGAGCGGCTGGGCCCGTGAGCCATGGCCACTGAGCCTGCGCGTCCAGAGCCTGTGCTCCGCAACGGGAGAGGCCACCACAACAGTGAGAGGCCCGCGTACCGCAAAAAAAAAAAAAAAAAAAAAAAAAAAAATAGCAAAGTAAAGATGAGAAAAATTTGAAAACCTGGCCAAGCAATCCAAAACCTGAATAACAGGTTTTCCAAAAGAAAAAAAAAAGAGAAAATGAAACCAGGTAATTGTAGTTTAAATTCCACAAAATATGCCCAAACTGAAGAGCATGAGTGTCTAAACTGAAAGTGCCAAAAGTACCTAGTGCAATAAACAAAATAGACCAGCAGTAAGGTATATTAGCATGAAATTTCAGATAAATGAGGATGAAAAGAATTTAAAAGCATCCAAACATACACTCACACTCATAAAAAGATCTAGACTCAAAACTATAACAGAAGACCTCTCAGCAGAAACATAGCAAACTAAAAAAAAAAAAAAAAAAAGGAAGTAATACCAAAAAAATTCTAAGGGAAAAAATGAATTCTAACCTACAATTTTACATCCACTCACAATGTCAGTTGGGGAAAAACAAAGACTATTCAAACACAATTTCTCAAAAAATTTAGCTGCTGTCCACCATTTCTTACTTAGCCACTGGAGGATGTGTTCCATACTAAGTAAAAGAAGATATAGGATGCAGGAAACTGAAATTCCTAATATAACACAGGAGATAAATGAAAAGGATTCCCAGAGTAATGGAGATAAATTCTGGGATGAGAACTTTATATCAGGTTTAGAGAGAAAATATTATTACTAGAACAGGAAGATGATGGAGTACTAATAATATATTTGAACATTTTGCAGAGATTTGAATTCCTAATATAGAGTTAGGGGAGAATTAAAGATAGCTATATCTAAGGTTAAACAAATGGAAATGTAAGGCAAGGCAAAGGGAAACAAAAATTATACAAGAAACTTTTCTTTACAAGAAGGAGAATGTAAATTGTTATACATCATATGAATCATCTATATCAGCTAAACAATAAATTGAATATTGATTTAACCAAAATTTTTGATTAAATTACATTGGGGAAAGGAGGATAATTAAACTCCCTTCTTGAGAATTAAGTAATCAATACATAATGTCTAAAATTGAAATATAAAATAATAGTGGAATAAGAAAGCTAGAATAGCTAAAATAACTTTTCAAAAGATTTTTAAAGAAGACTGGAGAGCCTATGCTACTTGATTTTAAGACATACTATAAAGTTATAATTATGAGAATGTGCTATAGACTAAAAATTGTAAAGTTGATTGATGGATCAAAAAAGAGACTCCAGAAAGAGACCCACACAGTACAGTCAATTTATTTTAAACAAAAGTGCTAAAATAATTTAATGGAAAGGATAACTTTTTAAACAAATGACACTAGATCAAAATATAATCCTTGGCCCTATCTCATACTCTACACAAAAATTAATTTGAAATTAGTCACAGTCCTAAATGAGAACTCTAAAACCATAAAAATTCTAAAAGAAAGTAGAGTAGAGAATCTTTGTGACATTAGGGTAGGTAAAGATTTCTTAGAAGGAAAACAAAAGGAAAGAAGGAAAACAAAAAGTACTTATAATATAAGAAATTTATAAATTAGAAATTTTTGAATTTCATTTAAATTAATAATGTTTGCTCTTCAAAAGACATAAACAAGAAAATAATGAGGCAAACCACACTTCGGGAGAAAATATTTGTAATAAACATATCTGACAAAATACATATAAACTATATTTTATATATATGACTACATATATATGACTCTTACAACTCAAAAATAAGAATAAAAAACAGTAAAATATGGGCAAAAGACTTCAACAGATATTTCACAAAGAAAATATATGAAAGACCAATAAACACATGAGTAGATGCTCAAAATCATTATTCTTCTGGAAAATGTAAATTAAAATCTACAAATCCAAGAGAATGGCTAAAATTAAAAATATTGACAAAAGTAGCCAATTTAAAAACATCATGGTAAATAGAATGCACAAACAGTCTTCCACTGTATTCTCATGACAGTTTTGAGTGACTTAATCATCAAATCACACGCTAAGGTTATTGAGATAAGACAACAAATTGGTTTTGGTTACACCTCATACTCACTGAGTGTGTTCATAAAGCAGGAAAATTGAGAGAACAAAAGTGAATTAAGGGAACAGAATTATTCAGATTAAATTATTAGTTGCTACATAGCCAATACACGTTGCATGAGAAGATAGAAATATAGTTCACAGAAAAATTAAAAATATTTAAGCACAAATAATTTCTAACAAAGAAATGAGATTATTTTACATAAAACTGGCAAAGATAAAAAATATTATAATAATGTTGGCAAGAGTACAATGAGATACATCTACCACACAATACCATTGAATAACAATTGGTACATTCTTTTTGGAAAATCACTTTATAAATGTGCATTTAGGAGTGACTTTATGTAACACAGCTAGAGTAGGTAGTAGACCAAATTTTCAAGTCAGGAAAATTTATCTTTGTAGTAGTCTCTCTACCTCTATGTTGAGGAAGGAAATTTCTTTTCAAGTGCCAACAAAGTTGTCCATTTCCCTCATGATCTCACTAATTCTGTGTTCCATTCTAGCTCTGAATTTAAGGAATCCTTTTGGACTTAAGGTATTTCTTAATAATGCTTCAGAGTGAACATACATCCAATAATATTAGCTTAAATACGATTTCATTTTTATGCATTAAAATGATATAGAAAAGTGTTAGCATTTGGGAATGATAAGAGTTAGGTTAGTATTGGGGGAACAAAGAGCCACATATTCATCCTATTTCTAGAATTGAGCCTAAGTATAGAGACAGAATTTTTCAACGTAGCATTCTTTCTATGCAGACGTAAGTATACTTGCGTGTTCCAGTTAGTCAAGAGTCAAGTGCAAAATAAAATGAGTCTCTGTCATCCTTAAGTTAATGTAAATCATTAACTTAAATCTCAAAGCCATAGGCTTTGTGAGAAGCATGTCCATAAGGCAAGGTTCCCCAAACTATGTTTCCTAGGACAACAACAACAAACTGGTATTCAATGTTTCATGGAGGAATGAACTGAATTAAATTGGGAAAAAGATGAGCTGATCAATCAATCAATAAATAAATTAATTAATTAAATATGTTTATTATATTTCACAAGACATAATAGAACATTTTATGTACTAATACACATTGTGACGCTTTCAGAAATATAAAATGGAGTTTTTATGAAAAAAGTTGTATTATGGATTTTTTTTTTTTTAAGAAAAATGTATTCTGTTGAAAGGCAGCTTAGGTGACACTTCTTTCCAAATCTCTTTGCAAGTGGGCTTACCCAGGCCATGCTACCCTCTTAAGTTTTCAAGACAATGATTTAAGGGCAACTGCTTTCCTTCTCCTCCCTTCATTTCACAAAGGGATAAATTAGTAAAATAATTTCATAGACAACCACTGACAGCTAAAGGACTTCTGATGTGGAATTAAAACAAAGTTTCCTACTTTTTAGAATTTCCTTCCATTTGACAATTTAGATGCTCTGTTTTTTTTTGTGTGTGTGTGATTCTTTAAGTCTCTCAGGGATTCCCTTCTCACAAGAAACTTGGTAAGGAAGTGGTAATGATTTGTGAATGAAAAGAGATTTGTAAGGAAATGAGTTAAGACAATGCTTTAAAAATTCATTCCCAGGAGACTTTTCAAGACACAGGAATTTCCTGATAACCATCTGAGATTTAACATAGTGGCTTCTGACAAGTGGTAGAACAGTTGAAACATAATTAAGCTTTTAAACTTTGAGTACTTTACATTGTCAAATTATTTCCACCACCACCGCCACCACCCCACCCCCCACCCCGCCCTGGCAATTCAAACTCACACACCATTGAACAAGCACAAATCCAAATGTTCAAAACAAATATGTGAGAGTGAATAAAGCAGACGAGACAGGGAAAATTCCTTACTCAGAGGTAAACTGAAGAACTGCTTGTGAAGCTATGAGAATTAAACAGAATAGAAATTTAAAATGTCAAGTATGCATGCCTAGAAACACAAATGAAATGATGAGACAGGAGTGTCCCTAGAGGTTCCTACTATCAAGTGAGATCTCAAGGAAAAGTAAAAGAATGAAACGAAAGATTTTTTTTTTAATGAACATTATTAAAAGTATAAGAAAAGTGAAGCAATTTTCCTTTCCTCATTTGGAAGTTCTGTTTACTACACTGGAAGCTACTGTCAAGTAGGATAGTTTTAGAGGCTGCCCTAACCATTGTTGAATCACTAGTTCTGATGTGATGCACAGAATAAACTAAGTTCTCAATTTACCTTGGGGGTGTAAATTAATCAACCATGAGGTGTGGTATGAAAGGAGTGGAAGGAATCATTGAATCTCTTTAAACAGGGACCTAAGGCTGTCATTGAGGCACTCATGTCCATGTAACAAATAATAATAATAATATGTCTCCTAAAATAGATTGGAGGAAAAAAATCAGAGCAAATTAACAAAACTTGAGAAACAGAAGAAAGAGAGAAGGGATAAAAGTGTCTGTAAGAGTGTTAATTTATTCCTATTTCACAGTGGGTATTCACTAGATATTACCTCATTTCCGAGGATGATAGATTAAGAAATATGTTTTAACATTATTATTTGTTATAAAAGGTGCCACTACTAGAATTAAAAACAGAATTATACCTTTTCCCAATTACTCAAAACAACTAAGCATATATAATAAATTAGAGAAATAAACTCTTAGGAGTATGATGCATAATGAAAATATCAAGAAATTGTATGCAATGAATTGCACATTATTTCAATTGCTTAAGATATAAGTAAAAAGTAAAGTCTTCTTTGCCTGTTTAACTTGTCTGATACAAGTTTTCTTTGACAGTTCTCTCCTTGATTTCATATCCTGGGGACCAATTCTGTATTGAAATATTTGGTATTTATTTTTGTCAGTAATGAATTGACAACTTCTGCTGTCCATCAAATCATTTTATACCTAGTGTATTAGTAACAACACAGATTCTAATAAAGTTGTACTTATATGATGCCCAAAGGAGGGATATGGAACAGATAACATTCACCCAGGTGCTAAAATGTGGTAGTAAAATGTTATGGATGAAAGAATTATAATAGAAGAAAATTTGGGCACCCTTAGGTCCAGGGAAGCTGTTTTTGCAGTATCGGTTTTTGGGGCTGGAAAGCATGTTTACAATCTTGAGAGCATTGGCATCAGGCTGACTTGTTGAACTCAAGATCGAATTTAAGATTTAGTTCTAGGTAGACTGTGGAAAATTTTGCCGTTGGATTGTAGAATAGAAACAAATGTGGTGTTTCCATTCAGTAGGCTTCTAAAGGCTTCCATATGAAGTGGAATACAACTTAGGGATAGATAACATAGGGTTTTGGGTCAAACTAAATGGGATTTGTATGCCAGCATTGCTACTTACAACAGAATGATTCTGAGGCAATTATTTAATTTTTTGTGTCAGTTTCCTTATAAAAATGGGACAATAATAATTACCTCAGAAAGTTGTTTCAAGGACTAAGTGGGAAAATGCAAGTGCCTGGCTTATAAGTCCTCAATAAATGGTCTATTTAAATATTTACTCAGTGAATTTGATGCTCTATGGATCGGTAGGATATAGGATTTAATTTCTTCTCTCAAAGGTCTTCCAGGATTCCTGGGAGATAAATTAAATATAAATATCAGGAATTCATTTATCAATTCAACAAATTTTTATTGAGCGCCTAATACTTGCCAGGTATTCTCCTAAGCTTTGGAGATATGGCAGTAATCTCCACGGACAAGAACCTGTGGGACTCGAGGGACATTGTTCCAGCTAATGATTAAGAACTCTCCAGACAATAGGGGCTTCTTAGACAATGGGTGAATTTCCAGGATGTCCGGCCCCCTTCCGAGAAGGAGGGGAGATAACAAAATGTAAAAAAGGTGTCTGTCAAAGACCAATCAGGCAGCTGGGGACAAGTTCCCTCTCTGGTCCGAGCCTAAGCCGGGACCAATCAGCAGGAGAACACAACCAAATCTATAATTTACATACGGGGAAGTGGGAACCTATAAAACTGACATATTCGCGCCCAAAAGGGTTCCTTCTTCGACCTCCTGCGTGAGGACCAAGGAACCCCGGTGCACCGGCCTTCAATAAACCTCTTGCGTTTTGCATCGACTTCCGACTCTTGTTGTTTCCTGGGCGAGTCGAAACTCCTAGGAGACCGCGCAGGTCTAACATTTGGGGGCTCGTCCGGGATTCCACTCGCCCCGGACCACAAGAACATCGGGAGTTGGAGGTACCAGGTAAGCTCGAGCTTGATTGTCTGTTTGTCCCTTGTTCTTTGTGGGCCATTATCGGAGGAAAGCCGTAAGAATCGGCTTATTATGGAATCTGTATCGGACCTCTGGCTAGGCAGACGTGCTAATAGCCGGCGTCCATGAGCCCTAGGGGACGCCCTAGTGGCTCATCTGGAAGGAGAGGCAAACTCTGTCTCCCCTTCACTCGGTTTCGGCAGTTCCCTTGGTGATAACTGCCATCTGAAGAAGTTTCGGTTTTGAAGCGAGCTCGCGGTGGCCCATACGTATATGTGTTTCGTGGAGTTTTAACTGTTTCTGTATTGTGGTCTATTCTTCTTCTCTGATGGACGACAATGGGACAAACTATGACGACTCCTCTTTCCCTTACCCTAAGCTATTGGACCGAAGTTCGGGCCAGAGCCCATAATTTTTCGGTAGAGGTAAAGAAAGGAAAGTGGCAGACTTTGTGTGCCTCTGAATGGCCAACATTTCAGATAGGATGGCCCCCCGAAGGATCCTTTTTATTAGACAAGATTAAGCTGCTGAAGTCTAAGATATTTAATATAGATCCCCACGGACATCCAGACCAAGTACCATATGTCTTGGTCTGGGAAGATTTAATTCTCTCCCCACCTCCATGGGTCCGGCCCTTTGTTTCCTCAACAGGTACGTCCGCGCATACATCAGCAGCGTCGGAGATATTAGCCTTAAAGAAAAACCCCAACACGGAGAAGCTACCCGACGCCCCGGATCTACCGAAGGCGATTTATCCTGACCCGCAGTCCGATTTGCTGCTTTTGGATTCCCCACCCCCTTATCCTCCGGCCCCGAATCCCCTACCACCTAGAGGACCCCCAGCTCCACTGCCCTCGGCACCAAGGGAACCATCCATGATGGAAGAAGAAAGGGGTCCCTCAGTGGGCACTAGGAGCCAGAGGGCTATCTCCCCGGACTCCACTGCCCTACCTCTTAGAGAATATGGCCCCCCCGATGGCCAAGGGAATAGACCTCTCCAATATTGGCCCTTTTCCTCTGCAGATCTTTATAATTGGAAAATGCATAACCCAACTTTTTCCGAAAATCCACAGGCCCTTACCGCTTTAATAGAATCTCTTGTTTTCTCCCACCAGCCCACATGGGATGATTGTCAGCAGCTGCTCCAGACTCTCCTAACGACTGAGGAGAGGCAACGGGTTCTTTTAGAAGCCAGAAAAAATGTATTAGGCGCCAATGGGCAACCTACCCAGCTGCCTAACGAGATTGATGCTGGTTTCCCACTCGTCAGGCCAAACTGGGATTTCAATGCCCCGGAAGGTAGGGAGCGCCTGAAAATGTATCGCCAGGCTCTGGTGGCGGGTCTCCATGGAGCGGCCAGACGGCCCACTAATTTGGCTAAGGTAAGGGAAGTAACTCAGGGGCCCCAGGAATCGCCAACTGTGTTCCTGGAACGTTTAATGGAAGCCTTTAGACGCTTTACCCCTTATGATCCAACTTCGGAGGGACAGGGCTACTATAGCAATGGCTTTCATAGATCAAGCGGCCCCTGATATTAAGAAGAAATTACAGAGGCTAGATGGCTTGCAGGGATTTTCGCTTCAGGAGTTAGTAAAAGAGGCAGATAAAGTATATAACAAAAGAGAAACAGAGGAAGAGAAGGAAGAAAGAAAGCAGAAAGAGCAGGAAGCCCATGAAATAAGACGGGATAAGAGACAGGAGAGGAATTTAAGTAAGATACTGGCCACTGTGGTTGGAGGAAGAAATACAGGGGATAGAAATAGGCAGGAAGGGCGAACGGCAGACAGAAGGCGGCCATTAGACAAGGACCAATGTGCCTACTGTAAAGAAAAAGGACATTGGGCGAGAGAATGCCCTAAGAAAAAGAATGGAGGAAGGCCAACCAAAAACAAAATCTTAACATTGAAAGAAGACTAGGAAAGTCAGGGCTCGAACCCTCTCCCCGAGCCCCGGGTAACTCTTAAAGTGGAGGGGGAACCTGTTCAATTTTTGGTAGATACCGGAGCCCAGCACTCCATCCTTCTCCACTCAAAAGGTCCTATCTCAGCTAAAAGGTCATGGGTACAAGGAGCCACTGGGAATAAACAATATTCATGGACCACACAAAGGACAGTAGATCTTGGGATTGGACGAGTAACCCATTCATTTTTGATTATTCCGGAATGCCCCTATCCTTTGCTGGGAAGAGATTTACTCTCCAAAGTAGGGGCTCAAATCCACTTTCAGCCAGAAGGTCCCACCATAACTGATAATAAGGGAAGGTTACTTCAAATATTGACTATGAAATTAGAAGATGAATATAAATTATACGAGCAGCCTTCATCCTCACGAGTTAATGTTACTGATTGGGTAACTCGGTTCCCTCAAGCCTGGGCAGAAACTGCCGGAATGGGGATGGCCAAAAATCGGCCCCCGGTGCTAGTGGAACTCAAGGCAACTGCCACCCCAATAACGGTCCGTCAATACCCCATGAGTAGAGAAGCCAAAGACGGTATCCGTCCCCATATACAGAGGCTACTAGACCTGGGCATCTTAATAAGATGTCAATCAGCATGGAACACCCCTCTCCTGCCGGTAAAGAAACCAGGAACAAATGATTATCGGCCGGTGCAGGATCTACGAGAGGTAAACAAACGGGTGGCAGACTTCCACCCCACAGTTCCAAACCCTTACAACCTCCTGAGCACTCTTCCACCTCAACATATGTGGTATACTGTTTTGGACCTTAAAGATGCTTTTTTCTGTTTAAGACTCTCTCCCCTGAGCCAACCCTACTTTGCCTTCGAATGGAAAGATCCAACATCGGGAATGTCTGGTCAGCTGACATGGACACGGCTACCTCAGGGATTTAAGAACTCCCCGACCATCTTTGATGAAGCCCTCCATCAGGATTTGGCATTATATAGAGAATCAAATCCCCAGGTAACATTACTCCAATACGTTGATGATATTTTATTAGCTGCTGAGACCCAAGAAGATTGTATCAAGGGTACTGAAAAACTGTTAACGGAACTTGGAACCCTGGGATATAGAGCCTCAGCCAAGAAAGCACAAATATGCCAACAACAGGTCAGTTACCTGGAGTATCTATTAAAAGGGGGGCAAAGATGGCTCACGGAGAGCAGAAAGGATACGGTGGCCCAAATTCCGGCTCCCAAAAACGCCAGGCAGGTTAGAGAATTTGGGGGGATGGCCGGATTCTGTAGACTATGGATTCCAGGGTTTGCTGAGCTGGCAGCCCCATTGTACCCCCTAACCAAAAACAGCACTCCTTTCGTTTGGGGCGATAAGGAACAACGGGCTTTTGACCAAATCAAACGAGCTTTACTTTCAGCTCCAGCCCTAGGACTGCCAGATGTAACCAAACCTTTTCATTTATATGTGGCCGAAAATAAGGGCATTGCAAAAGGAGTATTGACTCAGAAATTGGGTCCCTGGAATCGCCCAGTTGCTTATTTGTCAAAAAAATTGGACCCTGTGGCATCAGGATGGCCCACCTGTTTAAAGATAATCGCTGCAGTGGCTGTTCTAGTCAAAGATGCTGACAAACTAACTTTAGGACAAAATCTAACGATAACAGCTCCTCATGCCCTGGAAAATGTAGTCCGTCAACCACCGGATAGGTGGCTAACTAATGCCAGGATGACTCATTACCAAACCCTGTTGCTAAACTCAGATCGCATCAAGTTTGCTCCAGCCACAGGACTCAATCCAGCCACCTTGCTACCTGATCCTGACTTGGAAGGCTCCACCATCATACATGATTGTCAGGAAGTACTAGCCGCAGCACACGGCAGTAGGCCAGATCTGATGGACCTGCCCCTCCCTGATGCTGATTTCACCTGGTTCACGGATGGGAGCAGTTTCCTGGAGGAAGGTAAGCGTCGAACTGGGGCAGCCATAGTAGACGGAAAACAAGTCATATGGGCAGCGGCGCTACCACAAGGGACCTCAGCCCAACGAGCTGAATTAATTGCCCTGACGAGGGCATTAGAGATGGCAGAGAATAAAAAAGTAAACATCTACACAGACAGTAGATATGCGTTTGCTACCGCTCATATCCACGGTGCCATTTACCAACAGAGAGGGCTACTAACTTCAGGTGGCAAAGAAATTAAAAACAAAGACGAAATCGTGGCTTTGTTGACTGCACTCATGCTTCCTACTAAAGTCAGTATCATCCACTGCCCTGGACATCAAAAAGGAAATACCCCAATAATTAGGGGAAATAATATGGCTGACCAAGTGGCCCGAGAAATAGCATCGGGAGAAGTCATTTTAGGACTGTCAGATAAAGTTCCTGAAAAACCAGGCCGCGAAGAAGAAATCATCCCGGCCACAACAAAAGGAACTTTGTCCCCTCAGCAAGCAGAATCCATGTTACAACAGATGCACAGATGGACACATCTGGGGACTAAAAAGATGGTAGCCTTGTTACAAAAAGCCGGGTACGAAACCCCTGGAATGACAAAATTAGCTGAACAAATTGTGCAGGAATGCGTCCCATGTCAACAGGTAAATGCTCACAAAGGGAAACTTGAAACTGGAAGGAGACTCAGGGGGGACCGCCCAGGAACTTACTGGGAAGTGGACTTTACCGAAGTGCGTCCTGGAAGGTACGGTAATAAATACCTTTTAGTTTTTGTAGACACTTTTTCAGGATGGATAGAGGCTTTCCCAACAAAGAAAGAAACAGCTGCTGTAGTAGCCAAGAAGATTTTAGAAGAAATTTTTCCTCGATTTGGAGCATCAAAGGTAATAGGGTCTGATAATGGTCCAGCCTTCGTCGCCCAGGTAAGTCAGGATGTGGCCAGATATTTGGGGACTGATTGGAAATTACATTGTGCCTATAGACCCCAAAGTTTAGGTCAGGTAGAAAGAATGAATAGGACTCTAAAAGAGACCCTAACTAAATTGTCCTTGGAGACTGGCGGTACCGATTGGACGGTGCTCCTTCCTTTGGCCCTATTCCGGGTTAGAAATACACCTTCCCGATACCATCTTACTCCTTTTGAAATATTATATGGTGCCCCGCCTCCCCTCCTCACTTTAGGAAAAGAAATAAAACCTGATTGTCAAAATAACACTGACTTATATGCTAGGCTACTGAGACTCCAATTGGTCCAGAAAGAAATATGGTCCCAACTCGCCAAGGCCTACCAACCGGGAACACCGGGAGAAACATCCTTTCCAAGTCGGAGACTCCGTATACGTCCGTCGGCATCGAACCCAGACGTTGGAACCTCGATGGAAAGGACCATACACCGTCCTCCTCACCACCCCAACGGCCATAAGAGTGGACGGCATCGCTGCCTGGATCCATGCTTCACATGTGAAGGCTGCACCAGCGACGGCATCATCAGGATGGCGGGCCCAAAGAACCGACAACCCGCTCAAACTCAAGCTTCTACGAACCTAAGACTTATAATTTTGGTTTTACTGCCTTTACTGACTGTAAGTGATTTTAGCCCTCACCTCCCCCAACGTTTAACTTGGCAGGTAATTTCTCAGACTGGAGATGTAACCTGGTCCATTAGTCATACTGCACCCCCCTGGACCTGGTGGCCAGATCTTTTTCCTGATGTTTGTAAATTGGCTATAGGAGCACCTTATTGGGATACAGAAGATTCTCATGATATGAACACTGCCCCTTCCAAAGTTTCGGAAACTGATTGGTTTGGGCCGTGTTGCAAAAATGCAGGCAAAAGAATGATGCTTGGTATCCTCACTTTCTACGTATGCCCCGGGTTCCACCGCCCTTGATCTCTGAATTATAAATGTGGTGGAACTGAAAACTTTTATTGCAAAAGCTGGGGATGTGAAACTACCGGGGATACTAATTGGAAACCCACCTCAACTTGGGATTTTATTACTGTAACGGCTAATTATTCTCATAATGAGGATACCGGACACCGGAGTAAATGTTCAGGATGGTGTCATCCCCTTAAAATTTCCTTTAGTAATCCCGGAAAAAGAGATAAAAAATGGATAAATGGTCATTCTTGGGGCGTTAGATTTTACATGAGGGGATATGATTTAGGAATATTAATGACCCTTAAGCTAAAGATTGAGACTCCTTCTCCTATATCAATAGGCCCAAATCCCATACTTGGCCCCCCTTTGCTTCCCCCGGCCCCTTCAACTACGTCAACAAAGAATGAGGCTAATGAAACCTCTGGATCCAAAGAACCCACAGTTAAGCCTGGGACTCCTCAGGATAGGATGCTTTCTTTGGTGCAGGCAGCCTTTACGGTCCTTAATGCTACAAACCCGGAGGCTACAAAATCATGTTGGCTCTGTTATGCTGCCCCTCCCCCTTATTATGATGCTATAGGATATAGCTCCAACTATACTAATTCTAACTCCTCAGACCAATGTCGATGGAAGCAAGAAGGGAACAGTAAATTAACCCTGTCCTCGGTTTTTGGAAATGGTACTTGTATAGGAACACCTCCCCAGTCCCATAGACACCTTTGTCATGATTTTAGCCTCCCTTCAGGCTCAGGATATCTTGTACCTCCTCAAGATGGATGGTGGACATGTAACACGGGGCTCACCCCTTATGTCTCTTTAGAGGTTCTTAATACTTCAGCTGACTTTTGTGTGTTAGTGCAATTAGTCCCTAGACTTATCTACCATTCAGACTCATCCTTTTTAGATGAATATGTAGGAAAAACAAAAAACAAAAGAGAACCTGTAACCCTCACATTGGCTGTCCTTCTAGGACTAGGAATATCTGCCGGGATAGGAACAGGAACCACAGCCCTCATACAACAACCCCAGTATTATGCAAGTTTAAGACAGGCTGTAGACATCGACCTTCGAGCATTAGAAAGTTCCATAACTCAACTAAAGGAATCACTCACCTCACTTTCAGAAATGGTGTTGCAGCCTAGATTTGCTGTTTCTTAAGGAAGGGGGATTATGCGCCGCTCTAAAAGAAGAATGTTGCTTTTATATTGATCATTCAGGAACCATTACCAAAACCATGGATAAACTAAGGGAACGCTTAGATAAAAGGCAAAGGGAGAGAGAGAACGAAAAAGGATGGTTTCATAAAAGGCAAAGGGAGAGAGAGAACGAAAAAGGATGGTTTCAATCATGGTTTGATAAGTCCCCCTGGTTTACCACCTTAATCTCTACTCTGTTGGGACCTCTTATTGTTTTATTGTTGATTTTAACTTTTGGACCATGTGTTCTAAATCGCTTGATAGCATTTATTAGAGAACGTATCAGTACTGTACAAGTTCTAATGTTAAGACAACAGTACCAAAGTTTACGAACAGAAGGTTGAGATTCCATGATTGGAATCAATAGTCACAAGAAAAAGGGGGAAATGTGGGACTCGAGGGACATTGTTCCAGCTAATGATTAAGAACTCTCCAGACAATAGGGGCTTCTTAGACAATGGGTGAATTTCCAGGATGTCCGGCCCCCTTCCGAGAAGGAGGGGAGATAACAAAATGTAAAAAAGGTGTCTGTCAAAGACCAATCAGACAGCTGGGGAGAAGGAGGGAGATAACAAAATGTAAAAAAGGTGTCTGTCAAAGACCAATCAGGCAGCTGGGGACAAGTTCCCTCTCTGGTCCGAGCCTAAGCCAGGACCAATCAGCAGGAGAACACAACCAAATCTATAATTTACATACGGGGAAGTGGGAACCTATAAAACTGACATATTCGCGCCCAAAAGGGTTCCTTCTTCGACCTCCTGCGTGAGGACCAAGGAACCCCGGTGCACCGGCCTTCAATAAACCTCTTGCGTTTTGCATCGACTTCCGACTCTTGTTGTTTCCTGGGCGAGTCGAAACTCCTAGGAGACCGCGCAGGTCTAACAAACCCTGCCTGCGTGAACCTTATAGTCTATTGGGTTGTGGGGAGACAGACAATATAAAAGTGTAAAGTAAATGTTTACTTTCTGGTAATTATAAATAAAAATTTTTAGAAAAAGGAGACAGAGACTGGTAATTAGGGATAAGGAAGGGAAACACTATTTAAATGTCGTCAAAGAGTGACTCTCTAAAAGACATTTGAGACCTGAACAAAGTGAGAGACCAAACTATATATAGGTCTATGAAGGAAGATAATTCCATTCAGAAAGAATATTTAAGGCAAAGTTCCCCAAATAAGAACAAGCTGGGTATATTGACAGAACAGCAAGAAGCCCATGGACAGCAAGTGCATGCTTTCTAATTATTGAGAAAGAAACTCTAAATTGCATGAAATAATATTTGTGAAATCATAATCTAAAACTTGCTGCACACATTTATTAGTTCAACATAAGCTTTTATGAATGATTTCTATGCTGGATCTTGAAATATTTTAAAGATATCTGGCATTGCCTTTGTTTTCATGAAGCCTATAGCCTAGTTTTATGTTTTCCTCGTCATTAGTCTCTACAGTTCATTTGTACTCGATTTAGATCTAACCAAATCTATTAGCATAACATGGAATGGAGCTTCATGGTATCTCATAGAAAAGAAAGCAAGCTGCAGACTGGAGCGCAATGCCCTTCTGAGGTCAAATCATTATACTGAGAGGTCCATCAGGAGGTCTAAGAAATAATCATTTTTTTTTCAAGTCTCAAGTTTTTAATACAAGTCTCCAAGTCAGTTTTGAATATTTTACAGTAAAGAAAAATATTATCAGGTAAATATGATTTAGTAGGCAATATAAAAATCATGGCTGAACGAGAACTTAAATAAATGATAGTCTTCCCTGGTTGCTATACCTTTATGTTTAGTTTTATAGAGTATTTAAAATATTTTTATGTTCTTTGTGTATAGTTGAGAACTGAATGAAAAAGATTTAGAGAAAAAGAGAAATCAAGATATTTGCAAAGGCATACCCAAAAAGAAAAATTTCGTATTATTGCTAGCATAATTTGATAATAATTATATGATACCCATTTTATATGATAATTTAATACCTTTTCTACTTAAGATAAAGCTGGTGCAACCAAAAATACAGGAGGGTAGTAAACACATACTTAAGGCCAGAAATCTTGGCAGTTATAAAGGCTTAAAGAAACAATCTTGTAGAGAGTGACAGATCTATAACGGAAGATCCAAGAATCCTTAATAGAGGTGATCATTCATTCAACAAACATTTATTGAGTAAACCAGACAGTAGATGAAAACCTAATATATGTATAGCCCTCTATATAACACATCTAAATGTATCATTTTGTCTAATACTTCTTACAGTCCTGTGAAGTGTGTATTCTTAAGAGGAATACAGAATTCAAAGGGGTTAATGTAAATGAGCTAGCTCATAGTAGAAATGCTGGACTGGAAACCCAGGTTTTTTGACAGCGTATTTCTTGATCTTTCCAGTATACCATGGTAACCTTCTTATTCATCTGTACAAGGTTGATATAAGAGCATTCTTCTTCCTATAACTTTAATTTTCTTTAAGAGTTTTTTTTTTAACACAAAGGAAATGAAAATGCTGAGTATCTTATAAAATGCCATTAGAACCAAGTGAGAAGTTGTATGCATATGGGGAGGGAGAGAATGAGATTGAAGAGAAAAGAGGAGGGGGAGAACTATCTTGAATGAAGAAGTTGCACAGTAATAGTAAGTAAGAGTGAAAGAGAGGATGAGAAAACTGGTAACAAGGCAGCAAAAGATGAGGGCACACTCCAGGGAAACTTCCTTTGTTGCATATTTTTCAAGTAGCTTTGGTTCTTACTATATTAGTTTCTAAAGAAAAGCAGGATGATCACAAACATTTCTTAATGTATACGTAATATCCATTTCTCCTAAATTTTGTAACGTCATCTTCAATCCATTCTCATAGCTTCAGTTAATACATCTAAGTTGCTAACTCCCTAATTTTTATTTACAGACCCGACTGCTCTCAACAGAATACTATATTTCCAGATGACCACTGAAAAAAATCAACTTGGATGATGCCACAAATACCTTAAATTCAACCTGTCTGGAACCAAATTTACAATCTCTGGGAAAACATCTTATTGTTTTTCTCTCTGCCTCCTTCTATATCCTTCATCTTTCTAAGACTAAGAGAGCTATCTTTCTATCCAAGAATAGCAAATTCAGCCTGTGCAACTCATCGTCTCCCTCATCTCTATACCCAGTCATTAATACCTGCCCTTATTCTTCATTAATAGTCCATGAATCTAACCTCATTGCCTTGGTAATTTCATCATTCATTCCTGAATTACCAGAAGAGCTTCCTGCTTTTTCCTTTTGTGTTTTGCCTTTCCATTCCAGTCTGTGTACTATCAGTAGAGGCCATTGTCTAAAACACAAATTTAATCCTGTAGTTTTCCAGGAAAAAAAATCATATGGGATGCCCCACTACCTGCAAGATCAAGCCCCAAATCTTTAGCATAGCTTTCAATGCTCTCAGTGAATTACATTCAACCTTTCCTGCCATCCTCACTCCCTTACACTCTTAGCCAAACCAAATTTACTTTTTTTGCTCAGTTTTTTTCTTTCCAAAGCATTTATCAAGGCCTGGAATTGTCTTATGTTTATGTTTGTTGGACTCCTCCCCACTAGAAGGTAAACTTTCTAAGGTCAAGAACTCTGTTTACTTTGTTTACTGCAGAGTCTTCCATGCCTAGAACAGTGTCTTATGCATAATAGGTGCCCGGTAGATATTTGTTGATTGACTGACTCACCCAGAAGTTTCCAGACAATTGCCTTTGAAGCCCAAATCCATGTTCTCTATTATATATTAATTACTATGCATAATAAATTGACAATCACTTCCTTACTTTCCATCTCAACTTTCACTCTAAATAGTAAAGTTTAAAAACTGATATAATGGGGAAACGTACAGGTCTGGGTATCAAGGAGACTCGAGTTTGAATTCTAGCTCTATGCTGACTCATTTACCTTATTTAGAAAATGAGGATATATTTCCTTCTTTACATAGTTATTTTAGATCACGTGTGATACATGATTTATACTGTAAAAACCCCCTCCCTTTTTTCTTCCCTCCCTCCCACCCTTTCTTCCTTCTACCTCCTCTTATCTTTTTGGTATAGAACCTGTTTTTCAAGATGAACCTTGGGTGTGAAGAAGAGGAAGAAAGGGGGACATTTCCACATCTTATTTTTAAACTATCTCCTTACAGCTGAAAAATCAAATGTCTGGTTTGGAAAGGGATCTGGTCTCCTCTAAGATGTCAATTTTCTCTATAATTTCCAAGCCAAGTGGCTGTCCAGCCGATGCTTAAACAGCTCTAGCAAGAAAAATTCTACTTTCTGTTACTATCTAGCCACCAAAAACATTATAAAGTACATATCACAACCATATAAAATTGTAACATCAGCCAATATTAAAGATAGTTTGCATAGTACAATAAGTTAATTAAATCATCTTGGTGAGTCTATTTGAATGGAAACTTCAACATCAAGTTTCCTGAAATTTCTTTATCAAGGCCTCTAAAGTTGTACTTTTATTGATATTTTAAAAATAAATTTCTATAACATCAAACCTATAAAAGTTCATCACAGACCAAATACCTCTCTAACCTTTTAAGCTCTCACAGTAAAAACTGTCTTTTTTATTTATCTAAGTTTGAGAAATATACAAATGTAATCATAACCCCCAAGGCAAAATTTTATGGCAGTTTTCAGAACTCTTCACTGTAAAAACTACTCAAAGCTACAAACATAAAAAGTTTCCAATAAAATTTGTTTTAGATACTGGCAATAAAACATTCTTTGCTTGCCTCTTAGCTCCAAATTTTGGAACCACAGCTGTCCAAATGCCAAAGATGTATTCCACATCCCCTAGCCACATATTCCCCAAACTTTTAATCTCCTCCAATTGAAAAACAATAACTATTATTATTTATTAAGTATCATTAATATTTCATATTTAAGGAATGTGTGTTGAGAATTTAAAAAATAGGTCATATTAAAGAAATCACAAAGAGCATTACATAAATTACTAAGGCACCTTAAGTAACTACATTTTACTTTAAAAATAATGTCCTCATGTTTTCACCTAAAAATCTTTCTGATTTTTAACCTGGAACTTGTTTCATAATGAAAATTTAATTAATAAGGGAGAAACATGTGCCTATAAGCACAGAAGTGATTCGTATTGGAAAGTCTTCGGAGAGCACGTGTATGTTCTATTAAGGGCATTTGGAAAGCTGATTTCCATTCCACTTCTGGTCCTCCCAGTGCCACAGGGAGATGCTACCAATGGCTTCAGTGCTCAGGAAGCACATGGAAGCATTCTACCTCTGGACTCTAACAATTTTACCAAAGTGTTCCTTTCACTCCTCAGACCTTGAAATCAGTTCATTCCATCCATTGCTCTGATCTCTGTTCCTCTGAGGCACCACACAAAATACAAACCAGGCTCCTTCCTTTGACATAAGCATATTGTTCACCGTGTGGATGGCAGTCAGTGGTCTATTGTCAAGGCCCTGTGCTCAGCCAGTCCCTTACGTGCTCCTTTCTCTGCCTTAGGGAGGGAGTGTAGGTGGAAACATATGCAAAGGCTCAGGCACTAGACCGACCTATGTTTGAACCTCAGCAACGCCACTTTTTATCTCTATTAGCCCGGCAAGTTAAGAAACTTCCTCATCCGTAAAACTGGGCCAAATTTCCCTCCTTTGGCTCCTTCCTGACTCATGGTCCCTGCAAACTCTTTCAATTTTATACTCAGTTTCTCTCAAAGTAAACTCCTCATTCTAATTCAGATCCTGGAGAAATAAACCCTGAGACAAGAATTGTGTACAAGGTACCAACTGTGGTACTGGGAGAGACCTGTCAGAGATTCCGGGAAGCAGGGCAGGGAGAGGGAAGAAGTCAGGAAAGGGTCCCTTTTCTTTTCAGGCACAGATTTGGCCTCACCTGGTCCCTCAGAGGAGCTCTGCAGCTTAAATTACACCTGCAAATTTGGTCCCCTCGGAGGGTTGACAGATAAAAGATGACACCCAATTAAATTTGGATTTCAAATAAACAACGAATTCTTTTTAGTATGTCTCAAATATTACATGGAACAAACTTATACTAAAAAAAATATATTTGTTGTTTACCTGAAGTTCAAGTTTAATTGGCCATCCTGGATTTTTATTAGTTAATCTGGAAACTCTATGAAGGTCAGTTTGCAGGGCTTTCATCCTAAGGGCTGTGGGGATGGCGGCATGGGGATGGGGATATAGGCAGCGGGTCCCACAGAACCCATAGAAGGGATCAAAGGGGATCTGGGTGGGATCCCAGCATGGTGTCTGCTAGCATCCTGTACTGTCTTATGTTGTTCACACGATGCTCCTTCACTTCCTTCCATTATGGAAACTTGGCCCATGGGTAAAGAACCCACACTTACAGGTCTCACAACTGAGCCTGCTTTTTCTCTGTCTACAACAAAACTAGCTTTCTACAGTTCTTCACTGTGGCTTCTAGATCATACAGCCATTGCTCTGACACCACAGGGATAAATCCCTCTTTGAGCTCTGGCTCTCCTGCTATTGCCTTACCCCTTGTGATTTTGCCTACCTCCAAGTGACCCTTAACAAATTCCCTGATAACCGTGGCATCTTGGTCACAGGTTTCCTCCAGCCCCAAATGCTACTGCTATTTTGGTCATTGCTTTTTCAATCAAGTAGTCTCAAAGTTCTGTTATCCCTTCTCTATTTTCACAGCACATTTTCTTGATGCTTCCTGGCCTAATTGTTACTGGGATTTCCTTCACCTCTGAAAACTTAATTATCCCACTTTGAAAATACTCTCATTCATCCAGTTTTCAGTCCATTACTCCTATTTCATTAGGCCTTAGACTTAATGAAGAACTTTCCTCATTCATTAACCCCACCTGAATTTACTTTCTTCTCTCATCAGCTACACACTTCAGCCTTTTATCAGTATTTATAAACATTCTTGACAGCCTCATCCTCTTTTTATTCTGCTGTACTCACTCTAAGATCCCTCAACCCATATCACTGCATAAACCTCCCTTCTCCATTCTTCTGAAATTTTATTAAAAAGATTACCATGATGTCATATATATTGGGATAGCAAAACTTTCACTTATAATTATAGGAGCAAAGTTAAATCATACTGAAATTAACTACATTATATATTGCTGCATTCCCAGTGGAGAGTGTTGTTAAGTGCAAAAACTCTCTGGTACATTGCAGTTTTCCTTTAGGGATCATTAGGTATTTAATATGAAGAATATTAGCTTGAGTAGGATAGATGCTTGAATCTATGTATTTAGTAATTTCTCACACTACCGTATAAATTGGAAGCACTATTCTTTTAAGTGCTGAATCCATGTTAATATTTATACATTGAAAATAGACACAAGGAAAAGACATCATTAATTATTTTCCTTTAAAAGGTTTAAGATTAATGCTTATTTCCAATAATCTTTTATTAAGTTTACTTATTCTGTAATCAAAAAGAACAAAAGAGGCTGAAAGAAGATGAAACAAAATAGCAATTATCATATGCACAGACATATACTTAACATAAACACAAAAGTGAAGATGAAACAAAGAACAATTATCATACACACATACACATAAAAACAGAAAAGAAATATTTGCAAAGTTGAGGGTTTTTTCTTGGAATGAAATAAAAGTAACTTCAGGAGCAATTTAAAAACCCTAAACCATTTTTTATACAAGCAGCTCATGCAGCTCAATAACAAAAAAACAAACAACCCAATCCAAAAATGGGCAGAAGACCTAAATAGACATTTCTCCAAAGAAGACATACAGATGACCAACAAACACATGAAAAGATGCTCAATATCACTAATTATCAGAGAAGTGCAAATCAAAACTCCAACGAGGTATCACCTCACACTGGTCAGAATGGCCATCATCAAAAAATCTAGAAACAATAAATGCTGGAGAGGGTGTGGAGAAAAGGGAACCCGCACGCACTGTTGGTGGGAGTGTAAATTGATACAGCCACTATGGAGAACAGTATGGAGGTTCCTTAAAAAGCTAAAAATAGAACTACCATAAGATCTAACAATCCCACTACTGGGCACATACCCTGAGAAAACCATAATTCAAAAAGAGACATGCACCACACTGTTCATTGCAGCTCTATTTACAATAGCCAGGACATGGAAGCAACCTAAGTGTCCATCAACAGAGGAATGGATAAAGAAGATGTGGTACATATATACAATGGCATATTACTCAAGAATGAAATTGGGTCATTTGTAGAGACGTGGATGGACCTAGAGAGTGTCATACAGAGTGAAGTAAGTCAGAAAAAGAAAAACACAAATGTATATTAACGCATATATGTGGAATCTAGAAAAATGGCATAGATGATCTTATATGCAAAGCAGAAAGAGAGACACAGCCGTAGAGAACAAATCTATGGATACCAAGGTGGAAAGGGGGGATGGGAGGAAATGGGAGATGGGGATTGACGTATGTACACTATTGATGCTATGCATAAAGTAGACAACTAAGAGAACATACTGTAATAGCACAGGGAACTCTACTTAATGCACTGTGGTGACCTAAATGGGAAGGGAATCCAAAAAAGAGGGGATATATGTATATGTATGGCTGATTCATTTTGCTGTACCATAGAAACTAACACAAAAATGTAAAGCCACAATGCTCCAATAAAAATAATTTTAAAAAGAAAACAGTAATCAGATCTGATGATTAGTAAAAGATTGCCACATAATAGCTTTCTAAAACATTTTGTTAATATAAAAATTATAAATATAACTATCAAAATAAAACCCCAAACCATTTTCAACAATGTACAATTAAATATGAGTGGATGCTCATTTCAAAACAAGTTGTTTACAGCAGCTTCTTAATTCATTGTGCTGTCACCATCTTTCAAAGCCAACACAACCAAAAGCTGGAAACTACACCAAGAATTCCTCTTCCACCAAAGAGTGAAATAGAAGCAATTGTGAATGATATTTTACACCTTTCTTTCCTTCCTTGTCTTATTTCACCATCTAAGCCATTTAGTATTCATGAAGGTGTGTGAACATTAATTTTCATTTTTATATACTTGTTTCAGACATACTTAAACTGAAAGAGCTTGATTACTACACAAAGTATAAGGTGATAAATCATAATGCTTCTCCATTTAGCAGAACTGGATTTTACCAATCTCTTGCCTTAAATTTTATTTGCTGGACTAAATTATCCTCAAATAGTTTCCACATACAGTTAGATTCTTTCAGCATGGGTCCCTAGACCTAGTGTAAGTTGTTGTGTGCAGGGAAATATTCTGATATGATTAGGAAGTTTATTATTTCAAAGAGCTGGAAGAAGAGGGCCTAAGGAATGAGTTCTAAATGAATAATAACTAGTTGGATTCTCTTCCGATTTAAAACTGAAACTAAAATTCCAGGTGGATTTGGAGGACCTTCAAGATGACGGAGGAGTAAGACATGGAGATCACCTTCCTCCCAACAAATACACCAAAAATACATCTACAGGGCTTCCCTGGTGGCGCAGTGGTTGAGAGTCCACCTGCTGATGCAGAGAGCACGGGTTCGTGCCCCGGTCCAGGAAGATCCCACATGCCACGGAGCGGCTGGGCCCGTGAGCCATGGCCACTGAGCCTGCGCGTCCAGAGCCTGTGCTCCGCAGCGGGAGAGGCCACAACAGTGAGAGGCCCGTGTTCCGCAAAGAAAACCCAAAAAGAAACAAACAAAAAAAATCTACATGTGGAACAACTCCTACAGAACACCTACTAAATGCTGGCAGGAGACCTCAGACTTCCCAAAAGGCAAGAAACTCCCCACGTACCTGGGTAGGGGAAAAGAAAAAAGAACAAAAAGATCCAAAAGAATAGGGACAGGACCTGCACCAGTGGGACGGAGCTATGAAGGAGGAAAGGTTTCCACACACTAGGAAGCCCCTTCACTGGTGGAGACTGCGGGTGGCAGAGGGGGGATGCTTCAGAGCCACGGAGGAAAGCACAGTAACAGGGGTGCAGAGGGCAAAGCGGAGAGATTCCCGCACAGAGGATCGGTGCCGACCAGCACTCACCAGCCTGAGACACTTGTCTGCTCACCTGCTGGGATGGGTGGGGGCTGAGAGCTGAGGCTCTGGCTTCGGAGGTCGGGTCCCAGGGAGAGGACTGGGGTTGGCTGCATGAACACAGCCTGAAGAGGGATAGTGCATCACAGCTAGCCGATAGGGAGTCTGGGAAAAAGTCTGGAGCTGCTGAAGAGGCAAGAGACCATTGTTTCGGGGTGTGCGAGGAGAGGGAATTCGGAGCACCGCCTAAATGACTCCACAGAGAGGCGAGAGCCGCGGCTATCAGCGCAGACCCCAGAGACGGGCATGAGATGCTAAGACTGCTGCTGCAGCCACCAAGAAGCCTGTGTGCAAGCACAGGTCACTATCCACACCTCCCCTCCCAGGAGCCTGTGCAGCCCGCCACTGCCAGTGTCCCGGGATCCAGGGACAACTTCCCCGGGAGAACGCACGACGTGCCTCAGGCTGGTGCAACGTCACGCCGGCTTCTGCCACCGCAAGCTCGCCCCACAACCGTACCCCTCCCTCTCCCCAGCCTCAGTGAGCCAGAGCCCCCAAATCAGCAGCTTCTTTAACCCCCTCCTGTCTGGGGGAAGAACAGACACCAGAGGGCAACCTACACACAGAGGTGGGGCCAAATCCAAAGCTGAACCCCAGGAGCTGTGCGAACAAAGAAAAGAAAGGGAAATCTCTCCCAGCAGCCTCAGGAGCAGCAGATTAAATCTCCACAATCAACTTGATGTATCCTGCATCTGTGGAATACCTGAATAGACAACAAATTATCCCAAAATTGAGGCAGTGGACTTTGGGAGCAACAGTAGACTTGGGGTTTGCTTTCTGCATCTAATTTGTTCCTGGTTTTATATTTATCTTAGTTTAGTAGTTAGTACTTATTATCATTGGTAGATTTGTTTATTTGGTTGATCTCTTCTTTTTTTCTTAATATATATATATATTTTTTCCTTTTTCTCTTTTTGTGAGTGTATATGTGTATGCTTTTTTGTGTGATTTTGTCTGTATAGCTTTGCTTTTACCATTTGTACTAGGGTTCTGTCTGTCCTTTTTTTTAAGTATAGTTTTAGCACTTATTATCATTGGTGGATTTGTTTAATAGTTTGGTTGCTTTCTTTTTATTACTTTTTAATTTTTATATTAATAACTTTTTAATTTTTATTTTAATAACTTTTTAATTTAATTTAATTTTTTTCTTTCTTTTTTTTCTGCCTTTTCTTCTGAGCTGTGTGACTGACAGGGTCTTGGTGTTCAGGCTGAGTGGCAGGCCTGAGCTTCTGAGGTGGGAGAGCCGAATTCAGGACATTGGTCTACAACAGAGGTCCCAGACCCACGTAAAATCAAACGGTGAGAGCTCTCCCAGAGATCTCTGTCTCAATACTAAGACCCAGTTACACTCAACAACCAGCAAGTTCCAGTGCTGGACACCCCATGCCAAACAACTAGGAAGACAAGGACACAACCCCACCCACTAGAAGAGAAGCTGCCTAAAATCATACTAAGTTCAAAGACAGCCCAAAGCACACCTCCAGATGTGGCCCTGCCCACCAAAAGGACAAAATCCAGCCTCATCCAGCAGAACACAGTCACCTCCAGCAGGAAGCCTACACAACCCACTGAACCAAACTTACCCACTGGGAGCAGGCACAAAAAAAACGGGAACTACAAACCTGTAGCCTGCAAAAAAGGAGACCTCAAACACAGTAAGTTAAGCAAAATGAGAAGATAGAGAAATACACAGAAGATGAAGGAGCAAGGTAAAAACTCAACAGACCAAACAACTAAAGAGGAAATAGGTAGTCTACCTGAAAAGAATTCAGAGTAATGATAGTAAAGATGATCCCAAATCTTGGAAATAGAATGGAGAAAATACAAGAAACGTTTAACAAGGACATAGAAGAACTAAAGAGCAAACAAACAAAGATGAACAACACAATAAATGAAATTAAAAATTCTTTAGAAGGAATCAATAGCAGAATAACTGAGGCAGAAGAATGGATAAGTGACCTGGAAGATAAAAGATTGGAAATAAATACCACAAGAGCAGAAAAAAGAAAAAAGAATGAAAAGAATTGAGGACAGTCCCAGAGACCTCTGTGACAACATTAAAAACACCAACAATCGAATTATAGGGGTCCCAGAAAAAGAAGAGAAAAAGAAAGGGTTTGAGAAAATATTTGAAGAGATTATAGCTGAAAACTTCCTTAACATGGGAAAGGAAATAGTCAATCAAGTCCAGGAGGTGCAGAGAGTCCCATACAGGGTAAATCCAAAGAGAAACATGCCAAGACACATGTTAATCAAACTTTCAAAAATTAAATACAAAGAAAAAATATTAAAAGCAGCAAGGGAAAAACAACAAATAACATACAAGGGAACCCCTATAAGGTTAACATCTGATCTTTCAGTAGAAGCTCTGCAAGCCAGAAGGGTATGGCAGGACATATTTAAAGTGATGAAAGGGAAAAACCTACAACCAAGATTACTCTACCAAGCAAGGATCTCACTCAGATTTGACAGAGAAATTAAAACCTTTACAGAAAAGCAAAAGCTTAGAGAATTCAGCACCACCAAATCAGCTTTACAACAAATGCTAAAGGAACTTCTCTAGACAGGATACACAAGAGAAGGAAAAGATCTACAATAACAAACTCAAAACAATTAAGAAAATGGTAATAGGAACATACATATTGATAATTACCTTAAATGTAAATGGATTTACTGCTCCAACCAAAAGACATAGACTGGCTGAATGGATACAAAAATAAGACCTATATATATGCAATCTACAAGAGACCCACTTCAAACCTAGGGACACATACAGACTGAAAGTGAGGGAATGGAAAAAGATATTCCATGCAAATGGAAATCAAAAGAAACCTGGAGTAGAAATTTTCATATCAGACAAAATAGACTTTAAAACATAGACTATTACAAGAGACAAAGAAGAACACTACATAATGATCAAGGGATCAATCCAAGAAGAAGATATAACAATTGTAAAAATTTATGCACCCAACATAGGAGCAACACAATACATAAGGCAAATACTAACAGCCATAAAAGGGGAAATTGACAGAAACACAATCATAGTAGGGGACTTCAACACCCCACTTTCACCAATGGACATATCATCCAAAATGAAAATAAGTAAGGAAACACAAGCTTTAAATGATACATTAAACAAGATAGACTTCATTGATATTTATAGGACATTCAATCTTATAAGAGAATAAAACAACAGAATACACTTTTTTCTCAAGTGCTCATAGAACATTTACCAGGATAGATCATATCTTGGGTCACAAGTCAAGCTTTGGTAAATTTAAGAAAATTGTAATCGTATCAAGTAACTTTTCTGACCACAACACTATGAGACTAGATATCAATTACAGGACAAAAACTGTAAAAAATACACACACATGGAGGCTAAACAATACACTACCATATAACCAAGAGATCACTGGAGAAATCAAAGAGGAAATCAAAAAATACCTAGAAACAAATGACAATGAAAACACAATGACTCAAATCCTATGGGATGCAGCAAAAGCAGTTCTAAGTGGGAAGTTTATAGCAATACAATCCTACCTTAAGAAACAAGAAAAATCTCAAATAAACAACCTATTCTTACACCTAAAGCAATTAGAGAAAGAATAACAAAAAAGACCCCCAAAGTTAGCAGAAGGAAAAAAATCATAAAGATCAGATCAGAAATAAATGAAAAAGAAATGAAGGAAATGATAACTAAGATCAGTAAAACTAAAAGCTGCTTCTTTTAGAAGATAAACAAAATTGATAAACCATTAGCCAGACTCATCAGGAAAACAAGGGAGAAGACACAAATAAATAGGATTAGAAATGAAAAAGGAGAAGTAACAACTGACACTGCAGAAATACAAAGGATCATGAGAGATTACTACAAGCAACTATGTGCCAATAAAATGAACAACCCGGAAGAAATGGACAAATTCTTAGAAAAACATAACTTTCTGAGACTGAACCAGGAAGAAATAGAAAATATAAATAGACCAACCACAAGCACTGAAATTGAAACTGTGATTAAATATCTTCCAACAAACAAAAGCTCAGGACCAGATGGCTTCACAGGCGAATTCTATCAAACATTTAGAGAAGAGTTAACATCTATCCTTCTCAAGCTCTTCCAAAATATAGCAGAAGGAGGAATATCCCCAAACTCATTCTACAACACCACCCTTGTGGCCTTGACATTACCATGATACCAAAACCAGACAAAGATGTCACAAAAATAGAAAACTACAGGCCAATATCACTGATGAACATAGATGCAAAAATCCTCAACAAAATACTAGCAAACAGAATCCAACAGCACATGGAAAGAATCATACACCATGATCAAGTGGGGTTTATCCCAGGAATGCAAGGAATCTTCAATATACACAAATCAATCAATGTGATAACAAACTGAAGGATAGAAACCATATGATCATCTCAATAGATGCAGAAAAAGCTTTCAACAAAATTCAACACCCATTTATGATAAAAACCCCCCAGAAAGTAGGCATAGAGGGAACCTATCTCAACATAATAAAGGCCATATAAGACAAACCCACAGCCAACATCATTCTCAATGGTGGAAAACTGAAAGCATTTCCACTAAGATCAGGAACAAGACAAGGTTGCCCACTCTCACCACTCTTATTCAACATAGTTTTGGAAGTTTTAGCCACAGCAATCATAGAAGAAAAAGAAATAAAAGGAATCCAAATCGGAAAAGAAGAAGTAAAACTGTCACTGTTTGCAGATGGCATGCTACCATACATAGAGAATGCTGAAGATGCTACCAGAAAGCTACTAGAGCTAATCGATGAATTTGGTAAAGTAGCAGAATAGAAAATTAATGCACAGAGATCTCTTGCATTCCTATACACTAATGATGAAAATTCTGAAAGGGAAATTAAGGAAACACTCCCATTTACCATTGCAATAAAAAAAATGAAATACCTAGGAATAAACCTACCTAAGGAGATAAAAGAACTGTATGCAGGAAACTATAAGACACTGATGAAAGAAATTAACAATGATACAAACAGATGGAGAGCTATACCATGTTCTTGGATTGGAAGAATCAACATTGTGAAAATGACTATACTCCCCAAAGCAATCTACAGATTCAATGCAATCCCTATCAAACTACCAATGTCATTTTTCACAGAACTAGAACAAAAAATTTCACAATTTGTATGGAAACCCAAAAGAACCCGAATAGTCAAAGCAATTTGCGAAAGAGAAATGGAGCTGGAGGAATCAGGCTCCCTGATTTCAGACTATCCTACAAAGCTACAGTCATCAAGACATTATGGTACTGGCATAAAAACAGAAATATAGATCAATGGAAAAGGATAGAAAGCCCAGAGATAAACCCACACACATATGGTCACCTTATCTTTGACAAAGGAAGCAAGAATATACAATAGAGAAAAGACAGCCTCTTCAATAAATGGTGCTGGGAAAACTGGACAGCTACAAGTAAAAGAATGAAATTAGAACACTCCCTAACACCATACACAAAAATAAACTCAAAATGGATTAAAGACCTCAATGTAAGGCCAGACACTATAAAACTCTTCAAGGAAAACATAGGCAGAACACTCTATGACGTAAATCTCAGCAAGATCCTTTTTGACCCACCTCTTAGAGAAATGGAAATAAAACCAAAAATAAACAAATGGGACTTAATGAAACTTAAAAGCTTTTGCCCAGAAAAGGAAACCATAAAGAAGATGAAAGAACAACCCACAGAATGGGAGAAAATATTTGCAAATGAAGCAACTGACAAAGAATTAATCTCCAAAATATACAAGCAGCTCATGCAGCTCAATATCAAAAAAACAAACAACCCAGTCCAAAAATGGGCAGAAGATCTAAATAGACATTTCTCCAAAGAAGACATACAGATTGTCAACAAACACACGAAAGGATACTCAACATCACTAATCATTAGAGAAATGCAAATCTACAATGCAAATCTAGAATACAAACTACGATGAGGTATCACCTCACACCCGTCAGAATGGCCATCATCAAACCATCTACAAACAATAAATGCTGGAGAGGGTGTGGAGAAAAAGGAACTCTCTTGCACTCTTGGTGGGAATGTAAATTGATACAGCCACTATGGAGAACAGTATGGAGGTTCCTTAAAAAAGTAAAAATAGAGCTACCATATGATCCAGCAGTCCCACTACTGGGCATATACCCTGAGAAAACCATAACTCAAAAAGGGTCATGTACCAGAATGTTCATTGCAGCACTATTTACAATAGCCAGGACATGGAAGCCACCTAAGTGTCCATTGACAGAAGAATGGATAAAGAAGATGTGGCACATATATACAATGGAATATTACTCAGCCATAAAAAGAAACGAAATTGAGTTACTTGTAGTGAGGTGGATGGACCTAGAGTCTGTCATACAGAGTGAAGTAAGTCAGAAAGAGAAAAACAAATAATGTATGCTAAGAGATATATATGGAATCTTAAAAAAAAAATTTCGGAAGAACATAGGGGCAGGACAGAAATAAAGACATAGATGTGGAGCGTGGACATGAGGATGCAGCGTGGGAGGGGTGGGCTGGGAGGAGGTGAAAGAGTGGCATGGACATATATACACTACCACATGTAGAATGGATGGCTGGTGGGAAGCAACCACATAGCAAAGATAGATCAGCTTGGTGTTTGTGATCACCTAGAGGGGTGGGTTGGATGGGGTGGGAGGGAGACGCAAGAGGGAGGGGATATGTGGTTATATGTATAGGTATGGCTGATTCACTTTATTATACAGCAGAAGCTAACACACCATTGTAGAAAATTACTCCAATAAAGATGTTGAAAAACCAAAACAAATTTCAGGTGATCCAAGAACTCATTGAGAACTGGCACTTACAATGACTCAGAGAAAGATTATCTTCCACAAATGATCTTTTAGGAATTTAAGTAGTATCTTAATGCCAGAGGCTATAGAGGGATCTAACTGCCCTCTCTGCTTTATGTATATCAGGCCTAATAGGCATAAAGTTCTGCTGATTAAAAAGTGTTTTTAAATGTATCTTTTCAGTTAATACTAATAAAATATTATCTAAAAATCTCTACTTGGTTTAGGGTGTTGCTGGGACAGTTGAACCTTTACCATTTAAGTGTTTCATTCATCCACTTGTTCATTCATTTAACAAATAGAGATTGGATATCTACCATGTGCCAGGCACTCTACTGAGTACTAAAAAGAATGGAACTAAAAAGAATGGAACAAACTCGCATATGATGAGTATGATGATCTAGCCAACATGTACTCTATATGAGCAGGGATCTTTTCATATCTAAGAGTCAGGGAAGACTTCTTTGACCAAGTGAACTTTGACCCAGTTTGTGTGTTCAGGAGGGAGTGAGGAAGGACAGAGGGAATACGAAAGACATGGTAGCACCTTTTTCTTGAAAGGATTAGCTCTATATTTATCTTTCATTTTTACCATTTCAAATAACTACTTTCATAATGGTTCAAAATAAACTGAGATATTTTTAAAAACCACGAGGGCAAGGTAAGATTTGGCATTCTCTATGCTCTTTTTTGCTATTCGAAAGTCTCCTTCATAGGGGCTTGACTTGGATACAGATGGCATGTAGTAGTGACTTAATGAGATAAATGCTCCTCTCCATTAGGATCTGTGATTGTGTCTTTCTAATAGTATTTACCAAATAAAATCAATTCCTTATCTATTAGTGTTCCTTAAGCTAATAACATTTTATATTCCTGATATCCAATGTTAGAATTTATGATCTGGGATATGGTAACGCTCTCAGTCTAGTCGGTACTTTTACTTTTTATGGTTTATCTTAAAGAGGACTACTGTATAATTACTTTTGTGCTTTCCCATTTGTTTTCTCTTGTAAAAGAAAAAAGACTGAGAATATTAACAAGCCAGCTGTTACCACTTCTTTGATATTTCCCTGTGGTCTGCTCCATTAGAGGGGGCTAAGTTCTTAATATCAGTTGGATTTATTAATCATTGACAAACAGTGCTCTATGAGTATTAGATAATGGGTTCATTTTGTGCATTTATTTTACCATGGCAATTTGGATGTTCTCTTGTCATAAACAAGTTCATTTAAAAAATACCTAAAAGCATAATCCAGATTTCCAAGACTTCCACCAAATTAAACAAAGCAATACTTTATTTACATGACTAAAGCAAATATGATTTCCAGTTTTTATTCAAGAATTTATTTCAGATGGTCTTAGATTCATTCTCTATACCTAACACCATGTGGAAAAGAATAAAAAAGGCCACTGCATCCATGACATGAACGGACACTTTATTCAATTATTCATTTACTCAGGGTCTACTTTATACCAGGTTTTGTGTTAGGCTTTGTGGAAATGAAAACAATGATATCAATGGGGAAAATTTCACTCTAGAGACTCCTAAATAGTTGATCCTTTCAAATAAAGTTCAAGGCTATTTGGTATGGCATTTGCTATTTTATAGGAGACAAAGACAAGCTCTAGCAAATTATGCCATAGACAGCCAACAAATGCCTAATTCCAGTCTCCTTAGTGGTAGCCCAACTCTGGGATAGATCAATTTACGTCTTTACACCCCCATCACAAGAGATATACACGGGGAAACCAAGAGACATAGATGTAGATGTTTAACCCTAAGGCAGAGACATGATTAGAATAATTTACTTGGCCAAGAGTATTTTAAAAAGAAAAAAGATCTCTGCTCTGTGAACTCATCTAGAGATTATTTCTCAGATGAACCCTCTACTGTCAGGTGTGATGACACCTGTTGCATGGGCTTAAGATCAGAAATTTAGGGGAGCTCCTCCTCTCCCATGAGGCAATCTTCATGAAGTATGTGACAGCTGGACACACAGACAGAGCTAAAGATACTGAGGGAATTTAAGCCTAGTGCGCTTTCATCTACCTAATTTATCTGGGACAGGGTCAAATTTTATTCATACTTCTCACTGAGGCAGAAGCATAAATGACATGTGAACTGCTTCACAATTTGCTTAGCTGATGATTGTTTCCCAGAACTGACTCCTAAAAGCCCAGTCAGTCCCAAGAACATCCTAAAGAAGTTGACCACTTCCTTGATTGGAAGATTTACAAAGCAGTAGATTTCCCTCCATCTCCCTGTACGTATAGGTCCATGGAGTACAACAAACTGAAATGATCCTCCTTCCCTGGAACCAATATAGAGGCAACGTGAAGTACAGGCAAATCCCTTGAGTCCTAAATGGCCTTCAACAGACATGTCCTAATGAAGCAAAGTTTAAAATCAGTAATAAATTAATGAGAATGTGCCTCTTAGTGACAATCATCCATCCATTCCCTCTTAGAGCACCTTTTAATTATTTTTACTAATGACAGAGTTTGGGGGTCACTGATTTCAGAAAAGAAGAAAACTTTTCTGCTTTCAAGGCAGTAATGTGCGGTCTCTATGTTCTGCATATTTGGAATAATCACTATTTATTACTTGTGGTTGTTTCTCTTTTAAATGCTGGGTGATGACATTGCTTCAGTGGGCTGAAAAGACACTTTCTAAATTTGTCTTTTTTCCTTCAGACAGAGACTGTCATTTGGGGCTGTTCATCATTTATAGATAGTAATGACTAGAGCAATATGCCCTACACACCTTCTCGGTCTTCACAGGGCACCTCAGTAATCTCTAAGGAATCATAGAAGTATGGAAAAAAATGCCTGTTTTCCCCACTCCCCATCTTTCTGTTCATTGGGCTTATGCCCAGTTTATGCAGAGGATCATTCAGTCTCGCTGGTGATCTTCACAGCTGCTGGCTAATGCAGGCCCCTTAAACATCTCTCCAAACCTCTAAAATTTGCTTAGGAATTTGTCAGAGTGACACCTGTTGGTAGCAATTTCATTTCTCGAAGAATCATGGAGTGAATGCACTACCCACTTTTCCTCCCTCCCTTTCCTTCCTTTCCATGGTACATTCCAAATAGGGTGACTTTCTGGGGTTACCTCTCATAGAATATAACTTACAAGTTGGGAAAGTATACTTAATAAAATGTGTCTCAAAACAAATGAAGAACAATCAACATGAGTCAATTATTAGTCATCATTTTTACAGCAACCAAGCTGTAATTGGGAAATAGAGAGTGTGGTCATCCCACTGGACAGCCACAGAGCATAGAGCAGAAGCAACTGGTCCAGAGGTCTCGGTGTGGCCATCCATGGCAAGCGCGTGTCTGCTGCTGTCCTGTGCCTTCACATCAGCCACCAAATCCATCTGATCTCTCTGCTGGCCTCAAACTTCCAGATTCAGAAACAGTGGAGAGTGCAGGAAAGCAATCAAAGAAAAATAGGTGTGTGTGTTTATTTACCTATTTATTTATTTTTGGCTGCCTTGGGTCTTCGTTGCTGCACGTGGGCTTTCTCTTGTTGCGGCGCGCGGAAGCTACTCTTCATTGCGGTGTGCGGGCTTCTCATTGCAGGGGCTTCTCTTGTTATGGAGCACGGGCTCTAAGCACGCGAGCTTCAGTAGTTGTGGCTCACGGGCTCTAGAGCACGGGCTCAGTAGTTGTGGTGCACGGGCTTAGTTGCTTCACGGATTGTGGGATCTTCCTGGACCAGGGTTTGAACCCGTGTCCCCTGCATTGGCAGGTGGATTCTTAACCACTGTACCACTGGGGAAGTCTCAATAGGTGTATTTTGATAGCAACTCATGAGAAACGTTGGCTTCATCACTTTGCTAATTATTGTTCTAACTGGCATGCTCCCTCCTGCTTAATAAAGTAAGAAGACATCACAGGCCATGCTAGAAAATTTAGGATTAGTGAAATAAGAATAACAATAGATTTATGTTTTTAAGGATTTTGTTGAGCTTTACATTTTCAAAACTTCTCCCAATAGCGCTTTTTCCCCCCTTCAAGACTGCTGATATCGATCTGTCACTCAAGAGAAAATAATATTGTCAGGGTTTGTGAAAACAGTCTTGAGTGCAAAGAGATCGTAGGATTAATATTTTTAAATGAATTACAGTGGTCTGTATGCACCACTTTCTTTAACGATTATTCTTGGCAGAGTGAAATATCAAACCCAGTCCAATGTGAAAATTCCGCAACAGAATGGAAGTTAGAATTCAATACAAGCAGCAAACTTGTGACAGTACGTTATTCGTTCAGAGATTTTCATAACTAAAGTGCATCAGTTGTCAGCAGATTTAGTGCACACTTCTTAGTGCTTATTATTATAAGACTAGCAAGGCTCAGCCCCATCTTCTTATTTCACGAATTCTCTTCTTCAGTCTAAAACTGAAAACCTAACCATCTAAGTTCCCCAGAGGGCTTTGCAAGAAACGAACTCTTACTTGATTTAGCATCACTTTTGCAATGTTTCTAAATAAGCTAATGCAGCCCCCTTTGAGGAGAAACCCTTCTAGGGGTAAAAGAGAATGCAGTCAAGCACATCCAATCTCACCGGTATCACTGACTGTGAAGGAAGTTCAGCAAAATTTCTTTCAACTGGTTAAACTCTGAAAGGTCATCCACACAGACAGCAAGACCAAGTTCCTCTCCCCCAGGACTAGAACATCTTATTGACACCAGTTACCAGGCTCTGAGACCATGCGGCTGGTGAAAGATGCCTTCATTTATTTATGTATCCATATGTTTTAAAGAAGACTTTTTTCCCATTAAAAAAAAATTTATTATTTAATTTTCCAGAAACCCTAGAGGTCTTGAGAAGAAAGACACAAATTTAAGGCTCTGTGGTTTGGATGTTAAATTGGTAACAACCATTAGAAGGGCTGCCTGAGTTAATGATGTAGGAGTTACCTGCCCTGTAGATTTGTGAGTTAGATTTTGTTGCCGTTTCATCATCGTTTGTGCTACTCAGAGAAACAAATAACTCCCCCATTTTTACTTTATGTTTTGTTTTAATGCAACGTTTATCTCTTGGCATAGGTAGAAAATAATACTTTTATTGGTGCGACCCAGAATGCAGGGGCAAAAAGATGAGAAGACATAGCTCATACATGACTTTGCTGATTCAAGTTTCTGTGATTAAGATATAGTTGAGAACATACTTTCATCCCATTCCTTGTATGATGTCTCTATGCCCTCAGAAGAGAACTGGCATTGCTTCCCCTAATTTAAATCCCACTGATCTATTGCTCTTTTATATTAACAGTCGTTGCTAATCTGCCTCTTCCAGCACAAGCAGCTTCAGCTCCAAATCTCAAGGTCTAAAGACCATAGTCATTTATCTATTGAGCCCCAGGAGGACTTAGGGTAGCTCAGCCCATTAAGCAAGCTGAGTCTTAAGCAAGGGCTGCTGAAAGTTGACCTGAGACTGCCAAAATCCTCTTTGTGGAGTTTTGTTATGAGTCATAAAACTCACTTCTTCCATGGCAAATCCAACAGTATTTGTTAATTGTGTCTCTGCTCCGTGCCATAAGCTTTACCTCATCAGAGCATCTGCTTGGGCTTCATTCCATTGCTAATGATCATTTTCTACTTTCCAGTCACTAATTTTTAAGAAGCACCAGTGTGATATAGTGAAAAAATGCCCTTAAAAAGGTATCATGAGACTTGATTTCTATTCCCATTTCTGTCAATAACTATCCAAGTAATATTGAGAAAGTCCTTTGACCTCTCTGAATTTCAGTTTCCTCATCTGCAAAACAGAATTGGGGGTTCTGGGTGGGGAGGATGTACTAAATGACACGAAGGTCCCCCTGGCTGTAAAATCCCAGTTATATTTACATATAAAGAAAGGACTTTATTTCTACTATTTTAATATAACTTTTGGTGAAATGACAATTTTGCATGACTTTTAAAAAATTTATTATATATTCAGTTACCAAATCTTGGGATGACTCTTTAAAATTGGAGGAAACATAAAACAATGTTAACAAAACTAAATAAAAAAACCTCTGAGTTTCACAGCATATTTTATGGTTCACAGCATACTCATCATACTCTATGATTCTCTAAGGGTGCAAAAAATAATTTAAATCTTTATTAGTTACTTTTGAAAAATCTGGATTTCCTAGAACTTAGTGTTTAGTTTTGTGTGGTTTCATTTTGTTTGTTTTGCAACACCATACTTGAAAAATGGTCTTTCTTTTCTAAATATGGAAATTAAAACACAAGTTTGGAACCTGTGGTCTCTTCTCAGTCATCTTTCTTGTGATCTCTTTGCAGGATTTGACATTGTCCACTTCCCTCTTAAACTCACTCTTCTCATTGTGCTTCTATGACCCTGTATTTCTGGGTTTTCTCTCCCTCTATGACTCTTCCTTGACTTTTCACTGGATCCTCTTCCTCTGCTCAACTTATACAGGAGAGTTTTCCCCAGGTTCCATTCTCAGTCCTCCCACTTTAATCTCTCTGTATGTGTTCCATTAGTAATCTCCTTTACTACTACATGCACATAATTTTCAAGGTTATTTCTCTGTTAAAAAATCTTAAGTGACTCTCCATTACATCTATCCTTCAAGTTCACATTACTTAACAAGGCACAGGTGGCCCCAGCCTACCTTGGCAGAATCAGTTCCAACTTTCTCTGCCACAAACACCTTCTTCTCTAGGCTTGCTTGACTAAGCACCATGCCATGAGCCCTGAGGGACATTCAAATTTCTCTTCCTTTGGCTACATTATTTACCCCTCTTGGGATGTCTTTATCTTCCTCCCCCCTTTTATATCTTAGAATATTCTATTCATTTTTAAAGGCCCAGCTCAAAGCCACTTTTCCTTCTGTAGCCTTACTGACCCAACAGGCAACATGAATTGTTCCAAGCTCTCCCCTCCCACCACTTCTGTGTATTCCTATAGGTCATTTCCATGCTTTTCTTTGGTAGGTATTGCATTATTTTAATTGTGTATCTGGTTAATTCAATAATCTGTGTATTCCTATAGGGCATTTCCATGCTTTTCTGTGGTAGGTATTGCATTATTTTAATTGTATATCTGGTTAATTCAATAATCTGTATTTTGCAGAGAAAAACAGAGAGCAACTTTATCACTATCCATTTAAGCTGATTTTGTTTAATAGTTCTTCCTTGACTCTGGATCAAATCTTAGGTGGATCTTATTATTTTTCTCATATTTTTTCATGTGTGGAAAAGCTTGAAGTTATTTAATTTAAAAAAACCCTTTAATCTGTTATCCAATTTAAAGATTCTCTTTTCCTCTAGTTTAGGCATGACTCAGACTCAGAAAATCCCCTTGAAGTAGCAGGGGATTTTGGTCAGATTCTTCCTCTTCCACGTACTGTCTCCTCCCCAACTCACTAGGTGCCATTTCAAGCCCAGCCAGATCAAGCAAAGGAGGTAGGATTACATGAAAAGAGTAAAATCTTAGCTGCCTTTCAAGCTTTAGGATGGCATTATCTCTTTGAGTCCGGCAAATGATAAATAATGGGTTCTTTCGCTTATAGAAAATTTTTATCTTTAAATGAAAACCATTTAACTGTGGCTGCCATAACAAAATTTCCTAGTTTGCTGGCAAAGAACTGAAATTTGTTTTCTCACATTTACAGAGGCTAGAATTCTAAGACCAAGGTGCCAGCATGGTTGGTTTCTGGTGACAGCTCACTTCCTAGCTTGTAAGTGGCTTCCTTCTTTTTGTGTCTTCACATTGCAGAGAGAGAGAGAGAGAGAGAGAGACCACTTTCTAGTGTCTCTCTTATAATGTCTCTATTATAAGGGCACCAATCTTGTCATGAGGGCCCCACCTTTAGGACCCCATCTAAACCTACCTCATCTACCAAAGCCTCACCTCCAGGTAGAGTTAGAGCTGCAATAGATGAATTTTAGGGGGACACAATTCAGTCCATAGCACTACTGTTGCTGTTAACCTTTCACTAAGGATTTCCTGGTGTCGGAAATGTTCTTTCCAGCTGAATGCTCATGATAGCCCTTCAACCCCTGGCTTTCAGCAGTCCATTCCACACAGACAGTCTGTTGAAGATACCTTGCCCCTCCAGACAGGGTTCAATTTCAAATCCTATCCTTCAAGGGCTGACTAACCCCACTGGGAAATACACACTATCCTTCCATCAGTGGAAGCCCAACTTCCTTTTTCTGTAATATTCTCTACTCCACTCTCAGGTTATTAGCCTTCAGACATCTTCAGATGAAAGTCAGGCAGCAGCTTCTGTATTCTTCATCCCCTCCCACCCCACACTGAGTACTCTGAGGAGGTTTCTGAAACTACTTGACTTGGAGGCTGGGGAAGGAACCCCCTTTTCAAGAGTACTTTGGTGACTTTTTTTTTTTTAACTCCCAATCTTTAGTAACATAGTCTTGAGGCAAAGCACCAAGGTAAAGCATGCTTGGCTTTTTCAAGCAACTGAAACCAAAATTTTGTGGTTGGAACATAATTAGTAGAGCGGGAAGTGGCAGACAATGAAATCAGACATGTAAGCGAGACTGAGATCCTATAGATTATGGGAGCTGATAGTGAAGAGCTGGTTTTTATTCTAAGTGCAATGGATAACCATTGGAGGTCTTTAAGCAGGGAAGTGATATGAGCAACATACTGAGATTTACATTTTAAAGATGTACCTCTAGCTGGTATATAGAGAATTTATTATAAGGGGGAAAGAGTGGAAGCGAGGACATCGAATATCAGGCTCCCAAGTAATCCAGGTGAGAGATGTAAGTGATTTGGCTTAGAATGATAGCAGAAAGAAGAAATAAAGACAATAGATAGGAAGTATGGTTTGGAAGAATAATTGAGAGCATGTGCTAAAGGTCTGAATGTGGAAGATGAGGGGACAGAGATTAAGAATGACTTCTAATTTGGGGGGTGGATAAGGGTGATATTAACTGACATGGAAAATATTGAACTAAGAATAAGTTTTGGTTTTGCTTTTGTTCTCTGATCTGTGTTTAAGAACAGCAGGGATTACAGAATTCTATTTAGGTTATATTAAATCTAAGATATTTATTAATTCAAGTGGAGATGTCAAAAGGCACATCAACAAATATTTAAATTTGGAACTCAGTGGTCATGGCTAGAGATAGAAGTTTAGTTGCCATGGGCATATACGTGGATTTAAAGCCCAGTGACTGAATGGAAACACCTAGTGAGAGAATGTAGAAGGAGAAGAGGGACCCAGGACCTAGCTCTGGGTAATTGACATTGAGAGGAGGAAGAGTCAGCAAAGAGACCCAGAAGAATCAGAATACATCTTATTCAATAATTTCTCAATATTTAAATATATGAGTAGTGAAATAGAACGCTGTTCTTCAATCATTTCTCACCTCAGCACTAGTGAGAATCTAAAGCAGCAAGACCTAAGAGGATATTGTCTAATTTGTAGTTCAATAGGTAATTATTTGAAAATCTTGTTAAAAGTTTGGAGAAATTTTTCATAATGCTGATATTATGGAATTGGACTCATATGTATACTTAACCACAGTAGGTCATTATTATATACAGACGTTCGTATGCAGAGGTTAGCAGCATAGGCTTTTAGCACAGACCTTCACTTTTTTTTTTTTGAGTAGGTTGCTTCTGTGAGCCCCAGTGTTTTCATCTGTGAAATGGAGATAATAATAATAGGACCTATCTCACAGGACTAATCTAAGGGTTAAATTATTTAGTAGATGTAAATACTTAGAACAAAGCCTGGAACATAATAGCACTGAAATAAATATCAGCTATGAGCATCATACGTAGTTGTTATCTTCTGGGAGCTTGAGCTGTCTATAGTATCTCCAGATTAACATAAAAATGAGTGAGAGTTTTCTAGATTCAGGAATGAATTAAGAGTTAATTTTTTTATGTCCTGGAGAGAACTAGTTGTGAACCAGGTAGAAAACAGGTTTGTCCTACAATTCTGGCACTTACCAGAATTATAGTTTTGGAAAAGTCATTTAAATCATGGGGCCCCAGTTGTCCAATTTAAAGAGTGGAGAAATGGAAGGACTGAAAATTCTTAATGATTTTCTATAAATTTTAAGATTTCTTTCTCATTTCACATGATTTTCCTTCTTTTGAGTATACACATGGATGGAATTCACTGTAAAATGGGTTAACATCTTCCCTTAAAGTCTGTGCATAATTAGTTTTTAAGGAGCTTGAGATCATAGGGAATAACAGTGGGGTTTTGGGGGGTTTTTTTTTTTTTTGGTTATTTTTGTAGATTACAGATACCAAAGCTCCAACATAACTGTGACTGTAAATCTGTCCAAATGTCATGCTGAGAAGCTAATGCAAGCTATTTAGGAAAATTCTTACTTCTGTTGAGTCTGAGATAATTTATTTTGTCTATCACTCATTTGTAACGTGTCTTTTAAGAAAATATATAGTGATTTCAATACATTTAGTTTAAAATTGATAAGTTTAAAACTATCTATTTGAAACTGCACATTCAGGGAGTATTTTTTTTTTGGATCTTAAGTTTGAATATAAATTTTTATTAGGTTGAAGACATACACAAAGTGTAATTTAATGTGCAAATATCATGAGAACAGAACATTGTAACTATTACTACTCTTTTTTCCTTTTCAAATATGTCAAAGATAAACTTCATATAGGAAAATAGTTTTAGGAGATTTGACAATGCTGCTTGGTTATGATCAGACATTGGGCACTCAGTCACCCAGCCTTCTGAAGACCTTGCTTCTGACTAACTACAGGCGGCAAAACTGTTTCCCTCCTTCTTATTAGTGATGGGATCTTCTACCTAGAGATTTCAGAACAAAAGGTAAGAAAGACAGTTAATTATAGCCCAGGCCTCACATGAAGAGTTAATGAATTTTAATGCACATCAATTAATAATTAATTGGGTTTTTACCTGACTATAGCTAGAAGTATTGGGTGATGAGAAGAAAAGAGACCCCGTTTTAATTGAAATACAACAGTCATTCTGCTATGGCTTTGTGTCCCTGGTTCTCCTTGTCTTTAAGTCAAAATCAGAAATAAAAAATCTGAAGCTTCTAAAGAGGTACACATGACCTTTCACATAACGCAAATACAAAATCCTTTATAACTCTATATGGAGCAATGCTGTTTCAAAGCATTTTTACATGATGTGTAGGCAAGATAGATATTATATTTTAGTATGTAAAATAAAAAGGAAAAAAGAAAGTCAATAAAGAAAAGAGGGTGGGAGAGAAGGTAGAAGAGCTCAGAAGGTTTAAAAGTCTTGGTTTCATTTCACGGCTAATGAAATTGAAACAGACACAAGACTCTGAGTCTTATGAATCTAACTTCAGTTCCCTCTCACCACAACATAAAACACCATCCAACTTCAGTACACCCTCAAAGAAGAACAATCAAGCTAGAGTAATCACACTTATGTGGTTTCAGCTTAAGGATAGACAAGTATATTAATGGTAAGAATATGGAATACAGCAATAGGCACGCATATATGTAGCCAACGGTTTCTCACCAAAGGTATCAACAGAATTCAATGAGAAAAGGAACACTTTTCAACCAATGCTTTTAGAAACAAGTACATAAATATTTAGGGAAAAGAAAATTGAACCTTCACTCCTACATTGTACCACACACAAAAATTAATTTGAAATGGATCATAGACTTAAACATCTAAAATCATGAAGCTCCTACAAGAAAATAATAAGAGAATGTTTTTGTTATTGGAATAGGCTATATTTTTTTCTAAAGGACATAAGAAACAAGAACCATAAAAACTGATAAATTGAATTTCATATAAATGAAAATCTTCTCTTCGTCAATAATTAAAAAATAAAAAGGCAAGCCATAGCCAGGGAGAAAATATTTGCAATACATCTATATGACAAAGGCTTGTATCCAAAATATGTAATGAGCACTTATAAATCAATAATAGACCAAAAAACCAATTAACCAATTAAGTTTTAAACCAAGTAAAAAAACTTGCACATAAAGTTCTTTCAACTACACTGTAGATATACAGATGGCTGATAACCATATAAAAAGCTGCTCAATATCATTAGCCATCAAAAATTCAACTAAAATACACAATGAGATACCACTTCACCCCCATTAAAATAGATATACTAAAAACATAGATAAACTTCGTTTCATCTCAGAGATATAGAGAGCAGTAAAGAACATTGATCTCACCATTACCAAAAAAAAAAAACAAAAAACAAAAAACTCAAACTTCAAATTAATGACTTTTTCTTGAATCTATCAGAAAACTTTAACTTCAGGGCAGAAATTTCATGGATAAAAAGGAGCCCAGAATTTGTATAGTTGAGTCAAATGCCACCAGATGCCATATAAGGCTGTAAAAAGAGTCAGTTAATATGTTTAAATGAACTACTAAAGGCCAAATATCTATTGATAGGAAGGTATAAAGGCATTTGTGGCTGCAATTATAAGGGAGTCTGTGCCCTCTAACGTAATTTTTTCTCCATGAACCACACCAGGTGCTCAGAGAAAATTGTGTAGATTCCTGAGAATAGTTACCTCATGACACTTGTGGGGGGGGGGAGGGGGGCGGGGAATTGCAGCCACTGTCAAAACTTCACCCAAACCCATCTCCCCTACCTCCCCTAGAGGGAGATGGTCTGCAGGGAGAATAGTCACAAAACTCTTGCTTAGGGCACTGTTGGGAACCCATTAAAGCTAGAGAAAAGAAACAGAGAAAAAGTTAAGTTCTACCTCTGTGGAAGGGGCAGGAATGTGTGCTAAGCAAAATTATATGTACTCTAACTGGAGCAAGAGCAAAAAACACTTGTGAAAGCCACCCCACACTGAGATGCATGTTCACCCTGCCTAAGAATGAGGCTTAATCAGAACAGCAGAGAGCATTTCCTCCTCCTCCATCTTCCATCACCTTGCCAGCAAGCATTGGTAATTTTAACAAAGGGATGTAGCTAGAGAGCTGTTTTCTCTCTGGGGAGAATGTATTGAGTAAAAACGTTCTGGAAAGCTCATCCACACCCTATAACTAGGGGATTTGAAGCCTGTGCAACAAACTGCAAACCCAGCCCAAATCCTGAGTATATTAACACAATCCTCCACACTAAAATCCTAGCATAAGACTAGGCACACACATATCCAAGTATAAAAGAGTACTTATCTCATTATCTACTCTTGTATACAATATGTCCAGCTTCTAACAAAAATTTACAAAGCATGTGGAAATGCAAAAAAAAAAAAGAAAAGAAAAAAGTTTGAAAAGACTTTTTTCATCAGAACCAGGGTCAAATATGACATTAATGTTGGAAATATCAGACAAAGAATTTAAAATAACTATAATTAACATGTTAATGGCTCTTAATGAAAAGGTATATCACATGTAAGATCAGATAGATATTTTCATGGGAGAAATAAAAACTACAAAAATCAAATGGAAATGCTAGAAATATAAAACAAAAACAGAGATGAAGACTGCCTTCAATGGACTCATCAGTACACTTTATGCAAACAAGGAAAAGATCAGTGAACTCACAGATAAGTCAATAAAAATTACCCAATCTGAAACACAAAGAGGAAAAAGTGAAAACCGAGGGAGTGTCCATGAGTTGTGGGACTATATCAAACAGTCTAACATACATGTATAATTAGAATTCTAGAAGAAGAGAGCAAACAGTGTCAAAGTATTACTTGAAAAAATAGTGGCTGAGAATTCTCCAAAGTTAGTGACAAGACACTAAACCACAGATTTAAGAATCTCAGAAAAGCATTTGGTTTAGGAGGGGGAAGGGAACACCTATACATATCATATTCAAATTGCTAAAAACCAAAGACGAAAAGAAAATCTTGCAGAGAAAGAAGACACATTACCTACAGAGAAATAATGTTAAGAATTACAGTAGACTTCTCATCAGAAACCATGCAAGAAAAGATACAATAGAGTGATATCTTTCAAGTACTGGAAGAAACAGAAAGACTGTCAATTTAGAATTCCATACCAGTAAAATATAATCCAAAAATTAAGGAGAAATAAATATTTTCTGAAACAAGCAAAAAGTTAGTGAATTTTTAAAAATTAGTGAATTTATTGCCAACAGGCCATCTTGAAAATAAATACTCAAGAAAGTTATTCAGGCAGAAAGAATGTAAGAAATTTAGATTTACACAAAATATGAAGAGCATTGAAACAGGAATAAATTAAGTAAATTAAATTTATGTTTTTCTTAACTTTTACTGCTCTAGAGATAACTGGAGCAAAAGATAACAGTGTTGTTCATAGCACATGTAAAAGCTAAAATATATGACACAGTACAACAAAGGATGAGGGGAAGGAATTAGGAATACACTGTTATAAGGTCCTTACTACATGTGAGGGGGTATAATATTGTTGGAACATAAACTCAGTCTTCATCAAGATAGGCAATACTCTGTGCTATTAAACAAACTTTACCATATGTAAAAGAAAATAATTCACACAAAACATGTTCTAAGACCATAATGGATTTCAACTAGAAGTCAGTAACTGGAAGATATCTAGAAAATTCTCCAATATTTGAAAAGTAAGCAACACACTTCTGAAAAGACTGAAAACACAAAATATTGACAAGGGTGTGGAGCAAATGAATCCCTTTTATATAATGATGGTGAGTGTATAAACTGACCCAAACTTGGAGAACTGTTTGTCAGTTTGTTAAACATATGCTTTTCATATGACCTGGCCTTTCAACTCCTAATATTTACCTAAAGGAAATCAAAACATAGGTCCACATAAAACTTGTAAAAGTATTTTTATTGCAGCTTCATTAATAATTGTTCCAAAATGGAAACAATCCAAAAGTGTGCCAGAAGGAAGGAAGATAAATAAATTGCTGCATATAATGCAATGTAGTACTATTAAGTAATAAAAAAAGAATGACCTACTGATACATGCAACTAGAGAGATAAATCTCAAAAATCTCTCAAAAAAATAGCATAAGTAAACACATACTGGGTAGTTCCATTTATCTGAAGTTCAAGAACATACTAAACTCTTGTTGATAGAAACAAAAGAGTGTCTGTGGGTGAGAGAGATTGATGCAATGGAGGATGAGGAAACTTTCTGGGTTATAGCAGTGTTCTTTGATTGGGGTGTTAGTTATATATTTGTGTGAATTTGTCAAACTCATTAAAGTACTGGCTGCGAATCTAACTCTATATAAACTTTACCTAAAATAATAAAAGAATGTTTAAAATTTCTTTAGCAGATAGTATTACAATATTAGTCAAATTTTAAAACCAAGAGACAATAAATTAATAATATGTACAAAAACACCTTAAAAGAAACTAAAATTAATCATCAGCTTATTTTACCCTTAAATAAATAAAATTTCCAAAGCAATAGAATTTAAAGTTTCTTAATACTTAAATTAGTTTAAAATCATAATGGAGACCTGGTAAAAGTTTAGATTTTAGAATGTTTAAGCAATGGACAAAAATATAAGTTAGCATCTTGTATATTTCAATTATCCATCTTCTTCATTCAATGCTATAATTACCATCTTTTACCATAATTAATCAAGATTTACTTAAGTGTAAATAACAGATACCCAAAAGTATGGCTTACACAAACTTACTTTTCAATTTCTATTAATTTTCAAAGAATATTCTTGGAGGAAGATATATATATCTTCAGAATCTGTTTAAAAATCGAATGTTTATTTATGGCTGACAAAATTTATTCTTATAGCAGATTTTGTCCCTTCATAGCATTGTTTTTTAATGGGGCACTGTGTGATGGATATTAATTGTCATTTAAAAATTTGTTTTACTTTTGGTTTTTCATTTGATTACAAGAAATTTGTTAACTTTCTTTTTGTGATACTTGATAGGGCACTGTCTCGTGTATTAAAAACGGATGATTTCCCAAAGTGCAGTATGTCTTTACTTCTTGGCTAGCTTCCCATGTGGAAAAATAAGTGTTCATAATTATCTGAAGAAGAGTGTTTGCATATTACTCCTTAAGCATATAATTATCTCATATTTTGGGAAGCATTTTATGTGTAGGCCTACAGCATACTGTATGTTTTCTTTAAAAGGCAAAGTAGCTAAAAATGAACGTGTGGAAAATGTGACAGTCATACCATGCTAGCTGTATTTGTTACTGTGCCACTATATGATTTAAAAGCCACTAATGCAAAAGGAAAGTGCATGGTACTTGCTGTGTGTTTCTAATTGGCACAATTTGCTAATACAGTCCTTGACGCCAGAATTCTGTTGTTCACATATCTGATTTAATATAATTAAATGGCAGGCACTTTTTCCTTGCAATTTTGGAACATCAGAACAAACAGAAAGAAAGGCCATGCACGTGAATACTAATTAATAGCAGTTCTTGCTAAATATAAATTGCCTTCCTCAAAGGCAACTATGATAAAGACACTTAAAAACAAATGCACGAAAAATCTATTTTCTAGAATAGAATTTTATCAAGATTTTCTCTGATTCTCTCCTTCAGCCTCCAAATATACAGCAGCTTGAGCTTTGGAACTGTGATTAAGTAAAACCTTTTCTCATCCCTCACCTAATTCCACTCACAAGAATCAATATCCATGCTGGCTTTTAATGAACGGGAAGCTACTCAAGAGAGTAGTGAAATTTGAGCTCTAAGCTGAGATAAGCCCACCCCTCTCCATACACAGTGTTGTCTTTCCCCCTCTTTTCCTTCTCCCCACCCAACTGCCTGGCCCCAAACCCTTGATGACAAGGATTTTTCTTGATGACAAGACTCCTCAGTGCAACCCTAAATTCACTCATTCATCCATTCATCCATCCACCAAAGATTTATTGAGCATCTACTAGGTGTCAAAGACATGTTAAGTACTAGGAATAAAATATTAACCAAGATATTCCATACCTTCAGGAAGTTTATAGTTTAGTGAGGAGAAGTGAATCAACTATAACAATATAGAATGAAAAGTACCATACTGGGGTGCTATGAGAAAGCTTCAGGATGTCTAGAGAAACCTTCCTTTAAGAGATGAAGTTTGTGATGAGCCTTAAAGGGTGAGAAGTTACTGAAATGTAGTAGGAAAGGAGAGCATTTCAGGCAGAGAACTAACTACAAATGAGAAAGGTGCTGCTCACCCCAATGTATAGAACATTGTTATATAATACATTAGTAAATGGATGTAAAAAATTAGCTGGATATAAAAAATTAACAGTCATGGGAAGCAATAATATTCCCTCCTTCTCCTGAAACATCTAGGAAATTTCTATCTAAATACTTGCATAAGTCCATCTATAACCTGTGCCTTGAGAATTGGCCTCTTCCTTGCAGAATTATTTACCACATTGTTTGCATCTTTCTTGTCAGAAGATTTGGTATGTTTTCTTTTGTCATACATTGAGAAATATACTCTTATTTGACTTGGCAATCTGCAAGCCCAGAGCTATATTTAAATATAAATCATTGGGCCTGTTGTAATTTTTTTCATCAACCACATTTTGTTGAAGAATATGTTTTTTGACCTCTCTAACTTTATTTCCAACCATCCTGTTATGCTGTGTGTCACCACAGATCATTTTTTTACAAGTATATATACATTGAAAATACTTATTTCTATAGTAAATTCTTAGAAGATAGTCTCACTTGGGCCTTGATACAATGTTGCTGAGAATTAAATTACTTAATATACTTGAAATAAAATGCACATTCTCCTAATCACTCATTCTTCATTTTCAAAAATCACAGAGATGGCTTGTAAGAAACAATGTAACATTCATAAAACACATAAGTCATTATTCTTTACTTATCAAAAAAGCCAGCAATACTTTCACTGATAGCCTTTATTTTAAAATCAGCATTACTGCATTCATGACAAAGCTTGCATAAGGAAAGGTTTAAAAAACATAGTTTGCTAAAAAACACTCTGTATTTCTACAACAAAATTTGTTTCCATCCACATATTTATATTAATAATGCATGTCATGAATGAGTTGTCTATAAGTGTTAGGCTACATTCCATGATATATTTGCATTTCCAAAATAAAAAGAAATATTCAATATGGATTTTAAAATGTATCCCAGTCCTGATAATTCTTTTCTCCCCCACTTTTTATTATTCAAAATATAATTTTAACTAGTTTAAAACCTGGAGAAGTTAAAGAAGCATCCTTAAAATGAAGAATCAGTCTGTGCCATATCTTTTTGAGAATAAAATGTTCTAGGAGATCATAATGGAACAAAATGCTCACTGGAAGACAGCAATTATAGGACAAACAGTACCTTCATCAGAGTGCTTGCTGCCACAAATAAATTGAAGGTCCAAATGGCATACATAATCCAAAATTAAAGTTTTTTCAAAATCATAGTCTAAGAGAAGGAAGAATGATATTTATCTTGAAAGAATAGATGTGATATTTCATTATAAAACTGAGAAAAAATACAGCTAGAATTGTGTTAAATAAGCAGCATAGGACTTAAAGCCCTTTTATATTTGATTCAGTTTTCATCACATACCACTCGTCATTCACCTTCCTCCTTCTTCCCTTCTTCATTTTTTCCATCCTTTTCTTTCCTTTCTTTCTTTCTTCCTGCCCTTATCCTATATATGTTGGACTTACAAATGCATAGATAATACAAGAATAATAATTCAATAGTCAAAGTCATTATGACTTCATATTTTGTACTGATTCTCAGTGTGCCTGCTTTCTATTTTTTCCTCATTAGATAAGGGTCAGACCCTTTCAGGTTTCATAAATTTCTAACCACCAGAAGCTTTTAAGTTCTAAGACTTAAAAGGCAGATGCAAATCAATTCTACTTGATACCAGAAACAAATACAGACATAAGACTTTCAAAAAAGAAGTTAGAACAGTGTAATTTCTTCCTTATTCATTTTATTCTCATTAATTCTAACAAGAAGACATTATTTGCAATGATTTGCAAATATTTTATCAGATCCTCATTAGTAGTGAAGTGAGAAATATTTAACTTTATTCCATAGCATTTGTCTTATTTACATCTTTTCTGATTAATTTTCAAAGTTGCAGTTTGAAATAGATTTATTTTATTTTGTTATGTTGATATGTAATTTTCTTTATCCTGATATCATAAAAAAAAACACTGGAAAATATGTTCAGCTGAAATAGGTGCCTATGATCTTTCCAGTGGTTGAAGAAAAAACTTATATGCAGACTTTCCCGTGCAATCTCTAAAATATATTTATCAGCAGTTTTACTGATCAACAGCCAAAGGTTTATAAACCCACATGTTATTAGTTTTTAAGCACCAGAGGATAGAACAGTGATAATATGAAAAAGAAAGAACTCATTAGTTTTTAATAGAGCATTGGACGTCACAGATTTTGCATCCAACTATTTACCCAGGGTTTCTCACCATGCTCTACGAAACTGCTGCTCAATAAATAATAAAAGATTAGGACTTCCCTGGTGGCGCAGTGGTTGAGAGTCCGCCTGCCGATGCAGGGGACATGGGTTCATGCCCCGGTCCGGGAAGATCCCATATGCCACGGAGCGGCTGGGCCTGTGAGCCATGGCCGCTGGGCCTGCGCGTCTGGAGCCTGTAAAAAAACATTAAAACCTTAAACCTGGAAAACTTGGAAAAAAATATTAGAAAATTTTTTTTGAGATTATAAAAATCCTCAAATGATTTACTTGAAGAGACACCTTCATTGCTTCCATGTGCAAGGACTAATGATGGCCAGGGCCTGGGATAGGTGAGGAGCGCTTCTTGGGAAACATAGTCAGAGGTACGTGATAAAGCAGGCCCTCCGCATGACTCTCTCACTGTCACCCGCATATCTTTTTACCATTTGCTACAAGAAAATGATAGTCTATATACGTATTTATCTACTTGGACTGTTATGACCGTGATTTTCTTTTTCCAGGACAGGCCTTTTTGTTCTAAGCAACTCAGCTTCTAGGCAGGGTGACTGCAATGAGTTTTCATGTCTAGAGCATAGACAAAATAAAAGAAGATTCTAATTAAAGGATCTGCTCTTAGGCTATTGACATCTGCAGAGACAAGATTTCACAGTCACTTTGGCTCTGTCTATACCCGCTCTGGCGTTCTACACAGACTCTTTTAATTAGGATGTCATGTCTTTAATAATTTGACATTCATTTCTTCCCTCTCCTTCTAAAGGTAATGGATCTTTGATAGTTGCTCAGATGCTTATTGAAATGAGATTGGATGTGCCTTTCCTACTGAATCAAACCTGAAGGTATATTTACCTTTGTCCCAACCAGGAGATGAAGATGAGGGCTGAGTTTCAATTTTGTCCCTTTTATCCACTGAAACAGCAAAAAGTAAATACGTCTGAAGAATGATTGTCTGGAAAATCTATGAAACCAGCAGGCTGCATGTCTTCTTTATAAAGCCAAGTTGTTCACTAAATATTTCATCCATTTGCATTTGACCTTACAAACAAGTATAAAGAAATGAGAAGCAGTAGGCAGAGAGATGGAAAACCCTCTCTCTCCCAGGACTTGGCACAGTTCCTCATTTATCATTGGACTGCACAGTGGAATGTTATTTCTCAATGCCTTGAATTGTTTGAAACTATTAATGAATATGGTGTCCCCACAAGAGTTAAAAGTCTTGTTTCCAGGACTTATCTCGCAGTGGTACAGTAGGGTGTAAGTACTACTCTAGACTCAGACATCTCTGCCTTTACGAACCACATCTCTAGCTGTGACTAGCCCTGTAATCTTAATCTCTCTGAGCCTCAGTTTTCTCCTTTGCAAGTAGGGTAATTTCAAGATTTAGCTCATAAACTGTGATAAAAATAAAAAAAATAAAGCCCTTAATGCCTGGCACGCGGTGAGCATGCAAAAATTTCTATAAGATTTTCACTGGTTATTGATCTTATAAAATTTATTCTCTAATCACCAATAATGTTAATCACATATCTGTTATGGCAAAGATACCGAAGAATGTAATACAGTAGGAAATAAAAACTAGTAAATAAGTTTTTAGGATCTTCCTAAGGACAGCAAAAGATAGCAGCAGTAGAAAATTAGGGAAAAGAAAACAAATGTCTATCAACTGCTATTGGGAAGAAAAGATAAAATTAGGGAGGGGAGAGAAGAAGGAGTTAGGGAGAGAAGAAATAAGCATTTATCAACAGGAATTATTTTCAAAATAATGTGTTTCTAAAGTAGAAAAAATTTGTACATCTTTCAATTCAATATTTTGAGAGGGATGATTGGGTTAGAAGGTTAGTGTTGTATAAAAATGTTTATTCTTTTTAACAACAAGGTCATTGACATATTCAAACTCTTAAAATGATACATGGTTTACTGCCTATGGGGAATTCATAGAAATATTTTGACAAAAAATATGGAAGAAAGTTAAATTCTAATTTTTGGTGCCATTAAAATTGTCTATGATGAGTGTTCACCGCTCAGGCTTTTCCATCCATAGATCTGGCTAATAACAGCCATGTGCTCCAGAGGTTTAGATACTTCATTAGAGAGAATCTGAAAACCTTCCCTTTTCCCTGTGGCTTATGTTGTATTTCAAGGGGAACTGTGTCACCATCTTTTTGCCTTCATCTTTGGAGAGCTATACAATGTATTGCCCACTTTAGAGAATTTTTCCAAAACTCTCAAAGCTGTTCTTCGGGCAATAGGATGCAATGTTTTTGTTGTTGTTGTTGTTTTATTTTACTTTTTTGAACATTCACTCTGCTTCTTCTCAAGATTAAATATTCTACGTTTATCTGCATTGATTTCTGGCATTTGCCGTCTTTTAGCCCAGGTACGTAAGTGATCCAACTTCTGCTTCTGACTGCATAGTTCTTTTTTACTGTTCTTCTGACTTTATTGCAATATCAGGTATCACTGCTGTGGCATTTTTCCTTTGGGCCACAGTATAAAATCAATCCAATGTATATAGCACAAATCTCTCTGGGGTTGGGTCTTCTCTGATAATTGCTGCATGTTTTTAAAAGATAAGCTTGAGTACTTTATGTTGAGTATTTACATCTCTGAAGATAAGGAATAACCTCTTTAGAAGATAATTATCCCCGAATTTTAATTCTAATATTAAAAGTAGCCCTTTCCAGAATCTTGTAAAACCAATCAGTAGAAGCCTTCTGTCTCCTCAACCTATAAAACAGGATCAAACAGTTGTGTCTTTTACTTGTGCAAATGCAGATCCCTTAAAAGGCATAAGCCTTCTTTTACCTTAGTGTGTATTTTGAAAAATCAATATCTAGCTGATATTAGTAGCTCTAATCAACTGGGGATTTTAATCAGAAGGTCTAGAAATTTTGGAGAAGAAAGAATTTTAGGGAAGAGCCAATTTTATAGAGTACTGAATTCTCTGGTCATAGGGTAAGAGGAGAACCTAAAGGAAAATTGTGAGGAATAGAGGTGGCAGAATTCTGACTAATTTTTGACAGAGGTTCTAATTGTGTCTTAATGAATAAGAGACATTGTTGCAGAGATAACATGCCATATAGATTTTGATGTGCCTATTTATTTCCTTTATACATTTTACAATTGAGCTGCTTGATTTATTTCTTATTAATTAGTAAAATCTCTTTGTGTACTAGGAGTAGCCCATTATCGTATGTGTTGGAGACGTTTTAAATTATATTATCTACCTTTTGATTCTGCTGCTGATGTATTTTCTCTAAAAACATTGAAAATATTCTCTGTAATCAAACCTCTCAGTCTTTTCCAATACATCTGTGTTATCTTGTGTTCTTCCCTGCTCCATATCTATGCATAGATATAAATATATTAGATAAGTAGATAGATAGATAGATAGATAGATAGATAGATAGATAGATAGATGGAGATAGACATGGATAGATAGGTAAGAAGAGAGAGGGAGAGTTCTGGTCCTGGTATAATAAAGGGATAGAGATATGAGTGGGGTAGGAATAGGAGTAATGATAGCATTAGGGTTAGGAGTAGATATAGAAATAGAGGTAGGTAGAGGTAAGTAGTCCTTAGGAAATTTATTCATGTAATTTTAGTTTATGGCCAGAACCATTCATTTATCCACTTATTCCTGTGCCACTGTCATATTGCTCTGTTTGCAGCTTTATAATGTCTTATTAACTGATAGGGGAAGTTCTTCCCTTATATTCTTTTACAAAATTTCTTGGCAATTCTTACACTCTTATTGTTCCATATATATTTTGTAATAATGTTTTAAAATTTCATTCTTTTTTTATCTTTATTGGAGTATAACTGCTTTACAATGTTGCATTAGTTTCTGCTGTACAGAAAAGTAAATCAGCTATATGTATACATATATCCTCATATGCCCTCCCTCTTGAGCCTCCCTCCCACTCTCCCTATCCCACCCCTCTAGGTAATCAGAAATCATTGAGCTGATCTCCCTGTGCTATGCAGCAGCTTCCCACTAGCCATCCGTTTTACATTTGGCATTGTATATATATCAATGCTACTCTCTCACTTTGTTTTATTTTGCAGCACTATTTACAATAGCCAGGACATGGAAGCAACCTACATGTCCATCAACAGATGAATGGATAAAGAAGATGTGGCACATATATACAAAAGAATATTACTCAGCCATAAAAAGGAAAAAAAATGAGTTATTTGTAATGAGGTGACTGGACCTAGGGTTTGTCATACAGAGTGAAATAAGTCAGAAAGAGAAAAACAAATACCGTATGCTAATGCACATATATGGAATCTAAAAAAAGGTACTGATAGGTGGTAGGGCAGGAATAAAGACACAGACATAGAGAACAGACTTGAAATTATTTTGATCAGCTAAAATGAGCTGCTTTGGAATTCTGATTGCAGTTTTATTGTGTGTATATAGATTGGGATTGTTTTACATCCTTGTAATATTGTCTTTCCAACCAGAAACATGGTATGTCTTTCTGAATTTTAAACATTCTTAGTTTCAAATTCCATCTCTTACTTGTTATTTAATATTAGGCTTGTTAGTTTTGTTCCCTTAACATCAATTTTTTCAGCTAAATTTGGCCTAAAAATAACTTCTTACAGGATTATTAAGAACTCTACAAAGAAAACATCTGATTTCATTTTAGAAGATAAATTTAACGCTTAGCACAACAGGCCTGTACATTCCATTCAATCTTAGCCCCACTTCTAGCAAAAGAAGGGAAGTGAAGGAATGGATATAGAAAGAGCATAATTTTAGATATTTATGAGCCACTTTCTACCCCAATAATAGTATTCATTAATACTCTATTAATATGGTATTCACAAATTTTACTACTTGCATCAACCTTTAAAATATGTCACTATATTTTTTCACTGCTTCTTACAAAGAACCTCTAACCTCTGTAGAAAATGAAGCAGTGACTGTGATGTTGAAAAATGTTCGGTTAGTCTCAATACACAATATAACTTGAAGGAATGGGGCCTCCAAGTTCTTAAAACAAAACATACAAATGACCACAGCAACAAAACCCTCTTCTTGGCCCTTTAATGCAATAGGCTGGATCATGTCTTCGTTCCAGGGTTTGGATTTCCTCTTAACTCATACTTAAAAGTTCTTTACTTCCTTTATCCTCCCCCTTAAGGTGAGCTTGTGGTCTTCAGTTTCTCCTTTGGGTCTGGCCACAGTAACTTACACACTTCAAGCATCCAGCTTATGCCAACCTGGAGAGCACCTTGTAACCAGACTTGTCCTGTCCTCCAGAGACTAATCTACTGTCTCATCCTGTGAGCTAAACTCCCTCAACCAGAACTCCTCACTACAGTCCCATTGTCAGGAGAGCTTTGTTACGGGGGAGATTGTCATCATCACTATGAGTTAGTAAATAATATCAGCAAAGAAGACTTATTTCATGCTCATTAAATATCCAGCACTGTACCAGATATTACCCATATTTAATGAAATATTTAAAGAAAGAGTTTACTAAATTATTCCCATTGAGAGCAAAAAATGTTAAGAAAGGTTAAATCTGGCCTAAGCTCATTAAACTAGTTAAGTATTAAACTCAAGAGTGTTAGTTTGTGTTGCTGCATTTCAGTTATTAGGAATCTACTCATTAATTTAGGTAAGAATATTTAATAAGACTTTAGCATACTGTAAACTGAGAGGAGAGGGTGTAATCAAATGTCCACTTCTCGAATTTAGTTTTGTCTCTGCTGTTTCCTTATGCTATACCTCCTTCTCAAGAAATACCACACATATTAACAAGGTCACTGTCTCCATTATTTGCAAGTTAATTGATAGGCGGGGTAAAGATTTAAAGTTACAAAAAAGGATTTGTTTATGATCTTTGAAGAGCATGTATTTTGTGGAGTAGAGTTACTTTATAAAACTTTCACTTGGGATACTTTAATAATTGCTGGAATTTATCTTCATTTGCTATTTAAGCAGCTCACTATTGCATTTTTGCTATGTTTCTCATATATTTAATCTCTAGTTTATACACGTAGATCTGATACTGCCTCTTTAAATATATGGCTACACTTCACTTAGAAGTGTTTATCTGTTTATGGGGGTGTTTATCTGCCAGTCAGTCAGCTAACATTTATTGAGGACCCATAGAGTATGTGCGTGTTTGTGAACACAAAGCTTGTAGATTATTTCATTTTGAAAAGTGGCACTTGTAAATCCTGGCCGACTAACTCTACAATGAGGATAATACTGTTTCCCAAGACCTAGTCTGTGTAAACACTATTGTAACCGAGTCTTTTGGCCTCCAATACATTAATCACATGCACTTGGTATGACGCCTGTGAGAGTGACCTAATGCATGGTTTAATTTTTGTTTTTAATACTCCTAACGTTTAGGCTGTAACAGGATCACTCCCCAGGCTAGATTTGGGTTGTGAGCTCATGAATTTCTCGCTGTAGACATTCTTACACTCTGGATATCAGAATGAGAATGAGATCTAGCCTAGAAACATCTATCTGTGATTCTTTAGAGCTGTGTCATTGGAATAATTATTTTGCCTCACCAGACTTCAGTCTCCTTCTGACAGAAATGTTAATAGTAATCATTACATTCATATTAACAATGAACAGCAGATATTTGTTAAATATTTACTATGTTCCATTCTTTTTTATTTTTCCTAAATTTTAGCCACACTGTGCGGCATGTGGGATCTTAGTTCCCCAACCAGGGATTGAACCCATTCCCCCTGCAGTGGAAGAACGGTGTCTTAACTACTGGACCACCAGAGAAGTCCCCTGTGTTCCATTCTTTGCTAAGAGTTGTTTTTTTTTTTTTTTGTGGTACGCGGACCTCTCACTGTTGTGGCCTCTCCCGTTGTGGAGCACAGGCTCCAGACGCGCAGGCTCAGCGGCCATGGCTCACGGGCCTAGCTGCTCTGTGGCATGTGGAATCTTCCCGGACCAGGGCACGAACCCGTGTCCCCTGCATCGGCAGGCGGACTCTCAACCACTGCGCCACCAGGGAAGCCCTGCTAAAAGTTTTAGATAAACTATTTTTAAAGATATTTTATAATAAACCTCATTTACAACACCACCATCATCTCCATACTTCATCCTACCCACACTGAACTTAAAACATTTCAGTGGCTTCTCATTGCTTTAGGATAAAAACTAAAATCCTTTACACAGCCTACATGTTTCTATACTTGTCACAGTTTTCCACTCCTGCTTCCTTTCACTCTCTGTGCATCAGCCACAGCAAGCTTGCTTGCTTGATTGTTTGCTTGCTTTTTTCATCAATTTCTTGAGTACACCCATGTTTACCTTCCTCCCATTGAAGATACACTGAGGAATATTTTCAACGTATACAACAAAAGCTCCATATAGGGCTTCCCTGGTGGCGCAGTGGTTGAGAGTCCGCCTGCCGATACAGGTTCGTGCCCCGGTCCGGGAAGATCCCACATGCCGCGGAGCGGCTGGGCCTGTGAGCCGTGGCGGCTGAGCCTGCGCATCCGGATCCTGTTTTCCGCGACGGGAGAGGCCACCATACGGCAAAAAAAAAAAAAAAAAAAGCTCCATATAATTAGCCAGAGCAGCTCCTTAAATCACTTGGGAAAAGAATATTATCTAAGTAGGAAAAAATAGGCAAATCACTACAAAGAGGCAATTCATAAACTAGGAAACACAAATGGAAATAAATATTATTTCTCGGTTTCACTAGTTTTTAAGGAACTGCAAATTGAAACAATGAGATAGTATATTTGCTTTTGGGGTTCCTAGTATTGACAGAGATAGGCAAGGAAAGAGATTTCTAATATCTTTCTCATCTACTTTTTTTTTTTTTTTTTTTTGTGGTACATGGGCCTCTCACTGCTGTGGCCTCTCCCGTTGCGGAGCACAGGCTCTGGATCCGCAGGCTCAGCGGCCACGGCTCACAGGCCCAGCTGCTCCGCGGCATGTGGGACCCTCCCGGACCAGGGCACGAACCCGTGTCCCCTACATCAGCAGGCGGACTCTCAACCACTGCGCCACCAGGGAAGCCCTCTCATCTACTTTTATACATATATACTAAGATCCTAGCAGTGTTCTTGCAGCATTATATATGTATTATGGGGAAGATCTACACCATTCATGTAAGTGTAATATATATATAAACACAAGAAAGAATCAGTGAATTACAGAATATGAATGTATTGTTTCAAAGTATACTTGACATCACAGAGATACCTATAAAATCAGTACAACTACAGTATTTCACATTTATTATACTGGTGAAATATATAAAACCATATTTGCAATAAAGGTAGAAACCAGCAAGTGTCACAACAGTGTTTGGACCCAAACACTTGAGATATTCTGCAATCTAAAGAAAAGTATCAGATTGAATGTCATGCATTTATCACTTAGCAACAAGAGTCCATGAGGCAGCTGATGAGTTGATATGCCACCTGCAACTTCTTGTCAAAAGTCCAAGTATGTACAGCTTGTAAATAGCATCACTCAAACTAGAATTGTAGAAATTTTTACCTGTAAACGGTAAGGAAAAGAAACATACAACTATTATACTAAGCCAAGATTAACTCTGACCAATCATTTTTATACTTTTACTTTGAAATAATTATAGATTCACAAGAAGTAAGAAAACTAGTGGAGAGGTCCTGTGTATCATTTACCCAGGTCCCCCCAATGATTACATCTTATGTAACAATAGAAAAATATCCAGACCAGAAAATTGATATTGATACAATGTATCTGTGCCATTTTATTACACATGCCATTTAAGACATGTGGATTATGTGTATAGATTCTTACAACTACCACCACGTTCATGATACAGAACTATTCCATCACCACAACAATCTCCTTCAGGCTACCCTCTATAGTCACACCCTCTCCCTCTTCTCACTCATATCTAACCCCTCCTAACCTCTAATCTTTTCTCCATCTCTACAACTTTGTCATTTTGATTTATTCAATCACTTTTATCTTCAGTTTCTTGAACATTTGTAAATGTGAATTTTTTAAGTAATAACACTTTCCAAAATATTTCAGAAATAAGCATCACAGCTCTCAAACCTTGACAAAGTGACAATGTTAGATGAATTTGCATGCAGTTTAACTAATTTTGGTAATTCTAAACCAATGAGCTCACTCAAAATATCAGATGAAAATGCTGACAGTGGCAACTACAGTACTAACTAGATGTACATCTTATTCAGTAAGCAAACCTTTTTATCAACTGATAAAACTTTTATCATGAATGGATTCTATTATACCTCATCTACTCATCTATTTCCTCCAAAGACTAACCATTCGTACAAACAAATAAAACATGAATTTAGCAACTACTATGTACCTAGTGCTGTATTAATACTGTATGAAGAAACATAGAGCCTTGAGGAAGCTGAAACACAGATGAAGGTATTTTTAAATATTCCATTGTTATATCTTATTTTTCTAAACTCATTTACTGAGCACAAAGTAACTACTGCATAATTGTTGTTATATAACTCTTCGTTGTAAATATTACAATGCCATAGTTTTTGAATGACTGATACAATCAAAGGATGCCATGAATACAGCAGAAATCTCCATTTGCCTCTGTTCATTAACTAAAGCTTAGATTATTGGTGTCCTGTTTTGGACCAGAGTTCTATTCCAATTATCATTGGATTTGTAGTTCAATTAAACCTTGATAGGCTGATCCAAGGATTCAATCAATCATCCAGCACAGAGCGCTAAACTCATTTTTGCACATTCAGTATCAGATAATCCAGATTTTCTCCATGTTAATAGATATTTGGGCATGGAGAGAAAACTGCATCAATCTGTGTTGGCTATATTAGTACAAAGTAACCAGAGCCAGGGTTCATTTCCCGTGTAGATTTTGTGTATAAGGAAGTAAATAACTATGAAACAGATAGGCTACTCAGAGTAGAGACAATATGTTGCTTTTGTAAGTGAAAAATTACACATAATAGTGACCATGACATATATGTGTTTGTTTTATTCTATGAGTACATTTATGAGTTAACATATATTGTAGGGAAGTTATTGGAAATAGAATACTCAGTAAAGAAAATGGTATTATAAGATATTGAGGGGTGTTTTGTTGTTGTTTCTTTTGTATTTATTTCTTTGTTTTTGTTTCTTTTAAGATAATCTCTACAAGATCGTGGTTGAAAATATGTTATTTAGTTTGATAGACAAGCATTTGATATCCAGCTCTAATATTTATCATACTTGTGACCTTGAACAAGTATTCCCATTTGTAAAATGTAACACTATTATCTCTGTCTTAGAGTGGTCATAAGAGTTCATTAGATTTTCATTATGAATACTTAGCACAATACTGGGCATAGTGTAAGAGTTCAATAAACGTTGGTGGCTCTTATTTTAATTATTATTATGTTTATCACAAACAAATATTTTGAGGAAAGCTTTAAAATTTATCAGTATGTAATCTCCATTAATATTCACAGTTCTCTCTTTAGAATTTCCATAATATTAATAATATCAATGACTAACTTAGTTTATCCATAATTAATGATAATGGCCAAATAAAGGCATTTCACACCGCTCTTCTCAAAGCCAACTAAAAACAATAAAGAGAATGAAAAACAGAGGGGAAAACTCCATCTGCAGTAGAACTAGGAAAGCACAGAGAAGCCATGTACTATGATGGAAGGCTGCCAAACCCGGTAGAATTTATAGCAAACTAACAAAAGTTTCTGAGAGGACATCAACACCTACCAATCTTTTCATTATGCAGTCTCCTTATAATCAATCATCCAGGCCTGAAGTGCTCAAACAATGACTCTGCAATAAGAATGCAAAGAGTGAAAAAATGTGAGAGCTTCATCATCGCCCTTTTCATCCTAGAGAATCGGAGAGAAAAGGTAGAATGAGGAATCAAGGAAACAAGGCAGCCCGAACAGAAGCAGATTGTCAGAGTAGAAGGAGAGGCTAAGGGGCAGCAGCCAGCTTTGACTGCTAAACGCTTGAAGATAAATAAATGCAGTTACATATTGAATTCATACCTTGAAGTTCTAATTCCCAATTGACTACATTTGGAGATGGGATCTTTAAGGAGGTAATTAAAGTTAAGTGAGATTATAAGGGTGGGGCCCTAGGACTGGTGTCCTTATAAAAAGAGAGACACAAAGGATGTGCCTCACAGACAAAAGGCACATAGTGAGAAGACAAACATCTGTCAGCCTAGGAGAGAGGTCTTGGAGAAATCAAACCTGCCTACACTTTGATGGATTTCCAGCCTCCAGAATTGTGAGATATGTACCACTACCCACTCTGTGGTATTTTGTTACACTCCCAATAGCCAAATTTGGAGCAATATGAACAAAAGATAATGATAGTATTTAACTATAACCTATAGAATAAAATAAATGTACTTGAGTCTATATCGGTATAAATAAGTAATTGAGTAAATAAATAAAGGAAGTAGCAGCTCTTTTTACAGAGGAGTTCCAATTAATAAATGTAGAAAGACAGGGAAATACAGAATTATCATTAGGTAAACACCCTAGTTACAATGGTTGCCAGCAAGATCCACCAGTGGATGAAAAAGGAAGTGGATGAAAGTTTGAGGAGAAATAGAATATTTGCAGAGCCTCAAATAACTCTCCCAAGATATTTATCAATTGCCAAAGGAAAATAGTAAATTTACACTGGAAAAACCTAACAAACACCATGTTAGCCTTGTGATTGAGGTTTACACTACTAGTTATAATGCATATAAAAATCATTTTCCCCTTGATATAATGCAGTGAAAAGGGCACATCACTTCTGTAGTTTTCTTGCCAAAATGCATAACCTCATTCTAATCATGAGAAAACATCAGATGTTACAAAATAACTGACCATGAGTATGAAAATTATCAAGTATGAAAAGATATGGAAAGACTCGGGAACTGTCACAGCTTGGAGAAGACAAAGGACACAACAACTATATGTAATGTGGGATCTTAACTGGTTTGTGGAACTGAAAAGGGATATAAGGGGGAAACTGAAATTTGAATAAGTCTTTAGTTCAGCTAATAGGAGCATATTAATGTTAATTTCCTGGTTTGATCATTGTACTATGGTTTTGAAAATTATAAACATTATGGGAATCTGAGTGAAGGGTATGTGTGAACTCTCTGTTCTATATATTTGCAACTTTTCTGTAAGTTTAAAGTTATTTCAAAATAAAATGGTTTTATTATAGAAGAATAAGTTGATACATTTCTAGACATTTATCTTTGAAGGCCAATAAAGAAAACAGTCACTTCCTTAACAACTAATTTCTCACAATTTTACTGTAAAAACATGCTATTATTTCCAATGTGTGTATATATATATATATATATATATGCTCTAAGTTTAAAGGTACTAACCAAAAGCAATGTTAAAAATTTCATCTCATTTTTCTAAAAATCAAAGAAGGTTGAATCTCAGGTACAATATACTTATTTCATGCTTTTTCCTATCAAAGAGAAGACTTGCTATGAAAATTGAAAAAAAAAGTAATTGTGTTATGTCACTTTAGAACAAAGTAGTAATTAATTATCTTTAAAAAGAGCAAAATTCTTGCTCAGAAATAAAAGAAAAATTAATCTAACAAAACTTTTTGGAAAATTTATCCTACACGTAGACTCATAAATGCATGTAAACTTATATCAATCAGGATTTTTCCAATGGAATACTCTGTACCTAATGAAAGGAATGAAGTAGGTCTGTACATTTTCATAGGGAAATATGAATCCACTGTACGATAAAAAATAAGGCAGCATAGTGTGTATGTTACATTCCAATCTGTACTTAAAAATATGGATAATTTATATCTGTATAAGTAGGTATATATGTTTTTAGATGAGAATTTTCTCAAAGACTCCCCAAGAAAATTTTGATAGTGGCTACTTCTGGAGACTAGGGCTAGGAGATGGAGTGAGGAAGAGATACTTTTAATTTTATATACTTTTATATTATTTCAGTAAGTCCTTGTTATTTCACAATAGGAATATCAAATGAAAAATTATTTTCGTAAATGGAAATAAAGTTGTTCAGTGTGTACCATGGAATATAAATTGAACCAATTGAAGTACACCTCAGAAAAATATTTAGCATAAGGGGAAAATTTTCTTTAAACCATCAAAATTGTCCAAAGATAGGATTTACTGTCTCAAGTCATTATGTCAATCCTGTTAAGAGAGGTGTTTAGACACAGACTCACAAGACAATCACTTGGAAGAAATCTTATGCAGAGAATCCAGAAACTGGAAGAGTAGTTGGACTGGATAATTTTGAGATCCCTTACATGCCTCAACTTTTATCAATTAGTATTTCTTAAAGTACACAAAATGGTGCCGTGCTCCGATAGTAAAGTACATTTACAAAGTGATGAGACTTCACTATCCTCTCAGGACTGTTATAGATTACTGAATGATAGAAAAACTTATAATTATTACTTGAATATTTAAATGATTAAATATTCTAAATAGGGATATTCAGATGTCATGAACATTTTGTTTCCCACAGGAGGGAGACAGAACTACTTTAAAGTGAACAGCGAGTCACATTTATTTGACCCAGTGATTTCAATTGTCTTTTCCTAACAAATGAGTAAAATTTAGATGCATCCCTCAAATTCAGATACAGGACTTAGTGGAAGGACAAGTAGGAGATTCAGGCTTTTGAAATGAAAGAAACCACCTTCTATTTCCCTGAAAAGCAGAGAGCACATGAAATAAGTGTGGTCACGATGGCTTAATGTGATTAGCTTGAGGTCCTAGTTTAAAACAAAAGGTGTTGGAATCAAATTTCAGTGAAGCTTAGAAGAAAGCTGAAATCTGGTTGGCAAATATTATTCATTCATTCATCTATTCAATAACTATTTATTGAGCACCTACTATATTACAAGCCTTTTCTACACACAGGGAAATAGTGAAAAACACAAATACCTGCTGTCATGTAGTTTACATTCTAGTGGAAGGAGAATGTTTTTGTAGGAAAAAAACAAATAAAATAACTTTATATAGGGCTTCCCTGGTGGCGCAGTGGTTGAGAGTCCGCCTGCCAATGCAGGGGACATGGGTTCGTGCCCTGGTCCGGGAGGATCCCACATTGTCGCGGAGCGGCTGGGCCCGTGAGCCATGGCCGCTGAGCCTGTGCATCCGGAGCCTGTGCTCCACAATGGGAGAGGCCACAACAGTGAGAGGCCCACGTACCGCAAAAAAAAAAAAAAAAAAAAAAAAACTTTATATAATTTTAAGTGCTCTGAAGAAAATAAAACAGGGCATTGGGTTAAACAGTGATGGTCAGGAAAGGCCTCTTGAAGGGGTGACTTTTGAATTGAGAGTCATATTAAAATATGGAGAATGAGTATTCCAAGGAGAGGAATCAGCTAATGATAAAGGTCCTAAAAACTAGTCAAAAGGATCTAACTTAGCATGCTCTAAAAAATAAGAAGCCACTGTAACTAGAATTTAGGTAGAAGAAAGCAAGGTAAGAAAAAGAAGAAATTAAAATCCCTGTGTCCAATTCACATCTGTGACTTGATTTCAATTAGATTTGAATAAAAATATTGTATTGTTACTTAATCTTTCCTATGAATCTTTATGCTCTTTGAAAAGTATAAAGCTGAAGTTACTATGGGTATTCTATTATGCTGTGGGGATTTTTTTTATCTGTTAGTCACTGAGAAAGATGGTTTTGAATAATTGCAACACGTCTCCATTCAGGTATGAAGAAAGCTATATGTATGATTGGAAAGTCATTAAAAAAACCTGTTATAGGATCTGGGAAACTTTGATGGAACTGAGAGATCTATTGGCAAGATGAACTGCCAAGAGAGTAGAGTGGGTTCTGCTTTGACTACAGTTCTCTTCTTGAAGGAGTGTTTTCTTATAAGTTGAAATTTATAAGAAATGTATGTGCCAACAACGCTCTGGATGCATCCATCTGAAAGCTGAATACTTGAAAGATAGCCTAGGAGTAGTATAAATGGGACTGTAGCATTTGCCAACTTAGATCTCACCATTGAATCAACGGAGAGAAAAATTATTGAACGGTATAAATGCCACCTTCACTTTTTAGATACAAGCAAAGAAATGTGTGCCTGCTTGCTTAGAAGAGTTTTGCTGGACAGATGTATGCTCAGATCCAGCCTATTTATTAGAGAACAGTCTCAGCTCTCATTTTCAGTTTTAATCACTGGGTCAATTTTAAAAGGGCAGTTCTCATTATATAAACATTTGGAAGTTATAAAGCTGAAAGGTTAGGGTGTAGACAAGACAAAGATAACATACCACCAGCTGGCATACACTTCCATGAGAAAAACTTTTCTCCCAGTAAGCTCAACCCTCATATACGAATGTCCTAGGACATAGGAATTATTGTTTACCAGTTTTCTGTTTCTCCAGCAAAATGATTTTACTTGTATGTGGAGAGTTACATATATCTCTCTACCCAAGGATTATGAAAGGTGGAATTCTGCAATAAAACTTTATAAGAATTTCACAATTTGATTCTATCAGACATCTTTATGTAGAATAATAATCATAATTCCACTGTTTATTTAGCAACAATTATGTAGCAATTGTTCTTTCTGAGTTATCTCATTTAATTCCTACCACATCTCTGTGAGGTGAGTATTTTCATCACCAACGTACAGAAAGAGAAATTAAGAGTTACGGAAATTAAGCAATTTTCTCATAACTGTACAACAGGTTTGTGTTAGATCTAACACTTTAACCCAGGCCTGTGTAACTTCAAAACAATATTAACCTCTGTACTACACTATCTCCTTTAGTAAATACTGCTTGAGCTGAGGGTTTTATTCAAGATGCAGTAAAATTTGTACTCCAGGATTCAAGAAATCCTAAAACACCTGTGATGCTCAAAGGAAGCATCTCAAATCTTTGACATCACTTTATCTTTATTACTTTTATCTGAAGGGTGCAATATAAACTGAGAACTTCAAAAAGTACTGGCTGGACTCAGTTAAATATAGCAGAATAAAGCTTTTTTTTAATTTCTTTTTTTTTTCTTAAAATTCATGAAAAATAATAAATAGTTAAAATATAGAAAATGTGAAACTCAAAGCACACTTGCAAAATCCTTCAGAATCTGGACCAAAATGCAGAAGAAAGATGAATTTGACCAATTTTTTAAATACTTTTCCTAAATTAAGAAGCATTATCTCAAGTGATCTATACAAATATCTCTTGTTGAGAGAGAAGAGAACTAGGGGCATGTGTGTATCACATGAGAAAATGGATAAGACCCTGTTAGAGATGTTGTGTGCAACCAGGGAATGTGAAGGGAGGTGTAGCAAAAGGAGAAAATGTGTTGATCAGGTATTTGTACGAACATCATGGTAGCCCAGGGAGCCACTAGGAGGTAAAATAGGATCAAGGAGAAAAAGTACAAACTGGTTGTCTGGTAGCAACACAGAGAGCTGTGACCCAAAGACTTCCTCAATAAGCCTCTTAAACAATAACAACAACAATAACAGCAACAGGAAAGTTGTCCCTAGGGCAAGGAAATGACAAATCTATTGAGTATATTTGCAACAGTAATCCTATGAAGAAGCTGACTGGCTTATTTCACTACCTCCATTTCTCCCCACATGATTCTTTAACAGATAATAAGCTTCATTCAAAATAATAATAAAAGAAGCTATCAAGTTTAATTAAATCCCATTTGTTTGTTTTTACTTATGTTTCCTTTGCCTAGGAGACAGATCCAAGAAAATATTGCTACGATTTATATCAAAGAGTATTCTGCACAGCAAAGGAAATCATCATCAAAATGAAAAGACAACCTACTGGGGCTTCCCTGGTGGCGCAGTGGTTGAGAGTCCGCCTGCCGATGCAGGGGACATGGGTTTGTGCCCTCGTCCGGGAAGATCCCACATGCCGCGGAGCGGCTGGGCCCGTGAGCCATGGCCGCTGAGCCTGCGTGTCCGGAGCCTGTGCTCCACAACGGGAGAGGCCATGATGGTGAGAGGCCCGCGTACAGCAAAAAAAATACATAAATAAAAAATAAAAGACAACCTACTGAAGGGGAAAAAATATTTGCAAATGATACGACTGATAAGGGGTTAATAATCAAAGTATATAAATGGCTCATACAACTCAATATCAACAATCTGATTTTAAAAATGGGCAGACTGAACAGACATTCTTCCAAAGAAGACATACAGATGACCAACAGGCACAAGAAAAGTTGCTCATCATTGCTAATCATCAGAGAAATGCAAATCAAATCCACAGTGAGATATCACCCCACACCAGTCAGAATGTCTATCATCAAAAAGTCTACAAATAACAAAAGTTGACAAGAATGTGGAGAAAAGGGAACTCTACTACACCATTGGTGGGAATGTAAATTGGTGCAGGCACTATGGAAAACAGTATGGAGGGTCCTCATAAAACTAAAATTGGAACTACTATGTGATCCAGCAATTCCACTCCTGAAGAAAATGAAAACACTAATTCAAAAAGATAACTGCACCCTGATGTTCATAGCAGCATTATTTACAACAGCCTAGATATGGAAGCAACCTGAGTCCACCAACAGATGAATGGGTAAAGAATACGTGGTGAATATATTAGGTTGACCAAAAGGTTCGGTTTTTTCCATAAGATGGCTCTAGCAGCACTTAGTTGTCTAACTTCATTTGAAACAGTTTTGTTAGATTGTGACAGCTGTCATATCAGTGTGCATTTAAAAAAAGACATTAAAATTGGTGAATTTTTGTGTAGCCATTTTAATGTTGAAGATGGAAGAAAAAAGCAACATTTTTAGCATATTATGCTTTATTATTTTAAGAAAGGTAAAAATGCAACTGAAACGCCAAAAAAGATATGTGCAGTGTATGGAGAAGGTGCTGTGACTGATCAAACTCATCAAAAGTAATTCGCAAAGTTTCATGCTGGAGATTTCTTGCTGGACGATGCTCCATGGTCAGGTAGACCAGTTGAAGTTGATAGCGAACAAATCAAGATATTAATTGAGAAAAATCAACATTATACCTTGTGGGAGATAGCCGACATATTCAAAATATCCAAATCAAGTGTTGAAAATCATTTGCACCAGCTTGGTTATGTTAATTGCTTTGATGTTTGGGTTCCACATAAGTTAAGTGAAAAAAACCTTCTTGACCATATTTCCTCATTCGATTCTCTACTTAAACGTAATGAAAATGTTCCGTTTTAAAAAAAGTTGTGATGGGTGATGAAAAGTGGATTCTGTACAATAACATGGAATGGAAGAAAGAGATCATGGGGCAAGCAAAATGAACCACCAACAACCACACCAAAGGCCAGTCTTCATCCAAAGAAGGCGATGTATATATGGTGGGATTGGAAGGGAGTCCTCTATTGTGAGCTCCTTCCGGAAAACGAAACGATTAATTCCAACAAGTATTGCTCCCAATTAGACTGACTGAAAGCAGCACTTGACAAAAAGCATCCAGTATTAGTTGACAGAAAATGCATAATCTTCCATCAGGATAATGCAAGACCTCATGTTTCTTTGATGACCAGGCAAAAACTGTTAGAGCTTGGTTGGGAAGTTCTGATTCATCTTCCATATTCACCAGACATTGCATCTTCAGATTTCATTTATTTCTGTCTACAAAATTCTTTTCATGGAAAAAATTTCAATTCCCTGGAAGACTGTAAAAGGCACCTGGAACAGTTCTTTGCTCAAAAAGATAAAAAATTTTGGGAAGATGGAATTATGCAGTTGCCTGAAAAATGGCACAAGGTAGTGGAACAAAAGGGTGAATATGTTGTTCAATAAAGTTCTTTGTGAAAATGAAAAATGTGTCTTTTATTTTTACTCAAATTTTTTGGCCAACCCAATATATATATATACAATGTAATACTACTCAACCATTAAAAAGAATGAAATTTTGCCAATTGCAGCAACATGAATAGACCTGGAAGGTATTATGCTTAGTGAAATAAGTCAGAGAAAGACAAATACTCTATATTATTACTTACATGTGCAATCTAAAAAATAAAACAAATGAATGAATATAAGAAAACAGAAACAGACTCACACATATAGAGAACAAACTAATGATTACAAGTGGGGAAAGGGAAGGAGGGAAGGGAACCATAAAGGTAGGGGATTAAAAAGTGGGAAATACTATGCATAAAATAAATGGCTACAAAGATATATTTTACAGCACAGGGACTATAGCCAGTATTTTATAATAGCTTTAAATGGAATATAATCTATAAAAATATTGAATCACTGTACTGTACACCTGAAACTAATATAATATTGCAAATCAACTATACATCAATAAAAAATAATAATAGTGATAACAAATGAAATCAGCATGAAACTCTTAGGTAGGGAAGGGAATAAATAAAGGACTGGAACATTGGGTGAATGCAAATGAAAGACACATATCACAAAAGTAAATACCTACAGAAACAGAAAAGAAAATCATAAAAATAGTTCTTCATAGGCATTGTTGTATATGAAAAAATACCCAACAAATACTACAAAACTTTCAAAGATGAAATTACACAAAATCAAGAGATGAGATTGGACCAGCAAGCTTTTAAAAAAACAAATTGTAAGAGAAAAACAGATGCATCTAGAGAAGAAAGCCACACTGAAAGCAACAACAACAAAAAATTACAACCTATGTGATTAAAAACTTTTCAGTTAGAATAGAGAAAATCACATAAAATGACATTCAGAGTAATCATATAACAAAATGGTAGATATAATTCCAATGAAATGAAATAATTGTACTCTATAAAAAATGATCAAAGATTCCATTTAAAATCAGAGATTGTCAGGGGGAGGGGCAATATAGGGGTAGGGGGAAAAGTGTTATTATGAGATTATATGAAATCATATGTGTAAAAAATTTTGAAATTTGTAAAACACTATAGAATTTAAAGAATTTTGCATTTAATAAAAAAAGAAAAAAAATCAGAGATTGTCAGACTATAAAAAAGTAAGATTCAACTAGTATATGCTTTCTATAAATGATTCATTTTAAGACAGAAACTGGAATAAATATGAAAACATATACCATGAAAACCATAAGCACAAGAAAATTATGCTATATCACATGCTATTGTCATGACTATATTAACATTAAAAAAATAGATTTTGAAGAGTATTACCAGAGATAAAGGGAACATGTCATGGTAGAAGAAACAAACCATTGAGAAGACATAAAAATCACAATGTACATGCACCTAATAACAGAACTTCAAACTACATGGAGGAAAAACAGATAGAACTAAAGGAAGAAACAGAAAAACACAGCTTCATAGCTGGAAGTTCTAATACCATTCTGTCAGTAATTGATAGACCAAGTAGTCAAAAAAATCAAACAGGTTAGAGAATATTTGAATAATACTATCAACCATCTTACTTTACTTGATGTTAATAAACATTTAACCTAACAAGTGGCACAAATATTGTCTTTTCCAGTACACAAAGGATGTTCATCAGACTAAAACATATGCTGGGTCAAGAAAAAAATTCTCAATAAATATCAAGAAAACAAAGTAAGTTTTCTTAATACCACAGAATTAAATAGAAATGGCTAAAACTAATATTCCTAGAAAAGCTGCAAATACCTGTAAACAACATACTCCTAAAGAACTCATACATTAAAAAAGAAATAAGAAAATAGATAACTAGAAAAGATTCGAATTAGAAAATATCAGAATTTCTAGGAAATAGCTAAAGTCATGAAAATTTATAACTCTAAATGCTTATATTAGAAAAGAAGAAAAGTGTAACTCAATGACTTACTATTTCACCTTAAGAGGCTAGAAGAGTAGTAAATCAAACCCAAATGAGGTAGAAGGAAAAATAAAATAAAATTAGAAAGGCAGAAATCAATGAAATGGAGAAAATAACTACAGTAGAGAAATATCAACAAAGCCATGAGTCAGTTCTTAGAAAAAATTAATTAAATTGATAAACTCCTAGAAAGATGTCCTCCCCCAAAAGGGAAAGAACACAAATTGCCAATAATAGTGATGAAAGAATAAACAAGAGTCAGATTCTAGATATAAAAAAAAATTAGGGATAAACTACAATGAAACAACTTTACACCAAAAAATTTGACTCTGTAGTTAAGATAAATTCCTTAGAAAAACAAATTACCAATGTTGACACCAATGTTTAATGATCCTAAGTCTATCAAAGAAATTGAAATCACAAAGAAAGCACCAGATCCAGATGGTTTCTCCAGTGAATTTTTCCACAATTTTAAGAAAAATAATTTATCAAAATTATTACAGAAATTATAGAAAAGGAACACTCATGTATGAGTCCAAGGTCATCTTTATACAAAAACTGTCAAGGATACCGAAGGAAAAATATCACAGACCATTCTTTTTCATAATAATAGATGCAGAAATTCTAAACAAGTTATTAGAAAACTGAATACAACAATATAGGAAAAGGAGCTTACTCCAGAATATAAATTTGGCTTAATAGAAAATAAATGAACAAAAGGAGAAAATTCATGGTATAATCTCAATAGATGCAAAAAAGCATTTACAAAATTCAACATTTATATAATAATAAAAAATTCTTTTAATCTTTGAAAGATTATCACAAAAAAATCTACCAAATATTCTACCTAAAAATAAATTATTGAAACTTTTTCTCCTAAGGTTGAGAATGAGATATGGATGCCTGTTATCATCATTTTAGTACTGCTAGACATTGCACTGGTAGCCTTAAGTGTTGATAAAAAGGACAAAAAAAAAAAAGAGAAATACAAGTTGCAAATATTGGAATGGAAGAAATAAAACTGTAATTATTCAGAGTCAATTTGATTGGCTATATAGAAAGTCTGAAAAAATCTACAGAAAAATTATTTTAACTAATAAATATCTAGAAATAGATATAGTAAAATATGTACAAGACCACCACACCAAAAAAAGAAATCACAATAATAGTAAGAGTAATTAAAGAAGATTTAATATACACAAGTCTATACCATGTTCACAGTTTGGAAGATTTAGTGTTGTAAAAATATCAATTGTCATTCAGTTGATCCATAGATTTAATTTATAGAACTGAGTGAAAATTGACAAGTTGATGATAAAATTTATATGGAAATGTAAAGGCCCAAGAATAGCCAAGGCATTCTTGGAGAAGAACAAAGCTGGAAGTTACAATGTTAGACATCAAGATATATTATAAATCTGTAATAATTAGGAAAATAGGGTAATAAGGCAAAGAAGTAGAAATAGACCAATAAAACAAAATTGAGGGTAAAGAAAGCATCATTTCTTTTATGATCTAGATGTCTATTTAATGCATCGCTAAAAAGATGCTTTTTCAATAAACGGTGCTGGGGAAATTGAATATTCATATTAAAAAGTGAATCATGATCACTACCTCACTTAATACACAAAAAATACAGTCAAAAGGTAAACGTTAAAACAATGAAGCTTCGGGGCTTCCCTGGTGGCACAGTGGTTGAGAGTCCGCCTGCCGATGCAGGGGACACGGGTTCGTGCCCCGGTCCGGGAAGATCCCGCATGCCGCGGAGCGGCTGGGCCCGTGAGCCATCGCCGCTGAGCCTGCGCGTCCGGAGCCTGTGCTCCGCAACGGGAGAGGCCACAACAGTGAGAGGCCCGCATACCGCAAAACAAAGAAACAAACAAACAAAAAACAATAAAGCTTTTTAGAAGAAATCATAGGAGAATATCTTCATGACTCCGGAAAATAGCTTCATGACATTATCTCCTACGGTAGGCAAATAAATACAAAAAAACATTAACCATAGAGAAAAAATAATAAATTAGACTACATTATAATTAAGAACTTCTTTTCATGAAAAGACATCATTAGAAGAGTAAAAAAGAGTAGAATATATTTGAACTATATATATATTCAACAAATGATTACTATCCAGAATATATATAAATAACAGCTTTGTTCTTCTCCAGAACATCAAAAAATCAATATGAAAAACGCATACAAATGAATACAATAGAAGGAAAAGTGTGCAAAATGCCTGGAGACACTTTACAAAAGAGAACATCCAAATGGCCACTAAACATATAAACTGCATTCATTTTTCAATAAAGCTCAAATTATAACTATAATGTGATATATATTTACACCCACCAGAACGGCTAAAAAAAAAAAAAATTAATGGAGCAACTGGAGCTATCATACATTGCTGATGGGAGTGTAAATTCATAATAGAACTTTGGAAATTTGTTTGACAAAATTGACTAAAACTGAGCATATACATATAGTATACCTACCTAGCAATTGCACCCCTAGGTATAAACCCAAGCAAAAGGTATGAATCAAATGTTCACCAAAAGACACATAACAACAATGTTTACGGCAACTCTCTATATAATAACCTCAACCTTGAAACAACCTGATGTCCATCTATCATAGGATGGATAACTAAATATTGGTATATTCATACAATAGAAAACTAATGAAAAAGAATGAACAACCTACAACTATAAGAATAAGAAAGATGAATCTCACAAACAAAATATTGAATAAAATAAGCCAGTTACAAACTACTACATAGTATATGATTCAATTGATACTCAGTTTAATCCAGGAAACTACCTAGGGAGTTAAAAGTGAGGGTAGTGGTTATGCTTGATATGATGGAGGAGAGGATAGAAGGGGACAGGTGTCAGTCTGAGCCCTCCAGGAAGCAGATGCTGAGACAGATTAGGATGGCAATAGGTTTCTGAGAGGTAACACTTGAAAAATATAAGTAGGTGGTAGTGTGGTTGAGAAGTGAAAGTCTCTATACCCTGTGCGGCTCTGACACCTGTGCGAGAAAACAGAATTGAGATAAGCTTCAGAGCATAACGCAGATTTGAGAAAGTCTCAGCCAATGCAATGAGAAGCTCCACAAAAAGACTGCCAAATAGAAGAGTTCTACATTGGCCAGAAATGGTCAGGCTCTAATAACCCCACTATGTTCAGCTATTGGCTGGGGTTGCCCCAGAAGAACTGAGCCTCAGGGGCCACAGATGCTGAAAAAGCTGCAGCTCAGGGCAGTCAACTCTTTGCACTCCAGGCAGCTGAAGCAAGTCTTTTCCTGAAGATAGATGGGGGCAACACCTCCATGGCTGCCACAGGCAGAAGGGTAGCTTCAGAGCTGCTAAAAATGTACCTTTTCTTTACTCCAGTTCAGTTTATTCCTCAAGTGAGTTCACCTCATGAAAATGTTTTGAGCTATGTGCTCATGATTTGTGTATTTTCTTAGTATATTTTGCTTTAATAAAAGAATTTGCCTAAAAATTAATCTTTTAATATTTGTCATAATATTTTATTCTTACTTGGGCCAGTTCTGGCTTATGGCCTGTTTTTGTTCAGCCCTGGATCTAAGAGTGGTTTTTAAATTTGTAAAGTGTTGTAAAATAATGTCCCTTCCCCTAAACACACAGGGATACATGAGAGAGAACGTGTGTGGCCCACAGCCTAAAATATTTACTATCTGGCTCTCTACAGAAAAAGTTTTCCGACTTCTGCTTCAGAGGTTCTTCTAGAACTAACATGTCATGGGGTAAGGAAGTTAATTATCTAAAGTTCAGCATAGCTTTAATTTCTTTTCTTCCAAGTAAAATTCTATTTTGTTTATTTCAAAATGTTATTATAGTATATTAATTTTTGTTCTGTCTATCATTTTATCTGCAAATAAATAATCTATGTCTAGAATAAAGCTAATTTTTAAAAACCAGTAAATTTCTATGTATTGGGATTATGAGTAACTTGAAAAATAATCTTCTTAGGATTTTTCTTAGTTACATGATTTATATAAAATATGACCATCACATGCCATAGTTTTAGAAGTCAGAATGATATCACACACTCACACACACACACCCTCTATCTCTCCCTCTCTCTCTCTCTCTCACACACACACACAGACACACAAACACACACACACGCAAAACATTTAATGTAATAAGATATGGATTTTTCTTGGCAATCTTGCTATATGCTGCTTTTCTTAGTCCTGGAGATCCACAGGAAACACAACAACATGTGATGAAATAGTATGTGATTTATAAGAAAAATAGTTCATCACATGTTGGGTTTGGTGTGCTGTTTTCTCAGCAAGAAAGAAAGAAATAAGGAGAAATCACATGAACTCTGGGAAGTTGCCACAAACCGCAAATTCATCTCTCACTTTCGAAAGATATTTAAGCTCATCTGACACCATGTGATTCTTTCTTGCCAAACATTTTGATCATACTCACATTGAGTTCACAGAGGCTCTTTGTGGTCCTGATTAAAACACACAGAAATGTAAAAGGTCTAGTGGAGCCACAAGTAAGGGACCTTCCCTATGACTTTTTTTTTAAAATAAATTTATTTATTTATTTATTTGGCTGCTTTGGGTCTTTGTGTGGACTTTCTCTAGTTGCAGCGAGCAGGGGCTACTCTTCGCTGTGGTGCGTGTGCTTCCCATTGCGGTGGCTTCTCTTGTTGAGGAGCGTGGGCTTTAGGTGTGAGGGCTTCAGAAGTTGTGGCACATGGGCTCAGTAGTTGTGGCTCGTGGGCTCTAGAGAGCAGGTTCAGTAATTGTGGCACATGGGCTTAGTTGTTCTGCGGCATGTGGGATCTTCCAGAACCAGGGCTCGAACCCGTGTCACCTGCATTGGCAGGCGGATTCTTAACCGCTGCGCCACCAGGGAAGTCCCCCTATGACTTTTTTGTGACCTCTCATCTACAGAGAATTTACCATTGACTTGACAGAACTTTACTTCTCACTTCTTCCAAACCTCTTTTCTTTACAAAGGGCATATTAGAAAAACAAATATTAACCACATAGTCAAAAATCTTTGTGTTAAAATATTTTCTGTTTGTCTCTGAGAAAATTAGGCATTACTACTAGGTCTCCATTCCTCTTTTATAAAATGAAATGAAAGGGCTTAAAGGATCTGTATTTGTTTTCTACTGCTGTGTAACCAGTTACCTACTACAAACTTAGGAACTTAAACACAACATAAAGTTAATATCTCTTCCTTTCTATAGCTCACACATGACTGGGTTCTCCGTTCAGGGTCTCACCCAGTAAAACCCAGGTGTCAGCTATATCTATGGGTTTTCATCTGTGGTTCAGGCTCCTCTTCAAAGCACATGGGCTGTTGGCAGAATCTATGTCCTTGCTGTTGTTGAACTGAGTCTTTTGTTTTCCTATTACTGTAGGTGTAGGACCACACTTAATACCTAGAAGCTGCCACATTCCCTGCCACATGTTCCCTTCATCTGCAAAGCCAGCAACAGAAGAATCTCCCTCACATCAAATCCCTCTCTTGCTTCAAATCCTCTGTGTCTGATCTCTAGACTCATGCTATTAAGGGGTTCATGTGATTAGGTCTGGCTCACCCAGATAATCTCTCTTTCTTAAAGTCAGTGGTGCTACTTAACATAATGTAATTATGTAAGTAAAATCTACAAGATTCACAGTCCCAGGGATAATGTACAAAAATGTACACCGGGGTAGGGATCTCAGAGGCCGTTTTAGAATTCTGCCTACTTGGGTTGTTTTAAGGGTTAAATAAGGTAACATGGAAAAACATTTATCTGAATATCTGGACCTTAATAGGGGCCTAATAAACTGATTTATTCTGAATAAGATATTTTGGGGAGAGGAAAGACAAGTGAACTGCTAACTAGTCATCTACTCAGATACCATAAGAAATCACCACTTGTGTCGATCAGTAATAATAATATATAGACAATTTCACATGGTTCTATTTACCATATCTGCTCAACATCACATTTCACAAAACATTGAAGAAGCACCTCTACACTGATTTTTAGTCAACAATTCATCATTCTCTTCTTTCATTCATTCATTGGGGCAATTTAGAGCATACAGAAAGGAACAAGATAACCATACCTAAGTCTTTTAAAACTTTAGGATCTAGTGGGATTTGAGTCCTCATAGACTTTAGCAGTGCAGTTGATATTAAACAAAGCTGCTTCTGACAGAGCTAAAAGAAGCAACACATATAGCAATTTCATGTGTCTAACCTCACATTGTTTATAATTCTATGACAAAAACGAATGGAAACGATAAATTTAGAAGAAGCTCTGTTCTACACAGGCTCTGTGACAAATGGGTTTGCAGTCTTGGCAAGCAGCCCCAGGGGTTTCCAGAGTTAGCTGTCATCTTACTTTGGAAATACCTTTCTTAGTTTCTCAGCAACAGTTAATATATGACAAACGCTCCTAGTGTCTCCTTCCTTGGCTTCAAATAAAATATCATAAGCATATGTAAACATCTGTCTTCTTCTGGCTTCAAAAAGTCCTCTTTCACATGAGCACCTAATTCATGGCTCGGTGTCCCTTAAAAGAGTATCCCAAGGAGAGTTTTCCAAACTTCCCTGGAAACCTAAAAGCTTCCTTGGTAACATGATTCAGAATTCTGTCCTTTCTCAGTTTGTTTTCCATTACTTCATTGGTTAGAATGTGGGCAATTTTGGCTGCAGATACGGTCTCCTTTCTGCTTTGCTGATGGCAACTTGAGTTATACTGTAAAGTAAAGACAGCTCCCAAATCATTATTAACTTCATTGTGTTGCTATCATTACAATAATAAAACATATGATAGAAGATATCTCAGACACAATCTTATGTAACCCCCATCGTACTTTGAATTCTTTTTCATTGTTATAATTAACATACAATATTATATTAGTTTGAAGTGTCAAACTTTGAATTCTTATTACAATATCCTCCAGCAGTTGCTACTCAATCTCTTTTAGAACACTGAGATAGAAAGAGAATTTGCTTGCAAAGGAGTATTGCTCACACTTTTTATTCTTTATGTCCAAGCTGAAAAAAATACTGCATTACAATCATCATTGCTGAACTTACAGTCTTTTGTGTTAGTTGAGGATTAGCAAGAATAGACTCCCCTACCCTCCCCAGATACACACAGATTAAACTCCAAACTTAATTAGCCAAGGACACAAATAATTAACAGAAGCAAGATGGACCAAACAAGTTAGAAACAGACGTAATTTATCTTGATGTGACTTTTTCTGGGCCTCCAGTTCCCCCAAAAAAGGCAGAAACTGATAACACTTTGAACAGAGTAGAATAATGCCTGATCTGAGAAAACAGTCTGATTTTTCTCACCACAAGCCTTTTTTATACTCGGGGTTTAACAACTGCTATAGGTGGAATAATGGAGCCCCCCACATCCAGAACCTGAGACTGTGCTAAGTTTCCTGGAAAAATGGGAATGAAGATCACAAATGTAATTAAGTTAGCTAATCAGCTGAAGTTAACATGAGATTATGGTGGGTCATCCAAGTGAGCCCAGCATAATCCCAAGTGTCCTTTAAAGCAGAAGAGGGAGCAGAAGAGGAAGTTGGAGTGATGTGAGAAGAAATCGATTAGCCTTTGCTGGCTTTAAAGATGGAGAGAGGGGGTCATCAGCCAAAGAATATAGGTGGCCTTTTGAACCTGGAAAAGGCAAGGGAACACATTCCCCCCTTAAACCTTGAAACAGGAATGCAGCCCTGCAACACTTTGGTTTTAGTCCAGGCATTAGTTTTAACAGTGACTTGGCTTTAACTCCTGTTGGACCTCTAACCTACAGAACCATAGGATAATAAATTCGTGTTATCGTAAGCCGCCAAATTTGTGGTCATTTATTACAGTAGCAAATGGAAAACGAATACACCTCAGTTAAGTTGGTTTTAGACTCCGAAATGAGGACTTATGTAAAGTGTTTTATTAGGAAGTGTTCCCAGGAAAAATTGTTTCCAGGAGTAGGAAAGAGGAATCAGGAAGGAAAGGAGGCCACGCAAGGAAACCATAGCAAGCTAAGTCCCAGGAAAGACTTTGGCTCAATTCCACAAGGGAGCTCTGGAGACAGTGTGGGTCATTTCTCAACATCATCCTAGATCAGATGGCAACAGGACTGAGTTATTAGTTCCTCTCTGACCAGACATTGCTTACACATTGCCCATGGTGGTGAGGCAAGAGGAGTAGCGCCCAGGCATTGGAGATCTCTGTGCAGGTAAGAAAGGGGAATCTGAAGGTCTGAGAGCATCCGTCTACCAAGAGACACAGGTGCTGGCTGTTAGAAATAAAAGCTGACTGCAACCTTGTGTATATGAAATGGTAGAGAGCCGAGGAGATGTGGGTAGAGTGCTAGCAGTGGCAGCTATAGAGGGTTTTTTTAAAAAATCAATACATTTCCACTTAAGTGAATGCTGACAGAAATTAGACTTTTCCTTGTTTTTGTATCAAATCCAGCATCTGCAAGGCTACATACCACCCAGAGGAAGAAAGCAGAATCAGCGTTCAAATGACCCTGAAACGTATCTTTGCCTCTTCAGAGATCTGCATAATTCTAATAATCTAATGATCATCAGACAGTATGAGTACCTACTGTGTTCCAGGAACAATCTCTGAGAATCTAAGATATATAACACAGTTCTCAGACTTCAGTGGCTATAAAATTTTAAAAATGTCTATGAATTATCATGTTGGATCAGAACAATCCCATTTTATACTCTGCCTGTCATGGCCTTAAAAGCATGATACTACAAAACTCCAACTTTCTATGAACATACCCTGACCATCCCCACACTGCAATTCTCTTTATTAATTATTTATAAATGATTCTCTCACATCAGGAGAATTAGGTGCATCGCTTTTTTAATGGACATCATCTTAAAGATTATGTGATCAAAACTGATTGTCTCCCTCTGTAAATTTGGTTCTTTTCCCAACATCTCTTTCTTTATTAACGCCATCACTATTATTCTGGCCTCCAAGTTAAATTTATCAACTTTGACTTCTTCTTAAATCCTGAATCAAGTTTGTCATTGTCTTTTTTTTTTAACATCTTTATTGGTGTATAATTGCTTTACAATGGTGTGTTAGTTTCTACTGTATAACAAAGTGAATCAGCTATATGTATACATGTATCCCCATATCCCCTCCCTCCTGAGTCTCCCTCCCACCCACCCTATCCCACCCCTCTAGGTGGTCACAAAACACCGAGCTGATCTCCCTGTGCCATTCAGCTGCTTCCCACTAGCTATCTATTTTACATTTGGTAGTGTATATATGTCAATGCTACTTTCTTACTTCGTCCCAGCTTACACTTCCCCCACCCTGTGTCCTCGAGTCCATTCTCTAAGTCTGTGTCTTAATTCCTGTCCTGCCCTTAGGTTCATAAGAACCATTTTTTTTTTTTTTTTTAGATTCCATACATATGTGTTACCATACGGTATTTGTTTTTCTCTTTCTGACTTACTTCACTCTGTATGACAGACTCTAGGTCCATCCACCTCACTACAAATAACTCAATTTCGTTTCGTTTTATGGCTGAGAAATATTCCATTGCATATATGTGCCACATCTTCTTTATCCGTTCATCTGTCGATAGACACTTAGGTTGCTTCCATGTCCTGGCTGTTGGAAATAGTGTTGCAATGGTCCTGGCTATTGGAAATAGTGTTGCAATGAACATTGTGGTACATGTCTCTTTTTGAATTATGGTTTTCTCAGGATATATGCCCAGTAGTGGGATTTCTGGGTCGTATGGTAGCTCTATTTTTAGTTTTTTAAGGAACCTCCATATTGTTCTCCATAGTGGCTGTATCAACTTACATTCCCACCAACAGTGCAAGAAGGTTCCCTTTTCTCCACACCCTCTCCAGCATTTATTGTTGGTAGATTTTTTGATGATGGCCATTCTGACTGGTGTGAGGTGATACCTCATTGTAGTTTTGATTTGCATTTCTCTAATGATTAGTGATGTTGAGCATCCTCTCATGTGTTTGTTGGCAATCTGTATGTCTGCTTTGGAGAAATGTCTATTTAGATCTTCTGCTCATTTTTGGATTGGGTTTTTTGTTTTTTTGATATTGAGCTGCTTGTATATTTTGGAGATTAATCCTTTGTCCGTTGCTTTGTTTGCAAATATTTTCTCCCATTCTGAGAGTTGTCTTTTAGTCTTATTAATGTTTTCTGTTGCTGTGCAAAAGGTTTTAAGTTTCATTAGGTCCCATTTGTTTATTTTTGTTTTTATTTCCATTTCTCTAGGAGGTGAGTCAAAAAGGGTCTTGCTGTGATTTATGTCAAAGAGTGTTCTTCCTATGTTTTCCTCTAAGAGTTATAGTGTCTGGTCTTACATTTAGGTCTTTAATCCATTTTGAGTTTATTTTTGTGTATGGTATTAGGAAGTGTTCTAATTTCATTCTTTTACATGTAGCTGTCCAGTTTTCCCAGCACCACTTATTGAAGAGGCTGTCTTTTCTCCACTGTATATTCTTGCCTCCTTTGTCAAAGATAAGGTGACCATATGTGCATGGGTTTATCTCTGGGCTTTCTATCCTGTTCCATTGATGTATATTTCTGTTTTTGTGCCAGTACCATACTGTCTTGATTATTTTAGTTTTGTAGTATAGTCTGAAGTCAGGGAGCCTGATTCCTCCAGCTCCATTTTTCTTTCTCAAGTTTGCTTTGGCTATTTGGGGTCTTTTGTGTTTCCATACAGATTGTGAAATTTTTTGTTCTAGTTCTGTGAAAAATTCCATTGGCAGTTTGATAGGGATTGCATTGAATCTTTAGATTACTTTGGGTAGTATAGAACTCTCACCACTATTATTCAACATAGTTTTGGAAGTTTTAGCCACAGCTATCAGAGACAAAAAAGAAATAAAAGGAATCCAAATTGGAAAAGAAGTAAAACTGTCACTGTTTGCAGATGACATGATACTATACGCAGAGAATCCTAAAGATGCTACCAGAAAACTACTAGAGCTAATCAATGAATTTGGTAAAGTAGCAGGATACAAAATTAATGCACAGAAATCTCTTGCATTCCTATACACTTATGATGAAAAACCTGAAAGAGAAATTAAGGAAACACTCCCATTTACCATTGCAACAAAAAGAATAAAATACCTAGGTATAAACCTACCTAAGAAGACAAAAGACCTGTGTCCAGAGAACTTAAGACACTGATGAAAGAAATTAAAGATGATACAAACAGATGGAGAGATATACCATGTTCTTGGATTGGAAGAATCAACATTGTGAAAATGACTATACTACCCAAACTGCCTCTTATTTGTCTAGGAAATGTTTATAATTAATGTTAATGATTAATATTATTTATAAAATAATGAAATGATTATTAATTAACATTATTGATGTAAAAAATACAAACTATCACTCAAGCCAAGTGGCAAAATGTCTGAGATATAAGATAAAAAAAATCACTAATGAAACACTTGAAGCAGAAGCTAGTAGAGAATGTAGTGGGTACTATTTTCCTAAGACCTAGTGTAGTTTGGAGAGCTTTCTATCAAAATAGCAGATGAGCAAATAAAAGTTAATTTCAAAATAGGTTCCCTTTTTTTTACACAAATTGATGAACATCCTGATGGGATTCCACAACTATCCTTCTTTAAGTCCTCTTTCCTCACATACTTCTCCTAACTCCCCATCTTCAGCTACCCTGAGAAATGTGGCAGAGGGGCCCCTTGTTGATCCTTGGCTCCTGCCTCTTGACCTTTTCTCTCTATTCTTTCCCTCTTGCATCGCAAAAGCACACCAGTGCAGCAACTACTTGAGATTTCAGGAAAGGGTAAGAAACAGAGCATGTAAAGTCAGTATCACATTCAGCAAAGAGGAATTATGGGAAACGCCAAGAATATTCATCATTTACCATTTCTGGATGTATTGATTTGTTTCTGTGGATTCAAGTTAGCATCTGGATTCGTTTCCTTAGCCCAGCTAAGCTGTGTTCCCACCTACCTCCTTTGTGCTGTTAATGGAAAATATATTACTTTTCTATGAGTCATAGGCTCAGCAATCCATTAAATACATATTGTTTTGTTTTATATAATTGATTTTTAAATTAGTTAAGAGAAGAAAAGATAAGAAATATACATTTACCTTCTCTTTCACAATTACATAATTTCCTTTATAGTGTTCTTTGTTTTCTTGTGTGGATTTGAAAAAATGAGATCATTTGCTTTTAGCCTGAAAAACTACCTGCAGTATTTTTCAAAGATGGGTCTGTGAATAATACCTTCTTTCACTTTTGGTTTACCTTTTAATGTCTTTTTTCTACTTTCATTTTTGGACAATAGCTTTGCTGCATGTAGGATTCTTGGTTGACAGTTTTGACTTTGAGCACATTGGAAATGTTATCCCACTGCTGTCTGACCTCCATTATTCCTGATGAGAATTTACTGTTTATTTTCTTGGGATTCCCTATAAGCAATGAGTCATTTTCCTCTTTCTGCTTTCAAGATTTACTCCATGCCTTTGGCTTTCACCATTTTTACTATGACTTGTCTATTTGTGGATCTCTTTGCATTTATCCTATGAGTTTGTTGAGCTTCCTTGATGTGTAATGTCTTCCAGTATATTTGGCAAGTTATTTCTTCAAACACATTTTTTTGCTCTTGTCTCTGTCTCCTTTCTTGGTATTCACATTGCGTGTGTGTTGGTGTACTTATACTGTCTCATATTTCTCTGAGTGTCTGTTTATTTTCCTTCATTCTTTTTTTTCTCTCTGCTCTTCAGATTGTACAATCTCTATCAATCTATTTTAAATTTTGCTAATTATTTTTTCTGCTTGTTCAAGTCTACTGCTGGTCCCCTCCAATGAATTTTTCATTTCAGTTATTGAAACTTTCAACTCCAGAATTTCCACTTAGTTCCTTTTATCATTTATAGCTCCTTATTGATTCTCTCCACTTGTTGCAACATTGTCATTATACCTTCCACTATGTCTTTAATCATAGTTTCCTTTTAGTTTCTTAAACATATTTATAATGCTACTTTGAAGTATTTATCTATTAAATCTGACATCTGGTCACTTACAGTCTGTTTTTTTCCCAATGTATGGATCCTATGTTCTTGCTGCTTTGCATAATTTTTTTGCTGGAAATGACATTATAGATAATACATTGAAGCAATTCTAGTACTGTTCCCTCCCTTCCAGGGCTTGTTATTGTTATTGACTGTACTATTTTTGTGAAGTATATCACCCATCTCACTGCCACCCACAACTCCATGAAGTCTCTGATGCTGTTCATCAAAACACACAGCCTTGGATAGCCCACATCACCCTCAGATGACAGTGATCTGGCAGGACATTCTTTGTCTCTTTCCCTGCCTACACCTACCTGTTAAACTGCAATAATTTCCAGCTAATTGCTTTATTGTTTTCAACAATGTCCTGGGCATGAATTGTTTAACAGACCAATCCAGTGAAATTTAGGCTGCTTTGAAGGGGCAGCTCCTAAGATCAGTGTTTGAGATTTGCTCTGACCCAAGGAGTACTCTTCCCAACTGTCTCTTTCCCTGGCTCTCCCTGGCAAAGAGCTAGCCAACACTTCTGCGTATATTCCCAATGAATCTACCAATCTCTTATCAGATGTTTGTTCCCACAACCCCTGCTGGTTTTGAGAACTCCCCAAGGTTCAAATTTTTCCACACTCTGTTGCAAATGAAGTCATTCTTTTGGGAAAAGATTCAGAGCTTTCTAACATAGAGCCTGATTCTCCTTTCAGGCAAAATATATTAGCCAGGGTTCTGGTGCTAGGTGTGAGGACAATGGTAAGACATACAGCTTTGGAGCAGAGTGCTGAGTGCAAACTGTAGCCTCAGGTTTTCTCAGCTTGCCTCTCTCATCGTGGAACCTCCACCTTACATGCAAGGAAAAGGACAGGCTTCTGTATTCTCAGTGGTGCTGTACCCGAGGTAGTCTCTGTCCCATGAGGGGGGGCTGAGTAGAAGAAAGGAGCTCCCACCTGTCAGTCACACTTGCTCAGAACTTAGGTTCAGCAAGAGACAACCAGGAGCAGGGTGGGAAATGCTGTTGTCCTGCCCCTCCTAGGAAAATAACCCTCTGACTTAGAGCTAGAATGAGAGGGAGTCTTGCGTTCTTGGTTATATAAGTCTGGAGTGGAATTTCTATCTTGCTAAGATTCGAGAGAAAAGAAGGGAGTGGATCTTGGTTCAAATACCATTGACTTTTGCTGCTCTTGCCAAGTTTTAGTAGATTTTCTTGAATGAATACTTTTGCATTTACTGTATGCTCTTAGATCCATTTCCAGAGGCTTTAAATGGCTGTTTGTTTGTTTGTTTAACTTTTTTTTTTTTTTTTTTTTTTGCGGTACGCGGGCCTCTCACTGTTGTGGCCTCTCCCGTTGCGGAGCATAGGCTCCGGACGCGCAGGCTCAGCGGCCATGGCTCACGGGCCCAGCCGCTCCGTGGCATGTGGGATCTTCCCGGACCGGGGCATGAACCCGCGTCCCCTGCATCGGCAGGCGGACTCTCAACCACTGCGCCACCAGGGAAGCCCTGTTTAACATTTTTTAATTGGTTTCGCTGGGAAGCAGGTTCGCGGAGCTCTCCACACTGTCATACTGGAGGTAGAGCCCTCCACATTGCCTTGTTTTATTTTTGAAAACTTTGAAATACTTTGAAAATAAAACCTCTGTGAATTAAATATTATTGTCCTTATTTTATAGATAAAGAAATTATTCTTATTCCACATCACAGTTCATTAATGAGAGAGGATTTGAATCGAGTCCTTACACATGCAGACTTCAAAGCTCCTTCTCTTAATATATTACATTAACTAATTTAATAGCAAAGAAGGGATATAGAAGAGAAACGATTACTTCAGGAAAACAGATTTTGAAGTACAGAGACCTATTATATTAAACATCTTAGTGAGCAGTTGCTTTGTGTTATTTTATATTCTGAGTACTGAGGGACTATCTGGTAATAGAGATTACTTAATAGGTTTGTTGCTGAATTAATACAAAAATGAATTGCGGTGAGGGAAATTTTACTGGCTTTGCCCTTTCCATTTTTAATTTCACTTGATGATCATTTTAAGATAAGATATGACAAGTTTGTAGATTATGAGGAGAAATTTTAGGTAGAAACACAGAGGTAAATAATCTGGAAGACAAGAGTATACAGGTAAAAAATCAATTCTAGGGCTTCCCTGGTGGCGCAGTGGTTGAGAGTCAGCCTGCCGATGCAGGGGAAACGGGTTCGTGCCCCGGTCCGGGAAGATCCCACATGCCACGGAGCGGCTGGGCCCGTGAGCCATGGCCGCTGAGCCTGCGCGTCCGGAGCCTATGCTCCGCAACGGGAGAGGCCACAACAGTGAGAGGCCCGCGTACCGCAAAAAAATGGCCCGTGAGCCATGGCCGCTGAGCCTGCGCGTCCGGAGCCCAATTCTAAGAGCAATTAAGTCATTAAGAGCATTCATAGGTTTTATAGCAACCTCTGATATTTCAAAACAATAGCAAGCACGTGAATAAATAAGCAACAAGCTTGCGAGCACTGTTAGACCTGCGCGGTCTCCTAGGAGTTTCGACTCGCCCAGGAAACAACAAGAGTCGGAAGTCGATGCAAAACGCAAGAGGTTTATTGAAGGCCGGTGCACCGGGGTTCCTTGGTCCTCATGCAGGAGGTCGAAGAAGAAAACCCTTTTGGGCGCGAATATGTCAGTTTTATAGGTTCCCACTTCCCCGTATGTAAATTATAGATTTGGTTGTGTTCTCCTGCTGATTGGTCCCGGCTTAGGCTCGGACCAGAGAGGGAACTTGTCCCCAGCTGCCTGATTGGTCTTTGACAGACACCCTTTTTTACATTTTGTTATCTCCCTCCTTCTCCCCAGCTGCCTGATTGGTCTTTGACAGACACCTTCTTTACATTTTGTTATCTCCCTCCTTCTCGGAAGGGGGCCGGACATCCTGGAAATTCACCCATTGTCTAAGAAGCCCCTATTGTCTGGAGAGTTCTTAATCATTAGCTGGAACAATGTCCCTCGAGTCCCACATTTCCCCCTTTTTCTTGTGACTATTGATTCCAATCATGGAATCTCAACCTTCTGTTCGTAAACTTTGGTACTGTTGTCTTAACATTAGAACTTGTACAGTACTGATACGTTCTCTAATAAATGCTATCAAGCGATTTAGAACACATGGTCCAAAAGTTAAAATCAACAATAAAACAATAAGAGGTCCCAACAGAGTAGAGATTAAGGTGGTAAACCAGGGGGACTTATCAAACCATGATTGAAACCATCCTTTTTCGTTTTCTCTCTCCTTTTGCCTTTTATCTAAGCGTTCCCTTAGTTTATCCATGGTTTTGGTAATGGTTCCTGAATGATCAATATAAAAGCAACATTCTTCTTTTAGAGCGGCGCATAATCCCCCTTCTTTAAGAAACAGCAAATCTAGGCCTCTTCTATTCTGCAACACCATTTCTGAAAGTGAGGTGAGTGATTCCTTTAGTTGAGTTATGGAACTTTCTAATGCTCGAAGGTCGATGTCTACAGCCTGTCTTAAACTTGCATAATACTGGGGTTGTTGTATGAGGGCTGTGGTTCCTGTTCCTATCCCGGCAGATATTCCTAGTCCTAGAAGGACAGCCAATGTGAGGGTTACAGGCTCTCTCTTCCTTCTCGTTTTTCCCTCGTATTCATCTAAGAAGGACGAATCTGAATGATAGATAAGTCTAGGAACTAATTGCACTAGCACACAAAAATCAGCTGAATTGTTGAGAACCTCTAGAGAGACACAAGGGGTTAGCCCCGTGTTACATGCCCACCATCCATCTTGGGGAGGTACAAGATATCCCGAGCCTGAAGGGAGGCTGAAATCATGACAAAGGTGTCGATGGGACTGGGGAGGTGTTCCTATACAAGTACCATTTCCAGAAACCGAAGACAGAGTTAATTTACTGTTCCCTTTCTGTTTCCATCGACAATGGTCCGGGGAGCTGACATTAGTATAATTAGAACTATATCCTATAGCATCATAATAAGGGGGAGGGGCAGCATAACAGAGCCAACATGATTTTGTAGCCTCCGGGTTTGTAGCATTAAGGACCGTAAAGGCTGCCTGCACCAAAGAAAGCATCCTATCCTGAGGAGTCCCAGGCTTAACTGTGGGTTCTTTGGATGCAGAGGTTTCATTAGTCTCATTCTTTGTTGACGTAGTTGAAGGGGCCGGGGGAAGCAAAGGGGGGCCAAGTACGGGATTTGGGCCTATTGATATAGGAGCAGGAGTCTCAATCTTTAGCTTAAGGGTCATTAATATTCCCAAATCATATCCATTCTTGTAAAATCTAATGCCCCATGAGTGGCCATTTACCCATTTTTTATCTCTTTTTCCAGGATTACTAAAGGAAATTTTGAGGGGGTGGCACCATCCTGAACATTCGGGGGCGACGGGTCGGGGACCCCTATAAGAAGTATGAGTGTAGTTGGCTGTTACTGTAATAAAATCCCAAGTTGAGGTGGGTCTCCAATAAGTATCTCCTGTGGTTTCACATCCCCAGTTTTGGCAATATAAATTTTCAGTTCCCCCACATTTATAATTCAGGGATCGGGGGCGATGGAACCCAGGGCATACATAGAAGGAGAGGGTTCTGAGCCAACTTCTTCGGACCTGGTTTTTACAACCCTCTCCGGAGTAATCAGCTTTAGTTAGAAGTTGGGACGGAGCATTATGCTGATCATAATAACTCTCTAGATCCCAATAGGGAGCTCCTATGGCCAGTTTACAGACATCAGGAAAAAGGTCTGGCCACCAGGTCCAGGGAGGGGCAGTATGGCTAATGGACCAGGTTATATCTCCAGTTTGAGAAATTACCTGCCAAGTTAGACGTTGGGGCAGGTGAGGGCTAAAATCACTTACAGTCAGTAAAGGCAGTAAAACCAAAATTATAAGTCTTAGGTTCGTAGAAGCTTGAGTTTGAGCGGGTTGTCGGTTCTTTGGGCCTGCCATCCTGATGATGCCGCCGCTGGTGCAGCTTTCACGTGTGAAGCATGGATCCAGGCAGCGATGCCGTCCACTTTTATGGCCGTTGGGGTGGTTAGGAGGACGGTGTATGGTCCTTTCCATCGAGGTTCCAACGTCTGGGTTCGATGCCGACGGACGTATACGGAGTCTCCGACTTGGAAAGGATGAGTTTCTCCCAGTGTTCCCGGTTGGTAGGCCTCGGCGAGTTGGGACCATATCTCCTTTTGGACCAGTTGGAGTCCCAATAGCCTAGCATACAAGTCAGTGTTATTTTGACAGTCTGGTTTTATTTCTTCTCCTAAGGTGAGAAGGGGAGGTGGGGCCCCGTATAGCACCTCAAAAGGAGTAAGATGGTACCGGGAAGGTGTATTCCTAACCCGGAACAGGGCTAAAGGAAGGAGCACCGTCCAATCTGTACCGCCAGTCTCCAAGGACAATTTGGTTAGGGTCTCTTTTAGAGTTCTATTCATTCTTTCTACCTGACCTGAACTCTGGGGTCTATATGCACAATGTAATTTCCAATCAGTCCCCAAATATCTGGCCACATCCTGACTTACCTGGGCGACGAAGGCTGGACCATTATCAGACCCTATTACCTTTGGTGCTCCAAATCGAGGAAAAATTTCTTCTAAAATCTTCTTGGCTACTACAGCAGCTGTTTCTTTCTTTGTTGGGAAAGCCTCTATCCATCCTGAAAAAGTGTCTACAAAAACTAAAAGGTATTTATTACCGTACCTTCCAGGACGCACTTCGGTAAAGTCCACCTCCCAGTAAGTTCCTGGGCGGTCCCCCCTGAGTCTCTTTCCAGTTTCAAGTTTCCCTTTGTGAGCATTTACCTGTTGACATGGGACGCATTCCTGCACAATTTGTTCAGCTAATTTTGTCATTCCAGGGGTTTCGTACCCAGCTTTTTGTAACAAGGCTACCATCTTTTTAGTCCCCAAATGTGTCCATCTGTGCATCTGTTGTAACATGGATTCTGCTTGCTGAGGGGACAAAGTTCCTTTTGTTGTGGCCGGGATGATTTCTTCGTCGCGGCCTGATTTTTCAGGAACTTTATCTGACAGTCCTAGAATGACTTCTCCCGATGCTATTTCTCGGGCCACTTGGTCAGCCATATTATTTCCCCTAATTATTGGGGTATTTCCTTTTTGATGTCCAGGGCAGTGGATGATACTGACTTTAGTAGGAAGCATAAGTGCAGTCAACAAAGCCATGATTTCGTCTTTGTTTTTAATTTCTTTGCCACCTGAAGTTAGTAGCCCTCTCTGTTGGTAAATGGCACCGTGGATATGAGCGGTAGCAAACGCATATCTACTGTCTGTGTAGATGTTTACTTTTTTATTCTCTGCCATCTCTAATGCCCTCGTCAGGGCAATTAATTCAGCTCGTTGGGCTGAGGTCCCTTGTGGTAGCGCCGCTGCCCATATGACTTGTTTTCCGTCTACCACGGCTGCCCCAGTTCGACGCTTACCTTCCTCCAGGAAACTGCTCCCATCCGTGAACCAGGTGAAATCAGCATCAGGGAGGGGCAGGTCCATCAGATCTGGCCTACTGCCGTGTGCTGCGGCCAGTACTTCCTGACAATCATGTATGATGGTGGAGCCTTCCAAGTCAGGATCAGGTAGCAAGGTGGCTGGATTGAGTCCTGTGGCTGGAGCAAACTTGATGCGATCTGAGTTTAGCAACAGGGTTTGGTAATGGGTCATCCTGGCATTAGTTAGCCACCTATCCGGTGGTTGACGGACTACATTTTCCAGGGCATGAGGAGCTGTTATCGTTAGATTTTGTCCTAAAGTTAGTTTGTCAGCATCTTTGACTAGAACAGCCACTGCAGCGATTATCTTTAAACAGGTGGGCCATCCTGATGCCACAGGGTCCAATTTTTTTGACAAATAAGCAACTGGGCGATTCCAGGGACCCAATTTCTGAGTCAATACTCCTTTTGCAATGCCCTTATTTTCGGCCACATATAAATGAAAAGGTTTGGTTACATCTGGCAGTCCTAGGGCTGGAGCTGAAAGTAAAGCTCGTTTGATTTGGTCAAAAGCCCGTTGTTCCTTATCGCCCCAAACGAAAGGAGTGCTGTTTTTGGTTAGGGGGTACAATGGGGCTGCCAGCTCAGCAAACCCTGGAATCCATAGCCTACAGAATCCGGCCGTCCCCAAAAATTCTCTAACCTGCCTGGCGTTTTTGGGAGCCGGAATTTGGGCCACCGTATCCTTTCTGCTCTCCGTGAGCCATCTTTGCCCCCCTTTTAATAGATACCCCAGGTAACTGACCTGTTGTTGGCATATTTGTGCTTTCTTGGCTGAGGCTCTATATCCCAGGGTTCCAAGTTCCGTTAACAGTTTTTCAGTACCCTTGATACAATCTTCTTGGGTCTCAGCAGCTAATAAAATATCATCAACGTATTGGAGTAATGTTACCTGGGGATTTGATTCTCTATATAATGCCAAATCCTGATGGAGGGCTTCATCAAAGATGGTCGGGGAGTTCTTAAATCCCTGAGGTAGCCGTGTCCATGTCAGCTGACCAGACATTCCCGATGTTGGATCTTTCCATTCGAAGGCAAAGTAGGGTTGGCTCAGGGGAGAGAGTCTTAAACAAAAAAAAAGCATCTTTAAGGTCCAAAACAGTATACCACGTATGTTGAGGTGGAAGAGTGCTCAGGAGGTTGTAAGGGTTTGGAACTGTGGGGTGGAGGTCTGCCACCCGTTTGTTTACCTCTCGTAGATCCTGCACCGGCCGATAATCATTTGTTCCTGGTTTCTTTACCGGCAGGAGAGGGGTGTTCCATGCTGATTGACATCTTATTAAGATGCCCAAGTCTAGTAGCCTCTGTATATGGGGACGGATACCGTCTTTGGCTTCTCTACTCATGGGGTATTGACGGACTGTTATTGGGGTGGCAGTTGCCTTGAGTTCCACTAGCACCGGGGGCCGATTTTTGGCCATCCCCATTCCGGCAGTTTCTGCCCAGGCTTGAGGGAACCGAGTTACCCAATCTGTAACATTAACTCGTGAGGATGAAGGCTGCTCGTATAATTTATATTCATCTTCTAATTTCATAGTCAATATTTGAAGTAACCTTCCTTTATTATCAGTTATGGTGGGACCTTCTGGCTGAAAGTGGATTTGAGCCCCTACTTTGGAGAGTAAATCTCTTCCCAGCAAAGGATAGGGGCATTCCGGAATAATCAAAAATGAATGGGTTACTCGTCCAATCCCAAGATCTACTGTCCTTCGTGTGGTCCATGAATATTGTTTATTCCCAGTGGCTCCTTGTACCCATGACCTTTTAGCTGAGATAGGACCTTTTGAGTGGAGAAGGACGGAGTGCTGGGCTCCGGTATCTACCAAAAATTGAACAGGTTCCCCCTCCACTTTAAGAGTTACCCGGGGCTCGGGGAGAGGGTTCGAGCCCTGACTTTCCTAGTCTTCTTCTTCCAAGGTTAAGATTTTGTTTCTGGTTGGCCTTCCTCCATTCTTTTTCTTAGGGCATTCTCTCGCCCAATGTCCTTTTTCTTTACAGTAGGCACATTGGTCCTTGTCTAATGGTCGCCTTCTGTCTGCCGTTCGCCCTTCCTGCCCATTTCTATCCCCTGTATTTCTTCCTCCAACCACAGTGGCCAGTATCTTACTTAAATTCCTCTCTTGTCTCTTATCTCGTCTTCTTTCACGGGCTGCCTGCTCTTTCTGCTTTCTTTCTTCCTTCTCTTCCTCTGTTTCTCTTTTGTTATATACTTTATCTGCCTCTTTTACTAACTCCTGAAGCGAAAATCCCTGCAAGCCATCTAGCCTCTGTAATTTCTTCCTAATATCAGGGGCCGCTTGATCAATGAAAGCCATTGCTACAGTAGCCCTATGTTCCTCCGAAGTTGGATCATAAGGGGTAAAGCGTCTAAAGGCTTCCATTAAACGTTCCAGGAACACAGTTGGCGATTCCTGGGGCCCCTGAGTTACTTCCCTTACCTTAGCCAAATTAGTGGGCCGTCTGGCCGCTCCATGGAGACCCGCCACCAGAGCCTGGCGATACATTTTCAGGCGCTCCCTACCTTCCGGGGCATTGAAATCCCAGTTTGGCCTGACGAGTGGGAAACCAACATCAATCTCATTAGGCAGCTGGGTAGGTTGCCCATTGGCGCCTAATACATTTTTTCTGGCTTCTAAAAGAACCCGTTGCCTCTCCTCAGTCGTTAGGAGAGTCTGAAGCAGCTGCTGACAATCATCCCATGTGGGCTGGTGGGAGAAAACAAGAGATTCTATTAAAGCGGTAAGGGCCTGTGGATTTTCGGAAAAAGTTGGGTTATGCATTTTCCAATTATAAAGATCTGCAGAGGAAAAGGGCCAATATTGGAGAGGTCTATTCCCTTGGCCGTCTGGGGGGCCATACTCTCTAAGAGGTAGGGCAGTGGAGTCCGGGGAGATAGCCCTCCGGCTCCTAGTGCCCGCTGAGGGACCCCTTTCTTCTTCCATCATGGATGGTTCCCTTTGTGCCGAGGGCAGTGGAGCTGGGGGTCCTCTAGGTGGTAGGGGATTTGGGGCCGGAGGATAAGGGGGTGGGGAATCCAAAAGAAGCAAATCGGACTGCGGGTCAGGATAAATCGCCTTTGGTGGATCCGGGGCGTCGGGTAGCTTTTCCGTGTTGGGGTTTTTCTTTAAGGCTAATATCTCCGACGCTGCTGATGTGTGCGCGGACGTACCTGTTGAGGAAACAAAGGGCCGGACCCACGGAGGTGGGGAGAGAATTAAATCTTCCCAGACCAAGACATATGGTACTTGGTCTGGGTGTCCGTGGGGATCTATATTAAATATTTTAGACTTCAGCAGCTTAATCTTGTCTAATAAAAAGGATCCTTCGGGGGGCCATCCTATCTGAAATGTTGGCCATTCAGAGGCACACAAAGTCTGCCACTTTCCTTTCTTCACCTCTACCGAAAAATTATGGGCTCTGGCCCGAACTTCGGTCCAATGGCTTAGGGTAAGGGAAAGAGGAGTCGTCACAGTTTGTCCCATTGTCATCCGTCAGAGAAGAAGAATAGACCACAATACAGAAACAGTTAAAACTCCATGAAACACATATACGCATGGGCCACCGCGAGCTCGCTTCAAAACCGAAACTTCTTCAGATGGCAGTTATCACCAAGGGAACTGCCGAAACCGAGTGAAGGGGAGACAGAGTTTGCCTCTCCTTCCAGATGAGCCACCAGGGCGTCCCCTAGGGCTCATGGACGCCGGCTATTAGCACGTCTGCCTAGCCAGAGGTCCGATACAGATTCCATAATAAGCCGATTCTTACGGCTTTCCTCCGATAATGGCCCACAAAGAACAAGGGACAAACAGACAATCAAGCTCGAGCTTACCTGGTACCTCCAACTCCCGATGTTCTTGTGGTCCGGGGCGAGTGGAATCCCGGACGAGCCCCCAAATGTTAGACCTGCGCGGTCTCCTAGGAGTTTCGACTCGCCCAGGAAACAACAAGAGTCGGAAGTCGATGCAAAACGCAAGAGGTTTATTGAAGGCCGGTGCACCGGGGTTCCTTGGTCCTCATGCAGGAGGTCGAAGAAGAAAACCCTTTTGGGCGCGAATATGTCAGTTTTATAGGTTCCCACTTCCCCGTATGTAAATTATAGATTTGGTTGTGTTCTCCTGCTGATTGGTCCCGGCTTAGGCTCGGACCAGAGAGGGAACTTGTCCCCAGCTGCCTGATTGGTCTTTGACAGACACCCTTTTTTACATTTTGTTATCTCCCTCCTTCTCCCCAGCTGCCTGATTGGTCTTTGACAGACACCTTCTTTACATTTTGTTATCTCCCTCCTTCTCGGAAGGGGGCCGGACATCCTGGAAATTCACCCATTGTCTAAGAAGCCCCTATTGTCTGGAGAGTTCTTAATCATTAGCTGGAACAATGTCCCTCGAGTCCCACAGCACTACGTAACTGCTTAAACCTTGACTACCTTTTATTATTTGCAAACTGTCATGAATTAAACAATAAAACAATAATCATTAAACAATTATTATTTTAATTAATGTATAATTATAACTGTTATGTTTTCTAGATAATTATGACATACAATATATATAATCTATAATCTATTTTATGTAATAAAACATATAATAATATGTAATTATGATCAGTATTATAAAGCATACATTCTGTGCTAAGGTTATTGCATACTGTAAATTTTGCTAAAATTGTATTTTAATTAATAATTCAAATAGCTATAATAAATATATTTGGTTTTACTTTCAGCATTTATTTATTCTGAGGAATGTTTTTAAAGTATGAAAGGTTTTTTTAGAGATTTTTATTTTTAAGAAAGTTTATACCTTTATATGGATGAGGTCTACACGCTTAGCAACTTATAGTAAATGGCATCATGCAATCTGATAGCAGTTACTGAAATTACTGGCATTATAGTTAAGACAGGTTATCCAAACATGATACTCAGACAATCTGCAAGAGAAAGTCCTAAAATCCTCCTTACAAATATAAATCTCTAAGCCCCACCCTGCACCCTTCAGATCAGAATCTCTGGCAATATGGCCCAGGAATCTACAGTTTTAATCATGCACTCCCCAGGTGATTCTTACACGTATGAATACTCAAGAACCATGGAGCAAACAAACCAAATCCTAATAAATGTACCCTAAACATCCAACCTATTCCCCAAATGTTAAATATCATACAGGGATAATGTAAAAAGCCTCAGAAGGAGATAAAAGAGCAATCAGAGAGGTAAAGGGGTAATTACTGATAAAAAGTTTCTTTGCCAGTATTCAGAGTTAATATGTAAAAGACTACATAAGTGAAGTATAATATAGAAATGGAAAAGAGTTTTTATTTGGTATAAATACACTACAAACCACATACATAATCAGAACAAATAAAAAATACATTTAATGTGTGAACAAGGATAATTATAGTCCCTCAATCAGTCTTGGCATATGATACGGTAGTTTAAGTTTGATATTTCTGTTTTGACAGTAGATGTATAAAGGAGATGAAAGGCAAAAAAACACAACTGATTTCTCCTTTTTTATGTTAGGTTAAGTGGGTAATGGCATATGGAAGAACTAGAATTTAATCAAAAGTCATTTAAAGGAAAGCGCTGGAATTATTCACTTTTTACAGGTACTAATTATATTTTCACTTATGCTTCTCAGTATTTCAAAATAAAATTGCTCTTCATTTTTATGCCAAAACATCTTTACAAAAATTGTTACAGATTATTTCCAATACCTTTTGCTCAGCCATTTGGCATCATCACTATTCAGGCAACAGTGTTCATATGGTAATAGTTAAATTTGTTTTTCACTAGGGCCCTCTCATCCAAAGTTTTCGTTTCCAGCCTACACATGCTGAACTCTAGAAAGTGTTTTAATTATTTTATTTAAATATGGTTACTTCTAATTCAATCAATATCAGATATGTTGCCTGCTTAAGGAGTGGACCTTACTCTACAAATATAAGATCCTTTAGATCCTATTTTTCAGGTTATAGTTAACAAGACTTGGGTTTGAGTTTCAACTCTGCCTTTTCTTAGCTGCATGCCATTAGGAGAGTGTTAACCTCTTTGAAACTCACTTTCATCATCTTGGTTTGTGACCCCCGGAGTTTCCCAGATGAAATTTGAAACTGGCCCCCATCCATGGAGGGCAAGGAGAGACTGAAGAAAGAGGCAGACCACTCTATATTGGTAGGTGGTAGGTTTAAGAAGCAAGGGAACTTACATGAAGACTTGTCTTGCACGGCCACAAGAAGAGTAAATTTCCACACCCACCTGCCAGAATCTTAAAAACATATGGAGGTCTTAATAGGGTTCAGTCACATACTGTCCAGATGGTCTTAACAACACATTGCTCTCTCAAGGGTCCATCCTTGAAACTGGCTCCTGCTGTGGGAATGATGGGCAGAACATACATTCTGAAGACAGGGGAGGGGATGGGGAACATCTGATTGCCCAGGTGCAGCTCGGGGGTCAACCGGCAGTCACATCTTCTCGATGACCACTTTCAACACCTCATCTCTAAAATGAAATAACACTTACACTGCATCAGTGTCAAGATTTAAAGGAGTTGATTGAGCGCAGAGCAGAGCACTTGACACATACTGATCGGGTATTATTGCTGTCTAACAAATAACCCCAAACTATAGAAACAAACATTTCACTTTGCTTCTCATGTTACAGATTTAAATTTGAGGAATGCTTGGCTGGGCCATTCGCCCTAAGGGTCTCTGATATGGCTGCACTCAGATGTTGGTTGGGACACAGTCAGACGAAAGTCTGAATGGGTAGACTGTCAAAGACGGCTCTCAAATGCTACACTTGGAGTTGATTACAGGCTGGAGGCTTAGCTGTTGACCAGAGTGTCTACTTTTGTAGCATTGTGGTATCAGTATAATCAGACTTACTACATGGTTTCTGACTTCTCTCAGAGTGAGCTTTCCAAGAGAGCCAGGTAGCCAGCTTCATGGTCTTTTCTGACTGGCCTTGAAGTTAGAGAGCTCACATCTACTAAACTCTATTAATTATAAGAGAGTCACTAAAGCTGGCTCAGGTTCAAAGGGAGGGAACTTTAGACTACAAATCTTGATGGGGCAAAGTTCAAATAATTGCTCTTAAAATCACCATATAATACTGCAGATCTGAGATATGCATAGGCCATGAAATTTAGGTTAATTTTCTCTCAAGTTTTCCTATTTATATACCAGGAGTATATAATATATTGGAGGTATATATGTATGTATTTATATACTTTACTTATTATATACCTTTATAAATAATTTATACATAAATTCTCCTAATATCTACATCTATTGGTCAGGTATAGATATTGGAAGTATTCACTTACAGGTATCAAGTATTAAAATAGATTATTAAAAGATTGGTATATCTTCCAGAGGATTGATTTTTTAAACATAGGCGTTTAATTATAGACAAAGGCACTAACTAGAAGATGTTAAGATCTCTGGATGTTAAGATGCTAAGATCTGTAGTAATCTAAGCGTTCTATGAAACTACATTCTGAGAAGAAAACATTATAAACAAAGAAACTTCAACTGTGACTTTCAGATATTGCTTTCCAAAAGAGCAAGCTGAAGATACCTTGTAAGGATTCCTACCTTATATCATGTATGTTCTTTTTTGTTCCACCGTATGTTAACTTTCAACTTTGATTTGTACCCTAGTGTTCTAACACCCTAATTCTCCATGGAATTGCTAGAGTCATCAATAAACCACAGAGATTGAAAGCAGAGCTACATGTTTCCTTCACGAATGTGATACATTTCTAGATGGTAATCTAGCTTGCTTGTCTCCCATAAATTCAAAATATGAGTATTCAGATTTGGAGCCTTACCTGCGATACCAGATGACTATGGGGCCAGAGCTGCCCATCATGAGCTGGGTATCATAAAATCAGCCAGGCCATAAAGTCCAGTGGGCACAGCAACAATCCTGTGTATGAAAGGGAACAAAGTTTTATTTGGTTTCAGACTTGAGCAGGTTCAGAAAGAACAAGCAAATTACATGAAGAGACTCCCCTGAAAACCATCTCTGCTGTACCAATGCCTTTCACTCAGATCATACCTTCTAGATGTTGACTGCTCTGGCGTATGCTGAGATTCACCACCCAGATCTCCCTTCAGGAACAGAGGACTCATTATCCCACACACTGTAATGTCCAGCTCTCAGCTGTCAGCCCTTTTGGGGATTGCCTTAGCTGGATAAAGCTTCCTTTCCTAAGATCACTCCCCTCCTTCAGCAGCCGACATTCAGTGACCACTGGCAGAGGCATATAAATATCTGGTTCTCTTGTCCCAGCTCAGGACAGCTCTCAGGAGTCTCCTGGTCTTCAGTCTTCTCTGCAGGGCTGGTGGAGGCACTCCAGAGATACTGCATCACAGCTCCCTTCTCTGCCCAGTCGTGCCTCACCCCTTCTCCTTCCACAGATACTGTCCTCAAGAGCACACCCTAATAAACCTCCTGCATATTAAATGCCTTTAACAGAGTGTGCATCCTGGGAGACCCAACCTGAAACAATTATGATCAACTGACAGAGGAGGAAAAACTCAGGTCTGGTCCATGGATGGGAAGATGTAATACATCAGGACTAGCAGGAAATGTACTGCTGCCACACTGCAGCCTTCCACAGAGGTGTCCTCAAAAGACTGAGGTGAATGAGATTGTCTGTGTTCAAAATTGTGAGCAGTACAGTTTATTGTTTACCATGTGTGGTGGGGATAGTGGTTTGAGTTATGAATACACACTGACGCCTGTGCCTGAAGGAAAAACGATCAATGATCAGAAGTAAGGAAGTCTGGCGAAGAAGCAGGTAGATGGAACTCTGGAAGTGGCCATAGAGTATGCAAATACTTATGTCTCGTATGAATGCCCCCTGACATGCATTCATCACAAAAGATGCACTCAACAACCAACTGGACAAGATGATCCATCCTACTAGTGTCAATCACCTTATTTACTCAGCCCAGGGTGGTTGATGCAGTGAGTTGTGAATGATGTGGCCATCGTGTTAGGGACGGAGGCTATACACGGACTACCTAGCATGAGTTTTCTTTCATCAAGAATGGTCTAGCTACTGCCACTACGGAGTGCCCTCCACCAGAAGCAACCACCCCTGAGGAGACTAGCCAACCATCTGATGCCAACGTCCTTACTTTGGGCCTTTTCCACCTTGTACAGTCTTTACCAGACTTGACACCTGGGTTTTCCTTTTATAGCTACAGAGTCTCCTCCAGCACGACTGTTAGAGGATTTACCTAATGCCTGCCTATCGACATGGTATCACATACAGCATTGCCTCACGCTAACAGACTGGTTCTTGTTTTTTACATTTTAAGATGTGCCCTATTACAACTCAGATAGGACAAAACACTGAGCACGTGCCCCTTGGCATCGAGATCTGGTTCTGAGAAGAGAGCGGGTGCAGCGCTGGGAGCGGTCCTTCCTCCTCCCTAGGGCCACGGATGAGGTAGCCCCGTCTTCTGAGGAGTCTCCAGAAGAAAATTCTCTTTGGTCTGGGAGCTGGGTGGCATGTTTTCTCTTCTAGCTCTAATGCCATATTTTCCTCATTTTCACTTTCAGTGATGTCATTGAAACATTCAGATTTCATCATCTCATTCTGCAGGGGAATGTGTCCACACCCTGTAATAAATTGAGTGTAGAAAGTGTCATCTGTAGGGTCCAGGGAGACTCTTTTCACCATGGAGAACTGCTCAAAATCCAAGACACCCTTACAATAAACTCCACGAGGATCGGACAGAAAGGGCGAGCTAATACACCTGCTTTCAGCCTCCTGAAGCTACTGTCTTTAAACACAGGCTCTCACTTTATTCCAGCTACTTCATGGCCCTTGTAGCCCAGTTGGTGCTTTGGATTCTTGGTGAGTAACTACAGTGCTCACTGTCTGAGCTCCAGCGGCAGCACAGACCCACTTCATTTGCCTCCTAGACTTGCTGTGAGGTGCCTGCCCCGAGGCCTCTCTCTCTCTCTCTGTGTCTTGTGCTCTGTCTAAATTCAAGCAGTCTTTATTCAAAGTTGAAAAATGTACCATACTGCACTATTGCAATTTTTTTCTGGTACAAAACACTTTGAAGCTGGTGAGAAGGCAATAAAAATTTGGTTTTTGAACCCATGACTATAAATTATTCTTGGACTTTGCAAATGCAGAATTTCAAACTGCATTTTCTTTTTCTAAATTACCTAGACTACTTGAGGTTCCTGAAGCTAAGGAACAGCTAAGAACAACTAAGGAAGCTAAGAACAGCTGTTCTACAGGAAGAAGAAAGGGGAGGAATCGGTAGCAAACATCAAGGGATTTCCACATACTTCGGGGCATCAGTCTAGCTCTTTCTGTAACCAAAAAAATAGCTCCTCACCAGTGTGGATGGCTCTCTTACCAAAAATCCCTATCCTGTGATAACTATTAACCATCATAACATTTGCATAGCAGTTTGAATTTACAGAATGATTCGCAAAAGGAATCTTGTTACCCTTGTGGGTTTCATCCCTCCCAAAATCATTATTTAGATTTCAAAGAGAGCTGCACGTGCATTTATCATATACTTGCCCTCTTCTGTCTGCTTCATCTTGAAAAGAAGAATTCTTTACAGACCAGTTTTACAGCAAAAGAGACATAAGAATGGGTACCTATTCACAGAATTCGTTAGACTTATTATGCACCTCATCACTCAGAAGCACTTTGCCTGAGTAGAATAGATAACGATAGAATAGAATAGGACTGCCTGGCAAAGGCACCAGTCAGATACGGCATCTTGTGAGGATGGCATGTAGACCTCCAAAATATGTTTTTTATTCTGAACCCTGAGGATAAGGGTCTAGGGTCACTCCACCGGGCACACAACTAGACTGTCTTGCCACATTTAAGGGAAATTCAGAATGGACCGTGGAGGAGAGGAGATACTGATTATGGCTTTAGGATTAGTTACAGCAGTGAGGGCTACAGCTCATTCAACTAACCCTCTTTTCTTAAGTCCTTGCAAGTTTGGCCACTACCTTGAAAGGGACACTGTAAAGGGAATGAAAGAAACCGAGGGGTGGAAGGGATGAAGAGTAGCAGATACCTCTTGGGCTCTACCTCAAATCCTCTCTACATCTTACTCCAAAACTACGGTGGTGACCAGTTCTTCGAAGGCTTCAACCAGCTTCCCACAGGTGCAACCTGACAGCACTTGACTCAGGCCTGTGTTAATATCTCTCAATTCCTGTCTGGGTTTTTTGCTTTATGTTTGGTTTTGGGTTTGATGCACCTGCATGGGAAGTCTTTAAATACTTATACATCATTCAAAACTGCAAGGGAGGATCAGTGAAGTTTCCCTTGACAAATGAGGGGCAGAAGCTAAGGATAGATATTCCTTTTGATACCCAGTTGATCAATTCTGAAACACATACGAGAAAGCTCTTCAGAAGGAACCACAGAACTGAGTGTGGCCAACTCAGTCCCTGCATTGGCTTTTCCTTCTTCCTGTTCAACCCTCCACCATTTCTTCTTGCTTTCTGCAATCACTTGCTTCTCGTTTTACATCCATACATGAATTAACTACCTATACAGAAACCTTTGTCTTAAAATCTGCCTTCAGAGAATGTCTAAGAAAAATTACTATTAGGGAAGCCAAGGCCATGGTAAGCCAGAATGAAAAGTTTCTGAAACATGAAAGTGTGAACCACTTTGAGGCATTATATTTCTACACAGGGGCCTAGGAAAGTTTACGTCAGGACTTACCCTGATTAAATTAGATTTGAAGCTTTTAGAAAACTATTTCATTCTCATTACATCTGATTCTAAGCCTGGAAACTATTCTCATATCAAGGTCTAAAAAATCCAGAATATGAGGTCTCCAAGTCTGGAAGGATTTCAACCTGACACTCCCATTTATGTCACTGGGATGCGTACATGAAGATCCAAAGACGATACTTGGCTGGCCTTTAAACAAAGGAGGTCTCCTTGCTGTGGCAGATAAGCACGGACACACATCTTCTTTTTCTGATTTCAAAACACTTTCTACTCATCTCTGAACATTTCTCAATAAGGCTTGAGAATCTGCTGCCCTAAAATAGAGCCAACAAGATGGGTTTGAGGTCAAACATTGTTCCCAACTTCCTCTGAGTGGCACATTTTTTAAAGCATTCCACTTTGGTATACAAATGTTTCCATGTTTTCTTTGAATAAACAAATTTTAAAACATCAAAGACTCTATGTTGGCATATTAGATTTAAAGATTAGATTAAATGTTTAATGCAAATATGATTATCAACAAATTTTAATCATTGAGATTTTTAGATTGGTCCCAAATATGAAACATTATCATGCCTGAAAATTAAACCTGGGTATTTAAAAAATTTTAAATAATTAAAAAAAGCACCTCTCCCTCTGTACATATGACTCCCTTACCAAGCAGATTTGGAGGATGCTGAAATTTGTGTACATTTTCAAATTAGACAGTATTGTTAATTGCATTAAGTTAATAATCAGAAGTTATAAGCTATCTTCAAATGTAAAATTTATCATTTTAAAATTAATGTATCCTCTGACTAACCTGAATTTAGATGAATAATGATGGCGATGATAAAGATTATTATTGCCAGCACTTACGGAGCACTTTCTATGTCCCAACATTTTGCTAAGCACTACATATATTATCCCACTTAATTCTCAAACAACTGTATCAGGTAGATTCTGATGGCATCTCCATCTTGTAGCTGCAATTACACAGGCTCAGAGAGAATTAAAAGTTCCACAGTAATACCCAGCTTGTAAATCATGAAACAGCAATGAAATGTATTCAAATAACCAAATTAGAGGGGGAAAATGGCATCATATCTCTCCAAGATATGCTTGAGTAACAGTGGCTTTCAATTTAGAGCAATGAGATAAGATTAAATGATACCAACTGATACTCAAAATAATTTCAGTTCATGTTATGGATCTACTGAAAACCCACTGAAGAGTCACTTTAGAAACTGAGATTCTTTTTTAAATGAGTCATAATGTGTGCAGTGACATTGAACAATTGAAAGTGTCTTTAAACTGTATATTTCAATTATGAAAATACAGTGGGACTTTATGTATTTGCTGTGGGACTTTATGCCCTACTGTTGAATCAAGAGCATCTGTTCCTAGGCTTTAGTGAACATGTCTGTGGTCATATTACCAAATGCTAAGAAATATATAAAACTTTTAGCTTCATTACAAATATCTTTTGCCCTGCACTGTGGTCACACCAATCAACTTGCATTTTGTGTCTCTCCTCACACTGCCATTGTGTTTGATGAAAGTGCCCTCGGGCTCCTTAAGTTCACTTAGTGAAGGGGATTTCTGGACCCTCTGTAGAATCGTAGGGGCTTTTTACAATCATCCCTTCCCAGCTGTTCCCTCTCCACCTGGCCTGGTTCCAAGGAGATGATGCAAGGCTGTGAAACGGGACTGTGCTTGGGAACCAGCTGAGGGGAAAGGCTGCCGGAAAGGTCACAGAAACTTTCACATAAACAGAGCTGTGACCTGACTGGCTCTGGGTTAATGGGGTTAGAGGTTGTTCTTCAACTGGGGACAGACAAACAGTGCTCAACACTTTCTGTTCCAGATCTGCTTCCCTGTCACTTATGCAACACTGGGAGGTGCCTTTGACATTTTCTTTCCCTTTCTTATGACTATGATCCAATGTCTCATTATAAATTATTTCACCAAGCGATGGATCTTCTCGTACTGCATTCAGAGCAGGCCCTCAGCATAACTTATGAAGCAAGACAGATGAATCTACTGACGCCTCCTCCCTTTGACATCTTCAATCACTTTTCTTTTTCTGTTGGATTTTAGACATCCCAAAACTGCCCTCATATGATGTCAGAGTACCACTCTTAAGTCTGGTCTCCCTGAATCTTATCACAGCCAAGATGGACTTGGGTGCTGTCACTTCCTTCTCATTCTATCACCTCAGAACCTGTAGTCTTTAATTGGCATGTAAATGTCAATATGAGTTCATTTGTTAACTGTGTTTAAATTTTGTAAAGACCTTGTAGAAATAATCTATTATGTCGAAAAACAAAGCTAACAGGATTCAAGCCACATTTGGACATGGGAGAGGACTCTATGTGTGAATGAATATATAGACTTTCTCCTGTCCTTCGGCCATCATTGCCCTCTCTGCTTTGTGGTTTTGTCATTATAAATTTTCGCTACCCCTGAAGAAGGCTAAAAACATGTATTAGAAACTTCTTAACGTGTAATTCTCTTTATGATGTTGAGTCATTTTGTCTACTGCTTGGCATTTGTGTTTTGGAGGAATTCCCAGGGCTTTGTAATCCAGGTGTTAGCCCTTCCAAGCCTTCACCAGTCTGTCCTACTTGTTCAGTTCAATCCCAGCTATAAGCCTTCCTCCAGCTTCCTCTTTACCAAAATAAAAACCAGAGTCAGGGTAGGTAAGAGTGAAAGATCACAGAAAACTAGAAATAAGTCCTATTCCCTCCAAAATTCTTGGCGCAAACTAAATTGCTATGTAAAATACTAAATTAAAAGTATGGTTTTAATTAATATCCTGACTTACTCTAAGGGAGTATTCTATATTAGCCAGAAATGATCAGTTATCCTACAATACAAAATTTACTTGGAGCAGTGTCTTAAGCCCGGAGGAAAGAGTATAGAACCTAGGGTCAGAAAAAAGGGTGTCCTGTTACCAGCTCTGCCATGTTTAGCTGTGTGGGCTTGATCACATTCGTTACCTCTCTGGATCTCAGTTTTCTTAGAGGTGATATAAAATTTACCTAGCGAGATTGCTATGAAGTTTGATTAAATTCTATGATATAGTATGTATAAAGATCCTTGTTTTGTAGCATAAATTGATACTTTAATTTTTTTAAAAAAGAAAGAAAGCAAAAAAAAAAAAAATCAAGAAAATCAGCAATAAACAACCAGCCAAAGGCAAATAAATATGTGTCCTTAAGTGTTATGTGATAAACAGTATGTCTCATAGTGTGTGTCCCCCTGAGGGACATACAGTTCTTCAGGAAAAGTGACAAGTCTACCCATACAATATACAAAACCTAGGAATGTGTCAGACCAAACTGCCTTGACTTTCTGGATTCCCCTGCTGTATCATGTCTCATTACTTTTGCATAAACCATTCCTCCCACCTAGAAAATATTATATTTTCCCATCTTAATCTCCTGAAGAAAATAAGGCACTTGCACATGCACACAAACACACACACACACCCCAGCTCACTTCTTCAGTTGTGCCCATGCTACATACCTCAAGGACTCTAAAAACGGGGTAAACTCCCATATGGACTTTCATAAATTACCTTCAGTAAATAAAACATCTGTTGAAATTGTATGTAAAATTATGTTTATATGTGCCTTGGCACATTTTTTTTTTCTAAAAATAGGATTTGTATGTTTGATCACAATCTCATAAGGGTCTATGATCCAAAACAACTTAAGAACAATAGTTGCAGTTCTGGGTGCAAATCGCCACTGTACTGCAATATTGTTGGTGGCAATCAGGGCTTATTAATCTCTGCTTTCCCAGCCTCTACTGTGTACTAAGTGCTCAAAAGGCATTTGATGGGTGATTAATTGCCTTTGCAGAAGAGCATTCTCAGGGTACTGGAAATTACGCTCACGGTACTGTACAAGGAAGAGTGACAGTCATGAAACAGAAAAGTCCATCCTTGCACAGCTGCCATGAGATAAAATTCGGTTGGTGCAGGTTACAATTTGCTAATAATTAGCGATTTTCTACATACAAAATTAATTATAGCATCATAAAATCCAATAGAATTTCTTCCTAATTCTCCTCTGATCTGCATTCTGTTGTTTATTCTCATTTGTTCTGATAAGGTCCATTGTCTCTAATGTTGCCTCATAAAGGGTAAGAAATAAATCAATGGTATTTAGCTTTTCTAAACATCTGGTCTGGCAAACATCCCAAAATTAATGTTTAAATCTGGGTGCAGTACGTGTGTTTTGTCTTGTCTTAGGGAACATCTCTGGAGATAGGAAATGAGGGGTAGTGATGGCCCTTTAATATCACTGAGGAATTTGATCTTTGGGTAGATATTGCTCTATAAATACTGTAGGTTTCCATTACATGTTATGAGGGTCAGTATACAACAAAGGTCAAGGCTGATCAGTTTGAAAGCTTCCACTTAGGACACTCCTTTGTGTTTCAGATTAGAGGTTAGCAAACTTTTCCTCATAAAGGGCCAGATAGTAACTATTTTAGGCTTTGCAGGCCATGCAGTTTCTGCTGCAATCATTCAACACTGCTGTTGAAGTGCCAAAACAGCCATAGACAACATGTAAAGAAATGGATGTGGCTGCGTTCCAATGAAAGTCATTTACGAAAACAGATTACTCTTTAATTCAGATTTCTAAGGTTAGGTCAGAAAGAACCGTGCAACTTCTTCCTGGTTCTCCTGGGATGGAGAATTTAATTAAGCGTAGTGTCCTTTAACTCAGATTTCTAGACCCTCCATCTTCTGACACTAGACTGCTGTGTCCCCCCTCACCCTGTTCTCTCTGTTCCATGCATCAGCAGCTCCTACACTTGCCTTCTGTGACAGTGACCCTGGTGAGGGTGGGAATGATGTGACAGCTGCTGCTTGGTGATTAGGTATATTTGGAGAGTGAGAGGAAAGAAGACACAACAATGATTCTGGGATTCCAAAGTTGGATAAATAAGAGGTGATACCCTTAGTAGAAAGGCTAAAGTCAGATGAGGGAATTGACTCGAAAGAAAACATGAAGATGCAGTATATAACCATTGCTATTGTGAAATTCCTTCCTTGTGTACACGCTCAGTTCCCTGCTCTCTCTCATTTTACCGTATTAAACTGGCAAAACCCCAATCTTGGTTAAATTCGACTCTGATGGCTCTGCTCCTCCCCGCAGCTGAACATGGCTGAGAAAAGAACACAACTTTAAATGCATGTGCCCCGCTATCAAACAGGTCCCTAATGTAGCTCAGCGACAATGTATGTTTCCCTAATCCATTAGCTCTCCCACACTTCCAGAGGACCATTTCAAACCTCCTCTGTCCTCATGCACCCAACACCTCCTCCCAATCATCACTTCATCCGTTGACCTTACTTCCTGTTTAACAGGGAAATAGCAACCATGAAAAAACAACTCTCAAAAGCTTGAATCACCACATCTAACCTCCTCTCAGCATCTGTGCCCACGTATCCTTCCTAGCTTGCTTCCTGTTATCCTGTCATTTTGTACAACCTGTGTTCCTATTAAAGGTCCTTTGTATATGAAGTCACATGGCCTCTTGCTTACTCGAGGCCATAGCCCCACAATTGTTTCTTTTCTTTTGCATCACCAATTTTCCCTGTCTACCAATAACTTCTACGCGTGCTATTATCTCTCCAAAATTAACCAAAGAATCCTTCTCTTGCCCTCACAGATCCCCTTCAGCCATAATTTCATTCTGGTCTTCCCTTTAGAAGTTGTTTCTACCCTCTACCTCAATGTCCACTCCTTCTCTGGTCCTTTGCAGGCTGCTCCTTAGCTCACCAACCTCTACACATTGGAGTGACCCACAGCTCAGTCCACATACCTCTTTTCTCCCTGCACACACTACCTCAGTGATTCATCCAATTTTGTGACTTTAAATACCATCTAGATGATGATGACTCCCCAGTTTACAACTCATCCCAGGCACTCTTCTGAATTCCAGACACATACACATAACAAATTAAGCATACTGCTTAATTTATATTTCCATTCTGATGTCTAATTGGTATCTCAATCTTATTGTATCCAAAACTTAATCCCAAACACAACAATCAAGTCAAAGTCTTCCCAGTTTCAGTTAATAGCAATTTCTTCCTCCTGTATCTCAATTAAAACCTTGAAATTATTTTTCACTCCTCTCCTCAGGTTTCACATCTTCCTGTTATCAAATTCTACAAGTTCTACCTTCTAAATAATCCAGAATCTCACCTCATCTTCCTGCATTTATTGCTCCCAACTTTTGCAAAGCTACTATGATCTCTCTACCAAATGATTGCAATAGTTTCCTAACAGATGTCTCTGCTTCCACACTTGGACCCATGCTCTCCAGTCTAATCTCAACACCAGTCATGACATGTTGGTTCCTCTCTCAAAACCGTCCATTGAGTTCCCATCCCATCAGAGTCCAAGCCGTCATCTTTAGAGAGGCCTATGAGGCTCTTGATATCCTGGCACCATCATCTCCTCCCTCAGATCCTGCTTCTCTGCCTCTATGGCTCACTCTGTTCCAGGAATACTGGTTTCTTATGAACCTTATGAAGGTTCCTTATGAACCTTCCAGCCATGCTGCGGCCTCAGAGCTGCTGCACTCTGTTTCCTGTGTCCACAGGGCCCTTGTCCCAGAGTGTCTCACTCTCTCACTCCCTTCAGGTCTTTGTTGTGATATTACCTTCCCAGTGAGGCCTTCACTGACCACCTTACTAAAAATTGCAAGCCGCCCCGCTCCATACGCTGACACCCTTTTCTGCTCTCGTGTTCTACTTTTCCCCATAGCAGATGGCACCAGTGGGCATCATTTCTGCCTCACCCTACTCCATGGAGACGCAGATATGGCTGTGAAGCTGAGGCCAAGTCCTGTTAGGGCTGCACACCACTGGTTGCTGCAGCAATGGCTGGAGTAAAAAGTGGCCCAAGAAGGTGTGAGGCAGTGCATGTGATGCACCCAATACAGATGCCAACTGGCATAATTATACCCAAAAGTCAGCCTGAATTTTCCAATCTGTCTGTTTAAAACACTGCCTCTCTCTTCTTCTTGAAGTGATTGTGTGGAAACAGATTTGAAACAGATTTCCATTTCTTTATCTGCTTAACGCTTTCATCCAGCTCATTGATCTTCCATTCCCCATTTTTCTCTTTTTAAAACTTTTTAAAATTTATGCTCACTTTCCTGTACCTTCAGTACACATGTGAAAAATGTACTTGCCTTTACTGATGTTTCTCTAACTTCCAATGCACCAGTTTGTTATGCCTTGGTAAAGGTGACCTTTTCTGTGAAGGAGCCAGGCCATGCATAATTTTGGTGGTATGTTTAGTTATGTCTTTGTTGGGATGTCTTAACAAATGGATTTTTTAACTCCTATTTTGACAACTTGGTATAACTAAGTAAATGTGAAAAATATATCCCTCAATATGTGTGTTTGCATATATACATGTTTTCAAAAATAAAGGAAAATATATAATATTTGGGAATAAGACAGGAAAATCATTTTCACAAGTTACAGATGTCCTGATAACTCATAAGTGGTGAAACTATATAAGGTCATCTCTAATGAGTGAAAACATTTTTGATTTCACACTTCCCACATCTTGTACTCTGTTTATAAGAATTGCTTAAGATGTTTGAAGATTTTAAGAGTTTTTAATGGTTATTTAACTATCAAAACTAAATAAATACATCTTTATACAGTTTGGTATTGCTAAGCTTTCATTGGACAAAATGGGACTTTGAAATCCTTTTAAGTTAATAGCTTAAAGACATTTCTCATAACTCAGAGCCCTAATTATAAATTCTGTTGTTTTGTTTTCTAATCACTGTAAAGAAATCCACCTTATATCTTTTCTTCATGGCAGATGTTTTGTATGGGTTTGATGATATAATTAATCTTAGAACAAAAACAAAACTATTTTCAGAAATGTATTCACTTTTTTTTTTTTTCCCGCGTTTCGCGGGCCTCTCACTGTTGTGGCCTCTCCCGTTGTGGAGTACAGGCTCCGGATGCGCAGGCTCAGCGGCCATGGCTCACGGGCCCAGCCACTCCGCGGCATGTGGGATCTTCCCGGACCGGGGCACGAACCCGTGTCCCCTACATCGGCAGGTGGACTCTCAACCACTGCACCACCAGGGAAGCCCTGTATTCACTTTTTTAGGCTATTTCATGGATGGAGTTCAGTAGAGTAAAATCATAGTAATTTAAAAAAATATTTTTCAGCTTTCAAAATACCAAAAATCACTAGGAATTTCAAGTCCTAAGGTCATGGTGTTCACATTAAACCACACCACCTTGCCTTCCATATCAATATAGAAAGGAGATGGAGAGACCAGGTAAGAATGCAGGTACTGGAACCTGGGTATAAAGTGGGGCATGTGACTCTGGCCTGACCAATCATGATGTCAATCCAGTGGTCATGGTCACCAGTTCAGCTGTATATATGTAGCCCCAGCAACCCTAGAATTTTTGATGCAGAGGCTTACAAGAACTTTTTCATTCCTATAAGGCCCACTGAATTGGGATGTTATGAATTCAAGGCTATGTAAACATGTCACCTGCCACATGGAGAACACCTATCTAGAGTAGGACAGAATGAGACCTACAAAAACAAGTGGAAAACAATGGGGAATCTATAGTTCTCTTCTAGACACTTTGCTTCCCTCTCTATACTATAGCCTGTGCTATAGCTGGAGAAAATGGGACAATAACAGATCAAGTGATAATCTGGAAGAGTGAGAAACCTGAATTCCCTCCAACCCATACAAACTGGATTACAGCCCAAGTTGGACATGCTGGGGATCCAGGGACCAACCTGCACATAGATATGTGACAACCAGAGAGGATCAGGTTCAAGAGGGCAATGTAAGGATCCTGAACTCACCTCCTCCCATGGACATACCAACTCTACAGCCACCTAAGAGAGAAACCCCAAAACTAGCTAAGCAACTCCCACACATTGGATGAACAAGAAAAACCCACATCAAAATGGGTAGGAGAGGCTGAGACACTATCTCATCATAAACCTCACCCCCAGCACAGCAACCCACACAATCAGGTAGTAGCTTACAACCCCAAACTTCTCCTGAGGAGCGAATGGTTTCAACCTCAAATATGGCAGCTAAACTTTTAAGACCAGGCACCTGAGAGATGACACCCAAAACATCTAGCTTTGAAAGTCCACGGGGCTTGTGTCCACAAGACCCACAAGGCTATAGTGAACTGAGAACCAGTTCTTAAATGGCTAGTGAGGACTCACCACAGCTACACCCCCCGAGCCAAGTGCAGAAGAAGCTGACTGAAACACCCAGTCTTCCTGTGAAAGAGGTCTATTTGCTTATCCTCACAGCTGCAGCCCAAGGGCAGGCTTCTGATTAAACACACATCTAAATGCTCACTGTACAGAGACTTTGGAAGGCAGGTGCCGTCTTCACGCTCTCCCTCTGTGTGAAGATACGTATTTTGGTCTCTGCCTCTTGTTCCTGCTAATATATGGTCTTTGACCTTTGTTCCTCGCACAGAACTCCTAAAACCCCTGTAATTTCCTGAGTCATAAGAGCATCTCTTGTTTCAATGAGGTGACTCTTGGTGGGCTTCTGGTTGCAGGATGGTCACCAGAAAGACCAAGCCATAATTAGAAGTTTGGAAATTTCAGCCCCATCCCCCCATTCTCCAGAGAAGGAGGGGGCTGGAAAATCAGTTAATAATTAATCATGTGTACATGGTAAAGCTGCTGTAGAATTTTCTGAAGTATGATTGGTGAACACATCCACGTTCCAGGAGGGCAGTGCATCCCAGCTCCGTGGGGATAGAAGTTCTGTGCTTGGGGCCCTTCTGGCCCTCACCCTCTGTATCTCTTCATCTGCTGTTCATCTTTATCCTTTTGATCATATCCTTTATTATATAGTAAGCCTGTAACTGTAAGTAAATGAATTCTTGAGTTCTGTGAGTTTTGTAGCAAATTATCTAACCCAAGGAGATGGTTGTGGAAAGGCTGTTTGATAGCTGGTTAGTCAGACAACCTGGGGCTTGTGATTGGCACCTGAAGTGGGGACAGTCTTATGGCACTGAACCCTTAACTTGTGTGATCTGACGCTAATTCCAGGTAAGTAGTGTCAGAACTGAGTTGAATTGTAAGACACCCAGCTGGTGTTGGAGAATTGATCATTGAGGAAATAAACCTACACATGTGGTGTCAGAAATGTTTTTAGTGTGATGGTCACGTGAGAGTAAAGAAAAACAGTGCATTTTCCCCCACATGTCAAGAGATCAAGAGAAAGGAAGTCTTGGTTACATTGCTAGAAACCTGCAATCTTTTACCTGAATCTTGCTTGTGCAATAATAACAATAATGTTTCGTAATAATCCCTTTGCTTCTAATGGGAGTTGGAGTTATGTTTGTGTCACTGTCAACTAAAAGAAACTGATTAAGAGACAATGTAAGAAGTTCATGAATTAATTTATTAATAAATTTACATGTGATTAAGAAAGAACTCCCCACCACAGGGAATATGAAAGGGATCTGAGTTGCTTTTTAGTATGATTCATGATCTTCTAATTAAGCTGTACTTTAATGTTACACAAAAAAAGAAAGTAAGGAGGATTCCCAGGAGAGCATGATCCCTTTCTGACTGCCAAGAAAAGACACTCAGTCAATATGTGTGTGATTCATTTTGAACACATATATTGGTATTGGCTGGTTGTAATATTGGATAATGCTGTTGGAACATTGTTCCCTGTATATAGGAAGTGGGATTGCTAGTGAAAGGCAAATGCTTTTACAAAGTTTGCCATTGTGACTGTCACATTCCTGAGGATAGAGTTGTGTCTCTCAGACAAGTATGTGAAGGGTGGTCATGGAGAAAAACAAAATTAAAGTTATTCTGCTGAGCTCTAAAAGGCAGAACTATAAATAATAGCTATAGGGTGTAAGATTCAAATTCAATAAAAAGAATGATTCTCTTGCATTCTTCATCATTAGGAGTGTTCAAATAATATTTTTCAGGGATATTTAGAGCAGACTCTTGAATTGAGTAGAACAAAATGCAGATCATTCCTGCGTTGGTTTGGATGAGTTCTACAGTGCTTCCAACTCTAAACTTTAAGTATCCTACCCTCTAAAATCCACACATGACTGTTCAGTATGCAAATTATTTAATAGTAACACAGATATCTGAATAACTAGCATTTTCCTACTGTTTTATATTTGTATAAAGCACTCTTAGTTGTATGAATAACTAGTATACTTCAAATCAATGTACTTTATTGCTTTATCTTTAGAGACACCATGTCAGATGTTTAAAACAAGTGGCTGCTATCAAGAAAACAGATCTCAAAATACAAGAGATAAATCACAATGACCTCCTTATTTGGGGCAAATTTCAGTTGCAATAGAAAGGAAAAATGGAAGTGTGGGAAAGTGTCTTTCAGAAAATTAAATTTTCCCAAAGGTCATTTTAAATTTTAATAATTTAATCAACTACCTGATTCTGATTTCAAGTCAAGAGTCATAGAGGTCCATTTTATTACAAATAGAAAAACTTGTAGTCATTCAAACGTTGATGGCAGAGAATAACATCATTAACTGTGCTAGACAGGACACAGGAGCCAAGTAAAGGAGAAAGATGCAATTTATGTCCCTCATCAATTTTAGAGTGTTTTCCCCTCAGGATCATCCTAAAGCCAGAATTGGGGAAATATTTCCTACTTTTGCACATAACGATCTCTATTTCATCCCTTGCATGCTCTGTGTTTATCTGAAACTTGGTTTCTGTCTAAGTGTCTAAAGAAAGACCTTATTAGGCTGAAATACATTTTTGCAGGCACTGATGTGACCCTTGGGTTTTGAGTTACTATCGACCTAAGGGCAGAGACTATAGGTAATGGACAGAGAAGGAAAGACAGGAGAGCATGGAGCTGGCCTACTGTCGTTGCTCTATTCACAGTGAGGACTGAGCCATTCTAATCCCCTTGGATTTTTTTATCTACCAAAGCAGCTTGGGCCCATCAGCAAATTGCAGTGGCATATGGTCCAGGTTTACGAGTAATCTGGCACATGATTAAGGCAAGGGGGATGTTATCCTTCAGCAAATACTGAAAATATTGTAGGAGAGTTTTGTGGGGTTTTAAAACGGATAAAATTATAATTATTAAAGATTTCCAGGAATCAACAATTTGGATTTTGTCAAATTAAAATTTTCTTAAGATATAGGAAGTTACTTCAAAAAAGAAAAATCAGTGACCCAAGCGTTAAGAAGTAGTAGCCCTGTTTGTTTGCTATTGAATCAGTAGCTTGGATACTGTTCGCCAGGATCTAAAGGGGGCTACACACAAGGCCTGGGTTTCCATGAGGACCAGGTTTCCACTTCCCTACAATCAGTTCCCCATTGTAGTTACAGCTGTCCTAAGGTTCCAAGGATGAAGCAAACAATTTCAAAGAGAGGTGTGACGTGGAGACAGGTAGATGGTGTCTAATATAACCTCATTCATGTTTCGCAAACTGGCTAAGTCTTTAGGTAGAGAGGTGGCTCTTGTCCCTGGGTACACACTAGATTCATCTGGGGAGAGTAGAAAATTCTTTCCCAGAGATTCAGATTTAACTAGACTTCAGTGAGGCCCAGGCAATGACATTTTCAAAAAGGTACCCTAGTGTTTCTACAACAATTGAATTAGAGCAACAAGCATTGAATTGGGCAACACTACAAGGTGCCCAGTGGCACACAAAAGTGTAGGATAAAGACTGAACACATCTTTCTGGAAAATCCATCTTACTCAAAGATTTCACTATTTTTGTTCCTCTTTAAAAGTTATTACGAGATGTTACACTTATAATTCTAAGACAGATATGAATACATAGTAAAATACAAATTCACATGAGGTTTTCAGGTAAAACTGTGCCCCAATACCCTAAGAGGAGTATGCATTTTTCATTCATATTTTCCTTCATTCATTAGACAGTTTCGAAGAGGTAATATACATAAGATATTATGCTTCCATTGAGACTACTTCAGTGCCATAAATTTCTCCATTTATTTGCTCATACACAACAACCTAATAACTACATACTAATACTTATCTAATGATCAATTTATGAACATATGTATGTGTGTGTATGAGTTTATCTTTTAATCAGTAAAACACATTTTTTAAGAATCCTTCAGGTTAGATTGCATCTATCTCCAAATAAGTTTAGCAGTTACAAACACAGTTATATAAGCCTGATTTAGATTCTAATTCCCTCACAGATTATTTTGCACTTACAACTGTCAGGATGCTAAGTAACAAATTGAGCAGCAGAAAGAAAATAAGTAAAATGTTTGTCTCATTCTGCTTAATATTGTAATGCTCTTTAGAGCCACAACATAGCATGAAAAAATTGTCAGGTCCTCTGGTTGTTCTGGGCATTATATGCTTACTCTATCAAGTTATTTCTCATTGGATTAAAGCTAATTAGTCCTACAGAAATTCATGACCACATAATTCAATCTCTGTATGAAGGGGGTTCAACTTCCCTGAACCTCTGTTCTCAGCACCATATCACAGGAGAAACAAGTCAAGTTAAACTCCAGTCTTCTAGTCTTTGACCTTAAAAACAATATCAGCACTTGCTTCAGTAGAGTTCCAGCAACTTCTTTTACCAAAGACCTTCTGTACTTCTCTCCCATTTTCTCTTCAGGGTTAATTAAGGAAAATATATTTATTGATTCATCTTTACTACAGCCTCCAAGGGAGACAAAAATAGGAGTTTTATTTTACTCTCATCAAAGTTATTTTTGCAAAAACTCCTGCTGGGTAAACCAACCTGTGACCCCTTAGCCAGCTACAGAATCACCATAGCAACAGAGTCACCTCATCATTTCAAGACCCCTGAACTGTCAGGGCTTTTAGGAGGGCTTTGTATCCAGCAGCACAAACTAGACAGAAGAGCAGACATGAGCGATTCATGGCTTTGGCTCTGTTGAAAAAAAAATCTCAAGTTTCATTTAAAAATATTCATGCCCAATACTTACATTATTTGAAAAACACCACAACCGTAAATCAAGGAAGTGTCACAGGAAGGTTGGACTGCATCCTTAGCATTGGATCAAAATCTTGGGAAGGCTCCTAAGTTCACTGATGGGTTGGAGGGGGAATGAGAGATCTAGTGACACCAAAGTGGTTTCAACATTGAAAGGAATCAAATTACCTCCACTATTTGGGAAAATCAGGGTGAATTTTGATGACTTGCATGGAAAGTTGCTTAGATGGGTAAGGGCTATTTTGCAGTCTGTGGATTTTTAAAGCAAGAAAGCAAAAGGATCCCAGCATGAGGAAACGGTAGGCTGCACCAGAATCAGTGTAAAAGGGTTGGAAGTGATTTTCATAGCTTCCCCATGAGTCATGTGCATTCTAAGGTTATTAGAGTGAGTTTTGGAGAAGGAAGGAGTTACTTATCCCCAGCAAAGATGTTTCCAGGGCTGATAGAGAATGAATTAGAGCCAAGTATAGAGTCAAGAAAGCCAAGATGCAACTAAGGTACAAGGTCTCAAGGCGAACCCAGGAAAAGAATAAAATGTCAGACTTGCTTAAGATAAATGGGTTTGCTGATAGAGATCACAGCCAAATTCTCCACATGCCCATTTGATACAGTATAATATTCCTATGAATTAAATGACTTAAATTATTTTGTGTGAAGATTTCTTATTCATGACTCAGGATTTCTGGGAAAAGTGAATACTTTAGACAGTGATTATCACTGGAACACAAGAGTTTACAAAATCAAAGAAAATCCAGGAAAGGCACAGACTAACTAGAAACCACAGTCACACCCTCCTTCAAAGGTAAGTGTAGATTTGAAACAGGAGAAATAACTGCACTATTCACTGAATTAAAAAAGCATCCTTGTCATTCTGCCCAGAGGATCCAAGTTTTACCCAGGAAGTTGGTATCCCCAAAAGCACTTGTTCAGAGTAACTGAGTAGAAATTTTGTAGTGGTTATTAAAGTACAAGGAAGGCATTCTCTCTTTCTAAGAGTTTAACTAATCTTGAACCTGGCACACCCCTTCTAGGATTTCTTACCAATATTCTGCTTAGAAATCTAATTTTTAATCAGAGCTCTAGCTTCAAACTATTGTCACACTATATTTCTTCCCACCAAATAAAACAGTTAAAAGCAATAGTGGTGGCAATAGTTGCCATTTATTGAGTGCTAACTAGGTGCCAGGTGCTTCTGGAAACTTTGAAGCATAGTTACTAATATAACTTATAATTTATAGATGAGGAAGTTGAAACCTAAAGAAAGTAAACAACTTACCCAAGATGGCCCAGCTGGGATCCTAACTCAGGGCTCTCTGATTTGAGAGCTCAGGGTCTTAATTATTCTTTTATATTGTCTACCTCCCAGGAACCATTTATTCCTCTCTCCCACAAATACTTGTGGCACACTGACCGTGTGCTATGGAGTGTTTTGGATACAGCAGCAAACAGAATACTACAAGTTCCTGCTTTCTTGGAGCTTAGGTCTCACATTCTGCACATATATATCAGGTGCTATTAAGTTCACCAGGAATGAAGAAGAGAACATGGTAGAAAGTTAGACAAACTCCTCATCATCTCTGCCCGCCTCCCAAAATGCAGACAGAACTCTCAGTTACACTTTTTTCTTCCATATGCTTATGTCCAAGCTGGTCTTCTTTTCTTTTCTCTTAACCAGTCCTCTTACCCTTGTCAACCCTTCCACTCTCCTCATCACAGAACGGTCCCTTGATTTCAATGTCATTGTGAAAATGTGACTCTGATGATATCATACCTCTTGGAGGCTTCTTGGGAGTTAGGCTGAAAGGCAGCATTTGTAGCTTCAACTCCACTTGGCGACACCAAATCTTTGTTTCTCTAAATACTTGTAAAAATATGTCTGGCTATATCACTCCCATCTTCTCCATATTTTTGTCCACTTCGGTTATCTAATTTTGTATTTGGTTTAAAGTTCTCCTCTTTGCTCTAAGTTTTATCATAATAATTAGGGATTCCCACATGCATGTGGAAACACCAATCAAACAGCACCTCCTCTTTGCTGCAGACACTCACCATAAGCACCAGACCCCACCAGAGCTGATGCACCTCTGAAATCTTGAAGTTCTATGTCCACTCTCGAAGCACAGTTTCCTATTCTTCTAGCTTTCTTATTTGTACTATTAACATCTTCGTTTCTAATCCTTAACTAGACTTGAAATTTATTGACTGTTCCATTCTTGCCCATCTATCAGCCTCCTCCTGTCCCCATTTCCCATGTGGGCCATAATCCAGCATTTGAGGCACTTCTTTGTGTCTCGATTCTTTGCTCCCTTCTGCTGCATCTGCCTGCCATAACCTCAATCTGGTCAAGGCCACAATCCCCACTACTTAAAATGGATTGGGATGTGGGAATAAACCATAAAACTGTGTAGATCTGTGTCACTGTAAGTTAATGGTGTCCAGTTGGCCCTTAATATTGCCTGAAAATTCTGTAGTATGTTTCTAATCAGCTGGCCTCTCGCTATCCAGGATAACCATTCCAAGCTTACCTGCTTTTCACAAGCTCCCTATCCCATAATTTCATCCTTAACTCTCAGCACAAGACCTCCTCTCCAATTTTACAGAGAAAACACAATCAGGTGAAAACTTATCCAACTTCACATTCACCCACCTTCACATATGTTACATTTGTTCTGTATTTTTTTCTCCTGTTTCTCTAGACAAAATATTCTATCCTCTTTTCTGAAGCTAATCCTGCCATCCCCTCCAGCTTCCATACAGAAGTTGTTCAGTCATTTATTCTCTTTTATCGTAAGTTCTCTGACTTCTCTCTCTCCATTGACATTTTCTCTCTTGCATACAAGATTGCTCAAGCCTCTACCATGCAAAACACTCTCCTTTAACCCTGTATCCCCTACTAACTCCCATCTAGTCTCTCCCTTTTAAATACAAGCTATTGCAAAAAAAAAAAAAAAGTCTGTACACAAGTACTTTAATTCTTATCATTCACCTCACTCCTTAACTCTCGTCATCCACAGGCTTCACTTTTACCACATCATTGAAATAATTCTTCCAAATGTAGGATGACCATGCATCCTGGCTGTCCTGCAAAACATCTATTTTACACTTGTTGTCCTGTCATAATTGTTAATAACAATCTTTGTATTAGTCAGATTTTCCCAAAAGAACAGAACCAACAGATTATTTAGATAGATGATAGATAGATAGAGAGAGAGGTAGAGAGATAGATGATATAATTAGAGATATAGAAAGAGATTTATTATAAGGATTTTGCTCTTATGATTATAGAGGCTGAGAAGAACTCTGTCTGTAAGTTGAAAACCCAGGGAAACTGGTGGTGTAGTTTCAGTCCACGTCCAAAGGCCTGAGAACCAGGAGAACTGACAGTGTAAATTTCAATCCAAGTCTGAAGGCCTGAGACCCAGGAATGCCAATGGTGTATAAATCCCAGTCTGAGAGCCAGAGAAACCAATGTTGCAGCTCAAGTAGTCAGGCAGAGAAAGAGCAAATTCTCCCTTCCTCTGCATTTTTGTTGTATTCAGACCTTCAGCTGACTGGATGATGTCCACTCCCACTGGTGAGAGCAATCTCCCTTACTCAGTTTACTGAGTCAAATGCTAATTTCATCTAGAAATACCCTCATGGACATATCCAGGATGTTTAACCAAAACACTGGGCACCAGTCATATAATCAACCATCACAATCCCTTTAATTCTCAATTATATTCTATATTGAATGATAATTTATACCATCACTCTTTCTACTTTGTAACCCTAACTCACGTGATTGTGCTGAAGTAGCTGCCTCTGGAACCCAGGGTTTTTCTTTGAAGCCCTTTGACTCCAGGAGACAACTCTCACATGGTTACACTTGGACTTCATCAGTTATCGCTTTTCAGTCTCTTTTATAATCTCCTCTTTCTCTATCTGCTCCTTAAGAATCAGTATTTCTCTAGGTTTACCGCTTGGCCAATCCTCCTGGATAATATATTCATAATAATGGCATAACCATTCTTATTATACAATAACTCCCAATATACATCTTTAAGCCCAGATCTCCCTCCTGAACTCTAGGCTTTCATAAACAACCGCCTATGGGAATTTCCACTTGAATGCCTAAAAAGACACTGTAAACAGAACCCAACTCAAACTGAACCCATCAGTTTCCCTCCATAGCAGCTTCTTTTCCCAGACTACCCTATCTAGGTGAATGGTCAGACCCATACCCATGGTTCAGATCAGAGACCTGAACATCATCTTTGACCCAACACCTTCTTTTATTCCTTTATCTCATATCAAATTTCTCATGATTTTCAGGTGATTCTACTTTTTAAATTATTCCTTAGATCTTGACATCTGCATATATCAACTGCCGTTACCTTGGTTTAGAACCGTATTAGTTCTCACTCTGTTTACTATAATAGACTTTTGTCTTTCTACCTTCGCTTGTAATCCCTTTAACCTACAAGCCACACTGCCACCAGTTTGATCTTTCTAAATCCTACAATGGCACTTATCTAAGTTTACCTGCCCAGTCCTTGCACCCTGTATACCAGTGTACTCAATTCCAAATGACTGATTTGACCCAAGTCTCTCATGCTTTTGTACCTGCTTCTTCCTCTCCCCAGAAGGACCCTCCTAACCATTCTTCTACGTTAGTCTCACTTGGCTCAATATCAGCTCCCTCTGAGAGTCTTCTAGGCAGGGTTAGGTGGCCCTCCTTACACAGCATCCTTTGCTTCCTTCATCACAGAACTCATCATCCTGTAGTGTAATTGTACAGTTGCTATTCATCTCTACTGCTAGACTATGAACTGTGAGATGTCTTTGCCTCTATTGTGCCTCACATGAGGTCTGGCACAGAATAGGCACTCAGTTAAGGTTTGTTAAGTAAATGACTGAATGAATGAGTATCAGCCAATTAGAAATAATTTCTACCATAATAGACAGAGTACATATGAATAAAACATTTTTTATAAAGACATAATATTTATTTTCTTAAAAGGATTTTAGTTCAATCCAGAGAGCTTTAAATCCTGCAGAAGTGCTAAAATTACTTGGCTGAGTTCTGCCCCATGGTTCAGGGTTTCCATTTCATGCTTCACCATGTAACACCTGTAGATTAATTTTTTTTTCTTTGCTATTTATTATTTGATCATTAAGTCACACTATGCTGTCTGTTATGGTTATATTAAGGCTGTGCTTGTACAGTATTTCAAGGTTCCAGAAATGCAGACAAGTCATTATAGAGATCCTTTTTTTGTACAGCCACCTGCTTGCTGAGACATATGTTTCTCTCTCTTCTAACACTTGTGTTTCTGAAATACTTTAAAGCTAGACACTATTGTAAAGACATTCAGTATCAGATTATTACTCTTCTTTTACACTCAAAGAATGAGGAATAATTTCTCTTTCTCTTAGCCTGTTTGTGAAATAAACTATATTAAATTTTGTTTAAAAGCAACACAGTAAAAGAGAAATTTAGTAGGGATCTATGATTCAAATGGGAAAAAGAAAAGCTTCCTGATTTAGCTGTGTCACCCCAATTGGAAAGTATGAAATGGTCAGTTACTAAGAATGGTCTGAACAAGCATCAAAGAAAGAGATTTGATAGAACATTGGATAGAACATTTGATAACTAGATATCTATTTTACATTTGGTGGCGTATATATGTCCATGCCACTCTCTCACTTTGTCACAGCTTACCCTTCCCCCTCCCCATGCCCTCAAGTCCATTCTCTACGTCTGTGTCTTTATTCCTATCCTGCCCCTAGGTTCTTCAAAACCTTTTTTTTTTTTTTTTAGATTCCATATATATGTGTTAGCATATGGTATTTGTTTTTCTCTTTCTGACTTACTTCACTCTGTCTGACAGACTCTAGGTCCATCCACTTCACTACCAATAACTCAATTTTGCTTCATTTTATGGCTAATATTCCATTGTATATGCATGCCACATCTTCTTTATCCATTTATCTGTCAATGGACACTTAGGTTGCTTCAATGTCCTGCCTATTGTAAATAGAGCTCCAATGAATATTGTGGTACATGACTCTTTTTTCATTATGGTTTTCTCAGGGTATATGCCCAGTAGTAGGATTGCTGGGTCATATGGTAGTTCTATTTGTAGTTTTTTAAGGAACTTCCACACTGGCTGTATCAATTTACATTCCCACCAACAGGGCAAGAGGGTTCCCTTTACTCCACACCCTCTCCAGCATTTACTGTTGGTAGATTTTTTGATGATGGCCATTCTGACTGGTGTGAAGTGATACCTCATTGTAGTTTTGATTTGCATTTCTCTAATGATTAGTGATATTGAGTATCCTTTTATGTGTTTGTTGGAAATCTGTATATCTTCTTTGGAGAGATGTCTATTTAGGTCTTCTGCCCATTTTTGGATTGGGTTGTTTGTTTTTTTTTTGATATTGAGCTTCATGAGCTGCTTGTAAATTTTGGAGGTTAACCCTTTGTCAATTGCTTCATTTGCAAATATTTTCTCCCGTTCTGAGGGTTGTCTTTGTATTATTTATTTTTTCCTTTGCTGTGGAAAAGCTTTTAAGTTTCATTAGGTCCCATTTGTTTATTTTTGCTTTTATTTCCATTTCTCTAGAAGGGGGGGGTGGTCAAACTTCAGACTATACTACAAAGCTACAGTAATGAAGACAGTATGGTACTGGAGCAAAAACAGAAATATAGATCAATGGAGCAGGATGGAAAGCCCAGAGATAAACCCATGCACATATGGTCACCTTATTTTTGATAAAGGAGGCAGGAATATACAAAGGAGAAAAGACAGCCTCTTCAATAAGTGGTGCTGGGAAAACTGGACAGCTACATGTAAAAGAATGAAATTAGAACACTCCCTAACACCATACACAAAAATAAACTCAAAATGGATTAAAGACCTAAATGTAAGGCCAGACACTATAAAACTCTTAGAGGAAAACATAGGCAGAACCCTCTATGACATAAATCACAGCACGATCCTTTTTGACCCACCTCCTGCTGGTTCTTAATCTCAGGTTTGACTCCTAAAAAAAATAAAAACAAGTCATTTGTTTATACAGTGACACACTCCATTGTCTTGGTCACTAATTTGACCAGCACAGGCAGTCCTCTTGATGAACATTTTCTGTTTGCAGTTCCAAATATTCACTCTGCCTCCTACCCCTGTTCACTTGAGGCTTCGTTAGCTCAGAGTCACTGAATTAAGCCCAGGTTTTTAACACTAGGTGCTGTAGTCTGCAAACACTGCCTTACACTGGCCAGAGGAAGCACAGGTCTGTAGGAATGTACTCTCATCAGGAGAATCTTTGGAGTTTATCCCCTCACTAATAAGGAGGGCTTCCAGCTAACAAGCTGTAAAATTCATCAGTATACTTTTTAATCCCTTCCAATAGTCATCCAGTTATCATTATCCCCACAGAATTCAACTGTGGTCAAGAAGAATAAAGCCCACAAGTGAAAAACCACTACCACACAAAAATACTGTGATTACAAGATCAGTTTGATAATCCTTTGAAATGATCATGCCATAGTACTCACAAGAAAGTGTGACAAAAATACATTTCACAATATTGCAATGAACTGTGTTTAATTTTATCTAACTCAGTGAGCTCTCGAGAGTGTTTTGCACCTGCAGTAGTTTGCCTTTTTGTGAACATGTCTAGATGGCAGTGTGTCTTGGCATCTACTTAGATAATTTATATAATTTTAGTTGAGACCCAACTAGAACTAAATATGCCCTAAAAAATCTCTCGACGAAGTTTGTTTTCAGGAAGTTTCAAAGTGAATTACAATTGTATAAGCAGCTTTTAAGAACCTCAGTGAGAGCAAGATGAAAACCTTTCCCAAATGTGACCCCAAATGTAATTCCAGTAATGGGTCTAGGGCCCCAAACTCATTAAGTAACCCTATTAGTCCTTGCAGAGTCAACACATAAGCCATATAGCACATTCTTCTCTAATTACAAACATCAGCTAACCATTCGTGAGGGTATGGTTTATGTCGGCCAACACAGAAGTACAAGGAGGTCAAAGTCACCTTGTTTTCTGAAGCCTGTTACCATCTGGTGAATTTCCAGGATCATTCTGTCTCTACTCAAGGAGGCTAGACCACAGTAACCATTCATAGGGTCTTAAAAAGGAAAGCAAATCTATGTCCAAGCGGGGAAAATGCCAGAACTCAAATAGCCTACTTCTCCCAAGGCAAGCTTTTCTTATGCCTGAGAAGAGGTTCCAAGTTCATTATCTTTTTAAAAGATTCCAACAATTTAGCTCGATATAAAAGTGAATTGAAAAAAAAAAGTGAATTGTTACCCAATTAACTGTCACAAAGTGTTGCTTTCCTTGTCAAAGAAGCTCTCAGTGTTGCTGATATGAATGACATTATAACCACATCGTAGCTAAGAAAACATGCAGACCTGTTGAGAGACGGCTCATCTCATCAACCAGAAAGTGGGTAAAAGGAGACAGCAAAAAGAAAACCAAAGAAGTGGAGTCCAATCAAATTAATCATGTTTTGCAAAGGGATTTTCATATGAATCAGTGACCAGAAGAAAATTCTCAAACTGACTATAACTTTCCACTACCCATGGCCAAAGAAACTGGGAACACAACTAGCCAAGTTGAAATTTCCCCCACAAGATATCAGAAATAACCACGACTGATCACTTGACTTTTAACCACATTTTTGTAATATTTACACTTTTTGAGTTTAAGACATGGCAAGGTAATTTGCTCAAAATAAATTATTCTCAGAAAATATTACAAAGATGATATCATGTCATGTCACATTTTGATGTTTGAAGCCCCCATGTAACGATGACAAGAAAGGGCCATTGGGTGTCTAATGAATCATGTTATAATGAAGCTGAACTCATGAGTTTCTCTAGTTATTTCTGAATCTTCAGCCTAGTGTCTAGCAATGATTTTTAAATGAATGAGTGAATAGTTAAGTCTATTGTGATGTTAATACATTAGCAATGAGTAACAACATCAAGAGTCTCCTGTCTTAATCTCAACATTTTAGCACTAGTTGGTTAGATTTAGGATAAAGTTGGCAGATAACAATCTTAGCAATGCTAGACCAGGGGTAACTCTAAGCATGTTCTTACTTCGCTCACCTCTGAAGAAGAGTGAAACTAAGGTCAAAGGAAACTTGGAGAGATGACTAATTTTCCGAAATCTGTAAGAGATTTCTCATCCTGATTTATAAATCACTGGCACCTGTGGCTAACAGTTTGCTATAAAGCAAAATTCAGCATAAGGCAGGTCCATCTTGAACTCTATCCAAAGGGGCTTAATTACTGAATCACACACACACAAATCTTGTTATAAAATGGATTTACCCAAAAGGCAGCCAGATGGCCTAGTTCCAATGCATTAGTGAGGATAAAAAGAACGACAAACACGTTGTTCCCCCACTCCCAAGATGTTCATCGTGTCACTGAGAGGAGTCAAAACCCGAGGTAATAAGAAGTTGACGCCTGGGAAAGGAAATGAAATTGGCTTTACGACATCCTCACAGCAACTGACTAGACTCCCTTGACTGGGGTCTCAGCAAGGACTGGGGGAAGATAGTTCCTCCAGACCAAGACCACTGTTTCCAAAAAAATGTGGATGCTGCTTGCCTCCATAAGCAACTGTATCTTAGGAACAGAAATTTTAATTGACTGAAACCCACTGTGTGAAACTTAGAATGGAAATTGGGTTCTCCACCTCCGCAGCACCTTTATTTTGGGCTATGAAGCTTTGGAAGGACAGCAGGGAGTATAAACTGGCTATTAGTTGTCTCTTGTATTATTCATTTATGTACCAAAAAAAAGCGAAAAAGAAAAAACTTCTGGTTCTGAGGAAGTTGCACAGAAGGTAGGACTGTGGCTAGAATGGCTTGTGCCTGCTGGCTTATGAAGTAAATGGACCTTTTGTATGTTTTTGTGATGAAAAGAAAAGCAGTTGTCTTCTGTCATCTCTGGCAAGTTTGTCACTCGTGAGAATTTCATTAGCCGTCTGTATAGTTTTATCCTATTCTTTGCAGAGATCTCTTTGAAGGCAGGGGCTATGTCTTATTTATCTGTATTGCACCCCAGTCAACACAGTGCCTGGCACTTAGTAGGCTCTCAATAAATTTGGGGAGATGACAAAAAGATGAATATATGAAATAGTGATGAATACATGAAATGATAACATACATATTTTAAAAAGTAAAAATATATGAGTACAGCTAATTATAGTATAGAGAAGATAAATGTTTTTTAGGAAAAGATCTTAAAACTCTACAGGTTCAATGTCTTGCCTTTAAAGATAAGGAAAATAAGACCTAGGGAAATTTAACATATCAGTTGACTAGAACAGTACCGAGGTTTCAAGATTCTGAAAAGTACGTATACAATTTGTGTGGATGCCACACTATTTCGATTACATTCACACTGCCTGGTTCTCTCTTGACCTCCAACTCACTTCTGGGTTCCTTTCATATATATTTTCCCAAAGAATGCAAACTATTTTAAAATTAGCTTAAGTAAAACCTAATTAGGTAAATCATATACGGAAATGGATTCCAAAGATCCATTAAAAATCCCTTCTCTACAGCACTTGCTGAAGCCTGATCACAACGAGCCACCTTGTTTGAACTGTCCAGGTTAGATGGAAAGAAGAGCCGAATTTAGAAGATTCCAAACGGATGGAGTGGTAATGTCATCCAGTGGCCAAACAAATGTCAAATGACAAGTTTAGATAGCAATCCCTGTATGCCAAGCAGACCTTGACTACCTGGCAGTGCACGTGGGTGAAGACAGAAGTGGCCCACAAGTCTCCACTGCATATGCTCCACACTGCAGCTCAGCACCAGCCTTACAAGACCGGGAACAAGTGACCTCTAAGAAGTGTCACTTAAGGAGCCTTTATCCTACGCCGTCTTCCCAAATAACTTCCTCAGATGCCTGAATTGTCACAGTTTGTGGACTAGCAATTTATCTAAACACAAATAGGCCTGGGAAGAAATTCTGTTGTTAAAATTTTGTCTCTAAGGTAGAAAGACTCACAAGTCTGGAGGTAGCTAGATACGGGTTCAAATTCAGGTGTCGGCAACACCTTCTAGCCCTGCAAACTTGGGCAAGTTAATCAACCTTTTGAACTTTAATGTTTTGGGGGTTTTTTGTTTTTTTAATCTGTGAAGATTTTAAGTCCTACCTTTCAAAGTCATTTGCAAAGATTAAATTAGATATTAGATATTTAAAGGCACAAAGTTATACTTGAGTAAGAGGGAGCAAAGAGCAAGGAAGAGATGACAATAGCTTAGCTGGATGGTTAAGCATCCCTTCTCTATCAGGTTGTCTGAGTTAAAATCTTGACTCTTAGAGGCTGTGTAATTTGGGGCAAGGCACTTACCTTCTCTGTGTCTTTGTCTTTTCATCTGTAAATAAGGACTATTAATAGTACATACATCATAAGTTATTATATAGATTTAATGTTATCATAGAGGTAATATGCTAGTATTGGGGCTCAATAAATTGAGCTTTTAGCAGGAGAAATACAGCAAGTGTATTTCCAGAGGTGGTAGGTGAAGCGGAAAGATGTCAGGGAAACTGGAAGACGTAAAAGGGCCTTTAAAAGGAATGTAAATGGGTATCAAGAAGAAAGTGCTGATTCAAATATTTATCCAGGTCTGTGCAGTTAATCTTTATTTTCCTGCATCTCTCTAGAAAAAACATAAATCTTTTAGTCTGATGTCTTGAACTTGTTAATTTTCATTTGTCTCATTTTGATTTTGGTCTTAAAGCTAGTATTCAACCACTGGCTTTCTGCATGTACTTAAAATTAACAAGTAAGAGCATAAACCATTTACATCCGCACCCTTCCCAGAGAGACTAAAGCTGAAACGCCCTTCCCTTAATAATGAGGCTAAACAGATGAGGCTTGCCCTGTGCCCTGGAAGTTAGCATCCTTCAGGCTGCAACAGAAAAACAACAGAAACAAGCTCCAAAGTGGAAGATTCTCCAGCCTTCCAGCAGAGTTCAAACTCAGGACCTGACAAAGCTGATGGATTCTACTAATGGGAGGATTCATATCTCATCATAAATCTCAATCTACCTTCTTCTTTAGGTCAGAATCTCCTGGTAGTTATTAGACTGTTTGTAAACTTATTCTACAGCATAAAAATTTTATTGCTACAATGGTTTTGCTATCATATTGCATTGTATTTGTACAAAATAATATTAGTGCTGGTATTGTTTTTAGTGCTTTGAATTGTATTATCCAACATTCTTCTAAATGTCTTTATTACCTACAGACTCATTTTAATTTTATTGTAAGCAAAATGCAGCTCAGGTACAGATGGTTTAAAAAGAACTTAATAAGCAGTGAACAAATCTTTCAGCAATCTGGTTCTATATTAGATTGTAGCATTAAAAATGGTCTTTATCATACAGATAAAGCTGAGAGAATCCATGGCTTTAAAATCTGCCAGTTAGTGGCAGAAATGAGATTAAAACTTTAGTCTTTTGTACAAAAAGCTGGGGAAAATTATTACCATTTTATATTTTTTAAAAAGTCAATTCAATTGACCTTCCTATTTCCAGACTCAGTATAATTGGCAAATCAATATTATCAACAGTAATTAAAACTGCCATCAATATGAAAGAAATCAGTCTGATAAATTGTATACAATTAAACTCTTATTTAAGTGGTTTTCTAAAATTATCACAAACGATGGAACAAAGGACAGGAGCAACATTTTCTTAAAGTGTGACACGTGTTCCACACTGGTAAGAAAAAAAAAGGTTGAGAACTCTTCTGTTTCTCCCCAATAAAATGCCATCATATTTGCCTTAAGAATTAAAACTAAGTGTCCCCTACATACTTTGTACTTCATGGAAGATTTTTTTTCCTTTTTTAAGAGACTACTATAAAGGAAAGAAAGAAATGTTCTATGGACTAGCCAGTAGTGTCAGGGAGAATAGTGTTCAACAAAATGTATCTTACTTTTTAAAATAATTGACTACGTGATTATAAATTACTTTACAAATAAAAAAAATTCAGTCTCCCATAAGAGTTACCTAATAACAGTTACAAGAGGGCAAATGAAAAATCAGTTTGTAAAAGGGCATGTAATGCATTTAGTTTTATTGATTCTTTAGTAAAAAACATAAAGTGACACTTCCTTCTGTTTATCCACTAGAACAATGGGAAGAAATGGTATGATTACAGTATGTGATACCTAAAACAATCTCATTTATTTCATCTCATTCATACTAGCCCAATTTTGGGGTTTTTTTGTTCTCTAATATAATATTGTGTCAGATAACATAATTTCCTGTGTATTAGTCACAGCCCTCCTCTTCTCCACTTAAAATATTGGTGGCCAGATGCATAATCTATTGGAACCATTGTTTGTATCTCTGCCCTGGAACATTTCAGAGACAGATGCGTTGGCTGGTTTCCGGTTAAGTTTAATATTTCCTGAAGGAGAAAATTAAATAAAAATCATTTTCTCTCAGATGCATTTTCAACTTTGACTGACTGTAGACATGGAGGATTAAATTTTTCCATAGGCAAGTGCATCTAGTGTCCTTTTAATTGCATCTCCATCTTTAGAAATTGTAGCTTACAAAATAAATATTTTTCTCATGGGTATATAAGTCTTTGTAAATATTTTGCTCATTTTACATTGCCTAAGAAGCAGGACAAGATAGATTAGAGCTTGGAAACCTATAGAGAGGAGTGAGTACTGAAACCGCTGGGGAGAAAGGGCAACATTAAAGGCTTCTGTTAAGATGTCCTTTCTGATGAAACCGTGAGACAGAACACTCTTGAACTGCTACTTCCTCTTGAGCAAGTGATTAATGTTGTTGGTATAAAGACGTGATCACAACATACAGCTCAGCAACTCAGTCTACTGTACCAGATTTATGAAGCCTGGATCAATATAAATTGTCTTAGGAGAGCTCGCAACCTTGTAATTCACTAGGGAACAATGATCGAAATGAAAACATGGCCTTGAGGTTGTCTTTGCTCACTATTTTCATTGGCAGATGTATAATTGAGTAAAAAACTATCTTGGCGTTTAATGAGCAGGTAAAATATGAAGAATAGCCCTCTTTGAATCCTGTCTTTAATCTTCAGTGTTGGCTCAGGCATTAGAGACAAAGGTGAGTTTTAACGGGGCAGAATTGACTCGTTACTCCCTTAGAGGACTCAACCAATTTCCCTGGTTAAATTAAGGTATTTATTTTTGTGTTTTTACATTTCAAGTAAAAGAATTCTTTTAAAATAGGCACATGTTGGGAAGATATTTTGCATATGAAATATGCATATGAAAACCATGCCTTTCAAAAGTACATAATTTGACAGCCCAACATAATACAGAAAGTTCTCTGACTTTGAAGTTTATTTTAAAGCCAAATGGAAACAACCATGTACGCTATTGTCTCCGCATGATATATATCGATTCACCTAGAAGATTTTTAAAGGACCTTTTGGGCCATTAGACTAAAATAACATAATAACTCATAAGCACAGCATCAAGTTCATATTATCACCCCATTGTCATCTAAAGGACTCATTCCTTTTATTACATCTATTTCTTACTTTATCCTCTTTTAAAAAAGGTTTCAGGCTTTAGCATAATTGTTCTCATCAGTAAAAGCCTTGTCTGAATTACATGTTTCTTCGAATGTGGTACTCACTCTTGGTAGTTACTTTATGGAATGAACTCAGAAAGGACAGACATTTATTTGTTTTTCTAAGAGGCACATAGTGGATCCTGAATGAGATGAACAGTATTCATTTCAGTTGCAGTTATTGAGGGGAAAGGAGTAAATGAATGAGTCTTAGATAAAATATCCAAGTGAAAAACAAACTGGAAATCTGGTAGATGATTGTGGTCATATCAACTTAGTTTGATTTACAACATATCACATGATTTTTCAAGTGCTGCTCTGTTTACCAAATGGTCTCTTGAAATTTGTTTTAACTTTTAATAAGACTGTGTCTGTACAACCTAAAAGTAACGTAAAATAATGCAAAATCAATATTTCCAATAGTTTTATCTATTCGATGAAAAAGCTAGATGTCTGAAAACAGATGACATGGTGAATTTATATTTCACTTGCCGTCTGAACTCAGTAGCAAGCGTATGTAAATATGCCGTAATTTGAGTAGCATCAAAAGAATCCCTGTTTAATTGTAATTCCAACAGAGGTATTTCTGGAATTCATGCAACCACTTTTTCAGAGGAAAGTATCAACAGTCCTTATTAAGGAAAGAAAGTAATACATTGAGCTACTAATGCCTCATGACAAATTAGTTTATGAGATTAACTAAATAGTAATCTGACAGTAATAATATTAGCTAACACCTATGATAGTTGAGGACATAGGGCATAGAAGATCTGGGGCACAAGGAGGCCATCACAGGGTCAGCAGGGTTACAAGATGGAGTGGCTTATTCCTGTATACACACCCACAAAGATTAAATGCAATGCTTCACAGATTTGCCAAGGGTCAGTTGTATATAGACTGAGATGGAAAAAAATGTGTTTATGCATGTACAAATATATAAATATATGTGTATATATGTAGGGATATGTATATATACATATATATATATGCACACATGCATAATATGGGTTTATATAAATGATGTGAATACAGCTGAGACATTGATGGCACTATGAACTAAAAGAACAAGAGTGTCCTAAAATCTAAGACATAAATATCTATATCAAATTCATAGGACTCAAGTTCTAAGTACATCTTCCGCAAAAATTACATTTAGTTAGATTTAAACAGTTTTAGTTCATTTATAACATTTTATTCAAGTTTTGCCATTCTTTTCAGTCATTCTGTCATTAATTATTATTTATTGAGTAAATGCCTGCTTATTTATTAATGGATTAAGTATTACTGAATTAATTATTATTTATTGAGTACTCACAATACGCCAGGGAGGGCTGGCTGAGCATCAAGGGACACTGTCCTGCCCTTGAAAAATTCATCAGGTAAAGAGAAAAGACAAATGCGCTTGGCCTTAGCCTTTAAATGAGGTTATTGGTGTTTATGTTACACCAAGAGGATGCTCGTGTGTGTGAATATGCGTGTGCACGTGTGTGTCCAGCCAAAGAATATGTCTGACTTGACATTTTCACTCGTTCACCAATTCAAAGAGGTTTGACCCTCAGATAGTTGAGATTGAAGTCACGTGTTATGTTGGAAATTAGTATTATTGGCCTTGTATAATTAGGAAAGGGTCCCTGATGGTGCTGGGGTTTTTTCATCATTTAGTATGGCAGTTTTCAAACATACAACAAACAAAGAGGCAATATAACAGACGCCTGCATGTACACCAGTAAGAATAAACATATGTTAACATGTTTTATTATTATATTAGCTAGCACCTATAGTGTTTACTATGTGTCAAGCACAAGGCTTAACTTATTTGCCTCACAGAGCCTCCCATTCCTTCACATTTCATCAGCTACCAGAGGTAACCAAGTTAATTTGCATAATTCCCAGGAATGTTCTCATACGTTTACTCTCTATATTTATCCACAACATAAAATACATTATTGTTTTGTTTTTTAAATTGAAAAATTTTATCATATCGTAGATAAATTTGGCTGCTTTTTTCTTTCACTCAATGTTAAATTCTTGCAATTGATTTATATCGATAGACTTATTTTCACTATAGGAATGATCCACAGCTTATTCACCCAGTGGCCTGCAAAAAATCATTCGATGATTTCCAGTCCTTCATAGGTAGTGATCCTCAATAAACATTCACATCCCAAGCTCCATCTCACCATCTGCTTCTGAGAAACCAGCCTGTGTAACTCACGCAGTTACTCCCAGGCACTAGGAACAGTTTGGTGACAAGTCAGTTTCTGATTCCTGAAACAGTTACCAGACTTTCATCACTCTCATCAAGCTATCCATTCTCATCTGTCTCTGTCTCAGTGGCTCCCTCACTTTCCTACTGTGACAGGAACCACTATTTTTACCCACTCACTTTTCTTTTCCCCACCACACACAAAAAAGAGAAAGACCCACGTCCTTTTATGGCAAGGCTCCTGTCTGCATTCTGGATCTTGTTCTGCTCTTTAGGGGTTTTGGTCTGGTGTTACAAGTCTTCCCTCTTTGCTTTTTCCCCTTAGTCTCTAAATAAATTTGTTACCTTGCTTTAAAAGGGAGCAGTGACAAAAGTATAATAACTTCTATAATTTTGATCCTACAAAGATGTATTTCTGACCTTTTGAGCCAACCTCTCTATATTAACTTCTTATCCCACTGGAATCTGGCTTCTACCACCACTAGTTCACTGAAATTATTTTTATCAAGGATCCTATTAACTACGTTATTACTAAATCCTATTAACCACTTTATTACTAAATCCAATGGGCATTTTCCAGTGCTTGCCCTTCTTGACCTTCTGCAGGATTTGGCAAAGTTAATCAGTTCTTTTGAATTTTATTAATATAAGTATTTCAAATATACAAGTGTTTCAAATGTAAAAGTACATATAACAATATGAGACATTCATTGCTTACCATTCAAATTAAACAGATGTAGACATTTTGCCATGTTTTCTTGAACTCTGTCTTATTGAAAACATAAATAAAATATAAGAGATAACTAAAAATCACCATCCTTTCCCTGAATCTTCGTCTCCCAGAGTAGCATATAACCTAAAGTGATGTGCATCATAGCCAATCCTTCCTTTTCAAAATACTATCACTCTTTCTTCATTCTCCTCACACAGTTTGACTGTTAGTTTTTAGAATCATTTTTTGGGCTCCACTTCCATCAGTATCTTCCTACTGTAGGTATTCCCTACAAAAGATTCTCTAGAAGAGATTCTGTCTTTGGCCCTCTTCTGTTTATACTCTCCAAACTTTCTTTGAGTTATTTTCATCCATTCCCATGGCTTCAATCAATCTCTCTCCTCAGATATAAAACCATACATCTGAAACTCTACTGAAAATTGTCATGTATATATTTCACAAAGGTAAACTTGTGAGACCAGAACTAAACTCATTGTTTCCCTATTTAGAGCAAAGTTAACTATTATAATAGATAAGCTCATATTTCCCCTTATAGTAGTGTAGGTAGTTTTAAAATATGTCCACAAATTCTTTGACATCCTTCCTTCTAAAGGTGCAGCCAAATACCCTCATATTGAGCATGAGCTGGACTTAGTGGCTCCCTTCTAACAAGTAGGATATGGTGGAAGTGATAGTGTACAACTTCCAAGACTGGGTCATAGAAAGCATTCTCTCTCTCTCTCTCTCTCTCTCTCTTATTGCTAGGGAGGGTGGGAGGGAGGGAGACGCAAGAGGGAAGAGATATGGGAACATATGTATATGTATAACTCACTTTGTTATAAAGCAGAAACTAACACACTATTGTAAAGCAATTATATTCCAATAAAGATGTTAAAAAAAAAAGAAAAACCTTCTATGCCATGGAGACACTCAAGGAGCTCTAACAAGAGGTTCCTCTGTCAAAGAACTGAGGTCTTCTGCCAACAATGTGAGGTATCTTAGAAATGACTTTTAGCCCAGGTCAAAGCTTCCTACATTAATGAATGACATCACCAGTCTCTTGTGAGACAACTTTGCCAGAGTCAGAGTATAGGATGTCTTGATTCCCTATCTTCGCATCATACAGGTAATCAATCACCAAATTTTGTTGATTCTAAATCTGCAATATATTTTTTCCAGTACATTTTACTTTCTCTGTCTACTGCCATTACAGGCTAAGATCATGGCAACAATCTGCCAGCTGACATCCCTACAAATTTTGCACCCTCCAATCTATTCTCCGTCTTGCATTTTATAACCTTTTTAACATGCATATCTAATTATATCTCTCTTTTGCTTAAAAATAAACAAATAAAAAGCAAAATAACCTCAATTAGTCCATTACATAATAAATATGTTCTAAGAACCTTAAAATAGAAAAAAAAAAAAGGTTAGACATGACATTTGGGCCTTTGATTAACTTTCTAATCTCATCTCATGACATTTTCCTTACTTCAGGTTTCATCGACTCTGAACTTCTATAATTTCCCCCCAAATGGACCATACTCTCTTTTACCTCATTAACATTTTACATGCCTCTCTATCTGCTCTTCTTTCCTCTGTACTCATTACCCATTAAATCTCATTTCAAGCACCACCTTCCTCAAGAAGCCTTTTCTCAGCACCTAGATGGCATTTGTCCATTCTCTCACAGCACCCGGTGCACATACCTCTATCATTTTCTTTTCTTTGCCATTAGACCCTTTGGGAATTTGAATTTTCACTATGCCTGGGTACACAGGAGGTTTTCCCTAAAAGGTATTTCTAAATGACTAAATGTGTGTATGGATGAGGTGAGTTTATGAAGCCTTCAATCTGTTTTATCCAATACAGTAGACACTAGTCATAGCATGTAGATGAATTAGATTTACATTAAATTAAAATAAATAAAATTGAAAATTTATTTTCTCACTCTTTCTAGCTATCTTTCAAGTGCTCAATAGCCACACGTGGCTAGTGGCTACCACATTGGACAGTGCAGATTCATAGACGTTTTTCATTATCACAGAGAGTTCTGTTGAACAGTACTGCCTAAGATTTAATTGGCAGGACTAGGAGTAGCAAAGACGAGAAAGGAAAAACTAGTACTAGTAAGAAATAGGAGAATAAGGAGAGGAGGAAATTGATTATGATTTCTAGATGTCATGATTGATTGATGAATTGATGGATGTAGGAAATGCCAAGCTATGTAGGCGTCAAGATGGGAGATTATTAATTGTTTTTGTTGTTGCTGACTGTGAGATGACAGTGGTACATCCTAGTGGATATTTCCTAAGTCACTGCCCACAGTTAATATCAAAAACTCTGTTCCATACCTTGCTTTTATACCAGGAGATATGTCTCCATAAATTTCCCTGTTTCTACAACTATTTAGTTTAGAGAACCACTCCAAATAATGTTGGATTCTTATTTTCTTTATGCTACCCTATATTTAGAATAAATGAGTTTTGTGAAAATCCATTGGTTTCCATTGATTTTTTTTTTACCCCGTTCAAAAGTGAGTTTTTCCCACCTGTGGATTAAATTTACCATTAAGAAAAAAATCAGAATGATAGTGATACAGGGAGATGTATAAAAATTTACCAAGGATTTGAATTTTTAAAACATTGCCCATAGGGCTTCCCTGGTGGCGCAGTGGTTGAGAGTCCGCCTGCCGATTCAGCACGGGTTCGTGCCCCGGTCTGGGGAGAGCCCACATGCCGCACAGCGGCTAGGCCCGTGAGCCATGGCTACTGAGCCTGCGCGTCCGGAGCCTCTGCTCCATGGCGGGAGAGGCCACAGCAGTGAGAGGCCCGCGCACCGCCAAAAAAAAAACAAAACATTGCCCATAAAGACTTCAAAGGATTTTAAAATTTCCTCCTAGAATGGTATGACACTGACCTCCACTTTAACAACACTGTTCCTTAAATGTTTCAATACATTCAGGACTACTGCACTTTATCCTGCAAATAGGCATTCAGGGACTTGTACAAATATATATTAAGTATGATGGATTACATTAGAGTTCATATTTTGTCTATAATGCAGTACAGCTGTTAGCACTTGTCCAGTAATTGACTAGTTAGATTATCTGAATATAAAGATGTTCCCTGTTCCATACAACTAATCCTGGCTTTAAAGCTAAAACCTTGAGCAGGATATTGAAGAAACCTCTGTTTTAAGAGGTCTTTGATATCTCATTCTCTCAAGAGCATTAAATATTATACAGAATTCTGTCCAATTAATTAAAACTGACTTGCATTTTTTCTTTTATATATTAACCTCATATCACAGACTAACCAATAAATATTTCCAAAATATTTAACCATTTAACTTTTCTTCAAGTTTGAGTATTTAAACCAGTCATAGTGCATCACATTATTTTAACTTCAGGTGCTTCCTGGAAATCTACTCTTCTGTTATCACTTGTGATTTCCTTGCAAAACTTTATATATTCTTTGGTAATTTTTATGTTCTTGTGGCATTTATATTGATTTGTGGGTTTTATTTTTGTTATTTTTATTTTCATGCCCAAATTTAAGTAATTGTATTTGGGGGGAGTGACAGTGAATCTTTTGGCTTTTTTTTAAAAAAATGAGTATAAGTTAATAAAATAAAAGTTTCTAAACATTAGTTTTATTGATAATTTATTGCACCTGTGTAACTACCACCCAAAACAAGGTACTGATTCTCAAGTTCTGCATATATCCAAAATCTCTGGGAGGGCTTGTTAAAATACAGATTGCTGGGTCCCACCTTCAGAATTTCTATTTCTGTTTCAGGTCAGGAGCGGGACCCAAGAATTTGCATGTTGAACTCAACCTTTTTGTGTACATCTATTTCAATATCTAAATTTTATATTTCTAAGTTTTTATCTGCATTTATTTCTATTTTGTGATTTTAATTGTTTTTATGATGAAAATCATAGTGTACCTACATTTTATAACCTAGTGTTTTTCAACAAGTATATATAGATATATATATATATATTTGTTGGCATGTACATTTCCCATTTGATCAAGTATTCTTCAATATATCATATGTACCAGAATTTATTTTACCAATACCCTATTATTGTTATTTAGTCAGGTTCCAATATTTTATTATTATTGGTGGTTCTATGGTATTCAACCATATGGCTATATATTTGTTCATACCTCTGACTGTTTTTTTTTTTTTAGGAAACATAAAGCAAACCTATTTGAGTCTAGAGAGTGCTCATGTTAAGGATTTTATGTCAGATATCAAAATTGCCTTCTTGAAGAGTCATTTATTCTCAATTGCAGTAGAGCTATATATGATACTGGAAACTTGTGCATAGATATGTGCATATATATATATATATATATATATATATATATATCCTCCATCAGTGTCCTTTAGACTTGCAATGGGAAAATTGAAAGCTATAATTTAGAACTAGGAATTAGTATGGTAGGTGTGGCCAGTTGACTATAGACAAAGAATCTGAGAATGTTGAGCTTTTCAAAATTTTTAGAAAAGATGGGACTTCCCTGGTGGTTCAGTGGGTAAGACTCCACACTCCCAATGCAGGGGGCCCAGGTTTGATCCTTGGTGGGGGAACTAGATCCCACATGCATGCCACAACTAAGAAGCCCGCATGCCATAACTAAGAGTCCACATGCTGCAGCTAAAGATCCTGCATGCCCCAACTAAACATGCTGCAACTAAGGTCCCACATGCCACAATTAAGACCCCGCGCAGCCAAAATAAATAAATATTCAAAATTGTTAGAAAAGAGATCTCAGTTGGGATGAGGAAAAACAGAATTTTTCCACATGGATTTCAATAAATTGGATTTGTCTGAAATTAAAACTAACAGAAACTTTTAAATGGCATTATGAGAATTAGTGTAATTTTTAATTTAGTTCCATTCTCAAAGCATATGATATGAATTTAAACTGTTAGTCGAAATAAAATTATTTCAAGAAGATATTTTAACAGGCCTAATTCTTAAATTCATTCTCCACATTACTGAGGGAGGCAGAATAATGCTCTCCTCACCCACAGATATCTGGGACCTGTGAATATGGTGCCTTGTCAAAAATTTTTTGCAGATATTATTTAAGGTTTAGGCCCTTGAAATGAGATTATTTTGGATTATCTAGGTGGCCCAGCCTAATCATTCATTGAAAGTGGAAGAGAGGGGCTTCCCTCGTGGCGCAGTGGTTATGAATCCGCCTGCCAATGCAGGGGACACGGGTTTGATCCCTGGTCTGGGAACATCCTACATGCCACGGAGCAACTAAGCCCCTGTGCCACAACTACTGATCCCACGTGCCACAACTAGTGAAGCCCATGCACCTAGAGCCCGTGTTTCGCAGCAAGAGAAGCCACAGCAATGAGAAGCCCGCTCACGGAAACGGGGAGTAGCCCCCCGCCCTCCGCAACTAGAGAAAACACGTGCGCAGTAACGAAGCCCCAACGCAGACAAAAATAAATAATAAATAATTTTTTTAAAAAAGTGGAAGAGAAAGGCAAAAAGTAGGTTAAGAGATGCAAAGTGAGAAAAATCTGACTTGCCGTTGCTAGCTTTGAAGATGGAGGAAAGGAGCCACGAGCCAAGGATGGGCGCCGGTAGTAACTGGGAATGCCAGTCAGCTGACAGCCAGCAATAAACAGACACTTCAGTCCTATAACCTCAAAGAAACAGATTCTCTAGCCTCCATAAAGAATGCAGTCAGACCTCTGACTCCCCAAAACATTAAGAGAATAAATTTGTGTTGCTTTAAGACAAGAGAGTTATGATAATTTGTTACAGCAGCAATAGAAAACTATTAAAATTGGAGATAAGAAGCTTCATGAAAGGTGAGGATCATGTCTCTGCCTTTTTCACTGCTGTGAATAAGTGGCCAACAAAGTGCCTGGTGTGTAGCCAGTAATCAGTAAATATCTATACATTAATTAATTAATTAAGCCGCATACCTTGTTCTCATATATTTTGGCATTACTCAGTAGGGGAAATCGTCTCACTAGATTTTAGGAGAGGAATAAAGTATACTGATTAAATTCTGACTTCTAACTAGCTTAAAAAAATGCAAACAAAACCTTAGGAAAAAAGTAATTTCTTATGTAACTAGCTAAATATAACTGTATGAATGGGGAGTTCGGACCCTTCCAATGTAATGCTTGATCTCATTTTATTTGATTAGGCAAATTATGGAACAACAGCATGAAATGCATTACTATAGTAATGTAGCCTCCAAAATGGGAATCTCATTGTAACTGTGGCCTTGAGGACTTTTAATGTTGAACCTGAATGAACAAGTTGAAGTAGTTCAAAAGAATGCTCACGCACACACACCCAAATATGTTAATTATACTTTTTTGCAGAGGAAAGCTTAAAGCTTATGCTACAATCAGAAAAAAAGAAGGAAATGGCACATCAGTCAATTTGTAAAAATGATGAAAGTAGCCAAACCGCTTGAATATTGCAGCAAGTCCAAAAATGCTTAATTGTGTGATTTAGGAGATGGATGGTGGTGATGGCAGCACAACACTATGAATGTATTTAACACCAGTGAATAATACACTTAAAAATGCTTAAGGTGGTAAATTTTATCTTACGTGTATTTTACCACAATAAAAAAGTTGAAAATAGCTGTGGAGCAGAGTACCTGTTACCAGTCCCACAGGAGGACTCTAAACACTTCTTTCTGCCCATTGCATTTTGGTATTGGAGATGCCAAGGAAAATACAATGCAGTCAAGCACTGGATGGAACAACTCTTAGAGAAGAGAGAGAGAAAGATCAACCTCAATTGGGGTGTCAGTCCCCCATGACCGGTGGGTCTCTCCCTGAAGTACCCTCTTTGGGGTAAGGCAATACAGGCAGCCAGGAGACTCACCTGCAGGTTTTTCCTCAAGTTCTAAGCAGTCTGCCTTCTCCTTTCCACTTTGCAGAGACTTCCTATGTTTTTTTGCCATTTGTTAGGTACAGGGATTTTTAGTTGTAATAAGGAGGACATGGGAGAAATGGGATTACTCAGTCTTGGAGGAGCTAGAAGTCCGAATAATCATTTTTTTAACTCATTAACAAATAATCACTGAGGGCCTATTATGTGCCAGAAACTCTGCCATTTTATGTTCTACTTATGTTGCTAAGTGATTAGGACTGAAGGAGGAAGGAAGCAAGGAAGGAAGGAAGGAAGGAAGGAAGGGAGGGAGGGAGGGAGGGAGGAAACACTACTCATCCTCCCAGTCTCAGCAAAAACTTCACTGCTTTCCCTAATGATTCAGCCTAGGTTAGTCCCTTCCCATTACAAGCTCTTATAGCACTTTGTGTTTCTCCTTTACGCGACTCCTCGTCTCGCATCTTCTTGTTCAGGGTCTGGCTCCACTTGCCAGTAAGATTGCTGAGACCAACTTGTCCTTCCTGCTGCAGTATCCTATTGCCCAGTACAGAGAACGGCACAAGGTAGGCACCTGCCAATCTTCATTAATTAAGCTAATGAATGTGCAATTTCCTTTCTCTGGTTTTGTTCTTACCATTGTTTTTCCTCCCTGGTACAACTGCTGCAGGAGTTCTGACTTTCTTGGTCGGTTCTTGGCTCCTTTCTCTTGGCAACAGAACGAACTCTCTAAGCTTAGGCATGGTTTGCACTCATCTGGCAAGGGTTTGGGAGGGGGGAGTCTTTACATTTCTGACTACTGAGCACAACTAACTTCCTCCACCCCCAGGACTCCACCCCAGACATGTCATTTCTGCTGTCCTCCAGGGGCTTTCAGAAAATCTGGGTACTGGGTGTGGTTGAAGGTTTGTGGGGCCTGCCTTTACCCTAAACAGTACCGTTCTTCACCTGCTTTGTGTAGGTCAGTGGGTAAAATGGGGAGGAAACACAGATGTCAAAATAGAATAAACACCTGGAACAGTTTCATTATCACAAAGTAGAAAAGCAAAATATAAACCTAGTCGTTCAGTTGTCCACAGTTAAGGGTCACTTTATCCTTGGAAATTAAAACTAAGACTGAATTAATTATCCTTTCACTATCTTGGGTTTTCTTTCCTTTCTTGTTTAACATTAACTGCCTCTGAAATTATGTTAAAGCAATGATCTCTATCATAATGTCCTTCAGCTGGCCCTGAAAACAATTTCCTACAGAAACCTCCTTTTTTTTTCCTAGGAAACATCTCAATCTTAACCTCATCATTTTTGTTATTTTGTTTTGTTTTGTTTACACTTAGAGGATATTACATTTTTATGTGGCTTAACTTATCTGTGATTAGACTAAAGTAGTGTTTTGCAACAAATAGAATGATTTAAAAGTATTCTGTTCCCTCAAGAAGGCCGTTAAACATACACGGGAAATAGTGTGGTAGCAAAATGAGATACTCTCGGTGGTACAGAGTTTATCTAGGGTTGCCCATATGAAACAGGCCTCATTTAGCATTAAATCTCATTTTATGTGATCAGGGTTTATTTTCCAATGGGCCACTCAGGATTCATGCTGTAAGACTTTTTTTTTACTGAGCATCCTGAGAAGGCCATCTCTTCTGTCTTCCATCCATTCCCTTACACCTCAATTTCACACTTAAATTTGCCTAGGTTTTGGCCAAATTAGAGCTGAATATATAGCATGCAGCCAGTATCTGTTTATTAAATAAAAACAATGAATAACACGTGTTGAAGTACTTTGGAAAATTATAAAATGATATATAAGTGCAAGTTATTAATATTTTCAGGTAATTTGCCTGGTTATCTATAAACATGCTGAGAAATCATTTTCAGATGTCATATTGTGTCACATGAATAATCAAGGATATCTTTAGGATTGTGAAGCACATAAAAGTCCATATTGTGAGTCACTTTTAGCATTTTTCCCTAGAAAGGATTGTGTGTGTGTGCGTGTATGGACATAGATACATAAAGTAACAAAAATATGAGCAACATGAACACAATTCCTAGATAATGTATAGAATTTCATAATTTTTCCTAAAAACTCAAGACCTATTGGTACATGATGTTGTATTTGAGGGGAAATCTAGCTAGAGAATCTGATCCCTTTTATTTCTAACATTTTAGAGTTTATCAGTTTTATTGATGTCTCGTTCAAGGTTACTACTTGAACAATATTTGAAGTAGATGTTAGTTTTTTTTTTTGTTTTTTTTGTTTGTTTGTTTTTGTTTTTTTTCGGTACGCAGGCCTCTCACTGTTGTGGCCTCTCCCGTTGCGGAGCACAGGCTCTGGATGTGCAGGCTCAGTGGCCATGGCTCGCGGGCCCAGCCGCTCCGCGGCATGTGGGATCTTCCCGGACCGGGGCACGAACCCATGTGCCCTGCATCGGCAGGCAGACTCTCAACCACTGCGCCACCAGGGAAGCCCTAGATGTTAGTTTTATTGACGTTAAAATCACTCTCTTTTCTTTCAAAATATTTTTTATTCTGTGAAAAAAACAGTGAACAGATGAGGAAAGCTTGCTCTTTAAGATCTATATACTATTACCTCGAATCCATTCATCAGTTTTGGAACAACCAATCTTCAATATCTGCAAATTTTCAGAGGGTTATTTTTTATATTAATTTGAGGGATCATCTTGCTCTTTTTGAAGTCAGCCAACTTCCTTAAGTGACAGAAAATGTGAGTTAGCAGGCAACTGAAGTTGTGAGATGGAAGGGTGTACATTGCAGGAATGCAATGCCATTTAAAATGGAATAGCAGGCATCTCCATTCTTAAAGACACAGAACTTCCTCTGTCATTTTCTAAATTGATGCTCTTACCTCCTATAATGTTGCTCAGCCCTCCTCTCTCTGGTCTTTTTTCTCCATTTTATTTGCCTTCAATTTCGGGTGGGTGGGGTGAGTGGAGAATCCCTCCAAGATTTGTTTTATGCAGAGAAATTCAGTTTTGTCCAGCCTCTATGGCAAAACTCAGATCTGAGATTCACTTCCCTGGAGGAACTCAGCTGAAGCTTTGAATGTATGACTTGCAAGACCCTTCCTGGTCGAGTTACATTCTTAGACAAAGGCTGTCATGCTCTGTAGTTCACTACAAAGAGTAGGAGTAGAAAGGCAGTTTATTTTTCCAGTTACTCAAGTACCTAAGCAAATAGAGTACAAGCTACTTTTAATTTCCTGGTGTTTCTTTTAATAATCAAGCTAGCTGTGGCTAGGTCTAGGTCTAGTCCCTCCATCATCTGATTCTTCAGCCAAGAGAATTGGTAGCACATTACTCTGAGTCAATCTCCATGTCTCTCTCAATCTCTCCATGTCTCTCTCTTTCTCTTTCTCACACTCTCTCTCTCACACACACACACACACACACACACACACACACACACACACACTTTACCTTAATATAGTTCCTGCAAAGCAATCTGAACAAGCACATTTTAATATAAATTTGCATGGTGTACTTATCAGCATTTTCTTTTGGCAGAAGAGCCCAAAATTAAAGTGCATAAAAGATCCAGCACAGGGATTGCTACATTATGAGAAAGAAAACAAGTTTTTCTTTCTTTTATCAAATTGACTGAATTAGATACAAATAAGTGTAGAAATATACCCAAATTGAAGTGTTCTCAGAAATAAGCCATAGAAATTCACTAAGTGAAATATTAATTTAACTCTGAGACTAGAGTACATGGCTGCACCCACTTCATCACCTGCAGATAGACAACATTCTTCAGCCTCACCTGCTTGTTTCTTCCCTTAAACATACAACAGATGTACCAGAGTTATTTTCTGCTTCTAGAATATATATTTCCTTTCATATTAAAATAATGTATATATTTCTCTCCTGTGCACATATACCCACCGAAATTTTCCAGTAGCAATAAAATACTAATGAACTTCCTAAAGTGTGATACTGTACAAAATCTAGTAACCACAAGGCTTTGTGATAGAAGAGGAAGTTACAATGTTTACAATATTCATAAATGTTACCCGTTTATATTTTGCCCTCTTAAGATTGAAAAACAATATATGTAAGCAGATCAATCAAAAAAATATTTTAGACACCTTCTTGGTCATAATATAGGCTGTTTTAATTTTTAAAATAACCTAATAAATTGCCTCTGAGCAGTAAACAATGGTCAGTGATATTTATATAATAAAGTTAAGTTCACAGAGACACCCAGATCTTGTATCCAGTAAGGATTTATTAGAAAAACAAATACTGAATAACTTATGATTTAAAGTGGTTAGAATAAAATTCAGGAAAAATATAAGCAAATCATTTTTTTCTAACAATTTAAAATGTAGGAGGTTTAAACCTTATATATTTTTGCCAAAAGAGTAATTATCCATGGATGACAGATGCTGCTCCCTACTTAATGGAGGGTCTCAAATTTTACTCTGCATCTCATTGGGAAGGAAATATAAAAATTTAAAATAGAATTAACTTGGGGAAAGGCATCAGTGCTGCAACTCTTAGCACCAAATGTTTTTTCTTGGAGCACCAAATGCTTTAAGGAAAACATTCCAAGTATCAAAGTTTTCAGATAGATAAATATTTATGGATCAAATCCATAAAGAACAGACATTGTTATGAAATATATATAGATGCCTTCAAAACTTTCTTTCCAGGCAGAGTAGACACATAAGTTAGGAGTCATTTCCCACTTAATTGTTTTTGCAACCTTATGCAACACAAATGGATTATGGATAAAGACTTAACTAATTTACTCACAGAAAGTAGATCTTGACTGACATTATGTCCAAAAAATTAAACAGGAACTGTTTCTCTATATAAAATATAAAATGTTACTAAACTTATAGAAATGGCTTTATTTTAACCTTTCATTTTCCTGGTTGAAAAGTGTAGGGGTGTTCAATTTAGTCCTTTGGTGAGAATACAGTACTCTTTAAAGCAAATTCTTCTCAATTTGCTAGTTAGCATAATCAGAGAAAATCATAACCTAGATCTTGTTCATATATTTAAGTGCAATAAAATTCCATCTGTCTTTGAACTTTATGAATGATATTTTTTAGTCTCTACATAGACCATTGCCTGTCCCTCTTCACTGAGAGTTCTTCATAGTGGTATTAGAACTGGAAATCCATTTTCATTACAATCTACTGAAAGCTATTTTGCCATTTAAGGGCAAAGGTCTACTTACACTGCTCATGTACAAAATAAAAGTATCATACAATTGCCATGATACTAGACAAATTCAAAGGAACTACCAAAGAAGCAGCCTTAGCTTCTGTAGTACCCTTGAGGCTCTTAAATTCGGGGTGTGCACTGGTTAGAAATGAAGTGCCAATTTAAGAAAATCGCAGTAGGCCCTGCCCCAGATGCAAATGTAGAACGATGGCCTACAAGAACTCAATGGGTATATATCTGGTTTCCAAGTCACACTTGCAAACGTGGATAATTAGTACCAACACTACCATTTGTGAACATAATGGACATTTTGGAACTGGATACAATTCTGTCCCTGAAACTAATCAAGACAATTAAATATTCAACCAAACAAGGCTTGAGTTCATGTGGGCTTAAAGAAAAATGGTAGCTGAGGCACGGGTAAAATTTTATTTATGAATATGTAGACACATGACTTTGGATCCAGCCAGCCAGTGACATAAATAAACTTGAGCAAAAGATTCAAGCTAGAGGATATATATGTATACACATATCTATGTATAAAAATTTGTGTGTGTGAGCAAGGCTTATTGGAGCAGTGCAACAAATCTGGACACCAACCATCAGAATCACTCCCATCCTTTGAGATTTCCATTAAGCGCTCAATGGGGGTAATTATACTGGGATGCTCCGAATCACTGTTTCCATCTTGTGCACTCACATGCCCGCCAAACATGAAATGTTCGCCTTCTCCCTTCCAATGTGATGGTTGTTGAACTTATTTTTAGTGTCATTTGATAAGCCTTTGTGCTCGCAGAGAGACATCCCACTGACCCAGCCACTGGTCATTGTCTATACCAGTTCACATCAAAGCAGGCGCACTTTGTCAGGTTTCCAGTCGAATATCCATTTCGCATCTGAAGTACAGTATCGAAAGTGACTAGATCATTTGAGCTTTTTTCATCAGCTGCTGCCTTCTTCCTCCCCCACAGTGTTTCCGCTCACGCTAACATAATTTGGCATCGTTGACGTGACACGGTGGTTTTTCTAAAAAAATTATAATACATACATTTTCGATGTTTTGTGGTGGTAGACCCTCCTGAAATTTAATTTATAACTTGATGAGAGGAGGCCTTTTTTCTCTCTCTACTGAATCACAACCAAGGTAGAGTGCCCCTCAAAATCCAAGTAATGCGCATACAGTAATAGGTCATTCAATGTCAAAAGGCATAAAAAGGATGAGCAAAATCTTCACAGGCTGCTGCTTGCTGTTGCCTTTAATTATATTAATTAAATTTTGAAATTTTCATGCAAAGAGAGTTGCTGGCTTGTGACGCTGAAGAGCCCTTGGAGACTTGGAGGAAGAAAATACCCTGAGCGGAAGCTTTGTGGTTATTGCTTCCTTTAAATTAAAAGCAAAACAAACTCCTAGGTATGTTAACAGATATTACTGCTTTATGTACTACTAAGCCCTAAACATAGAAAGAGGGGTAAATCTACCAATCCCAGGGACAAGTTCTCAAATCATGAGTCCATTAAGCTCCACTGAAGATCTCTAGTTAGAGGCCGTCTTCCTGTGGAATAATGCTCTATTAATTTTCTTCTTTTCCCAAATGCATAATAAAAGAAAGGTGCCTTCAAAAACTAAAGGGCAAAATCTTGCTTGCTACTGATACCTTGAGGCATCCTGTCTACATTTTGTCATACGTGTGCACTTTTCAGTGTTAGAATGACAAGATTTTCCAGTCAGAAGCTTCCCGGAAGGCACATCGTGGTAGTGGACTTGGAAGGATTTTGTGATCTGACACAGCTATAAGGCAATAGACTCCTTTATTTGCTTAGCCTAGTGGGAGATTTCATACTCTGCCTTTGGCTAAGAATCTTGCCATGTAAACACACAAGTGCCATGTTTCCATGTAAAATGCTCCTTTCTCCATTAAAGATTCACCAGGGCCAATTGTTTTGTGCTCCCTATTTTGATATCATCTTCATGCTTTTGTTTCTTCCTCTTTTACACATTCAAAACAACTTTCTTGTATAAACCACAGCATGTACATTAAAGTTCCTTTTTATTTTTAATGTCCTGAATCATGTGTTACCATTGAGTTTCATCAATTCCCATGTAGATGGCAGAACCAGGGTTTGAAAATGTTTGATGCAAGCAAAGCAGAAGGCAGAGAAAACATTTCCTGACTGAGAGGAATAAAGCTGCTCTTCCAAAAACTTCTGAAATGCACTTTGTTTTCTTTTGGTTGGAAATCTGCATCGTGAAGATGTACCATCTTCATACCTCTTGGTCTTCCTGCTTTCCTTTTACTGAGAGGGAACTCGAGAGAAGTTTATGCACCGGCCCTAGGAAAGAAACAAATCCTTATTGAAATACAGAGGTAATTATTTTAAAAAAGCATGAGAACACCTAGTTTTCCTACTATGATATAACAAATGATTACCCAAGGTAAGGTCAATGTTAGGAAGAAACATGAAGTCATAATTTTATTCTTTGGGTCAAAGCATGATGGTTCATTCAGATCTTTTCCACAGCAAGTTCACCTACACGATGGTATGGTAAAATTAGAGTGAAAAAAACACTACGGAAAACAGAACTTTGTTATTGCTATTTAAAGAATAGCATTACTATCCGAGCAATAAAAATATCAAAGCCACAACCCTGTATGTTTCTACAATGTATTAAAATGGAAGTGTCCCATTTATACAATCTGGTGCTTTTAAAACTGATATAAAACTGGTGCTTCTAAAATGTATGCATGAGAAGTGTATTTAAGAAGTCGGAAGAGATTGAGGATAAGAAGTCAGGGAGAAAGGGAAGAGATGCCATCTCTTTGTGATTCCATTTTATAATAGGATTTTGCAAGAGATTTACTAGCAATCTTGTCCACTGTTGATCATTTCTCACAACTGCACACCACCATTATGTGGTCTCTATATATGGTGACTTTATTTGCATTCCACATTTCCAAAGAGAGTTTGCCATTCCAATTCCTTAGCAGTTCAATGAAGCGTGTGGAAACACATTGTTTCATATGTAATTATAAATAATCTAAGAATTAGTTGAAAATAAAGTTTCCAGTTAGTAATAAAAGATCCCCTTCTTCCCTCTCCTTGGTGTGACATTGCTGATGTCTTGTACTATATAAATCATGTCTAGATCCCTTAATAAGCCAAAAGGTAGCATATTGCTTTCTAATTTAGGGTCCAGATCATCACCCTATTGAGATTTTCCTATTTCTCATAATATCTGCTCTCTAACTTCATATTTTAGAACTTCTCTTTATTTCCCTCTAAATGTGAACAATACATTTGTTTCAAATATCTGGTACATCCAGTGTACATGGTACATTCAAAAGGAACAACAAATATTGTTGGAGAAGAAAGCCTGGAATGTAAAAACAAGATTTTGGTCTATTTTCCTCTCAAAAGCGACTGTTCAACAAATTTGGAAATTTCAGAAATTAATGAAAAAACAGAAAAGCATAAAAGCAAACTAGTTTACATTTACTCTTGCCTAAAAGGCAAATATTCATCAAATTATCTGTCTTCTAATAATTTTGGAGGTAACATTATTACTATAATTGTCAAATTTATTACTTACTTTGTGCCTAATGTCTACAAATAATATCTGTGCAAAAGGAAGTGGGAGAAAAGCATGGAGAAGACTACCTTAGAATGAACTAAAAATTCCTTGGTAATGCAATGGTCATAGGTCATGTACTCAGACTGTATTTTTGTATTACCTAGAACCTTCAAAGAAGATTTTTAGAATGAATATTAAGTGAAAAGATGCTCTTCTCCAGATTAGCTACATTTGGCATCATGTGCCAAGGAAACATTAAAAAATGTTATTCTCATGATATATCCCTTTTCTAAAAATTTTTTTCAGAGGGCAGGAAAATGACATAATTAATAAATATTTGGGCAAATCAGTCCTTCTAAGCCATGACAGTGTGATAGTATAACTATACATACAATGAGAAATAGATTTTAACTATGAATATTAAAACAGTGATGAATATTAAAAATATTATCTCCTGGCAATTTTCCAGAATCAAACAAATATATGAGGAGTGACATTTTGACAACAAAGATATGCATTAATGACATCTTTTCTTGTGTATTTATTATGGACCAAAAAAGTAAAAGTTTTTTCTCTTCTGCGTAATTTTGAAAAGAAGTTACCATGAATTTCTACTTTTATTTGCATTTTATCACTAATTAACTAGATTTAGATATAAGGCTCTTTTTCGGACCATTTCTGTTCCACACACCAGATTAATCTGGTGACTCTGATTCATTTATTTTATGCAATTGGAGGGTTTAAAAAGTGAAATTCATAGTTCGCCTGAATTCTCAAAATCACTTCAACACCTAAATTATTCCAGACCTAAATTATTTTCTATTTCATTTGGTGTAGTTTAATTAAAGATCTAGCAACTCAAATGAAGAAAGCCCTATTGATTTTGACCCTGAGGTCCTTACTTCAGCTCTTCCAAAGCTTGGGATTAAGTATTAATCATCAGCTGCCGCATGTCTGTTGATTCAAGTACCCAAAAACCCTGGTACATGCAATATACACCCCCGTGTTTTAGCACACACATTGACAAAAACAACCAACTATCTCCTCACCCTCAATCATGGACTCAGTGTTTTTCATTTTTATCAAGACCTGATAATGTTTTATTTTACAGGAATTTAGAAGTTGGTAACTTAGAGGAGTTCTATTCAAAAGTTACTTCCTCTGTTAAGCCTTTCCCAGCCCTCCCAGTCATGGGGCTCCTTCCCCCAAATTGCATCTCTACCACAGCCAAACTACATTACACCATAATTGCTGGCTTCAAGATCAAAAGGAAGAGTAACAGTAGTTAAATCTGAGAGCTCCAAAGCCTGAATATGTATCCCAGCTCTGTTATTTATTAACTGTGTGACCATGAACAACTTATGGTTTCTTCATCAATAAAATGGGGATTAAGAACTGGACCTATTCATGACTTCCCAGGTGGCGCAGTGGTTAGGAATCTGCCTGCCACTTCAGGGGACATAGGTTGGAGCCCTGATCCAGGAAGATCCCACATGCCACAGAGCAACTAAGCCCAAGTTGTAGTTGCACCACAACTACTGAGCCTGTGTGCCACAACTACTGAGCCCACGTGCCACAACTACTGAAGCCCGCATGCCTAGAGTCCATGCTCTGCAGCAAGAGAAGCCACCGCAATGAGAAACCTGTGCACCACAACAAAGAGTAGCCCCTGCTCGCCACAACTAGAGAAAGCCCACATGCAGCAATGAAAACCCAATGCAACCCAAAACAAACAAACAAACAAACAAATAAATAAGAAATAAGTGACTAATCACAATTTAAAAAAATTGGACCTATTCTTAGGACTGTTATAAAGATTAAGTCTGTTAATATAGATTTATAAAGCACTTAGAACAGTACCTGCACATAGTAAACTTGCATTTAAAAAGCAAATAGTTATTATCCATCTTCCCTCTATGATGTCATTGCACAGTGTCTAACATAGAGCAGACTTGTTATAAATCCTCACTTAGAAACAAGTGGATGGATGGATGATGTATAAAAGAATGAATACGTGATGACTGGACCTCTACTGGGGGAGCAGCCAGACCTTAAAAATGGGAAGATAGAAAAAGTATGAATTTGAGAGAGGAAAAAAGAGATTACAAAGGAGAAAAATACAACAGTGGAAAAGGAGAGAAGATAATATGGAGAAAATAGAAAAGAGTAGTTCTAAAGAGAAAAGATAGATAAAGAATAATCAAGAAAAAAAGAAACTATTGGCCAAAGGAAATTTTTATTTAGTATTCCATCAGGTACCTTACTCCCAGGGGATTATTTCATGCTAGCTGCTACCATCCACTTACCAGAATATTCTAAAATCAAAGCACCATACCCTGGTTGCAAGTGGCTGTGATTAGGAGTCTGTGGCCCTTTGAATACTGCTCAATACTATCTTACAAAACCCATCAATATAATGCCAATTATGTTTAAGGTCAAGAATGTTAGGCTGCCATTGATATCATGGCAAGCAGTCGAGGCTAGAACACAGCAGAGCAATTTTTATTCACAGGAAATGGGATATGACAGGGTTTACAGGTCTGCCATATCCTCGTGCTTACAATGCCTATACAATAAAGGTATGTTATCAAGGTAACAAGTAAAGCAATGTAAAATAACTTGAGCATACAACTCATCATTGGCTGGTACAGAATGGAAAATATTAGTAGTAATAGTGTTTATTTTTCTGAGACTATTTCACTTTAATTACAAATAATACAAGCTCTGAACATTTTAAAAAAGTTAATTGAGTAGGTTAATAATAAACCATTCAATGCAACCTAAATATACAGAAATATACATAGAGACATAATTTTAATACTTTATTCCCTATATAGAGGTTAATACTAGTATCAGGTAACAGGACTATATAGTCTCTAAAATAAACCACTAAACTTGTAATAGGCTAAAACAAATGAACACAAGATTTCTGCTAGCAAGAGTTAAAACAAATGTGTAACATTATGTTTGCTTTATATTTTACAAAATAATTCAAAAAACTTGAATTCAGGTGGCATAAGTGTTTAAGGAATAATAAAGCATGTAATATAAAGCATAATTATTAATGTGGAGAAATAACATTAATTTTCTCTATATTTTCAAATTTTTAATTAAATATTTTTAAAAATAATTTTCTTGACTTAAAATCATGCTCTAATCATGCATCTAAATTATGGGTAAAATCAAAGTATACTGTTGTCGTGATGCTTTAGGTAATGCCCACATTATTTATTAAATTAGGCAATCACTTCAACCAACTTGAATTTGGTATCATGCCGCATAAGTCACTAGGTCATAAATTTCAACAATAAGAACATATAGTCAATGTAAAATTGAATTAAATGAGTGTCCTTAGAACTGCATTAGTTTAAAAATGAACTATGTATGTATTCCATTCTTTTGCCTTGGGAATATAGAATTCCTTGGATGCAATGAAATAATTGTAAAATTTATTCATTTTGTATTACATAGAGATTAGGAGTAAAATTTCTTAAATATTAAAAAAAATAAAGCTAGGTAGAACAAATAGAATTTAAGTACTGACTTTAGATTATAGCCAAGTACATTTAAAGTACATTAATTTAAAAATTGTGATAATTCAGATAATGACTGACCAGGTTATAATTTACCTTCTCAACATATTAAACAACCAGGCAAATTACTATTACTATTACAAGATTATTATTGGCATATTTACTTACTTAAATAAGTTGTAGAATATTAGAATTATTTGTATATTAATAATTGACATCATTGTATTGTAATCTGGGTATGACATTTTATTTGCCTAATAAAAATTATGGTTTAAAAGGAATAAAACTGCCTCCCATTGAATGTAAACCATCTTATGCACCTTATATTGAGCAACATTACCTAATTAGTGAGCTTCTGTGGCAAGAAAAGAATTCTCATGCATTGCTAGGGAAAATATAAATTGGCAAAAACTATATTTAAGCAACATATGTAATAATAGTCTTTAAAAGCTTATATTCTTTGACTCAGTAATTTCATGTTGGGAATTCAGCAAAGTATCTGTAAAGTATCTAGATAAAGATTTCAAAATGTTTACCATGCGATTTTTATAATGTGAAAAATATAATCAGTACATTTATATTTATTTCTGTCTCACAATCAGAGAATAATTAAATTATGATTAATCTAATGGTTATGTAGCCATTAAAATAGAAATTAAAAAAATTTTAAAGATGTAGGGAAATAAGTGAAAAAATGCCAACTTGTATGTATACGTAATTATAATTATGCAATGTATATCGAAAGAGTAAAAGACAAGACTAAGAGACTACACCAAACATGCTATGAGTAGTGGAATTGCATATTATTTCTTACATTCTACTTATATCTTTTCTGTATATTTATATATTTGATAGCTTAAAAATAAGTTTCCAAAGACCAAATTCAATCAGCAAAAATGCAGCCTTTTCTAAACATCTATATTTATGTTTTTAAAAGTCATTACAGGAACCAATTGACTACTCTCAGGAATCACCACCATCTACCTACTATACCAAAGTTCTTCAGCATTCATTGTTCCCATAGGTAAACTCGTTTACTTGTCTCTAGGTTGTCTTTTACAGTTAATATCCTGATGAACCCACGTGTATGCAGTTCTACTCAAGAGTGTGTGAGTATGGCAGAAGCCACTGATTAATAAATTTTATAATCCACAGTCAGCATTTTCATTTTTATGGTACACAATTCTAAGAGTTTTCATAAAATGCCTGTTCAAGCATTTGTCCAGGCTGCAATCAGCAATCTTATTTTAAAAAGTGTATGTGTGTGTGCATGCATGCACGCATGTGTGTGTACATGTGCACACATGGCCTACCTCAAGCCCTGTGCATACTGGAGTTGACTATATTTAAATAAAAATATAAGGTAAATCTTTAATTTTCATACAACATCAAACTTTCTAATGACATGCACAGTATCTAGGGTATATATATATATATATATATATATATACACACACACACACACACACACACACACACACATATATCTGCACTCAGTCAACAACATAGAATATTTATACCTCAGGCACTTATCAATAATAATTTTTGAACCCTTTCTCTCCAGATCAGTTGGCAAAACTATCTTTGAAAGTGAGGTTCTAAGTGAAATGCTAGCCATCGATTTCTCTAGATCAGTGGTTTTTTTGTTTTTCATATTATAGTCCATGAAGTCCTGGGGGTTCTACAAGGTGCATCGGGGACCACTATGGCTGGAATGGTGCACAAGAATGGAGCAAGCAGGCACATGCAAACCTCCCCTAATCCAAACCAAGAAGATGCACTCTCTTCTACCCTTTAAAATTGCAGTTCAGTATAATATTTTGTTTTTGTTGACCCTAAAAATGTGGTTTGATACCTATTATTCAAGCTATTCATACTTATGTGAAGCCAGATCACCAGTAAACTGTCAATATACCTGGACTTGGTTTCTTTACTTTCCTTTAGAAATACCTTCCTAAATAAATCTATGACAACATTACAGCATTATCCCTTCAACTTTTGGTCATATCTAGAACTCACATGAATTTTGGTTACATACAGAGAATTTTGTATTTTGGAAAATTGCTATTGAGGATGTTGATATTAAGGGATCAATTCTGAGAGTTCAGAGCTAGCTAGGAAAAAGCATGTCACTTCTGGTAAGCTCATGTGCTTCCCTTTTATTATATAATGCCAATTATGTAACTCAGCCTTTCTCTTTGTGCCTTAACTTTCAAAAAACTCAGACTTACATCATGTTCTAAAAGCATTGCTACTCTTAGTGTACATTTTCTGGTATAGCTATCTTAACTTTGGCCCATGATTATTTCTCTATTTTTATCCTTAAGTTTTATTGTATTTTTTTCTCAATATTTCTCTACAGGTAGATTAGGTATAAGTAAATGGAAACTAATATATATTTCTTAATTCTCAACTTTCTTAATCACAAAGACTCCACACTCATCTAAACCTTTAAAACCCTCCAACAAATGTTTTACCTCAACTTCTACCTTATACAAAAGATCATATGTCTAATTCCCTTCTTTGTTGTCTTTTCTTATTCTGGTAGGACTTACTGAGGTACTGTTCAGATAGCTGATGTCAAATGATAATTAATTTGAATTTAATCTTAACTAAGTTAACACAGATAATTAATATGAATTTGAAGCTTATACATGAAAGCATGCTGAAACTATACTATTCCATAAAATCCCAAAAATTATTCTGCAAGAATAAAACCCCTAGGTCTAAAGACTGAGAGCTTAACCTCATTTTCTTTGACTGCTAGGAAAAATAAGCACAATATGATTCTTTATAAACTATAAATTTATTTTTATCCCAATCCATCTCTTAGAGCAGTGGTCTGTGCAGAGGCTTTACTCCATTACTCACATTCCATCAGTATAAGAAGGAACAGAATATACCAAGGATACATCACAAACAGAACTCTGGTCATAACAAAGGCTAAACTCACAATTAGAACCTGTCAGTTTTAACTCCACTTAAGTGATTTTCAGGCAACACCAAGTATCTATTAGAGTAAGAAGTTAATTGACGTTTCATTGTTGGAAATACCTTCTCTTAGGTCTCATAATAAGTAGGAGCGGAAAGTTGGTGCCCAAAATAAAAATGTCCAATGCTGTTACTGTTCTTCAGTTAACTAAATCAAGAGATAAAAACTAGACAACAGTAGGAACCAATATATTTGCTGTTGGTTAAGTATATAGACCCCAACTCTGTTGCAATATTTGAAAACTGATTTTGCCAATTCATTTTCACTGTGACCAGAGTAGTATTAGCCAGAGCAAGTGCCACATTTCCCATCTCTTGAGCATTAAAATTCTGCAGGCATTAACATTTGCAGGCTCCTTTACTAGCTATCTGCACAGGATATATTTCACTGTTATAACTGTAATAGTATTATGCTCACCTCATAAATATCCATTGACAAGCTGAAGCATACAACTACACTTTGGTTTAGACTTTTCAAACACAGATAGCTGATTTATTTATATCTCCACTTTAAAAAAGAGTTTACTAAATCTTCATGCTTTGTGCAACAGTGAACAGTGATTCAAATTTAAAATTGTATACAAAGCACAGATACACAAGGAAACAAACACAAGACAATTCAAGAGGTCCAGGAAATCACAAATATCAGGAAAGAATGTTGACTTAACACAATAGGCTCTTTGAGTGAAGATTTCCTGCAGCAACTGGAGGCACAGAGTGAAGAGAAGGCACCTACTATTCTCTCTCTCTCTCTGAATGTCAGAAATTCTTGAAAGGTTTACCTCATTTTTTTAAGTAAAAGGACAAGTTAGTTGTCCTTACGTATTTAATACTAACAGTATAATAGGACTATGTGCAACTATCAGCAATATATATACAAACATATACATATATACATACATATACACACACAAAGAGAAAGATATATATACATATATATATATACACATATATAATATATAAAAGAATCTGTGTTATCCTCTGCTTTTAGAAAAAACTGAAATATTTTGAGCTGAAATATAAGTTCCATATACTTTTTTCTAACGGAAGCTCAACCTATAAATGTTCCACCTTACAGTGGAGACAACACACCATATGGATATTCAGTTAATGTCATGAAGGGAAGTACTGAGTTTGCCTGATAAATTCACCTTCAAATTTTTTTTCCTCTTCATTCTCTTATGGCATCTGCAAAATGTTAGTGACTATATACATACTGTTAATATTTATTTTGCAAATAGCCATGTACCTTTATTTTTTTGAGATTCAGGCATATAGTTGGCATTTAATGAAACATCTAACTCATATTTCATAATAGTAAGATATGAAGGCTAAAATTGCCTTCACTAAGTGCAAGGTAGAACCCTCCCAAAAGTTGGAGACATAGCAGGAAAGCTAAGAGAGACCCCTACATAGAAGAAGTAGTCAACTGAAGGCTAGGGAGAAAAGCAGGAGGGCAGTGAAATAATTACCTTTTCAAAGACACATGGGCCTTCCCTAAGGGAAAGGAAGCAGCTTATTGAAGATTTGGGGAATGGCAAGAAGAATGAGAAAAATAGCCCTGAGAGACACAGGGCCTTCTTGAACCACATGTCAGTAGCCTGTTGAAACCTGGGAGGAAGAGAACTGAGAAAGAGCTCTCCAAGTCTCATGGGGCCTTCTGAGAGTGCAAGGAACAGGGCCAGTCAAAGACTATAGGCAGGAAATCAATATGGAAACAGGTCTCTCAAAGTACAGAAAGTGGTGGTTGGTGGGCATAGGGAAGGTATGGTCCTCATAGCTGAATAGCAAAGAGAACTCCCCTGTAACCAAGAAGCTCATAGGTGGGTTGTAAAGGAGAGAGAGACAGAGACAGAGACAGGAAAAGGAAAAGAAAGAGAGCTCTGCTAAAGGAAAATCCCTGATCTTACTCTCAAAATTTTGGAAACCAGTAGTGAACTAAAAATAACTAAGATGGCAACAAACCAAGACCCAGGTCAACCACAGATTAGCAACATGACAGAGGAAGGGTATACGTCTTTCTAGAAGTAAATATTATCTAGATTAGTCTCTATTTTTTATGACAGCGTCCAGCATAAAATCACAAATTATGGTATACACAAAGAAGCAGGAGAATATGATCCATAATCAATGGAAAATACAGTTAATATAGGCAAATCTACAATTAATAAACAAGGACTTTAAAATAACTATGATAAAAATGTTAAAAGTTCTAATGAGAAAGGTGGACAGCATGCATAAAAATATAGTGAATTTCCACAGAAATATGGAAACTTTGAATAAGAACAAAATGGAAAAACTAGAGACAAAAATGCAATACCAGATATAAAGAATGTTTCTGATTCATGTAAAAATATACTGAACATAGCAGAAGAAAAACTCACTGAACTTGAAGGTGGGAGAATAGAAATTGTTCAAATTGAAAAACAACAAATAACTAAAGAGAATCTGAGACCAGTGGGATAATATCTAATGGTCTGTCACATGAGTAATTGGTGTCCCAGAAGAGAGAAGAAAGAATAGGGAAGAAAATTTTGAAAAAAATAATGGCTAAGAATTTCCTAGAATTGATGAAAGGCATAAACATACAGATCAAAGAAACGTAATGACCTTAAGCAGAATAAATACACAGAAAACCTTATCAGGGAACATATAATAAAACTTATGAAAGCCAAAGAAAATCCTAAGAGTATACCTCTCTGTCCCTCATCATCCCCCAGCTGAAGATATTCTGTACAGAGAAGACAACAGTAAGCATGACAGCCAACTTTTTATCAGAAACAGTGAAAAACACAAGACAGTGGAACTCTCTCAAATGCTAAATGGGGAGGGAAAAAGTCAACCTAAACTTCCATATCCAGAGAAAATACCACTCAAGAAGGTAAGCAAAATAAAGACATTTTAAGACAAGCAAAACCTGACATAATTTATCTACAACAGGCTTCAACAACCACAAGTGCTAAATGAAGTTCTTGAAACTGAAGGAAAAGACAATAGATGGAAGCCTAGATGTGCAGGAAGAAATACAGAGAAACAGAAGTAAATATGTGCATAAACATGAAATACAAATATATAAAAGAAAATTTCCTTATGACACTACTGATTACAAAAACAATAATATCAAAATTTGGAAAAATATATTATTGAATTTATATCTTATGTAGACTACAACATATGATAATAAGAGCACATAGAAATAGAGGGGTAAATGGAAGTTAGGCCATGGTAATATTTATATATTATTTTAAACTAGTATACTATTGTAGACTGTGAAAAGTTAAAGAAGCATATTGTTATCTCTAGAGCAACCACTGAAAAACAGCACAGAGGTATAGCTTAAAAAGATAATAGAGGGGATGGAATAGATTACAAAAAAAAATACTATATTAATCCAAAAGAGAGCAGAAAAGGAGAAACAGAAGAACAAAGAATGGGTAGGACAGATAGAAATAAAATACAGTAGACAAAAGAACTGGAAATAAATTGAAACAAATGAACTGGATACATAACCACATTGACAAAAGAACTACTTCAAGTGACGTAACACAGTATTGTGTTTGTATACCAACTACAGAATATAATTTAAGGATAAATAGACCAGCAAAAAATGTTTTATTTCATTCATTAGTCTTAATTTTACTAAGACTGTTTTATTATTAACTTGTACCTATATATATTATAGGATAGAGCAAATAAGTATTTTAATATTGGTAAGGACAAGATTTTTCATGTAAGAGAAAAGGGGTACAAGTATAAATTCAAAAACATTCAGCATTAAGATCCTTTAATGCTAAATCAGAATTAAAAGTATACCATAGGGCTTCCCTGGTGGCGCAGTGGTTGAGAGTCTGCCTGCCGATGCAGAGGACATGGGTTCTTGCCCCTGTCCGGGAAGATCCCACATGTTGCGGAGCGGCAAGGCCCATAAGCCATGGCTGCTGAGCCTGCACGTCCAGAGCCTGTGCTCCGCAAGGGGAGAGGCCACAACAGTGCGAGGCCCGCGTACCGCAAAAAAAAAAAAAAAAAAAAAAAAAAGTATACGATAAACTCATGATTTTTTCAAAAGTATTGAATTTCCTAGTTCTACCTGCTGAAAATGCTTAGAAGCAATGAAAACCCAATAACAATTAGCACCCCTAGTATCCAAATGTGTTCTCTAAATGCCATTATCTACTAAAAATATCTAATGCTCCTTGGAGTTGAATGGTTTATTCTATTTTTGAAACAGAAAATGTAAAAGATGAGTCTCAGACATATTATGCCAAAACTAAAGAAATTTATCAAAGACTAATGTGCACCATGTCAAAAATATATAATAATCAATATGATGAATCAGGCTTTTACAATATGGTTTCTCTGATCAAACTTGGCATCACAAATAGTAGAACAATTGGTGTGATGTGTTACCCAGTGCACAGCACCACTTATGAATAATCCATTCCAAAAGAAAAAGGTGATTCTGAATCATAGCAAGGGGGTAGAGTCAGTATATATGATGTCAGTATATATGATCATGTGTGTGGCAGACCAGTGCTGGAGGTGCTGTAATTTTATAAAGATGTTCAGGTGACATAGAGCAGAGATTATAAGGAGGTCAATGAAACTATGACTATCTGGGGAAGAATAATTCTGGTAGAGAAATCAACAAGTGCAAAGGCCCTGGGGTGAAAGCGTCTTTGGCATATCTGTAGACAAGTAATCCAGATAGTGTGGCAGGAGCAGACTGAGCAATGAAGAAAGTGGAAGATAAAGTCAGACAGGAAGCAGAGAGCCTATGATGCAAAGCCTTGTAGCAGTAGCTGTTATAAATTCTTTTTTAAAAGCCAAGTTACTAAAAGTAAACATCTGGATCCCTTCTCATCTCTTTCACAGAAGACTGAGATAAGATGTTAAGTGATTTACTCTTCGAAGTTCTTAAGGCCAACACACACACACACACACACACACACACACACACACACACACATACACACACACACACACACACAAACTTTCTCTCAAGCTCTCTCTCCCCCACACACTCAACAGACAATCAGAATAAAAACCCAAACTCCAAATATTATGTCAAATAATGGCTGACTTAGATAATAATTAATCCATATTAATTATTTAGTTATTAATTAATCCACATTTTAATTATGTATTTAGATGAATGTGAGACAAATCCAAATGAAAGGTTTATTATATCACTACTGTTCAATCAGGTGGGACATACATAGAATAAATTAATTGACTCAGTGTGGAAGAATGATGCACGAAAATATTAATTTTCACTTGAGTATTTCTAGACTTAAAATTTTAACCTCAGTTGTTAACATCAGAGAGCAAAACTTTTACATGCAATTCATTTGTCTTTTTCCTAGGAAATTAGGCATTGAGATATTTATTTGTCTTATCAAACTGCTTTAGGCACATTTAAAGAGAAACCCTGAACGCTTATACATCACTATCACTGAAAAACATTTATTGAGACATTTTGCTAATGTATACGAGCCTAGGAATGCAATGATTTCTCTATAGCTAAGTTTAGTTTCTAAGAATTAAAGCCTCACTTTTGGGACTCTAAAACAGTGTTTGTTGTCCCAGTTAAAAAAATAATTAATACCTAAAAACATGTTGATGAATTCAGCCTTCACATGATTTCATTAGCTATCTCTACTCAAAAGTATTCACAGCTCTTTGGGTCATTTGTCAGAGAGCTAAATTCCCAGCTAATTTGAGACTAAGTCCAATCATTTAACAGCCTCTTTCAAAGAAAAACAAATATTAAAAACTTCACTTTAAGTTTTAAAATTAATACTTGATGGATAATACCAATTAAAAATACCTTAAAGAAATGTACAGTTTTTAAAGCTTCATTTTGAAGGGTAATTATAGATAACTTTCTAGATTATAAATGAAAAAATTTTATTAAAAATCTACCTAATGCTTTATCTGGAAAATTAGTTACTGTGATGCTGTTTTCTTTCAGCACAGCAAGTATTTAGTGAACTCATTCCAGGCATTCAGTCCTAATGGAAGACGTACATATGTATTCAACTTTTGCACAACAAATTTATGCTTTAGGTATTTTTATTACATTTGGTAAAACCAATTTTAAACAATTGCTGAACTCATTTTTATATTTAATAATGACATACAAATCCCCAAAGTCAGGATTTCATTTTGAGTATTTATTACAGACTAATATTTAGATGTATGATATCAGATGATATATGCTTTTCTATAACACATAAGTAATGTGGATTAAAATTCTTCACATTACACTTCTACATTCTAAACTGCTAGAGCAGCAGGCAAATGATTACATTTACTGCTAAATTTATACCAAAGAGAACAAAACTTCAAGTAGCACCTTAAATCGTTTATACTAAAATTAGGCCAATAACAGCATGAAGATTATCCCTGCTTTTATGTGCACATGCAAGTCTGAACGTGCCTTTCACATATAGCCACAGGGATTTATATTGCAAAGATAGATGCCACTGTGACCCAGATGTCACTTCACTTATCAATGAGTATACGATGGCACTTAATGGGAATCCCTTGCTTTTCACACTCTGAAAAGAAACTAAACATGAATTTTGTCCCTTGACCAATACAGACATTCCTAGCCTAAATAACATCTCAACTAACAAGACTGACTCTTAAAATAATTGAGGTAATATTAAACCATCTCTAGAGAAATAATCTCCCTCAAATGGAAAGTATAAACTTTCAAAGTTTAAACATTTATACACAGATAAGTATATAGATACATTCAAATAAGTAGACAAACATGATTGTGATAGTGTTTCAGAATACTAATTACTTATTCATGTGTAATAAGTTACCTCTATATACAAATGACAGTTTGCTTCTTTGGCCATAGAACTCAAAAATGCTGAAGAAATGTACATTTAAGAGTCAAACAATTAAAAATGATTGGATTTGATTATTTAATTTCCATTTGATTGTCTACATGTAATTATTCAACATAAATCCCAGATCCAGAAACTGGAGTTTAGGTCTATCTACAAGTCAGGTATTGGGTCTTGTGTTAGGGCAAATAGATGATTTACGGATGGATGGATATGTAGATAGGTAGATAGATATTGATAGACAAATAGATAAATAGATAGGAAGATATATAGATAGACAGATGTGAATATAGAAATAAATTTTCAGTTAGCTCAGAAAAACAAATTCTGATATTCAAAGACAAAATGATTTTCTAAATTAAAAATAATATAATTAGCCTAATATCCTACTACAAAATATAATTAGATTCAGATGATAGCAAAATTTGTTCAGCAGTATAACAAATCTTTTAATTTTTTTTAACAAAAAAAAATCTTAAGTATTTGTTTAAACTCTATTTTTTCCCCAGACTATTAGTTCCATGATCGTCTTTTTCATTACCATTTTGTAAATGCTTAGGACAGTGTTCACCCTACAGTTTGTGTTTAAACATATTTTCTGAATTAATGATAACTACTGGGTTTGAAATACTAAATTTGATCTATGCAGCTAACATCTCTCTAAAACATGTAATTGATATTGATAATAGATATTCATATGAATATTGAGATAGTTCAATCTAACTACACGATGATTAGTAAGCTATAAAATAAAAGACAGTGGTTCACTTGCCTACACATATAAACACAAAACTATAAAACTACACTTCAGTTTTTGCTAACTGACTTGTAATTAAGCAATAGTGGCAATTGTTCCAGGGCAAAAGTCTTCCTGGCTTATTTTGTGACATGGATATTCTAGCAGTCCTAGAGGTCTCCTTTCCTATATGTCAGCCCAATGCTAGGCATAATAGGGAAATGGCTGAACTGGAGGATAGAAGTGTTCTAAGCTGGAAAACAAGTAGGCATCAGGGAGGAACTGAACGTGATATCAATTTTAAATAGAGAGCAGATGGTAGGAAGTGAGGTCTGCTTCAGGCTTGAAACCTCCAACAGGCAGAGAAGATAAAAGTATGTATTCTGAGTCCATTATTATTCTTAGATCTAAATACAACACATGTTTGACAAGCAAGAAGTGGTCATTACGAGTAACCTAACCACATGTAAACATGTCATGAAGTACTGAAATATTAAATCAGTGCCCAATTAATTAATTGATTTTGTGGGTGTTTATTTTCCTTTATGACTCTGTTATTCCCTGTCAAAGAAATCAGTATTTGAAGAAACATGGTGTTTCTTCACACAAGTGGCATACCACTTACTATCTCTACGTGTGTCAATAAAAATTCCAGAGACCAAGTTATGTATCAGGAGGAATTATTCTATATTTTCTGATTACTAACATTATTAGATTTGAAAACAATACAGCACAATTCATGCAGATTTCCCAAAACACATATTTTTAAAACCCTCTTAAAATTGATGACACTTGCTGACAAATGTGAAAGATTAATATTTAGTGGATACTGAACTCTTTATCAACAAGTAGAGATTTGGGCTTGAAAAGAATGAAAACATTCTTTAAAAGAATAAAATATGACTTGATAAATCAATTTCAGTTACTACTTATTTAAAATTAATGAGAAAGTCTTTAATCTACAATGCATTATTGGAGTTGTTCTTCTGTTGGTAAGAGATTATTAGAAAAGTATTCATTCTATGGCAGGACTGGTAAACAGAACATTCTTCAGAGTCAGGAACGTGAAAGGAAAAGGCAAGAAACTGCCTTTTGCAACTGCAAAAAATCTAGTGTTCATAAAGCTTGTTTTCTTTAAGTTCAGTCTCTGTCACACTTTTAAAATATGACAATGAAAATTCAATGCCAAAACCTTGCCACTGGAAAATGTCTCTTTAACTGAAACAAAAGAGAGGCGCTGGTAGTCATGCATCTGTACAACAGCACAATGAAAGCTGTGCTGAGCTGTCATACTCTAACCTACCATCCCACCGTCACAGATAGAAAGCCTATGTGAGATGACAATGTAATGTGTGGTTTGAATGGCATCCCTGAGAAAAATCCAACTGCAGCAGCACATTTTTAGATTTAAATGAGGAAGATGGGTCATTCTAAATATATATCATTGTATTTTTTCTTCAAAGTCAACACCTATCTTTAGAACTTAGAGAAGACGGACTGAATGAAATATGCTGTATTGGCAAACCCCAAACCTGGACAATCATATCAGCATTTTTATTCAGTCTCTACTGACAACATCAATGTACCTTGCAAAAAGAAAGCCAGATGTTCCTCCTATATGGTGCTATTAAAAGTCTGTTTTACAGACTTAAATTATATTCACTGTTTCTCTTTTTTTCTAAATGATGATGGCATTGAAGCCTTTGATAATGAAGAAAACATATTTTTATGTGGGTTTTTGGTACTTCTAGCTTTAAATATACAACTTAACATATGTTTAAGACAGAGCATATGGAAATAAGAAAAAAGCAAATCCGAAATCCAGGCACAAATTTTACTTTATAGTAATTTCAAATCATACCAGTTATTGAGACTCAGAATCAACAAAAATATAATCTCTCTGCTATAATCATACTAACCTTCAAGACTTAGAATTTCCACAGTTGATAGCTCATTGTTCAGGTTCTACAAAATTCATCCCAGATTTTAAAAGGATTAGATCAAGAGAATCCTTCCCTTTGTGTGACTTGGGGTCATTTTCTTATTGAGCAATATTAAAAATAACATCTTTACAAATCAGCCACTGAATAAATTAATTAGCAGCAACCAGTGAGTACTACCAGTGTTAACAACTTCCATCTATCCACTTAACTGCATTATTACAGAGGTGATGTCCATGAACAAGTCAGTACTGAGCAAAGAAAAATTTAACATCCTTTAGCTGTTATCTAGACAAGAAATTTTAAAGCATTTTTCTTTGGTTGCTTTTCACTTTTATGAGAAAAAGACAAATTTTACCTAACAAAATGATCTTACAATTTACCACCAATCAGTGTGTTCTTAAACAATCACTTCAATGTCCTATGTTCTTTACCTTGGGAGAACTGCAGACTTAAAATTGATTCAAAATTATGGTTTTGGAAAACTTTCAAGATGGACAAAGGTCTGCTGAATTAACAATGATTGATATGTGTTGAATAAATCAACCAATATTTTGAAATGAGAATTTGAATACAATTTATTTAAGAATTAATAACTATTTATCATTCATATTTTCTTGTGCATGTTTTTGAGGGGATTTGGTTAACCAGAATATTTGTTACCAAAACATAGCAATCCCAATCATGTCTATTAAAAAAAAGTTTATTAAACCATGTCATCAATGAGCTAGGAGTGTGTCTAACTTGATGTCCGAAGGTTGTAGTTACAACCTTACCATTTTACAAACCACATGTCAACTTCCATCTAGAAGTTTTAGCTTATGTGGCTGCAAAGATGAGTGAGACTGTTGCCATACTAAAGCAAAAAGAGATTTGATTTTAAGCTTAGAAAGGAAAATGAGAATTTTTAAAGATCTGTAAAGACTTGCATGTGAAAGTAACAATTTTATTTTTAAAATATTTCAATTTCAGCAAATGTGGAGACAGCTAAACATAACATGTCTGTAGATATTTTTAAATGAACTAAGAAGTCCAACTGTGTTTCTTATATGGAAAAGCTGCTATGAGGTTACCATAACTTATAAGTCTTTTGTCTTTGTATTCTTAGGCTAAGCAAAATGCCTGAGTTGGAAGTACATACCACCTGTTTACAAACAGGAAAAAAATAAGTGGAAAAGTAGAAGCTTAAAAACAAAACTGTCATTATCCCACTTCACACCTCTTAGGATAGCTATTATCAAACAAACAGAAAATAGCAAGAGTTGGCAAGGAGGTAGAGAAATTGGAATCCTCATGCATTGCTGAGGGATATGTAAAATGGTGCACTGTGGAAGATAGTATGGCAGTTCCTTTAAAAATTAAAGATAGAATGATCATATGGATCCACTGCATATATACCCAAAAGAATTGATGGTAGAGCGTCAAAGAGATATTTGTACACCCATGTTGACAGCAGCACTATTCACAATAGCCAAAAGGTAGAAACAACCCAAATGTCCATCCACAGACGAATGAATAAACAAATATGGTATATACATACAGTGGAATATTACTCAGGCTGAAAAAGAATGATATTTTGATACAAGCTACAATATGCATGAACCTTAAAAACACTTTGCTAAGTGAAATAAGACTGACAAAAAAGGACAAGTATTGTATGATTCCACTTTTATGTGGTACCTAAAATAGTCAAATTCATGGAGACAGAAGAAGAAGTAATGGTTACCAGAGGCTAGAGGGAAGGGAGAATGGGGAATTATTGTTTAATAGGTACACAGTTTCAGTCTGGAGTGTTGAATAAGTTCTGGAGATGAACAGTGGTGATGGCTACACAACAGTGTCAATGTACTTCATGGTACTGAATTTTACACCTAAAAATGGTTAAAACTGTAAATCTTATGTTATACATATTTACCATAATAAATAATTATTATTTACAAGATTTAAAAATCAACTGAATTATTACCATAATTTATAGATTATAGTGATAGATGAATTCAAGATATAAAAAAAATCAAAAAGTTCTCATAGACCAGTAATAATTGTTAGGAATATTATGGAAGATATGTTTAAATAAAAATATTTATTAATTTACTTTAAAATATATAACAGACTTTTATTATACATTACTAATATGTGGTTATCTATGTATATATTTATCATAATTATTTTATCTGTCATGATAGTCAATTCATTTTAATGATAGCATGAAAAAAATAATTATTGCTTAGTATTTTTGCAAGACATATAGCCAAGAAAATATCTGACATTTCAAAAGTTAACTCAGGGCTTCCCTGGTGGCGCAGTGGTTGAGAGTCCGCCTGCCAATGCAGGGGGCATGGGTTTGTGTCCCGGTCCGGGAAGATCCCACATGCCGCGGAGCGGCTGGGCCCATGAGCCATGGCCGCTGAGCCTGCGCGTCCAGAGCCTGCGCTCTGCAACGGGAGAGGCCACAACAGTGAGAGGCCCGCGTACCACAAAAAAAAAAAAAAAAAAAAAAAGTTAACTCAAATTGAATTATATATATATTACTATCTGAATCCCTGTAGAGTGCTAACAAAGTCTTGACTATATGCAATAGTTGGGAATAAGTAATTCAGAGTGGAACAATTATCCTGGTAATTGAGACTGGGAGACAAAGGTGCTGCTGGTTTTCCCCCAGCCTCTGTTCTGTTTCCTCAGCCATTCAAGTTGGCCCTTCTCCCCTATTTGCCTACCATCTGGTGGACATAGGTGACAACCATTGGGCTCACAGACTCAGCCATCAAAGACAAAAATGTAAAGATTCTAACTGTTAATGAAAGAATAAAAGTTTTCGTTAGTTGTCCTTCACGTTGCTGCCACCACTAGTTTCTCCAAATGAGACAGGACCCAGTGCCTAGGACCGGAGCAACTACTATGGCATTTCTTTCTCCTAGTGCTAACTTGGCAATACCACTGTGATTCTGAAGACCTTTCCAAACTGATACATGGTTCAATATACATAAAATAGTAAAGCAGAGAAACCAGTTACAGTCACTTTTAAAAGTATAATTTGAACCATAACCAACTATATTCCACATGAATACAACCAATAGTTTTCTGACAACAACAGCTATGAGAATTATGACTAACCATTATACAATTTAGTCCTTATTTACCAAGTGCTTTTCTACGGACTTTGTAAGCACTGGGGTTATTTAATCATCTCTCCGATGCGGCAGGTATTAATATCCTGAATTTATAGATGAGGAAACTGATGCTTGGAGAAGGCAAATCCTTTACTTTAAAGTTCATTGCAAGTAAACAGCAGCTCCAGACCCAGGAGAGTCAACCTCTAACACCCATAATCATCACCACTAAAGCACTAATAAAATTCTGTATTTTGTATATATGTATAGATCTTTTAAAATTACATTAGAGATGATGAAATATTACTGGATGGGAATATAGGGAAAATGCCTACATTTATGAAACTTAAATCCAGTGAGAATTCAGAAATTAAATACCTTATAAATTAAATCTGAAGAACGTTATGAAAAGAATTATAAAATTTTCAAAAGGAACTTATATGAGAGAGACCTTACATATTTATGACCATAGAAAATGAACTCAGATCTTTAGCACCTGCACAATACAAACTAGTATGTAAGGATAGGTGTGGATCAACTACATTAAATCCTAAAGCTTTACCTACTTTCCGTTTAGGATGGAACTCTTTTCAATAACATACTCACATTTCTATCTTCCTACACTGAGTTATCTGCCCATGTTCTCATATCCAAGACAAAGCTTCGTAATGATGAATATCGATGATTATACCAGAAGGTAGTCCAGCAATGTCCTTAGGGCATTTTGGGGAATGTGAAGCTGCTTTTTCTTACATTAAACAACTCCGATTGCAGTGTTTGAGTCTTGTGTCCATCAGTTTTCTCATTCTCTTCCTTGCAACTCCTTCCTCTCATTACTGTGATATATCCACCTTTTGCAGCCCCTGCCCCCAATTCTACTGTACTGCTTCTAATTTGCCACAAGTATGGAAACCAGATAACCAAGTCCACTGAAAGTAGGTATAAGGTAAAAACAGATAATAGTGTAAATGAGCTGGGACTCTTCCACATCTATTTTTACTAATCAGAGAATTATTTTTATCTATTTATTTCCATTTACAGCTCTAAAGTGTGTTTTAGGCATGAAAGTTGCTGATCTATTTTGCAATACCATATAGTTTAAAATGATATACTCTCAGAAAGATTCTACAGAATAAATTCAGTACACTGATTATATGTTCCATACTTTTCCTACATATCACTGTAATATTCTTAAGTCTCGATTTCAACACATTTACCAAAATAGAGTTCAATTCAAGCAGTCTACCAAATCTAATCAACAAAACCAAACTTATATTCTCTGTCATAGAAGAAGTGCTCATATATTCAAATTGTACATAATTTTTCTCAACTTGAAAATTTTGCAAATGTGCTTTTTTGTATTTTCTTATTTAAATACTTGGTTTTAACCTTGTTTGCATATCACAGGCTGAAAGTAAATAGCTTTTATATATATATATATATATATATATATATATATTTAAGAGAAAGCAAATGAGTAGACTTAACTTTATAAGGGTTGAAGTCAGGGACACCAGCTGCGAATATTTTATCCTTTCCTAAATTGCACTTGTGCCAACAGTGAGTAGAATAAATCCTCTAGGATCTCTCTCATTCTCCCTCTCTTTCTTTCACTTTTACTCGCTCTCTCTCTCTCTCTCTCTCTCTCTCCACTTTCAGATAAATGCCAGTCATTTGGCCAGGGCTCACTCACAGAAGGTACAGCAGGCGCAGATGGTACTAATGCATAAATGTAATCTAGCAAAAGAATGCCAACGCCAACCCAGAAAAGGTTCCAAATAACTGCAGTGCACTTACAGGAAGTCTGTGATTGGCAAGGTTAAAGCTGCAACTGTAAGAGCTTACTATTTGTTCCCAGATCAACATTAGATATTCTTGAACAAACGAGCATATTTAATTTGTTTTATTTGCCACAAATGTATTAATTTAGATGGTATTTAGATAAGTGATATATCTTTAGAAATAACACTAAATGAGGATAATCTAATTCCTGCAACTGTCTGAATGCATTCACAATTCACGTGCATCTGAGTATCTGTAGCCTCTTTCCAGCCATTCTCTATTTCCTTACATCATTTTGTCTTCTTTATAGCTCTTGCTACCTGAAATTATCGTGTGCCTATTAACATACAAAAATATGCCTCCCCTATTTACTCTCATTCATACCACTCTTCAAAGAACTTCACATTTCATAGTTATTTTAAATATTTGTTTTCTGTCTCCTGAGCTAAACTCCACCAGAAGAGAGACTTGACCTATCTCGTTCACTTGTCTCAGTGCAAAGTAGTAAACTGTTGACCGAATGAATATCAAAGAAGAAAGGAGTGAATAAAGGCACTCATGTGTAACGTGTGGTTACACATTAAATAACAGTATTCCGATATCCATTCAAACTTTTTGTAAACTGCTGGTATAATGTTACTTTGACCATAGTTTATCTCTCTTTTTTTTTTTTAAGACCAAATCATATCACCATACTGTAAATTTAAAATGCTCACAAAATATCCATTATTTGGTAAATTAACTAAGGCCTTCAATATTCATACTTGGGTAAATTTTAAATATGAGCAAAACATTAATAAAATTAACTGTGTTTAGTAATCACACCTATGCCTTACCCTAGAGTTAAGTGATTTTTTTGTTTTTGTTTTTGCGGTACGCGGGCCTCTCACTGTTGTGGCCTCTCCCGTGGCGGAGCACAGGCTCCAGACGCGCAGGCTCGGCGGCCATGGCTCACGGGCCCAGCCGTTCCGCAGCATGTGGGATCTTCCCGGACCGGGGCACGAGCCCGTGTCCCCTGCATCGGCAGGCGGACTCTCAACCACTGCGCCACCAGGGAAGCCCCTAGAGTTAAGTTTGTTTCATGAAAAGTGCCACCAAGAAGAGAAGAAGGTCTTCAGCCTAGAGGAAGCAGGAAGATTAGTGAAGGAGGCATTCCAGGAGGGTCGCAACAGCAGTACAGAAAGAATTTCTTCGTATAATTATTTAATGGCTCACAACAATTCTTAATAAAAGAGTGGTGCATTTTCCTTGGCAAAAGATATTCCTTCCTAGTTCTTCATTATAAACCTATTTATTTTCTCCTCAAAAATACCCAGCTTGGAATAAAAGTAATCATTGCTGCATTAGTTATAATGCTACCCTTCCCACCATGAAAAATTATTAAATATCCAAACACAGGGATTCCTACACTGACCACAGTAAAATGCTTAGTAAAATGTTATGTGAATGTTAGCATATAAACTATGTAACAATATAAAAAACAATAATGATACAATTTTAAAGCAGGGCAGAAATTAGTATTTATATAGTGTGAGTTCATCTATATTTAAAAAAACAAGTTCAGAAAAATTTGAGGTAATATTGGGTTGGCCAAAAAGTTCGTTTGGGTTTTTTCCACACTATCTTGTGAAAACCCAGATGAACTTCTTGGCCAACCCAATACTTTCTTCAATAGCTTTGGTTTGTGTGATACATATAAGAAGATACTTTTTTCTTCTCTGTCCTGAAACTTTTACAATTTTTGTTTAATAAGTATGTTTGTTTTATAACAAAGAGTTAAAAGAAAACTTTACCGCCTTAGTTATTTACATATTTTATCCCACCGTATTCCACACACACACACACACACACACACACCCACAAATTAAAGTTAACTTTTTCTAAATTGTAATCTTACTATTGAATCAAATTACCTAAAGAAACTAAATAGCTGTTAATATTGAGTTTTCTCTCAGATATGAACTGTGGCACATGAAAAGTGTGTTATGAAAAAACAGTAAAACAGAATTTCTGTGACAAATAGTATCAGTAAATGACTGTCAATGCTTTTGAATAAGATGAAAGGAGCATGTAGTCTCTTTCCAACTTTGAAAACCAAATCTACCATTTGAGTCATTTGACTTGGAGCAATGTATCTTTTCCACTTTATTTTCCCATTTATAAACTGTGGACAACGTCACAGCTTCACGGAGTCAGTGGGAGGACCATGAACATGCCCAGGAAGTCCAATGCCTCACACATGATGGACACTAATAAGTGCCATGTGTTCCTACCACTGTTTCTGTCTAACACACATGAACTGGCAAATACTCTGGTGTATAGGATTGTTTTAAATAAAACTTCAGAGCAGATACTGGAGCCAAAAAAAAAAAAAAAGCCTCCATTAGTCAAGTTCCAAACCAAAGAAATATCTATCTATTCAGTGGTTCTTTCATGAAAGAGACATAGTCATCAGAGTGAGATCTTGTGTGCTTTCAGAGGATTGACCCCGGACATTCTATTTAGAAAACAACAAAATAGTGCTGGCCATTGCTAAGAATGACAGGTTTGTAACATGCTCCTAAAATTAAAATGCATGCCCTCCACCAACGTGGAGAGATTAAAAACTGTATGTCCTTTTTTTTTTTTTTAAAAAAAAAAAAGGCACTGCATTTGTCAATCAAAACAAGCACCCTTTCCTTAAGACTCAGCTTGGCAGCACAAAGTGGGCTGGATTTCAGGGACTGCCCCCATTAGTCCCTCGGTTTCCACCTTTATGCAGAACATAATTTACTCAACTAGGAACAGCAGTCCTGAAATTATACATAACCTGTGGTGGCACATCACGGATCACAAATGTAAAAATGAAGTAGTGACAAGGAGTTGGGGGGCACATTGTCTAGGGAGAAATACTGAACACGAAAGGAGAAGCTCAAAGGCCAGCTGGACTGGAAAAAAGGGAACCTAAAACTGGGGGAAATGCCAGAAGGAGCAGCAACTTGGGTGAAAGCTGGGTCAAACACGAATATGAGGAAGCAAAGTAGAAACCAAAGAGCAAGACAGCACATTGACATGTATGCTTAGGTGCCTAAGGTATGTGACATCAAGTGGGAAGAAAGTCTTATTTCTCCTGGCTGCAAAATGTAATGTGATGTGAAGAAAGTTTAAGATGTTTACAATTCAATCAAAGGACAGGAATCTAAGGTGACTTAGAATGAGAATGCTGTGCCCAACTGTGTGTACACTGGCTACTTGTTTTTGGAAGGAGCATTTACTATTTCACGTTCACTGCATTAATATGTAGTGCATTTCTATTGCTGTCTAGCTATTGTAGAGCCATGTTGAAGAGTGACATTTGAGTTAATGTACTCTCAGGAGATGACTTAGCTTCCAGTAGGATATATCTTCTTAAATGATAAATTCCTGTTCGGAGAAATAAGCACCAAAAACTCTGATCCCATTCTAAAGTTGTAAGAAAATAGGATTTATCAGGATTTGACATATGTACAACCTGATTACAGGTCACACATTCTAATATTAAGATGCTATTCATAGTCCTAAATGTAGGGAGTGACCACATCATTGCCAGTATCACTATGATGCTTCTCTTTAAAGGAGTTCAGTTGTTTGTCTTTCTTTCTTTCTTTCTTTCTCTCTTTCTTTCTTTCTTTCTTTCTTTCTTTCTTTCTTTCTTTCTTTCTTTCTTTTCTTTCTTTCTTTCCCTTCCTTCCTTCCTTCCTTCCTTCCTTCCTTCCTTCCTTCCTTTTTTTCTTTCTTTCTTTCTTTCTTTCTTTCTTTTTTTGGCTGAGTCCTGCTACATGCAGGATCTTAGTTCCCCAACCAAGGATCGAACCCGTGCCCCCTGCATTGGGAGCATTGAGTCTTAACCACTGGACTGCCAGGGAAGTCCCAGGAGTTCAGTTGTTTCAATCATAGCTCTTAAAAAAGTACTACAAATGACCTAGTTATTTAGTTGTAGGTGCATTCTTTTTCACTGGATTTTTAATCAATCTCTATTCAGATACATTTTTAAATGACACAATGCTATTTAACTGTTATTTTCAGATCTTCTGTCATCAAACCTTGGCTATTCTCTTTCAAAACTCTTACCATTCTCTTTCCTAAATCAGCACTATAATTGGAAGCATTGCATTCAACCCTCCCTATCCACAATTCCGTATCTGTGGGTTCTGCATTGGCAAATTCAACCAACCTCAGATTGAAAATACTCGAAAAAAATTCCAGGAAGTTCCAGAAAGCACATTTACATTGTATTAGGTATAATAAGGAATCTAAAGATGATTTAAAATATGCAGGAAGATGTGTGTAGGCTATATGCAAATACTACTACCATTTTACATAAGGGACTTGAGCATCTGCAGATTTTGGTATCTGCAGGCAGGGTGCGGGTGTGTTCTGGAACCAGTCCTCTGTGGATAACAGATACCAAGGGATAAATGTACTTTAAAATCCTGCTTAGAGGATTCCCACACAAGAAGTTTCCCCCTTAATCACACATCTAAAATCTAAACGAACAGCCAAAATGTTCTCACATTTTTCTAATTCTATCAAAGTTTCTTTTCCTTTTAAGATAATTTATTTCCTCATAAAAGTTCAGGCATAATTGCTGATGGAAGGAAATAGTGAAATATTTCAACAGTATTCAAGTTGGTCTCAGGGATTGGAGAACGATGCAAAAGAAATAAAAATCTCTTATTAAACCTAAAAGATATTGAAGGAGAAAAAAACTAACACATGAAACAATCAGAAAGCAATTAATTTAAAAATTATTGCACAATATTTAAAATAATTCACTTTAAGCTCCGGCCATTTATTACACTCTGGATTATAATGACTTTTGCACTTATAATCATTCCTACCTAGTACTACACAAGAATAAGAACTATTTTTATATTTTCTATTTTTCTATTTCTTGCACAACTCTAGACACAAAGTCAGCAAGTAAGGAATAATTTCACTTTGCACTCATTCAATCACTTGGAAGCATTTCTCATTTTAATCTTTGTTAGAAAGAAGGAAAAATGTATTAGTGATAATTATTTTTGCTTTATTCTTGAGATTAATGAATGAATGAGCCCTAATTTTATACAGCTTAAAAACACCCATACATTTAATTAATCTTTTAATTCAGTTATAAAGAATGGGAATCACTCACTATAGTCTCAACAGTAGCATTAAGAAAACTAAGTGCCCATTTCAGTTTCTTAATGAGGCAATCACCAGTAATAGGAAAACCTCAAAAGATTCAGATTTGGCTCAAAAATTCCTTGAAAACCAATCTCATATAACCATCTAAAATAGCACAAAACAAGGCAGAAGGGCCTCCCCGGTGGCGCAGTGGTTGAGAGTCCGCCTGCCGATGCAGGGGACACGGGTTCGTGCCCCGGTCTGGGAGGATCCCACATACTGCGGAGCGGCGGGGCCTGTGAGCCATGGTCGCTGAGCCTGCGCGTCCGGAGCCTGTGCTCCACAATGGGAGGGGCCACAACAGTGAGAGGCCCGCGTACCGCAAAAAAAAAAAAAAAGAAAACAAGGCAGAAGAAGAAATTCTCTGGAAGATTGTTTGCAATATCCATAAAAGTTTAGGCTAGGGCAGCCAGTTTCTGATTATATGCCTTTGGATGTATGTTTATTGAAATTCTTACTATAGTATATTTGCAGAAAATTGTCTATCTGCAAGTGACTTTTCTGCCACTCACTTGGGCCACTTTTTTGCAACTCTAATTTGCAACTCATATCTACCCTGATAGAGATACTGCCTGGATTGTGCCATTCTCAAACAACAGATTTCTGTTTCATTATCTAAACCACAAATAAAGAAATCATCAAATGCTGTGTCACTGACAAAGTACACCTTGAGCAATTAAGTGCAGCAATTAAGCAATTAACATGGAGCCAATTATTTGTACTGAACATCAACCATGCTACCTAGCACTGTGCTGGTGTCTTTAAAGCACCCTAATATTTTTGTTTTTGTTTTTGCGGTACGCGGGCCCCTCACTGTTGTGGCCTCTCCCGTGGCGGAGCACAGGCTCTGGACGCGCAGGCTCAGCGGCCATGGCTCACGGGCCCAGCTGCTCCACAGCATATGGGATCTTCCCAGACAGGGGCGCGTACCCGTGTCCCCTGCATCGGTAGGCGGACTCTCAACCACTGCGCCACCAGGGAAGCCCTGAAGCACCCTAATATTTTTGAATACTTCATTGCTTTTCAGTGAAAACAAGAAATGATATTTTGACACCTGGTTACTATTTTATTCTAGTTTTTACTAATAAATGACTACCTTATCCATTCCTTTTTTTTTTAGGAATTTGCTATTTCAACTCTTTGCAAAGCTTTCATGAGGTTGATTATAAACATTACTACCGCCCATTTAGACAGAGATGGTCAGAAGGAAAGAACACTGAACGAAATGGCAAGTTCTCTTGCTAAGTCTGAAGGCAGAGTGTCATTCACTTCTGAGTTTTAATCAAGTTAATTAAAACCTGCTAGAGGCTGGGAAAGCCTAACCTCACCAGTAGTGCTACTCATACAAATTACAGAATATTTTACTCCGGAGGATATCTTTGTGAGCTGCAGAACAGCAACGTAAAAGCAGGAAAGAGAAGAGAGCTCTACGATTCAAGCCCATTAAGTGTATCCAAAATGCTTCTGCAGTTTCATGCCAAGCTCTCTATACGCAGTTCAGTCCCTATAGAAAAATTTGAATAATGCTGAAAAAGAAGTACATTACCTTAAGTATTGCTACTTTGTTATCCATGGCGGTTAATGTATTGTATTATATATAGGAATCATTACTACTGTTATACTCATTAAAACCACTAAATCACACGACCATTTTAAACTGCTGCAGTAGGAAAAAAAGGTTCAGATTTTTACGGTATTGTATTCTGGCACCACACCAAAAAAATGATGTACTGTACTACTTAGGAGAAAAAAAAACGTGAATATGAGTTCTTGTACTTAAGTGTATATTTCTAATTTGTGTGACAAATAAAAGGTATTTCTTTCAGACTTCAGAATTTTAAAAAAGCCCTACGATATGTCTGTCACAATATAGAAGCTAGCCATTGGCCTAAGCTGTAGCCTGCACGGTTGTTATACATATATTCCTGAGTTTAGTACAACATGCTTTGTGTTGGCAATTTTAATTTCAATAGTCTATTAATCTTTTAAATACATTAAGCATGTCCACCCCTGCTGCCAGAGTCTCCTGCCCCTTTGATTCTCCTTCCTTCTTAGCCGAGTGTTTTCTCCCTAGGGCTTGAGGTTGCAGTAGAGTGATTCCTGCCAATAGGAAGGTAAAGAAGTTTAGTTAAAATTACAGAGTTGTTTTGTAATTGCCTAGTAACACCACTATTTTCTATTCTTAAACTTGGTAAAATCAAGCATAAGTGTTTTTCAAACAGATCATTGTTGTTTTTTCAAACATTACCCGAATTAATCTCATGAATTAAACTCATGAATCTGGGCTTAGTTTCAAGTGGCTTTGGTGGAGACAGACTTGTCCACACTAGGGCTACTTCAATGATGAGTGTGAGGTTCCCTCAGCCCTCCGCCACATTTCTCCTACAGAGAATCACCCACGGAAGGTAAAGGTGAGAAGGCAAATAGGTGGAGATTGAGAAGACAACTTAGTACGTTAAGTAATATGTACAAAAGTCCAATCTGGAAATTCCTTTTTTAGGAATATACCCCAAAGTTTCTTTATATAGTAGTAGTTAACCTCAAGATGGAATAACCATATTCCTCAAAATTCCCGTTGCAATTCCAGCTTCCAGATTTTTAAATCAATCATCATCCATCTTACATCATTTCTTTGGAATTAATGCACTGATTTCCCATGTACTGTTATTAATGGCTCAAATATTTGTTAACATTTATCAAGCATTTGCTCATGTATTAACTCATACAATCTTCACAAAAATGAAGCAGGGTATTTATATGACATAAAATAATGCCACAGAGGCAATTTTATGTTTTGTCTTAATAAACCTACCCTCCACAGATTTGAGATCCTCAATACAAGTTGAAACCAACATATTCAGTTTTCATTAGATCCATTTGCATTATGGCCATTCATATGGGCTTTGTGGTGCTCACTTGGCACTTCTCCAAAAGGTTTAGCCATCATACTTCTGATAGAAGGAGAATGGGTGAAGGAGCCCCATGCAGTCATAAAAGATCTGAATTACACAAACTAGAGCCTAATTTAAATTTATTCTCTCCTAGAGCAGAATATATAAAGTGGTAAAATGTAGAGTGAGGAGGAAACTGAGAAGCAGAGATTACTAACTTTGGAAATATAATAAGTATATGATAGCAAATATTTATTAAAAACTTTCTGGGTTTCAATTACTGGGCTATGTGCTTTACTATCTCATTTAATCTTCAGTTACACTGTGTGGTAAGTGGTATTATAAAATAATTTTCTTTTTTAATATTAAAAAAAGGGGGTTTCCCTGGTGGCGAAGTGGTTGAGAGTCCGCCTGCCGATGCAGGGGACACGGGTTCGTGCCCCGGTCTGGAAAGATTCCGCATGCCGCGGAGCGGCTGGGCCCGTGAGCCATGGCCGCTGAGCCTGCGCATCCGGAGTCTGTGCTCCGCAACGGGAGAAGCCACAACAGTGAGAGGCCCGCGTACCGCAAAAGAAAAAAAAAAAGGAAAATGAGTTTTAGAGAGCCTAAGAATGTGCTTAAGGGCACAGAGTAAACAGTACAATCAGGAATGGAACCCAGGTATCATAAGTCAGTTAGGTCATGTGCCCCTGTGAACAGACTAAGATGAATATTTGTATGCAAAATGTTTATTGAGGAGTGCTTTCAGAAACAACCCCTATTTCTGTGAAGAGAGTAGGACTGGGCAAAGTGTGAATTTGTTTTGTGTTGCAATTTCAACAGAGGCCTCAACCAACTCCATGGGGATTTCTGGAGCTTCAAGTTGTCAAGCCCACATTCAGTCAGTCATCGAATGTGGGTTGCCCTATTCTGTTCCCATGGAAACTTCAGAGGAAATACAGCTTTCCTACAGTTCTCACGAACTGTCCAAAATTTGAAAAAGAAGAATGACATAGGTAGTAAGCACAAAACCCTCCCTGTTTTTGTTTTTTAATTAATTGAAGGCATGTACTTTTTTAGGATGATTAATGCTACCTGAAGATCTATACCAGATAGTTTATGTCCTATCAACTAAAGTCCTATCCTAACACCTTAGGATTTAGATATCATATACAAGAAAAAGGGCACAATGCTTTACCTCTTTTCTCAGTAAAGTGAAAATTTATATACTCACATAGATAATATTCCAAATTGCTATGAGCCTCTTCTATATGTAAGATGCCTACTTCTTCTGCCAGAAACAAATGGGAACCAACTATAACAACTGAATTGTAATCCCTACTTCTCAGCCCGATGGGGCTGTCTTAAGACCACTAAGAACAGCTATCCTAGGGTTAAGCAGTTCTTCCAATTAGAATTGTTCTCCTCTCTCCAAATTTCAGGCTAAGTGGATTATTCGCATTTGTCTTATTTTTCTTAATTTTATTTTAAAAATTTTATTGAAGTATAGTCCACGTATAATATTATATAAGTTACAGGTGTGCACAATACAGTGATTCACAGTTTTTAAAGGTTATACTCCCTTTACAGTTATTATAAAATGTTGGCTCTATTCCCCATGTTGTACAATATATCCTTGTACCTTATTTATTTTATACATAGTAGTTTGTACCTCTTAATCCCCTACCCCTATATTGCCCCTTCCATCTCCCCACTGTAACCACTAGTTTGTTCTTTATATCTGTGAGTCTGCTTCTTTTTTGTTATATTAGCTAATTTGCTGTATTTTTTAGATTCCACATATAGGTGATATCATACAGGATTTGTCTTTCTCTGTCCGACTTATTTCACTTAGCATAATACCCCTCCAAGTCCATCCATGTTGCTGCAAAGGGCAAAATTTCATTCTTTTTTATGGCTGTGTAGTATTCCATTGTATATATATACCACATCTTCTTTATTCATTCATCTGTTGATGGACACTTAGGTCGCTTCCACACCTTGGCAATTGTAAACAATGCTTTTATGAACACAGGGGTGCATGTATCTTTTTTGAATTAGTTTTTGGTTTTTTTCAGATATATACCCAGGAGTGGAATTGCTGGGTCACATGGTAGTTCCATTTTCAGTTTTTTGAGAAACATCCATACTGTTCTTCACAGTGGCTGCACTAATTTACATCCCACCAACAGTGTACAAGGGTTCCCTTTTCTCTACATTCTCACCAACATTTGTTATTTGTGTACTTTTTGATGATAGCCATTCTGACAGGTGTGAAGTGATATCTCATTGTGGTTTTGATTTGCATTTCCCTGATGATTAGCAATGTTGAGTATCTATTCATGTGCCTGTTGGCCATCTGCATTTCCTCTTTGGAAAAATGTCTATTCAGTTCTTCTGCCCATTTTTAAATTGGAATGTCTGGTTTTTTTTTTTGATGTTGAGTTGTATGAGTTGCTTATATATGTTGGATATGAACCCCTTATTTGTCATATCATTTGCAAATATTTTCTCCCATTCAGTAGGCTTTTTCATTTTGTCGATGGTTCCCTTTGCTGTGCAAAAACTTTTAAATATAATTAGGCCCATTTGTTTATTTTGCTTTTATTTACTTTGCTTTAGGAGACAGATCCAAAAATATACTGCTATGGTTTATGTCAAAGAGTGTTCTATGTTTTCCTCTAGGAGTTCTATAGTTTCTGGTCTTACATTTAGGTCTTTAATCCATTTTGAGTTTATTTTCTTGCACATGGCGTTAGAGAATCTTCTAATTTCCTTCTTTTACATGTGGCTGTCCACATTTGTCTTGTTTTAAACTAGCATATGTAAATAGGGAAGAGAGTGCTCATAAGCAAAATATGAAATTGGAAGAAGAAATAATAATTATGTTGCTCTGCATTGCTACCTCTTCTCATAACCAAATCTGCTCTTGCATATTGCTTCAATTAGGTAAATCTGATTATGTGGGTAGCAAGGTCCTATTTATAACAGGGATTTGTTTGGCATGACCATCATTCATGTTTTAAGTGCTACAGGGACTAAATAGCAAGACAAGCTCAAAATACAAACAACAACATAAAAATGTTTATTATTTTGCTCCAGCAGAACGTTTTCTAACCTACAGCTTCCAATCACCTTTTACTGTGGGCGATGTCAAAAATACTTATTGCACAAGCAGAGGTCTGTGTTTCCTTTGCCACCGACAATAAATCTTTAGTGTCTTCTCCTGATACGCATCACTCCACTTGCTCTCAAGAGGCACTGTATGTCTCTTGCTCTCCCCCTCACCTAACAAGGTCACTTTTGAGTGATGATACAACTTATTGCAAATATGTATAGGCATGCACAATAATTACTATCTACTGTTAAGTATCTTGTCAGTCAACATTACAAAACTCTAAAAAAGTTTGCTTTCCAAACTTAATATAATGTATACATAAACTTAATATCACAAGTATATATGTGAATAAGCCCATCTAAAAACAGATTTCTGTCCTGTCCTCTCTGTTCATTATTGCTATAAAGTTATAATTTATCCAGAAGGTACATAATTGATAAATTAATTTTAGCTTCAGAGAAATCTCCTCTTCATTGAGAGATAATCTGGGAACTAAAGAAAATAAATTGCTAGTTGATGGCATTCACCTCTAGCTTACAAAACCAAAGCTTTTTCTCAGTTAATGAGAAAAATAGTGGCAAAAATATGTATAGAGGAATTTTATTAATCCTCATTAGCCTTTCTCAACAGGGGTTCTATGAGTGCCTTAAGACCTTTGGAGGCATCCATTGTATATGATAAGCTAACTTCTCACCCAAGCTTCATGCTAGTTGTGTAGCATCCTTGGGAGAATGAGAAAATAATTCCTTAAATTACCTTTCCTGTTCCCTGGTTCAGATAAAAAGCCTCAGCTGAAAAATCCTGTTTAAAAAAAAGATTCAGAGAGGCTATACAATTTGCTTGGGGACAATCAGTAAATTCAAAAGCTGATAAGTGAACCTGGTCTTTTGACAATAAAGCTGGGGTAAATTACATAATGAATACAAGGCACGTGTTATTCCAAATTTCAGGCATGACATTTTGTTTTCTTGAAGTGTCAAATTAAGATACACAAAAAAATTCAGAAGCACATTTTAGATTAACTCTCCTAAGTAAGATAAACCAAAACAGATGCTTATGAGTTTTAAGCAAAACAAAGATAATACAAGTTTTAAAAAGAAAGTCACAGTCTTCAATCTCTGTAACAAAGGAATTTCTAAACCCATTCAAATAAATATGTAATAATATTATGATGACTTAAAATCATGATGGAGGTCCTTTCCATTTCAGTAATTTAGTGAATCCCCTGTGTCTCTCTTAAACTTAAATGTAAAAACGAAAGGAAGGAGAGAGGGAGAGAGGGAGGGAGGGAGGAAGGAAGGAAGAGAGGAAATTGTCCTTGGAAGTAACTCAGATCTTTAAATTTAAAAATGTTTTTAATAAAGGCATTATAATACCTTCTGTATATAATTTATACCCTTTGGATTTGGTCATCCCTTTCTTTGAGTCAGCACTACTATCCTTTTCTCTGATTTCTATTCTAGCTCTCTGGTATTTTTAGCAGGACGAATAGAGACTCTAAATCTGTTGGCCATGCTTTATGTTCAGAAGATATTATCCCTTAATAAATGTCTGGCTAGTATTTAAAAACTAAGGAGATGAATCCTTTCCATATGAGTGACAGAATGAAAATGTTTCAATTTAGATATAAAATATTTTTGAATATCATGAGAAAAAAGGAAAGACAGAGGACACAGGTATCCAGAAACAGGATGAGAACACAGGAGCTAAGAAGGGTTTGGTATATTATCACATGACACTTACATGTCTGAGATGACTAAGAGCTGCCTGTGAAATAGAGGATGACAGGTAGTAATTATTCTAATGCAATACATTGTACACTAAACAAGGATGGCTGGGATAAAGTGTCAAATGCAGGTCATTAATGATGACAAGGGCTGGATTCAGCTGCAGCAGCTGTCACCATCCCAGGTGGGTGACCATACTGCCATAATCCCTATCTCTAAGGAGGTCCTTCCTGGGAAAGCACAAGCCAATACTGCAGGTTAAAATATATAAATAATATACACACAAAAACATGCACATAAACTCTCAGTGCCCTCAATGCCCCAAGAATTTACTTCTTGGTAGATTATATCTTTACAAGTCACTAACTCCAGTGTAATGTAAATGAAAACTTTGGTATCATCAAACTGAGTTTAAACTTTACTGCTTGCCAGCTGTTTAACATTTTTTAACATCCTATGTGCATAATGGAGAATTTACTTTTTATGAGGACTATAGTGAAAAATGAATGCAACATAGCTGATACATTGAAGGTACGGGATAAGTTTTGGTTATTTCCTAAGCCACTGAACGAGTTGGTCGAATCTAAATGCTTTCTGTTAGTGAATGTGTATCATTCCTACAAAGATTTGCTGAAAATATATCAATTTACAAATAGTAAAATTTATGAATTATGGTCTTATATTTAAAAAATAAGGCACATAACTGATGACTATATTCAAAATTTTAGGATTAGGAAAGGACTAGAACAGCTATCATATCACCGCTGTCCTCTTTGAATATGCATGATTCCAACTAAGTCTATAAAACTACTAGAAAACTTCTACTCTTAAAAAAATTACTCAATATTCATTATTTTATTCAGTACCTGTTCACATTCTTCTAAACTAAACAGTCATCCTAAGACTCTGTTGGATCATCAATCTTAGTAACAGCTGTAGAAAATAGCCAAAAATTCCTGTATCATATCTTTACTTATACTCTTTCCCTAGTCTAAGACTTAAGTAGTTACTATTTGAACCATTCCTTTCAAAACATCCAATATCATCATTCACATTATTCTTTAACACTTTATTTCCAGATACAATGGTTCACAAGAGCCCACAGACCCTCATCTCTCAGTTATTCCCTGTCGACTTGTGAAAATCCTACTACCTTAGGAGAAAAAAAAAAACTACATCTCCAGTAGCTACAGGTCTACATCTCTTGAGAGAATGAAGCTGATGAAAATAGCTGGAGCAAGTTAATAGCTTCAGAATTTTACAAACCAAAGCTAATATTTCTTCTTCTCCCTTTTCCCTCATTCCCTCTGCTGACCCACCCTCCATCGTAGATTATTCCAACAGTCCTTCAGTTTCTGTATATTTCATATTATCAAAAATGGCAAAGAATTGGAAAATAAGAATATATGCCAATGAGAGGTTGGGATGCTAATTCTAATTTTAAAATTAGATGTTAATTTTGATCCACAAGAAAAAATACCCAGTACTAAAGTAGGAGAAAACTGATCCTCAGTCTCTTAAACACAGTTTCAATTATCTAAGGAGCCTCTCCAGTCTTCATGTCCAGGTGTGATTTTTTTTTTTCCCCAAAACCCAATATTTCTTACTTTCTCCTGAGCATTTCCAACTTTTTCTTCAAGCTCAATTCCAGGGCACCATCCCCAGGTGCTCTCTCTTCTACTTATTCTCCCTGCCACACATCTAGCTCCCCTTAGTAATCAAGTCCGGTTAGAGGCCCTTTTTCAACTATTTCCCATTCCGATGGAAACTCATTGTTCCTTGCCCTGGTTGGTGCCCTCACTCAGTGGTTCCTGCATTAGCTCAGCCTTCTGTTCTTTCCTTCAATCTATCCGTGTATACTGCCTGTCATGAAGCTAACACTCTTTAAAAAAATGTTTTCATGAGGTCCTAATACAGGACTAGAAAACAAAATTCAATAAAATGATTTGTCTGGTGGGGCAAAAGCCTAAAAGCTTGAGAAACAGTACAGTGAAATATTTGCTGGACATTGATTGCTAAATGTGAGTCTAATATACTAGATCCCTCAGAAATGGATATGATGTAGATTTATTCCCCATTATTTTCCCACTTGTAGCTTGGAAGTGATTAAAACAAATAGTTGAGCCATTGTCCTGGAACAAATGTGAACTTTTCTGCCTTCTCTACCTATACAAATCCTTCAAGGTTAATTCAAATCTTTCTTCCTCTGTAAACTGTCATCTTACCCCCTTGTCTGAAGTGCTCTTCCCTGATAACTCAAATAGCAATTAATGTCTAGACTGTTCATTTGGAAATTAATTAATTTGCTACATCTCTTGTTACTGCCTTGAGTTGATACTTAAATATTTCATTATTTTATTTTCTATATATGTATTCTGGGCCCTTTGAATAGATTAAAAATTTATGGAAGACTATGTACTAACTATTTTGGGGTCTCAAAGACTGCTTAAAAATACAGGGTTCTTAAGAAAAAAATATTAATTTTATTTTTATGCCTCACCTAATTTTTTCAAACTACCATTTGTTTGAAGTGGAATTATAATTGTGGATATATATATATATGTACATGTGCAATTATATATATTTATACCATTCTTTGCTGTATTCATATATAGTATACATTATCTGTAATACCTTTGTGTATGCATTACTAAGAATTAACATAAAGCAAAAATATTCATTCTTCAAATACGGTATTTATCAAAAGCAGCACTACCTTAGATTTCAAGGCCTTACAATGGTAGAGAATTGGATTAGAAATTAGAATCCATCCAGATTGTACAATTGGCTTTACTTTTTCTTTTTAACTGAAATTTGCTTGCTCTGCTTTGAATTATAATGTTTGAAGCTCTACTTTATCCTCTGCCCCAAATAGATCATAAATTTCTAGAAGGTTAGGGACTATCTAGTCATCATTAAATTTTTAAAAATGTTTCTCTTAATTCAGATAAAAAGAGACTATTGACAAGATTATATTTCATTTTCCTTTCAGTCTAATTTTACTAAAAAACATTTCAACCAAAAATTCAGAAAAGACAAAAGTCAGAAATGTGTTTAAATGCATGTTTTCCAACACACCAAAAATAAAAATTCTAGCATTAATAATTTTTAAATTCAAAGAGATATTCACCTGCAATCTTATAGGCCATATATTACATTTTCATTAATGCCATTCATTATTCCAGTGTTTTCCCCATTTCTTATTCCTAAAAAGATTTCAAAAACAAATCAGTAAATGTTTGTAAAGAATTAGAAGAACTGTTTACTAAAAATATAGTAACTTAAGCTTTGAAACATAGTTTATATGGATATTATTCTTATGCCTTCAGTTACATAAATTTGTCTTATCATTACTATTAATTTTGATATTAGTATTTTTATATGAGAGGGAGTACAGAGAATGATACCTTGGAAATAAGGGAAATATTATTTCTTGCAATTTGGTAAAAAGGTATTTTCTCAGCAAAATAACAACAGCAACAGTAATAATGACAATGTCAGCATGTCATGACAATGAAATTCTTTCAAGATGCCTGATCAAAGCAGCTTTATGATGAGGAAACCCTGGCCTCCCCATGTGAAGTGAAAGGAACATAAGGACCACTTACACTGTGGGCCATCAACCTACAGCAGTTCAACCTTCAGTTCCCTCTACTTACACGCTAGTGATTTGTCTTAAAAGTAACGGCTGGAAGCCTGTTTGCTTCAATTTTCACTAATGTACCTGAGAAGACACTTTAAAAACCATTTCAGTGGGCTTTTTTGGGATGATTTGGGGCATGCTATTTGCAGCTAGATCAAGGGATAAATTTGACAAGTGGAATCAGTTGCTTCGTAGATCAAAACGAGAGCTTGAGCAAGAGAGAATGATCGAGGAAATAAACAGTAAATTCAATATAAATTTAATTGAAGTCGCAAATGATGATGAAATAGTCTGAAAACTAGATATTAAGAGGGATTCTAAACAATAAATTATTTGACTGTGCCAACAGTATCCTAATCTAAAAATTATGACCTTTCTATAGTGAATATGAGTTTTGATATGAAGCACATTTGGAAAACATAACTTGGCATTGTGTCATAATCTTAGCCTCTGGATGGAACTTTTCTTTTTAGTTTGATTTTATAGATTAGAAACAAAAATCAAATTTTTAAAGTTTTATATTAAGAATAACCTGTCAATATATTTTCTACCACTAATTATATTTTTTTCCTTTTTTTAAAAGAAACTATATGTTTTACAATTGTTCCTAAACCTTGGCCCCTGCATAATGTCTGTAAGTGCCCCCAAATAAATCTACAGATAATTTTCTGACCCCAATATTTACAAAAACGTGAGTAAAATACTTAACATTTATGTTCTGGATATTTTGTATTTAAATAGTCACTAATGATTCCTATGTTATTTAAATAGTTGACTATTAATTCCTATTTCTATGTTTGACTTTGCAATTTGATTTCATTCTTATAACTTTCTCAGTTCAGTGCAAGGGTCTATAAACTACAACTAAAGCACAATTCTGAACTGCAGTGCATTATCTGTATAATTGGCAAATTAGTTTTAAGACATAAAGCATAATTAAATAGTACACTAATTTTCCTATAACCTATTTAAAGTTCAAAGTTAATAACACTCACTCACCACCTCTCTGTGTGATGCTGGCAACTTACTTGTCCTTTCTGATCCTCAGTTTCCTTATCTATAAAATGGAGATAAGGAAAGTGAGCTGTTTTGAGAATTACAGTAACACATGTAAGGTCATTAGTACAGTGCCTGGCACATAGCTGCTGCTCTAGTGATTATGCTGGTTTTTCATTACTGATGATGATATTATCAATGACGACAGTGTACACTGACTTCCATGGAACTATATTTTTAATTTTTAAGTTAAGTATATTCTTCAGGTTTTGACTTTCTACACTGGTCATCACAGTTCTGGATCCTGACACTTGTCACAACATGAATGCAGTTATCTAAGGTATATGTTACACTGGGGTCTTTCCTGATTTTTATCTTTTCTAGTTGTAAAAATAAAGTTAAAGATAACTGTGTTTCCATGTCTTGCTAGATCCTTGTATTTCCCAATAACATATTGCTATTTCTATCTACATTGTATTCGTAATGAAATATTTCTGATATAGATTTGAAATATTAAAGGTCTAACAATTTATTGTTTAAATAATATTAATACAGAATTTTTCTATTTATAAATAATATCTAAAAATACTTTTATCTAACTAATCAAGAGTAAGATAATTCTAATATAAGAATAAAACTATGGGGCTTCCCTGGTGCAGTGGTTGAGAGTCCGCTGGCCAATGCAGGGGACATAGGTTCAAGCCCTGGTCCGGGAGGATCCCACATGCCGTGGAGCAACTAAACCCGTGCGCCACAACTATTGAGCCTGTGCTCTAGAGCCCGAGAGCCACAACTACTGAGCCCACATGCCACAACTACTGAAGCCCGCACGCCTAGAGCCCGTGCTCCGCAACAAGAGAAACCACAGCAATGAGAAGCCTGCGTACCACAAGAGTAGCCCCTGCTCACCGCAACTAGAGAAAGCCTGCATGCAGCAGCGAAAATCCAATGCAGCCAAAAATAAATAAATAAAAATAAATTTATTTTTAAAAAAGAATAAAATTTTATAAAATCAAACCATTGTCCTTAGAGGTTTAAGTTAAAAGCATTCAAAGGCTAGAGGTTACCACAAATGTAATTTGTCATCTAGTTAGCTGTAGGGAAAAAGATCACTTAATAAAAGGAGTATGTTTAGCTGATTTAAATCAAAGTGATTGATTTTCATTTAACATTTGTCCACTATCGTTAGCCCAAGTTAGAAAATCAATTTCCGAATGACCCACTGGGAGAGCAGTTCCATGTAGCTATATATATTTAATGACAAGAACACATTAGTACTTCAATGCTTATAATAGTATTAAATAAAAGAAACTTTGTGTTTAAATTATTTTGCAGTTGTAACACAAGGCAGCAAATTGCCACATATCAAAATGACAATGGAGCTAATCCAAAATCACATATTAATATCTTCTCTTTTTTTGAAAGAAGCAGCAAGAAATAGACAAGTCTTATATATAGACAGAAAACTGGCATAAAATTTAATTATGCTACTCTCTTAAATACGTATCCCCTTTACTTTCTTCCATATGCAGTTATTTTCAATTTATTTAAAGCATAATAGTAGTAAAATATCCATTATGGATCTAGGATCATAGTGTTGTTATAGTTATTCAAGTGTATTTCAGGATATTGAGGGATATATGCCATTTTTAATTCTTACAGTAACTTGTAAAATGTTTATATGTATTTATTAATTATTGATGACCTCATGAAATGTCTAATTACTAAAAAAGTATGAATTAATTTAAACAGATTTGTAAACAATGGACCAAAACATTCAACCTACATAAAATTGTTTCATTCCTCAAAGATTATTATAGCCTACTGTCTGAGAGCCAGTGCACAAGGTCCTGGGGTTATCCTAGTGAGCATGACAGGAAAAGTCCCATTTCATGGAGCTGCCTTGATTGGAATTACATAAAAAGACAAGAATTCAAAGGTATCTTTGTGATCACTTATTTCTCTAAATACAAATGAGAAAACTGAGGACCAGAGAGATGAGGAAATTTGTGCCAGGTTTCAAGCTAATCAATGACAGTATAGAGATCACACATCTGACTCTAAATGTAGTGATCTTTCTAATATGCCCCCAAGGGCTTTAGGAATTGCTGTAATTCTGCCTTCATCCCATAACTTACCTCCTAGAAAACTACTTGCAATTCATGGAACATACAAACTATTTCATCCATCTTGTGCCTTTGAACATGCTCTTCCTTTCGGAGCCCAGAATTGAGGTGGCGGTGTAAGTTGCAGCATAAGAAGCCATTAAATTACATAACTTCTGAGGTCCTTTATGATGCAGAAGTTCCTTATTCCACACAGCTCATGAATTTTCTGTGGAATTTACTGCCACTTCTAAATATTATCTTTTATTTATAGATGCATACAAAGTTAAATTATTTTTAAAAGTATGTATATATATATAAATAATAGGGTAATATGCATGCATTCTGAATACAGTTGTCCCTCTGCCCTCAGTATCCACAGGGGATTGGTTCCAAGATCCATGAGGACACCACAATCCACTGATGTTCAAGTCCTTTATATGAAATGGCAAAGCAGTTGGTCCTCCCTACCCACGATTTCTATATCTGCAGATTCAACCAGCTGTGGAATGAATTTCAACTGTACATGCTAAAACAATTTATGGATACAGACATAGATAAAAATTGATCATTTGGGCCCCAAGAGAATCAGATTCAAAGCTGGAAATTTAGAAAGCACTTCTCTACTTGTATAAAAGCCCTAATGCACTCAGTTACTGACTGAACAGGGAGAAGAATAAAGTGCCGCACTGGACAATGATGACATGGCACGATGGGGCACTCACTGGACTGGAAATAAATAAAACCTGGGTTTGAATCTAGGCTCTGTTATTTTTCAGCAGTGTAACCTTGGCAAGTGCACTAAATTTCTCTGAGTCTCGTATTCTTCACCTATAAAATGGGAATAAAATGACACCTAACTCTTAGCACTAAGAGTTGACCACACCTAACTGAACATACCTAAGACATAGTAGGTGCTCAGTGACTGTTAGCTGGATTTGAGTCCTACGTCTTTCCCATGAGGAGAAAGTGTCCCCTCTTTCCTGAAATTATGAGTGCTCTCAACAAGCACAATGCCGTGCTTTCACCCCATCAGACACATAAACAACCCTGACACATGCATGCACATGTGAATAAATACATGCATTCACGTACCTCTGTATTGCCAGTCTGAGCTTCAGTTACCTATCTAACTGTTCCTAAGAAGCAAGGAAGATCCTTAGGCCCCTGACAAATCAGGAAAAAAACATGAAGCCATGAATCTCTATTTTTTTTAGCTAATAAACCTAAGTTGGTGTTCAAAAAAAATGGGATTTCTAATAGCAAAATGTGTTATTTTATCCAAGAAACCACTTAACCACTTGACAATCCATCAGGCTTACTATATCATCATTTTCATATGATTCTTTTTGCAACTCATGATGAAAGACTAGATATAAATATAAAAGCATTGATACCAGGTAAAATTGTACAGAAAAACACATATTATCTCCATTCCTATCCCAAATTTCATTTGGTCATGTTACTACCCAGCTCCAAAACTTTACTGGTTCTCCACTGCCTATAAATGAAAATTTAAACTCTTGATACATGCAGATTTTTGCATTGTCTCTCCAATAATTCCAGTGTGCAAAAATAAATAGGTAGATAAAGAAATGCTATTTCATTTTCATGTTTTATCTTATTTATATTTAAAGCTAATCATAAAAGGAAGAAAGCACTGCTGTAAAGAGTAAACATAGTCGCGGAGGTGGCAAGAAGAAGCCCCTGAAGCAGCCCAAGAAGCAAGCCAAGGAGATGGACGAGATAAGGCATTCAAGCAGAAACAGAAGGAGGAGCAAAAGAAACTCGAGCTGTTCCTTGTGCCTGAGGCAATGATAATCCTTAGTTCCATTCCTGTTTAAACATCTGGATTAAACATCTGGATTCCCTGCCATAACATCTGTTGCCACCTATAGCTAGAATGAAGTGTTGTCTTGGAACCTATTGTACATTTAAGAATAAACTTTTGTAAAAAAAAAAAAAAAGAGTAAACATAATATATCTCAAAACCAAATTTGTGATTTTAAATTTGTAGACAATAATATTTAAGTCACTGGCTATAACTTGCTACTGAAATTTAGTTCACAGTCATCAGAAGTAAGATATACTTGTAAAAATTAATTTAGTGTGTTGTATATTTTCATTACAGATATTTTCATTTTGCCCAAATACATGGAGAATTTGAAATATAATTCCGAAATCATAATTCTGAAGCTTTAAGCCTTATCTGCTTTTGGAAGATTTCCCCTGGAAGAACTGCAAGCCATTTTTTCATAGCCTCCCTAGCCAAAATACTCACAATTAATAGTTAGTTGTAGTTTCACACTGAAAAGTATCACGGAATAATAACATAGATTTAATAGTAAAGGGAGATAAACCTGACAAACATGAGTGGAATAGCCACAGTGGGGAGAAAATAAGAATTTTAAGGAAAGGCTGCTTAGTCATTTCAAGGTTCAATCTGTTTAATTCCCAATGATTAGGTTTGCAACAGTGGAATATGGAACCATACAAACATACAATTTGTAGTTTATTACTTAAATAAACATTTAATTCTCCTATTGCCTGCAAGTTTTTCAGAAGAATAATGTCTCCCCCATTCTTTTTTTTTTTTTTTTTTTTTTTGTGGTACACGGGCCTCTCACTGTTGTGGCCTCTCCCATTGCGGAGCACAGGCTCTGGACATGCAGGCTCAGCGACCATGGCTCACGGGCCCAGCCGCTCCCCAGCATGTGGGATCTTCCTGGACCGGGGCACAAACCCATGTCCCCTGCATCGCCAGGCGGATTCTCAACCACTGAGCCACCAGGGAAGCCCTCTTCCCCATTCTTCATTCCTTTTTCCTTTTTTATTTGCTTCTTTTCCCCTTTCTGCTCCTAATCTTCCCTTCTTCTATTTCATAATCTGACATTTCCTCTTCAGTGAAGTATTTTGTATGCTGGTAAACATGAAAGTAACATTATTCACATTTACGGCTGTTGCTATGCCTAGGAATTTTATTTGGATTTATTGTTACTTGTCTATAATTCCTAACTGCCCTATAGTAACTGTCAAAAGGTGAAGGCCTGAATATTAACCCAGGGAAATCTTTGAAAGATGTAAATGAAAATATTTATGTAAGATACACACACACACACACACACACACACACACACACACACACACACTCCTCTCTCTCTCCTAAACCTCTCATCTTATAAAAGAGCATCTGATGCCAAAGCATGAACAGTGTATTAAGGGCTTAACTTCAGTATTAATAACTCAGATTTAAAACTCATGGCAATTAATTAAGATTAATGACAGAAGTCAGCCCCTTTTCCCCAATGTAACACTTCCTCCCATCTCTTCAATTCCCCACTCCACTGACCCTTCCATGCTTATTTCAGCATGAAAACCTGAGGTCCTGAAACTTTGATCCTGTTATCTGCTGCCTATTGTATCTGAGATTAACGAAGTAGACATTAGCAAATTTACACACAACAACTCAGCTGCCCTACTTTAAGCAGTTAATGGAAAAGAAACTAATCTAGTTAAGAGCATAGGACTAGTTCATAAATCTGGATTCAGAGGACAAATAAAGCCATCACACTTCTTCTGGAGAGTAGGGACTGAGTTCAGTCACCAGCCTTCTTGTCACTGTTGAGAAGCCAGTGTTTCTATAAACTGGACTAATGAGACGCTCAGAGCTGGCATAAGCCACATGTAGGCCTGGACAGAAGATGATAATGCGAGAGACTGACATTGCAATGTACGGTTTCACCTGGATAAATATATATATCTTACAAGAATTTCAATCACTGAAAACTTCTCTTGGACCAAATATGAAACAAAGATTAAATCTGTTTTTAAAAAAATGAGAAAAAGGCAACTGCAAGCAAGAAAATAATAACATATCCTGATAAAGAGAATTAATAAAAATTATAAGCCTTCATCTATTCAGAATTCAACCTAAGAGAAAATAATTGTGTCATGCTCTTATAACTCAGAAAATGTTCAATAGATTTAATTATAAATTAAAAATTAATCATCATCCCAAAGTGATAAATCTTAGCTCCACAGAAATTGCATTTTTATGTATCAGCATCCTCAGCCATATCTTTATAAGAGATAATTTAAGTTTGTCTAATTTAAGAATTGCTCTGATGTCTTAGCTTAGTTTCAGGGTGGAGTCATGAAGATACAATAATAAGTCCTGATAACAAAAAACATTTATGTTCTACAAAGTCAAAATGATGTATCGCTTAAGAATCAGTAGAGTTTACGCATAAATTCATTCACAGCTCATTTTTACTTTTAATCAATTATAATAAAACTAAAAGGGACATTAGCACACACAATCCTGTTCACTGAATCAACATCTTGTGCACATTATAGGGAAATACTGAGAATTTTTGGCATAGGACATCATACCCAGATTTAGAAGGTTAAGGTCTTAACGCTGCTCACTGCATTGTGGAAACCATGGGGTCTGCAGGCCTCAGCTTAGATGCATGAGGTGAAGGGTAATTAGAATAACTGGCAGTAAAGTTAAAATGTGAAAGCCATACATAAGGAATACAGTAATCCAGTTAAACACAGAGAATATGGTGACAATAAGACATCCAAGATGAAAATTCATATAAGCTTTCAAAGACATGCAAGTAGAATGGAGGAGGGAGGATAGAATTGTCTAAAAATGGTGTGTATAGTGATGATAGCAAAGCAGTGAAACTCTATATGGTCTCTAGAGAAAGTAGGGTGAGAGAAAACATAAGGTCAAGGGTTAAACTGTAGGAATCAACTGATGTTAGGAGATAGAAGAAAGGAGAGAAATGAAATTGTTAAAGATAATTGGAGAGTAATTGCTCTTTATTCTCGACCTCTTATCTGTATGCTATGTATATAAATGTGCTATTTTAATTTTTTATTGAAGTATGTTTTACAGATTTACTGACTCTGTCAGTTAAGATAGGATATGATATAATATGATATGTGTGTGATTGCAAACCAAAATGTGCTTGATACTGGACAGGATTATGAAAAAATATTCAATATATAATATGTATTATTTTCAGTACACTAACCTGCTTTTGAAGAAGAATCATGGGACTCTATAAAGTTTAGGAAATTAGAACCATCTTTTTTTCACATATTTTCTAAGTGAAAAGAGCTCTCTAGAGTGAGTGATATGAGGTATAATCAGTGAATAAAATTATTTTGAAATGGGAGTTTGTCAAACTATCCCAATTTCATTAACTGAAAAAAAAAAAGCATTAGGAGAAAAAAAAAGAAATTTCTTATAACCCTTTGAAATAAAAAAACAGTTAATTTTTAATCCAAAGTCAGATAAATAAAATGGTAAACAAGTGAATGTCCACTGCACTCAAACATAATTTGTTGCAAAGTTTGAACAGTAAATCATTTTTTTATACCTCAAAGTTTACAACAGTTTCAAATTTCTCAAATGTTAGAGGCTGTGATTTGATTTAGAGCAGAATTAGTGGAGAATACATGTTTATGTGAAGCAATTTTTTTTTTTTTTTTTTTTTTGCGGTACGCGGCCCTCTCACTGTTGTGGCCTCTCCCGTTGCAGAGCACAGGCTCCGGACGCACAGGCTCAGCGGCCATGGCTCACGGGCCCAGCCGCTCCGCGGCATGCGGGATCCTCCCGGACCGGGGCGTGAACCCGTGTCCCCTGCATCGGCAGGCGGACTCCCAACCACTGCACCACCAGGGAAGCCCTATGTGAAGCAATTTTAAAGATGATTTACTTAGATTTTAAGTGTATATTATAAAAATTATAGTATTTTATTTGGAAAAAGAAAAGGAAATGAAAGCTATTTAGCCAAAATGTCATTTATTTCTCCTTAAAAGTATATATTTATGTAATGTATTAATATAAATTCATTTTTAAAAGGGGGCAATAAAAGCTTTCTACTCAGGCCGATTTTCTTAACTGCGTTATGCAGGTTGCCTTAAACTAAACTTATAAATGGGGGTCTGGTAGACATAAAGACACCATCATTATTCACTCTGTTAAAGTAATAAACTGTCTACAAAATAATGTACTTTTTCCCCTCCTTGGACTATATCCTTTGAGCTCTAAATTTAAAACTGAATATTTAAAATATACAAAATAATATAGATTTTTGTAAATTATTAGAAATTTTAAAATGATTTATTTAAATAATTACAAATCTAATCTTCTGTAATTAAAATTAAATAAAGGCTACACAAAAAGTACTCAGTCACAGGAAAAGAAAGGTTAAAAATTCTATCTTGGGCTTCCCTGGTGGCGCAGTGGTTGAGAGTCCGCCTGCCAATGCAGGGGACGCGGGTTCGTGCCCCGGTCCGGGAAGATCCCACATGCCGTGGAGTGGCTGGGCCCTTGAGCCATTGGCCGCTGAGCCTGCGTGTCCGGAGCCTGTGCTCCGCGACGGGAGAGGCCACACAGTGAGAGGCCTGCTTACCTCAAAAAAAAAAAAAAAAAATTCTATCTTTGCTGACATTTCTGCTCCCAACTGGATGATTTAACTGATGTCCTCAAGGGGCTCAACATCAAAGCTGTATATTGACCCTAAGAAAATAATATACTTAGCCCTGGACAACCAATGCTAACTCTTGATATTTTCAAAGTATTCTTTTAGTGTGCTCACTGTTGACAAAAAAGGTTTATTTCTAAACTCAGTGCATTAATTTGAGGATATTTAAACTAATTTAATAATTTTTGTCTCGATTATCAAAGCGTTGTTGATCAATATTAACCAAGAAATATCTCTACCTAAACTTATAAGTTAATACATAACATGTATATGATGCCACTAAATACAAGTTATTTTGGATCAGAGGGGTAAAAAGCCAATTAAATATCTAAGTTCTATTTATACTTTCTCTGAAAAAAATAAAGCTTTTTTGGTAATTTAAATGATTAAAATTTGCATATTCTGTATTTCACTTTAGGGAACCAAACTGAGTCAACACTTTTGCCAGCTTATATGCATAATTAAGAGATGATTTTGGTTAAATTATGAAATGGCATCAAAAAGCACTCTATTTCACGAATTTGTTATTTTCCACCAAAACAGACATTAGTTGATGACATACACACTGAGAAAATATGTTCTATAGGAATATATATACACATATATTTATATTAAACATTTTACACACACATACAAATATACACACATACACACACACTCATAAATCAGACAGTGGAATTGTAACAATGGCGTGTTCATGACGTGAGTTATTCTAGTAAAAATTTGCCTTTCAAATATGTATAAACTAAAGTTAATCCCTTCTACTAATTTAAACGGGATAGTTAAGGTATTTTAAGGATGCCCTGAAATATATTGACAAGAGATAATAAGAATGAAAGATACTGGTAGTAACATAAGGGATAGAAAAGTCTAGTGGTACTTTTTCCCAGTGATGTTGCAACATAATTGGCCTAAAGGACCATACAAAATTTCAGAACTTATAGAAATAAAATGTAAGCAATCACTTTACAATTTTTAAAATTTTTGATATTTTTCTTTCATTTAAGTATAAAAAAGGAAAAGTATGAAAGCACTGTGGCATTTTGTGTTCAATAGAACGGAGTCAATAAGGCTAAAATAAAGGGCTATCTTACAGCGCCTAAAATCTATTACAAAGTTTGGCTATAGGACACAAAATATTTTCATAGAATCGAAAAACTAAGTTTAAGAATTCAGTCATTATTGATACGATGTATAAAATAGACAACTACGGGGCTTCCCTGGTGGCGCAGTGGTTGAGAGTCCGCCTGCCGATGCAGGGGACACGGGTTCGTGCCCTGGTCCGGGAAGATCTCACATGCCGCAGAGCGGCTGGGCCCGTGAGCTATGGCCGCTGAACCTGCGCGCCCTGCAACAGGAGAGGCCACAACAGTGAGAGGCCCATGTACCGCAAAAAAAAAAAAAAAAAAAAAAAAAAAAGACAACTATGAGAACCTACTGGGAACTCTACTCAATGCTCTGTGTTGCCTAAATGGGAAGGAAATCCAAAAAAGAAGGGATATATGTATACGCATAGCTGATTCACTTTGCTGTACAGTAGAAACTAACACAACATTGTAAAGCAACTATACTCGAATAAAAATTTAAAAAAAAAGAATGCAGTCATTAGCATCATAATTCCAAGCACTGAAAACATCTGACATATCAAATCATCTGAGTGAAGGTTTCAAACTGCTCAGAAACACACACAACTGGTTTATGTTTTGCAAATGTGATGGGGAACTTAAAGGCAGTGTGGCACAAAATCTCTGCCTTCCAGATGCTTCTTCAATCTGAAGATGAAGTGGTTTGATAGCACAGAGCACTGGGTGATTTGTAAGCATGACAGAGTTCAGAGTGATCCTTGGGAGGGTAAGAATCCTTGAGGAAGCCGCCATTGAAGAGGGTGAGGCCATTTGTTTTGAGCATGAGAATTCAGAAGCAGGACTGACAGAGGAGTGAACATAAATCTAGAACTGGAAATGTAAGCCAGAGGTCCAGCCTGAATCATCTGCCACTGCGGTTATCAGGCTTCTGTGGTGCCTTTTAAACGAACCTGTGCTACCTATGGTCTCAGGTTGGGTTTTTGTGTTTTTTTTTTTTTTTTCCTGTAGATTGTTTAAAAATCAGAGGACTGGCATTGAGTTCTGTTACAATGAACATTTTTCTTTATAAAAGTACCATCAATCATTTAAAAAAATGAAAATATCTGCACAATTAACATAAGTCCTCTCCACGTAATAAATTTAGGTTAATTGGAAACTCACTATGCATTTATGTTGCTTACTTCACCACTGACTGATGAAAACTTTGCCACATGCCCGCGTTTCTCCCCAGGCCATGGCTCCCCAGCTGCACCCACTCCAAAGGCTACCTTCAAGTCAGCATCTTTCCTTTATCTCAGTGGTGGCACAGCTATTTCCTCAGGTGAGGCAGCCTAAATATTATTAATGATAAAAGTTTACATGACCATGGAATCTTTATTACCTTACCATACCCTGGAGCTTTACTTGCCAGACTAATATTTTAACCAAATCTGTTATGCCATAGATGTGTGTGTGCACAATTATGAGTTTTTGCAATATTCCCAGCGAAAATTATACAAATCCTTAAATTTTTTTCCAGCTGGATCTAGGTGGTAGAGGGGGAACTTCCTCAAAAAAGAAAAATGCTTCCATTAATGTGTGATTCTTACTTTTGAGTTTTAATATCCAACTATCAGTATGAAACCTTTATAAATGGGGAAAAAAGTCAATGCAATTTTCTAAATTTTGTCTTACTAAAAAATGAAATACATTGGAAAAAATCTAATTCTATTTCATCTCCATGTAATAAAAAGCCCTAAGTTTAAAAACAGACATAGTGGGCGTACTTCACAGATGTTACTATCACTAGGATTCTTTTATTGCCGTATTTAAATTTGTCTGCTTACTGGTGAACGAGGGACTGCGGTCTGAAGGTTAACATAACCTCGATTACAGACAGGAAGCTCCTTGGAGATTTAATTGGTTTGTGGAACAACTCCCAAACTAGTGCTGCGCTTTCTTCTTTCTTCGCTTTGCTGCTTCTCTGGCTCTCTCTTTTCAGATAAAAAAGGAGAACGCATGGTAATGCATCATTTATAAATTACCTTGTTATTGCAAAAACAAAACACCGCTTTGAAAACCAAACAAAACTCCTGCTGCGGACTCCAGCATGTTTGATGGAGGCCCTTCAAAAGAGTCCACGGCTTAATGGAGGTTATGTGGAGACTTCGATCTGTACCTGCTGTCCCCCGTCACTCCCTGGAAACTTGGTGGCAGATGTTGCAGCGTTAAGTTGTCTCTGAAGTGGCTTTCTGTCCTCGTCTCCCCACCGCCACGGAGTCAAACTGCATTAGATCTCTTTATTTGTGCCTAAGGCAAGTTAGGGAGCGCAGCTGTGTCCACCCCCGCTCCTACCTTTGGTGTTTCAAGCCTCCAGGCAGCGAGCGTGAGACCAAAACGTTCCTGCCGCTCTCAACTACCTCCGCTGACAATCCGGACGCTCGGTGCGGGCCGGGGCGGCCGCTGCCGCCGCTGCAAACAGATGTCGGTGACAACCTGCTCGCTCACACCTGGAAGCGCGCGGCGCGCTGCAACATTCATGACTTCGAGGAATTGCAGCCACAATCAAAGCCCAGGCCCGGCTGCCAGACCCCGCCACCTCGGCAGGGGCTGGCGGCGTCCATAGGTAGCGGGAGTGAGGGGCAGAGCGAGAGATCTCTCGCGCCACTTGGATTCTTGATGCCTGAACTTCAATTACTTGATCAAGGACTTCAATTCAGCGGTGAATCTTGCAAATGAGCCCGGTGCGGTCTCTGAGCCATAAAAGGAGAGTATTTGGCTTGAAATTCAGCGTGACGGGACTTGCACAGTAAGTGTGCGTAACTCCCGGTTTAGTCCTACGGACGCTGATTTGTTTATTAAACTAAACTCTCAAGAGGCAGAATCTGCAGTAAACAATTTATAAATAAATGACAAGATTGGTTTCCAAGGTAGAAAACACGCCGTTGATTAGGCAGAGGTTGTGTTATTTTGGAACCATCAGCCACAACCTGAAAACAATTGTGTTTTACTGTCTTTCCAGCAGTGTAGTTTGTTGTGTCTTTTTTTTTTTTTTCAAGAAAAGCGTGACTATATCTTTAAAATTCAGAAATGAGAAAGCATTCTCATTTGTTTCTTGACAGTATGAAGCAAACTGCATCCATGTCTAATGATATGAAAATGTTTCCAAAAGTCCTCCTAATCTCTACAATGTACAAATTGCTTTAAACACACACACACACACACACACACACACCACACCCCTCCTATACCATACACACATTTCATAAGAAGCATAATCAAAAGTAAACATACACAAGCCTTTACAAGCACAGGAAAATAACAAAATCATTTGCAAAATTTATTCACCAATTGATATGTTGATAAGAAAGTTTCTCTTAAAAAGAACTGGACTTGAATAGCTAATAACATTTGTTCCAATGAACTATTTGATATGCAGAGACAAACCTTTTTAGTGGAATCAATATCAATACATATATATACCTACATATACCGTATATATAGTACACATACCGTATATATAGTATTTATGAAATCTTTCATGAGTAGTCTGAGTAATTTGAGATCAATATTTTAACTTAGTTTAATCAAGTACTGATTGGTTTCAGGGGAGTAACTTTGAAGACAGAATTTTACCCTTCCTTATGTTGATGGAACCTAATCATAGGGAAGTCTAGTTATCTAAAGCTATCAGAAAAAAACTCCAAGACACTTTCTCATTCAACGATTATGCTCTGGTTTGCCTAGAAAATCCAAAGCAAAGAATGGCCAGAAAACTAGAGGACACTGCTACTTGGATATCTTAGTCACCTAAATTTAAATTTTTCTCTACCCCATGTAATCCTATGAGACAAACCATGTCTATATAAACTAAATTGATAAAAACCATAGAGTTCAGGCAGTTTAATTTTTGAGAGCTTAACTAACTAGCCACGGTGACTTCTACCACCAACAGAAGGTAACAGTGAGCCATGGTCTTTTTCTCATACATAGATAAAGCAAATCACCCCAGCTTTATATCATACATCAAAATTAGCTGGGCCAAATATCCTCTAAATCCCTTATTCTCTTTCTGCCTCTGGGTCCTCAATTTCTTACTAGGTAAATAAAGTTTCTCAAATGAAAGCTACTTTAAAGCAAAAAAAGTACTGGAATTTTAAAAATATTATATGTCCTTTTTTTAAAATAAAATTTGTGGGATGCTGGAGTGTCTACTATAATACAGATTATGCCATGCACCATGCAAACATGATTTTATTTAGACAAATAATTAAATATTACTTTTTGGATAATAATATTTGATTATTCCAGTTATTATAAAGTCTTTTAAATAAAATCCACCAAATATTTACTATGAGTAAGTGTCCTATGATTGGTTCAGATTCTTTGGGGCACAAGTACACAGAGTCACATGGGTTGGCCTTACCAATAACAATACTTACTGTGTTCATAAGGAAAAGAATAGAGCAATTGAAATACTTCATTCAGAAGAAGAAGCCAAAAAGAAAATCAGCACAGTGTATAAGAAATGCATAAACTGGTATAAGAAATTAGCAACTGTGTTAAGTGAAAGCATAGTGAAGATAAATGTGTTTGAGAAGAAACAGATTAGATGGATGAATGAAAGGAAGGAAGGGAGGGAGGGAGGGAAAGCAGGGAGGGAGGGAGGGTGGGAGGTAAGGAGGGAGGGAGGAAGGAAGGAAGGAGTGGGGGAAGGAAAGCATTCTAGAGATCATACAACCGAAACAGTGTGCTGACTTCCTAAAACATAATGTAAATATATAACAAATGTAGGGACTCTTCAGTTGTACAAATAAAATACAGAACACTAATTCTGCCACAGTATTAGAATGATTCTTGCTGTGTAATTCTATAATTTAGTCTCTGAAAAAATACAGGTTATAGTCATGTATGTATGGGGGATGGGAATTTTACATTGGCATTAATTCCATCAAATAAAGAGGATCTGACAGATGATGTGGAGTTGAAAGAAACTCAGATATTCTTAATAATCTTTGTGAAACATGAAAAATGGGGAGATGAGAAAAAGAAAGGGGATGGCAAAGATCTCTCAGGTTGTCTAAAGGAAAAAAGTTATATGCTGGTAACTATAGAGTTGACATCAAACCCCAGTTTAAAAAAATAATAAATATTATAAAGGATCATAGCAAGAATCAGAAGCAAAAGAGCTAATCATGTCACACTTACCTAATTTCCATGATCAAATAATTTTGGATCACTGGTTTGGTTGGATGGGGGAATACATAAATATACGTTCAGCAAACTATTAAACAAATTAAATTCAGCAAACTATTTAACAAAATTTATTAAATATCCTTGGAGTAAGATGGTAAACTGAGTTTATAGTATTGGTGGGCTCCTAGCTTTACCGTATTCATGTCAATTAACTGTGTAGAGTGTCAACCTAGACAACCAAGGCTCTCATGGAGTACTCCACTGAGGTCTGAACAGTGGCTTGAACTAAGTGACAAAAATTCTGGAAGCAGCAAAGCCATCAAGAATAGGTACTATGAAAAATGATTAAGTAAGACTGTGTCAGGCACATATAGAATCATATATTTGATGGAAAAGCAAATCAATTGATTGCACTAACAATTGATATTTACTAAGCTTAAAGTCCTGCATTTAAATAAAAACAAACTAAAAAACCATAAATCATGTCTATAGGTGAAGAGTGAAAATATTGGAATTTTAGTTAATAACACAATAAAAGTTTACTATCTTTTGTCTATATTTTTGAAATACAAAATCTTTGACAACTGAAAGTTTTATGTTAAGTTTGTCACCAAAACCTGACCTGAACTAACTTGAGAGTATTTATGGTCTTTATTTATCCACTTGTAACAATTAATATTTCTGTAGCAGAATGTCTCAGTAATGAGCTGAGGAGATGATGCTTTACATGAAATATGATATATGGACTGTATCAGATTCCTAAAATCTGAAAAATTCTGAATTTTGAAACAATTTAACCCCAAGAGTTAGAATAAAAGGCTTTAGGATTATATAAGACAGAAGTGTGACCAAATTACTAAAAAACAAAGGAAACTTTGGTCAAAATAAAGGAAGCAACATTCTTCAATTATGGAAAAATGAATGATGACTTAACCTGCTGGGGCAACATGTAAAATATTCTAGCACTATAATCTAAGAAGAATGTTAGATTTACTTGGTATCTAACAAAGTGCTTGGTACACGTTCGACACTAGATAAATATTTGTTGAATGAATGAAAGAATGAGTACAATGCATCATTCAAAAGCACAAATATATCAATTTACCCAAACTCAAAGACTTCTTATCGTCTATTCCCAACTTTCCATTCTGGTTTTAATCCCCAACTTCCAGACTATCTTTTTTTTTTTTTTCTTTAAAAAAAACCTTTAATAAATGGTCCTGGGATATAGCCTCATCCACCAGAGGGCAGACAGCAGAAGCAAGAAAAACTACAATCCTGCACCCTGTGGAACAAAAACCACATTCACAGAAAGATAGACAAGATGGAAAGGCAGAGGGCTATGTGCCAGATGAAGGAACAAGATAAAACCCCAGAAAAACAACTAAATGAAATGGAGATAGGCAACCTTCCATGAAAGAGAATTCAGAATAATGATAGTGAAGATGATCCAGGACCTCGGAAAAATAATGGAGGCAAAGATCGAGAAGATGCAAGAAATGTTTAACAAAGATCTGGAAGACTTAAAGAACAAACAAACAGAGATGAACAATACAATAACTGAAATGAAAAATACACTAGAAGGAATCGATAGCAGAATAACTGAGGCAGAAGAACGTATAAGTGACCTGGAAGACAGAATGGTGGAATTCACTGCTGCGAAACAGAATAAAGAAAAAAGAATGAAAAGAAATGAAGACAGCCTAAGAGCCCTCTGGGACAACATTAAATGCAACAATATTCACATTATAGGGGTCCCAGAAGGAGAAGAGAGAGAAAGGACCTGAGAAAATATTTGAACAGATTATAGTCAAAAACTTCCCTAACATGGGAAAGGAAATAGCCACCCAAGTCCAGGAAGTGCAGAGAGTCCCATACAGGATAAACCCAAGGAGAAATACACCGAGACACATAGTAATCAAATTGGCAAAAATTAAAGACAAAGAAAAATTATTGAAAGCAGCAAGGGAAAAATGACAAATAACATACAAAGGAACTCCCATAAGGTTAACAGCTGATTTCTCAGCAGAAACTCTACAAGCCAGAAGGGAGTGGCATGATATATTTAAAGTGATGAAAGGGAAGAACCTACAACCAAGATTACTCTACCCAGCAAGGATCTCATTCAGATTCGAAGGAGAAATCAAAAGCTTTACAGACAAGCAAAAGCTAAGAGAATTCAGCACCACCAAACCAGCTCTACAACAAATGCTAAAGGAACATCTCTAAGTGGGAAACACAAGAGACAAAAGGACCTACAAAAGCAAACTCCAATGTGAATGGATTAAATGCTCCAACCAAAAGGCACAGGCTTGCTGAATGGATCAAAAACAAGACCTACATATATGCTGTCTACAAGAGACCCACTTCAGACCTAGGGACACATACAGACTGAAAGTGAGGGGATGGAAAAAGATATTCCATGCAAATGGAAATCAAAAGAAAGCTGGAGTAGCAATATTCATAACAGATAAAATAGACTTTAAAATAAAGAGTGTTACAAGAGACAAGGAAGGACACTACGTAATGATAAAGGGATCAATCCAAGAAGAAGATATAACAATTATAAATATATATGCACCCAACGTAGGAGCACCTCAATACAGAAGGCAACTGGTAACAGCTCTAAAAGAGGAAATCGACAGTAACACAATAATAGTGGGGGACTTTAACACCTCACTTACACCAATGGACAGATCATCCAAACAGAAAATTAATAAGGAAACACAGCTTTAAATAGAGACAATACACAATAGACCAGATCGATTTAATTGATATTTATAGGACATTCCATCCAAAAACAGCAGATTACACTTTCTTCTCAAGTGTGCATGGAACATTCTTCAGGATAGATCACATCTTGGGTCACAAATCAAGCCTCAGTAAATTTAAGAAAATTGAAATCATATCAAGAATCTTTTCTGACCACAACACTATGAGATTAGAAATCAATTACAGGGAAAACAAAAACGTAAAAAACACAAACACATGGAAAAATAAATAAATAAAAATAATAAATGGTCCTGGGACAGCTTACTTTTAACACACACAAGAAAATAATAAAATTAGTTCCTTGCTTTACCTTATTTACAGACATAAATTCCAGATGGACTAAAGGTAAAATTTTTTAAAACTTTCTGAAGACAATACAAAAGAACATCTTTATGACATCAGAGTAGGGAAAGATTAATTAAATAGGACACAAAGTATAAACCACAACATCAAGATTGATCAAATGGACACCAAAAGACACTTATCACAGAGTATTGTCAAAAATTTCTCTTCCCCTGGACTTTGAAGGTCATATTTGCCCCAGACTATCCACAAACCACTATTCTTGGCTGCCTCAGAGATTTTATTCATGATGCTTCATCTGTGGAAATACCCATTCCACCTAACTTCACCTGATGAATCCCTACTCATTTTCAAAGATAGAAGGCCTGTATTTTTGAAGAAGCATTCCCAAATTCCTCCAGGAAGAGTTAATCTCTCTTCCTCTATACACTCAAGAGTACTTGACACCTACATATAAATGGCCCAGAGCACATTCTGGAATAAATTTTATTTTTGTATGTATCTTGTTTCCCAAACAAATTTTAGTTTCTTAAGGGCAAAGGTTATAGTTTGTACCCACTCCCCAGTATCACCTAATGCCATTACTTGTGCATATTTATAATTCAGAAATTATTGAATTAAGTCAAAATTAGTACAAGTGAAAAAAGGCCAAAAAACTAAATTTTAATCATGAGAGTTAAAAGAATACAGAAAGTACTGACAAGAGTGCTGGAACCACTCTCTGTTTTTGCTAATACATCTTTAGTGCTAGCACTATACCCAACACTCAAAAAGATGAAAATTATTGAACAAATGAACTAATGTCTAACTTGGGGGACAGAAAACTAAGATAATACATGAAAACAATTTAAAAACCTGCAAAGTAGAAGTCTAGAATATTGAAGAATAGTATTGTTATATGTTGTTCCAGAAGCAGAACTCCAGATCATGCATTAATTTAAACAGAGGCACAAATTTCATTACATATAAGAACTTTCTATTAACCACAGTGGTTTGGTAATGAAAGAGGCTGCTTCATAAACCACCTGGTTCTCTCTACTTATGGTCCAAGCAAAGGGTAAATGATCTGTTGGGAATATTCCAGGAATATTTTCTTAAATTGCTTCTCCAAATGTCTGAACTCAGATGTTTATAAAACTACCTCCATCTCATAGAAGTAAGATCTAAAAATTTAGATGTTTTGGTATTTTAAACACCTAGCTAGAATCATATAACACTAAATATAGCTTGGCACTGAAAAATAAATATTAATCTCATCAGTTATTTCATCCTTAAAAAAAAAAAAGCCCATCAGACCTGAATAACCTAATGTCCTCTGAAGCTGAAATCAATGAAGTTCATGCACTTGTTAAAACAGAATGATAATCACGTTGACACACAATGAAAAGATTCTGTTATTATTACTAACAGTATTGTGTCTCTGAACCAAACCTGCTCATTGTTGCATATGAAAAGGTTTTAAACTATTTTTCTTATATCGATACAACAGGAAATAGTGCTTATATATTAAAGAAATCATAAAGCTGGAGTAATTCTAGCCAAATTTCCAATAATAAAAAAGCCTCAAAAAGGCTTCCTTGGGACTTCCCTGGTAGCACAGTGGTTAAGACTTTGTGCTCTCAGTACAGGTGTCCCAGGTTCAATCCTGGTCAGGGAACTAGATCCCACATGCATGCTGCAACTATGAGTTCACATACCACAACTAAGGAGCCCATGTGCCTCAACTAAGGAGCCTGCGAGCCGCCCCCAAGACCTGGCACAACTAACTAAATAAATATTTTTTTAAAAAAGGCTTCCTTGATAGGGAAAATGCATACACATATATGTGTGTATGTATTTATGTATGTATTTTTATACATAAGTGTGTGTGTGTATCTCACCATTGCAGATGTCCATAACGCTTTATAACTTTCAAAGCACTTTCACATTTTCAAGAAATTAGATTAAATCAACTTTGAAGGCAGGAAAATACTTATTTATACCTAAAGCAACAGAGGATCTGAGGCATGTACCCCAGGCCTCAATGCTAGTAAATGTTAGCAAGACTTACTAATCCCCACTCTGTCCTCCCCGCTGGGTAAAAAACCTCAGAACAGAATGTGACGCCGTCCAAGTCAAAGGCTGAAGCATTGAGTGTGCTTATTAAAGTATGTGTACAGTGGACCTTAATTTTTATGTTACTTGAAAAGGGCCTCGTGTTAAACTGTGGCTTGAAGACATATTCTAACAATAGATAATCATTTATTAAGCACCCTACGTAATAGGAATTTGCATGAGACAATAATAATTCCTTCTTCAGCTGTAATGAGGACTTTAGGTTCTTTTTGATTATTATTTCCCTCCCTTCCTTATACACACCTGAGCGGTCACTATTTTCCTAACACATCCCCACATACAAACCTCATCTCCTTCCTGAGGTCGCATCAAGGACACCCGGTCATACTGCCTCCGCAACAAAGCCCAGAGCGCATCCAGCCGACCCTAAAGGGAAACGTGATCTGTAAATACCTGGGGAATGTACTCGGCCTCTGCTTGTTAAATAAATGAGCTAAAATGAAGAAGGTAAAGCCTTATTTTCTCCTCTCATTTCTTTCATAAATTTAACGAATAAATAAATAACAAAAATGGAGTTTCTTGTTACTGAGAAATATTCAGTTGTTATAAGGTAAATTGAATGTCTGTTATTTGATATACCTTGGTCCTCCTGCAGATGGTTGCGGGGGCAGGCAGGGAGACTAAAAGGATTACACTTTCTCTAGGAAGTTGCCGTTAAATCCCACAAAGTTTGAACAGTCACCTTAATTGGTGTGTACCACTTTGTCTGAGGAGGCTGGAGTGTGGGTTTGGGTCGAGGTGGTCTGGGCCTAAGGGGCTCCTCTGGTTCTTCAGGAATGGTCACCACAGCATTTTTGGCTTTCTCTAGCCTTGCACCTTCCTCCGTAGATCCTTTATCGCCCCAACGAACCTTTAAAACAAAGAGAAATACTGATATCAGACATATAGTGGCCTAGAGGCACAGGCTCTTGTTTAGTTGGTTCTTTGATTCACCACCTCAGAGTCCAAAGATGAGTAGGTATCCTAGCTCCAAATTCCTACTCTTCTGAGATTTAATAGGTTTCTCATGTATTTAATATTAAGATTCTAGAAATAAAGATCCTTTATAAAAATCTGGCATCTATTAAATTTGATGCAGCCATTTCTCCATTGTTTCAAATAAGGAGTTAATTTGTGTTTTACATACGAAATGCATGACAGTGTGTAATTCTATTCTCTAATTAGGTATGTTCTCCTTCTAGCTAAAGACATACCTGTATATACTGATGGCACTGGGTGAAATAGATGATAATGATGATGATAATTAGCATTTATTGAATGATTATTATGTGCCAAGCTGCATTTAATCCATACAAAAATGCAATGAGATAGATACTATGTTTTTGCTTCCAGATGAGGAAACCGAGACACAGAGAGGTTAAGTGATGAGCCCAAAGCCACACAGCTAGTAAGCAGCAGGACAGGGATTTGAACATATGTAGTCTGAAGGGTGCAGTAAGTTTCAAATAGGTTTGAATTTTACAAATATATTTTATACAAAGGAGTTAATTTTTCCTTCCAAACTTTCCATCAAGTTTGACTAAGGCAAAAAGTATGATTTAAATTTTAGCCTTTGGAAATAAAATAATTATATATATTTTTCTCAACTTCTTGTAAAGTAGCTCTCAGTCTTTATTTCTTCTATTCATATGGGTATGGTTATTTGACATATCAGTTTTTCATTGAGGAAGACAAATCTGAAAAGACTCTGCTTTGAAGAGAAAAATTCAGGGACACCAGGGAGTTCCACAAATTTGGGAGGATTCCTTTCTCTGAAAAACCTAGACATTGAAAACAAAAAGGTCAAATGATGTTTTCTTTACTTTTCAATGAAAATTGGCTACATTTTAGCCAAATTTTTTCATGTGTGGGCATGTGAAGAAGTTGTGGCCCCTGGAGAAAGGCTTTGTCCAACGAGGAACAGTAGAGAAGTCTAAAAACCAAGAATGTTACCAAAGAAGACAAAGATAAGTGAAGCTCTAAAAAGAATCAGGAAGGCCTGTCCAGGGCACACAGTGGCTCACCAGAGTTGAATAATTTCTACAAAGAAAAAATGATTAAATGCTTTTTAAAAGCATTTTAATGACCTGAATTAGTGGGTAGGAATACAGATGATTACTGTTCATAGAAAGATCTATTCATAGCTTTTTGATAAGGCTTACTTAGATGTTTTTACCTTTTTTTTTACTACAATTTTAGAGTAGGTTTTCAATTTCAAGTGGACTCTGTTGAGTCATTAAAATGTATCTGTATATTTCAGTGTTATCAGTGGTACTAGAATGTTCTTTATGAGGTCGTTAAAATTGTTTTAAATATCATTAAACCTTTAGAACTAGATAGTTGGCTTTTTTCCCAGAGAAATGACCTTCTCTTTCAAATCACAGTGTCTTCACCTAGATAAGGTAAAACTTTAAAAATCTTTAGATATATCTAAATTGAACTAAGAAACTCTAAAACCAGGACACATCTCCTGCAGTTGTAAAGTCTCAATTTTAAGGGAAAAAATAAAAAACAAATGAAGATACATAGTCAAATAAACATATGAGTATCGTAACAGAGAGAAGTAATTCAGAGTAGAAACATAAGTAGGTAAAATTTAGATCCATTCAGAAATGATGGATTTTTAACTTAGATTTTAACTAACCCAGCCTTCACAGTTGATATTCTAGAGGTAATGGTACTCATATTCTTCCTCCAAGTATCATTGTACCATTCTCAGATAAAGAACACGAAGACAGTTGAACTAGAGTTCTGACCCAACATTGCATTTCTAAACATATGATACATAGTTGCTGAGGTATAAAGGAAATGCATTAAATAAATCCATTGTGTTAGTTCATGAAGTAGCTGTTTTATCATTATTATCACCATCACCACAGATAATACAACAATCAATTCTCACTCAATCTCACTCAAACTAGGAAACACTTTATATAGAGTTTTCCTAAAACTCTTAAAAGCAAATAAATATATATATACACTTATATGTATAAATTTTAATATTTTAGTTTGACCACATTGAGATAGTCAAAAAGGATAAAAGAATAACAAGAATGGATTGCTAAAGGCAACCTTAACAGAATTAATATATCTGACTTTTTACTATTTAAAAAAAAGTGCAAGCTTGATAGCTAAATTCTTCCTATTCTACTTGGCTTTCATGATAAACAATGAAATTCCATAATTTCCACAGCATATTTGGAGGTTGTATCATAAAGGAGCAATTTCAGAATTGAGAAAAGAAACAAAAACAGTTTCACGCGGAACTGGCAGAAACACACATTTGAAGCCATTAGGTATTGTGGATCAGTTGTGCTAACAGCTGTTATTAACATCAGCTCAGTTCCAGCTTTCTGCAAACTGCGATTATAATAGTGTTTAAATATTTAGGAGGAAGAAAAAATTTCTAGGTAAAATCCCTATACTGGCTTAAAATAACATTGAGTTATGAAGATTTATTCTTTAATTCAGATGTGCTCATAATTTCTATAATTCCTTTCATTTTCCCCAGTTTAAACTGGGGAATTTTTTTAAGGAAAATACTTTTCAGGTTTGAATAGGCATTGTTTTAAAACAAGTTATGTTTTCTATTTTTCCTCTCCAAGTTTAAATTAGTTGATGTTTGAAAAAGTCTAAAGGCACTAAATTCTTAGTTTATTTTTTCTTTGTTGTTTTTGGCCTCACTGTGTGGCATATGGGATCCTAGTTCCCCAACCAGGGATTGAACCTGTGCCCCTTGTGGTGGAAACATGAAGTCTTAATCACTGTACTGCCAGGGAAGTCCCTCAGTTTATTTTTTATTGTGTATTTTTACATACTGTGTTTCCCCTTTGTGAAGCCCACATTTACTTCCTCATTTTTTTCTTCATTCTCATTTCCATTTCGTTGATGGAGTACTACATAAAACATAGCCAAAATTATCCATGGCTAAAATGAACTCTGATTTATTAAAAGTGAGTGAGTCCTTCTCATAAATTTTCTTCAGCTAAAAAGCTAGGGCAATATAACTTCACATTAATTAACAGTCAATAAGTAAAACACAAATAAATAAATTTCAATTAAATTTGAATTAAATTAAATTAAATTTTACATTTTAAGTAAAAGAGTCAATAACTCTTAAAACATGAAATGTGAGTTACTCAAGAATGTCCATGGGCCCTTGGCTTTCTTGACCATATTCCAATAATATGCCTTTTAACTCAGAACCCATTCAGTAGCTCATGCATAAACTTTTCTTTTCTGTAGAAAGAGATCTTAATCTTTGGAACATGGAATATTGGAGTAACAAAAACCTGCCACAATTCCTCGTGTTTTTAGCAAGAACTAATATATCTGAATCTCATTGTCATGTGGTATTTTATATGTGTGGATTTCAAAATGGAATTAAGTTTATTATTCTGAATATAAATTAGTACATGCTCACTGTCAAATAAGTTGGGAACAAACAGGGAAATATATAACACAAATTGAAAATCACTCCATTCAGAGAAAGCTACTAACATGTTGTGCTATTTCCTGTCAAACCCTTTTCCCCCTGCATACATCTTTTTATACACACATTTTGGAACGAGACTAAATAAACTAAAAATAAGCTATGACAGATCATATTTGGATATTCATATGTAATGATTTTATTTACAATTGTATTTTTTAATACGTAGGGACATCCAGTCCACACTCTCCCCAACCTCTCCAATCCTAGAATGACACAACAAAGGCAAATGAAAGGAAAATGACCTTCCTTCCATGTCAAGAGCTAGCCTCACCATGTTCTCTTGTACTGCTTGATATTCCCAATTACCCACCTGCAAACACAGAAGCAATATTTTCTCCAAAAGACAAATGTAGTAAGTTCTAGCACCTGCCTTTTTCATGGCTTATTGGCAATGAGGTACCTGTCTCAGAAGATATCAGCAATAAAGTGGCAAGCTCTTAGGAAAATGTGCATTATTTTAAGATCTAATGTGGTCAAGAAAATGAGAATCACTATCAGATAACCACTTTAGTAATGACAGTCATTTAAGTAAGTCTGGGCTTCTTTTGAAGAGTACTGAAATTTATGTTGAAAATGGGAAATTCTCCTTGGGAATCTGAATTTTATTTAAATGTATAAAAAGAGAAAATTGTGGGACTTCCCTGGTGGTCCAGAGGTTAAGACTCCACGCTTCCACTGCAGGGGGCACGGGTTTGATCCCTGGCCGGGGAACTAAGATCCTGCATGCCACGTGGCACAACAAAAAAATTAAAAAAAAAAAAAGAAAGAAAAGAAAATTGCAACAGTTGTGAGGTTGTTAATTAGCTTATTGATTTTTGCTGGCAGTAATGGGACAAAGCAGATATGACAGTAGGAGACGTGCAATGATTGCAAAACACTTAAAAATTCTTTCTTATTGAGAAATAAAATTAAAGAATAACTAATAAGAAAGAAATGCCAGGATCTGTGTTTAATAATAATGTCACCATATCAATGAGAAAATTCTTCCAATTTCTCCTTCGGGTGGGATGTTGGCCTATCTATACTGTTGTTAAGGGCTCAGTGCTGACAGTGCCTGCTTATTATTAATTAATCCATCACTTTGAAAAATACTTCTGTGGTGATAAGAAGACCTCATTTCATCTTCAAGATATAATATTTAAGTTCAATTTTAGTCCACATGTTTTGCCAGTCTAAAAATTTAATAGTCTATAAATGATATTTAATATTAATTATGATTATTCATAAGTGGTAACTAAAACCTGTAAAAAAAAAAAGCCTTAAATGTACTTCCTCTGCATTTGTGATAGGGTCTTATCCATGATATTGAATATTTTAATATTTTTCTCCTCAAATAGTACTTAACTATTGGATCTTTTCAAAGACAAGCATTGTTGCAACTTTAAGTATCTGGCTTCTTCAAAGTTCATGTTCTCCGTAGGAATTTTTTCCAAAATAGTAAAAAAAAAACCCTAATTTTGTTTTGCCCTTTAGAATTCAGAAATCTTATCAATGTAGTTCTTTGACTAATGAAGTCAGTTCTTCTTGAATAGTTTTGAAATGGCTAGGATTATTCCATAGAAAAAAAATTTGTCCAAAAAAGACCTAGTGTTAAGTAAAAATGGATGATATTAGGATACTGAGTTGTGAAAAGTACAGTTTCCACAGCTTGATAGTTCTAAAACTACATATTCCACATTAGCAGCTTCTAATTTTTTTTCAAGATACCAACCTCCATTCTTTTAATTCCTCCAACCCCTCGACCACCATAATAAGAAGCATCCACGGTTGGCCATTTCTTGGTAGGCAGAGATTCTTCTTCCTCCTATGTGGATACAAGTTTTTAAAACTGAGTTTAATTAATTTCTTAAAATATTGCTTAGTCAGAACCAACTCACATTTAAATATTTTTCTGAATAATGACACTGATATGGACAAAATATAGTAAAAATTACATATAGTACATGTGGATGTACTTATGCTTATGTGCATAAATTTCAAGTGAGGCTCTACAGAATATGAGGACTCCTTCCATTCCACAATTTGAGGAATCTACCTTATTTCACTAGGCTACCAGAAGTTGCTCCTTAACTATGAGCATCATTTGGTTTTTCCAGATTTATTCATCACTTCATAGTTAAGAAGATAAAACATTAAAATTAGGACCGCATTTCAATGATAATTTAAAGCCTCAATGTATGTGTAAATTTAAACTCTGCGAAATTTGTACTGAAAAGATAGGTAGTTAAGAAGCTTTGAAAATGCACACTATATTTTCTGTTGCTAACACAATTTTGGCTAACAGAGTAATGTAAAAGTAATAATCATTTTGAAGAAAGTAATACTATCTTTAAGCTGCCAGCTTGGATCTTCCAACTTTTTGTAAATAAGACAAGTGACAGCAGAACTATTGATATATTGCTATAAAAAGTAAATTAAATCTCTATGTACTATTTATCCTGATGGCTAGTCTACGTTTATCAATGTGTGAAAGCCCCGTTCCTCTAGCACATGAAAGAAATCATGAGAAGACAAAATATAATTGATTTTCATAATTTCAAAAGTCAATACATAGGTATCACAGTTATCTAATAACAATGTAATTGATCAAATTAGGGATAATATCTAAATACACCCACATCACTTATTAGGCACTCATTTACCTCTTTTGGTGCAGAGGGTGGTGGTGGAGGAGGATCCTTGATAACCTGTACCAAAAAAAATAAAACCAAAAAAAAACAATCAAATGGAGAAACTTCAGTGGCACAAGGAGGAGACAGAAAGGATGTATAAAAATAATTAGATTAGTAAAATACTGTGGTGGCACCAAAGATGTCCCAGATGAAGCTAGCCTCCCAAAACATATGCCTCCCTTTTGAATCTGGGCTTGTTTGTAACTAGCTTTGGACTAACTAGCAACTACTAGGTTTTCTTTGACTAACTAGCTAGCTAACTAGCACATTCATTCATTTTATCTTTATGATACAGATATAGCTTCAGTTTTCAGGTAAATAACAAGAGCAAAAATTGTCAAATACCTTGCACTAAGTGGTTCTTCTAATGCAAACATTTTTCACTAGATTACAGTATGTCCACTCAAATGGAGTAGGAATTTACAGTCTTCCTGCTATGATTCACTGACTTTTTCACAAATTGACAATACAAAGTTAGCTTGCTTTGGATGAGATAATAGAGAAATTAACATACTCTCTTTCCCCACCTTTTAACCTAGAAACAAATCAACCTCTTAGCCAAGAGTCCTTTCCTGTGAATCGTTACTCAATATATTATTTCATGAAATTTGATGTGGTTAATTCTTTATGTGAGAGGAATACAGACTGAGATCAAATTTAAATGACCTTTACTGGTACTGGGGTATCTGGACTTTCATACCATCATGATAGAAAATTACTGACCAAGGGCCAGTAGTGTCTGATAATTCGAGTACACATCCAAGTCTCTATACTAAGAAGAAAAACTGTTTGAAAATATAACTGCCTCACTTCATCTAAAGTCAAATGTTTCAATTATCTCATTAAAGTTTTAAAATTTTAAAACAATAGTAGCTCTGAAAATGAATATCATCAAAGAATTATTACTACTGTTCAGGTATATTCCTATTATCATGAATATGTTTTTTAAAGACTGCATATATTTTAAAGATATATACTGAAACATTTCCAGATTAAATGATATAATTCTGATATTTTCATCAAAATAATTTGGGGTGGGGAAGTAAAGAGGTTATATATGAAATAAATTTAGCCATAAATTGAGAATCATTGAAACTAAGTAGACATGGGAGATTCATTATTTCACTCTTTCTTTTTTTATATGTTTGAAATTTTTCATAATGAAAGTTTTTTGTTGTTGTTACTGATAATGTTTAGTGAATTGACTCATAATTTTCTTCATATATATTACTTTCATCCTCAAATTTTAGTTTAGATCTAAATCTCAGGAAAAAATGCAAACAGTAACTACAATTACATAGATATAACTGGACAGTAATTTAATCTGAATGAATCTTGAACTAGCTCATTGTAGCATTCAAACTTTTGAATGCTACAAGAAATGCTGTTATTTCTATTTAACCCTTCTGTTTAATTCAATTTTGTCTTATCAATAAACATAAAATCCCAGTTCTTTTTACTAATACTGAAGGATAGAAATCTGTGAAGTTTTACATTTAGCCCAGAAACAAATGTCAGGAGAGGATAAAGATTTAAAATAATACTGTGGGAAAATAAAATAAAGGTTATCAAGCTACAGGTGCATTTCCTTTATAAAAAGGAAGCACTCATATTATCAACCTGCACGTCCAATATCAATCAATGAAAACCAGATCTATCAATATTTCACAGTCAACAGGGTCAAAACCAACCTAATAAGCTTCATTTAAGAGCCAACTCTTCTTCCTATCTTCCTTGTTTCTTTCAAGTAAATCACTCTTTCCTTAAAGTTGCAGCCTTAAAATTTTCTCATAATCTATAATTTATTCTCACTTCTAAATGACTTCACCAAATCATTTACCATGTTCAAAAGATTCTTTGAAATATTCTTCTCTCTCTCTCCCTCTTCCTGTTCTATCTTTTCCTCTTTTCTTCCTCCCCACCACGAATTCCCCCAATCCTCCCAAAGCAGACCAGGTTACCTTAATATGTACAGATGCCTATTTGTTCTCCCCTAGCACTGGTCACAATTGATAATTTTCTCTAACTCCAAAACACTGTAACTTCTAAGAGAGTGGATTTTATGTCTGCTTTGTTCCTCACTGTATTCCCAGTACTTAGTAGAGTGTCTAGCACAAAGGAAGCAAAGAAAGGAAGTTAGGAAGAGAGAAAAGGGAAGAAAGTGGGAAAGAGAAAAAAAAGGTAGAGGAACGGTTAAAGGGAGAGGAGGAGGAAGGAAGGAAGATCACGGGAAGAAGGAAGGATTCTTTGCATTCCATTCCTACTATCACTACCTAAAATCACGAACTCAAGATCTCTGGACCTTAAAAATATCTAGTACAATATTTTTCAACTTCTCCAATACACATCCAACCAAAACTTCATTTTTCTGAAAAATTCCCACCTAGCTGTAGTCCAACTATGTTTGAATTCCTGCAATAAAGAGAAATTCACAACTTCACAAAGCAATTTATTCCATTGGCAAGGAACTCACATCTTTTGAAAAATTTTCCCCCCAAAGAAGCCAAAGTCTCCTTCTCCGTAGTTTCCACACTTTAGTCCTGATCCTAGAGTGTGGAAACACATGCATACACACAACTATTTTTAATTCCTGAAAAGAGCAGTTCCTATTTTTGAATACTTGGATAATAACCATATATCTATTGAACTTACACATCTGGAAGCGAAACATCACAACCGTTTTTTGTGTAACGGTCTGAGTTATTGGGTCATTTTGGTCAGTTTCTTTAGTATATATTCACTTGAACAATATCTCAAAATGTGGTTTCCAGAACCGATAAATAACATTTTAAGTGTGGCCGATCCATTATAATTAAATGCATGGTGCTCAGGCAAAACAGATGCACCCGAGCAATTCTCACTTTGATTCTATGCATTTTAACTAATAACATATTGATAACATTGATTGATAGTCTATAATTGCCATAGCTTTATTTTGACATCAATGTCTACATGCTTTATTTGTAGCTAAATTAGACCTCTAGCTTGTTCCTCTATCTCTAACTCATCCTTCATTCTAACCTATGTAGCCAGGTCACTATTTTTCTAATAGAAGCTCAATTGATGGTTTCTCTAGTCAAAATGGATCAAAGGTTCCAGTGGCCACAACTGAACTTGAGGAATTACTGAATTTTGGGAAGAAGCTTACCACTCAGTTTTACAAACTAACATAAAGTGCTCTCCAGAGTTCTCTCACTAGAAAAAGCCCAAGGTACATCCTTCATTCCACTAAGTCTGAGTATAATGTACTCGAACTCATTTTGATTTCCTTGTGAGGATTTCAAATTTACTCTACTTATTACGTGTACATCTTGTACTGATATATAAATTTCTGAGGACTTAAATAGTATTCCTAACCCTGTTCTATGTTATATCTCCTAAGAATTACAGAAATCCCCCTCCATAACACTTCCTTTTTCATGTCATATTTATCATGCTGATTATCCTGCACAGCATCAATTTTTAGCATTAATATGGGTAAACTGAGTCTCAATTTAAAATCCTCATATGACCACTGGTGACAAACTCACAGCAGGATAATGAGAGGCATCTTTGCCTTCTTTATCAGAGACTCTTTATCTGTTATCATAAGCCACAACCTGGAAAATGCAAACTCCTTTTTCAGTACATCTACATGAGCCACCTCTTGAATTGTCATTGGTCAAATGCCTCAGCACGGTATAGTTCGACCCTAACACCCTATGTACAAACATCCCTGCATGTGTACCTCTAACTCCAGGCTGACTGAAGATCCCTTTGCTACCCCCCAAAAAATGACCATTTCCATATTAAGTCCCATCCAGCCGTTACAGAGTAGTCTATCAACTTTCTATCGCTTTATCTAGAAGCTTTAAAACTTCAAACAAGACACGTGCTGCACAGTTGAACAATTCATGCTTCATCTGTTTGGGTTTGTATGTTTATTTTGGAATTTTTCAATTACCCCTCAAAACTGTAGATTTCTTATGGGCAATATCATTTCTCCCTCTTTGAAAATATCACAGCACCTAATAAAGTGCTCTGCAAACAACAGATACTAAAAATATGATTGAAAGTGAGCTGAAGAAACTAGCTGAGAATGTTCGCAAAGGCTCATAGCCAACCTCTAAATTTATAAGAAAAATACAGAGGGAAAAAAAAGATATAAATGATAACCAATAGAGAAAGATTTCCATGAAACTAAAATATTGCTAGTTCCAAAGAAAATGAAGTATCAAATTTCTCTTTCAACCAGTAAAGTCAGAGAGCTAATGAACAAAGACAGATGGGAAAATGTAAGACCATGCTAAGTTTCTTCATCTGGGAAATAAATTTGATTCACTGTAGGTCCTTTCCAAAATGAAAACTCTAATAGAATGATAAAACAAAATACATATCACAATATTTCCACCAAGTCTTTTTTTCTATGCCTTTACATAATTAAGTAGGCCATATGTCTACATACATTTGTATTCACCTTATTCCAGAAAAGAACTTTAGGGTTTGTTTTTCCAATAATGTGTAATTAATCTTATGTATGACTAAATGCATTGCTTATTATAAATTTAAATTGATTTTGAAATCCTGGCAAGTATATTTTCTACATTGATAACAATGAAAACAAAACCCTTAATACTCTACATAAATCAAATTTTGACCTAGTAAATTAAGAGATACCACCACCACAACAACAAATAATAGCACTTTCAGAAACTGAAGCAGAGCAAAGGCTCATCTGTGTGCCGTTAATACTATCAACAATAACGACATTTATTAGTGCTGCCATATGCCACGCACTCTATATTTCTCTCATTTTCATAATAATCCTACGCAGTTACTATGCTTATTTTAAATACAAGGAGAGGGAGGCCTGAATTCAGTAACTTGTCCAAGGATACACAGAGGGAAAACATTAGAATTAGTGTTTAAACTGGTCCATCTTCCTCGAAACTCTGGGTTCAACTTCCTCTGCCACATGACATCCTTTTAAAATAAGGTTTGGATTGCAAAGGGAAAGGGTGCAGGAGAAAAGGCTTAAGATGTGTTGAGAGTTTATTACTTGCTGGGATGCATGCATGGATGGATGGTTAAATAGATGGATGGATAGACAGATAGATAGATGGATAGATGGATACAGATAGACAGATATAGATCAATATTTATGGTAACTGTGTGAGATAGATGTTATCATCTCCATTTTATAGGAACATAACATATTCATTCATATGCCCACCATCATTGCCCTAGAAATGTTGGAAAAGGAAATAAGTTTTGTGTGTGTGTGTGATGTTTCAAAATGCTCCCTCTCTCCATTCTACCACACAGCTTCATAAGTAACAAAGGAGAGTGAAAATAATTTGAAACAATTCAGCCCCAAAGCCAAAAATGGCAAAAGTCTGTGTCCACTGATATTTCTACATTTCAGTAAAATTAGTGCAGGAGAAAAGGAAACCTGACTGTTGGTCCAAATACATTAAAAATAACAGTCATGAGAATCCCATTCTTGTATTAAATAGTGCAAGAACACATTCATCTTTGAAAAGGATGTATTCATAAGCACCATATTTTATGAGAATTTGCAGATTTTAAAAGGCATAATATTGCCTAGTTGCCAGGATTTTTTCCACTTAGCATCCTTCAGCTCGGTATTGAAGATTCTGGAAAACACTTTCACCACTTTGTGAACCATATGCAGACTTTGATTCTTCTCCAAGTTTTTTTTTCGTTTGTTATTATCATCATCAGGGAGGATTACATCTCATCTGCTTAGCTGTTAGAATGAAGATTTCAGTTTGGAGGAGAGCCGATTTCTTAAATAAAAAAAAAAGTTAGCTGCTTCAGGCAACAGTCCTTTTGATCTGCTCATTAACACTTTTCAAATGTTCGAGTGATGTGGGCATTCTTTGAGCTAGAAAATGTCAGTACAGGAGCCTGCAGCCAGCTTGATGCAATCATATGTTCCAATATTCAGAAAAGAGTGAAAAGAACTGTCAACAGTGAACTGCCTTGGATTAAAAAAAAAAAAAGATACTGTATAACGACTGTAGATCAAGTAGTATTTCAGAAGCAGTTCTTGCCAGTGACAGAAACAAATGCCCAATTTATCAGCAATGTCATCTAAGCGCCTAAGAGCCCACAGACTTAGACAAATCATTCTTAGTGTTTACAAAAACTTGTTTAAAATATATGTAGGATTTCCTTTCATCCTTCCCTTTCTTTTTGATAAAATCAGAGAGCAAGTGTAGTGCTTTTCCTCTCATGAATACAAAATTCTCTGACATAAATATTTGGGAAGCCCTTTTCTGAATCCCACAAAGTTAGGTGCTTTCAACATCCAGACCAAGATATAGTCGAGGTTATCTCACCTCCCTTTCCTTTCCTCCTTGACAGACTCATCAATGTTCAAAGAGTCTGCTTTGAACAAATAAATAGCTACTTGGAAGTCTGGACAATAAATATAATTTTAAAGGTCAAATGAGGACTAGGGAGAACAGTGTGAGTTAAGTAAAGTGCTGCTGTCAAAGCAAATAAACTAAGACCAGCAAGGGTTTGATACCTTGTTTTGTAAATGATGCTCTGTTGGAAAACATCACCATGGAAGCAATAAGTACTAACAACACACTCTATTTCAAGGAGGCAACCAAACATAAATCATTTTAATTAATGGTGTAACGAAGGCATATTAAAAATTTAAATTACTTCTGTTTTATTGTGCATTCTAAAAAAAAATCAGGCTGCTCTCAAAGTAACTCAATAAAGGCACCAACAGCCCTCCTCAACAATAAAAAACAAGTGCAATGTAGAAGCATTATTACTATTTGGAAGGAACAGCACAGCTGTTGCTGGCTAAGAAAATGATACCATAGAGCTCCAGTCAGATATATCCTCATCACGAAAGCTCAACTTACTTATAAGAAAATTGGGCTTTAAAAAGATAACTTTTTAAATGTTTTTTTAAAATTAAGATTTATGAGATCTTTCTGTAATGTCTTAAATGCACTAAGGAAAAATGAGCTTGCAATTTTCCCTTGCAGATGGAGAACTTTGGCCAAGGACACTAGACCAAAGTGAACATTTATCATTTCCAGCATATTTAGACATTTATTTGCAGCTGGATAACATACTCTAATTGACAACACTCCAGAAAGCCTTTGTTTCCCACGTCATTAGCCTTACATCTGTAATTCTGGAGAATGTCTGGTTACTCCAAATGATGCAACTATAGGACTGTCAGTTCTGCCATCCTGATAGTAAAACAGATCTGCCATAAACTCAACATACATTCTAAGCTAACAATGATGAAAAGAGCTGTATTTTCTGATATCTCACTCATGATTCAGTACATGATTTTTTTAACCGTTCTTACCCCCTTTTTTAATTTAAGAGAAAAGGAAGGATGCTGCTGATGTTTGTTATAGAGAAGCGGTTAAAGGATGGATGTGAGGATACTCAATGAGCAGGATACAGACTCGTAAACAGACGGTGAGAAATAACTTCACACAAAAATGAAAACTTTCCCCCTTATGGAATAGTTTGCAAACTCAACGTACTCTGTAATTCACTAATGGTAGCACCTAAAATTCCAGCTTTGCATAAGGGTTCTATTATTATTATCATCAGATAAAGTTCTCCAAATATCACTGGTTTAGATCCTATTTGTCATGGAAAACCTAGGTACACAGAGGACACAATTCTGCAACATTTAAAATGATATCATCTCTCTCCTTTATCCTTGAAATTACTCATTAAAATGAACTGAAAGATTGAAAAATTTAAAATAGTCTCATATTAAAAGCATCGTTGGTGGCCAGATATTCTATTGCAGGGGGGTTTCTCTAACCTTTTTTATTCTATGTCCCTCTTTGGCAATCTGGTGAACCTATGAACCCCTTCCCAGAATAAATAAGCTAAATTAAAATACACAGGATTAAAAGGAATCCAACTGTATTGAAATATAACTGTAAAAATCTATTTTTAAAAGCAAGAAACCAAATCTGTGATACAGAAATACTATGTGCTTCTTTATTAATTCATTAAATTATGAAATATAATAGTAGGTCTAGGAACTATCATAATTTTTTGAAGTATAATTGACTTAAAATAGTATATTAGTTTCAGGTGTACAGCACAGTGATTCAATATTTTTATACCATACACACTTATAACAATATTATAGACTATTTTATCTGTGCTGTATATTACATCCCCATGACTAATTTATTTTATAACTTGTAGTTTGAACCTCTTAATCCCCTTCTCCTATTTCACCCATCACCCCTGCTCTCTCCTCTGGCAACCACTAGTTTGTTCTCTGTATCTGTGTCCGTTTCTGTTTTGCTATATTTGTTCCTTTGTTTTTAGGTTGCACATATAAGTGAAAACATACGGTATTTGTCTTCGTCTGTCATAATCTTGAAGTAGTGATATGTATCTGAATATGAATGGGATTGTTCTGGCCTCTTACATCAAATAACAAGCACCCTGAGAAAGCTGACCATGGAGCTTTGCTGTCAATAGGTTCTAATAACATATATAAGTTGGATACTTCTGAAAATTAGAAACCTGTTTCTTCGACAAATCCCTGGTCACTCTGAAACAGTGAGTAAATTCTACTCAGTATGTAAAGCATTGCATATTTACTTTACAGTTACTGAAAACAAAACAGAATGGTAATTCTAATTTTAAAGAATGCATATTGGTTTTAATTGTCGTGGAAACATCTACCATCTTAAAACCTCTTGTACTTCATAAACAGTTTTTGTAATGAGTTGAACTAGAAACATATTACATGTGAATTCCCCAAATCAAGAGCCCTGAGCAGTGATTCTCAACTCTGGCAATTATCAGAATCATTTAGGAAATCTATTAGTTTCTTAAAGCAGCTACAACAAATTACCACCAACTTTGTGGTTTAAAACAACAGAAATTTATTTTCTTACAGTTCTGGATGCCAGGAGTCCAAACAGAGTCTTACAAAGCTAAAATCAGGTGTTAGAAGAGCTGATTGTTTCTTCAAGAGCCAGGGGAGTATCTGCTCCTTGCCCCTCCCAGCTTCTGGTGACTTTCAGCATTCCCTGCCTAGAAGCTGCATCACTTGAATCTCTGCCTCCATGGTCACACTGCCTATTCCCCTTCTGTGGTCTTATCTCCTCTGCCTCCCTCTTATAACGGCACTTGTGATGGCATTTAGAGCCATCTAGGTCATCCTAGATAATCTCCCTATTTCAAGATCCTTAATTTAATCATAACTGCAAAGTCCCTTTTGCCATGTAAGATAACATTCACGGTTTCCAGGAATTAAGACCTGGATATATTTAGGGATCATTATTGAGCCTAATGGAGGGGCTTTCCTAAACCATACTGATTCCTGGAGATGTCTCACCCAACCACCCTTTCCCCTCAGAGAGAGGCACTACCAATGGAAATCTGACAGCTACTACTCTGAGAGCCTTCCAGTTATTAGGAACAGAAAAACACCTGAGAACCACTGCTTAAGATATAAGTAACACTGTCATCTCTGAGTCGTTAATTAAATATCTGTGAACTTTTAATCGCTGAACAATGAATGGTTAAATTATTTCATAAGATATTTTTTAAAAATATGAAACGATTGAATGAAGAATGTGTGACAGATATTGGTGCCTCCGTTCAGGGTTTTTTTTTCCAGTATTTCTATCTTGATAAGAGCTCCTGAGCATATGATTCCCAAAGAGGTGATTGCTGACATAATCTAAATGTGCCTGAAAACAGACATTATAAGCTGTTTAATCATGTTTTAGTTGAAAGGTTAAATATTTGGCCCTAGTACTTAAAAGACAATCAAACCAAAGAAATTTGTAAAACACCAAGCTGAAATAAATACATTTCATTTCCCATGAAAAAGTAATATGACTGATAATGATAAAGTGCAAAATGATCCCTAATAATTTAATGCTGCTTAAAAATTGTTAAAAGCTACAGAAATATAGATCAATGGAACAGGATAGAAAGCCCAGAGATAAACCCAAGCACCTATGGTCAACTAATCTATGACAAAGGAGAAAAGAATATACAATGAAGAAAAGACAGTCTCTTCAATAAGTGGTGCTGGGAAAACTGGACAGCTACATGTAAAAGAATATAATTAGAACACTCCCTAACACCATACACAAAAATAAACTCAAAATGGATTAAAGACCTAAATGTAAGGCCAGACACTATAAAACTCTTAGAGGAAAACATAGGAAGAACACTCTTGGGCAAAAATCACAGCAAGATCTTTTTTGACCCACCTCCTAGAGTAATGGAAATAAAAACAAAAATAAACAAATGGGACCTAATGAAAAAAGCTTCTGCACAGCAAAGGAAACTGTACACAAGATGAAAGACAACCCTCAACACTTTCTCCTCAAAATGGGAGAAAATAATGGCAAATGACTCAATTTACAAAGGATTAATCTCCGAAATATAGAAACAGCTCATACAGCTCAATATTAAAAAAAGCAAACAACCCAATCCAAAAATGGGTGGAAGACCTAAATAGACATTTCTCCAAAGAAGACATACAGATGGCCAAGTGGCACATGAAAAGCTGCTTGACATCACTATTGTTAGAGAAATGCAAATCAAAACTACAATGAGGTATCACCTCACATTGGTCAGTATGGCCATCATAAAAAAATCTACCAAAAAAAAGAAAAAAAAAAAAAAGAAATGAAAGAGGAGACATCAACAGATTCCACAGATATTAACATTATAATAAAAGAATATTATAAACAATTTTATGCCTACAAATTTGATAACAGATTAAATGGATCAATTCTTTGACAGATGCAATGTGCCAAAACTCACACAGGAAGAAGTAGGTGATCTGAATAGGCTGATATGAAAAAAAAAAATCTACAACAACAAATGCTGGAGCGGGTGTGGAGAAAAGGGAACCCTCTTGCACTGCTGGTGGGAATGTAAATTGATACAGCCGCTATGGAGAACAGTATGGAGGTTCCTTAGAAAACAAAAAATAGAATTACCATATGACCCAGCAATCCCACTATTGGGCATATATCCAGAGAAAACCATAATTCAAAAAGACACATGCACCCCAATGTTCATTGCAGCACTATTTACAATAGTCAGGTCACGGAAGCAATCTGGATGTCCATAGACAGACGAATGGATGAAGAAGATGTGGTACATATATACAATGGAATATTACTCAAGCATAAAAAGGAACAAAACTGGGTTGTTTGTAAAGACGTGGATGGACTTAGAGACTGTCATACAGAGTGAAGTTAAGTCAGAAAGAGAAAAACAAATATCATATATTAATGTGTTTATGTGAAATCTAGAAAAATGGTACAGATGAACCTGTTTGCAAGGCATAAATAGAGACACAGACATAGAGAACAAACATATGGACACCAAAGTGGGAAAGGTGGGGTGGGATGAATTGGGAGATTGGGATTAACAGATATACACTAACTAATATGTATAAAATAGATAACTAATGAGAACCTGCTGTATAGCACAGGGACCTCCACTTTGCTGTACAGTAGAAACTAACACAACATTGTAAAACAACTATACCCCAACTAAAAACAAAATTTTTTAACTAACCACATGCTAATACCGACACTGCAGAAATATATTCTCTAACATAATCAGATAAATAACCTGCAACTGTACCATAACACCTTCTGGTACACTCAAGAGATTTGTTTTCACAAGGTTATAGTCTCCTTTTCCCCTTCTTTTCACATCACCTCCTCATTTTTCTCTAGTTCACTTAGCTTCCTTTTTATACTCCAACATTCTACATTTTGTTAGAGATACTTGCTCAGGCCATATTTCTTTTTTCATACAAATTTTAAAGGCTACACTCCATTTAAAGTTATTACAAAATAATGGTTATAATCCTTGTGTTGCATAATACATCCTTGTATCCTATCTTACACCCAGTAGTTTGTACCTGCCTCTCCCCAGCCCCTATATTGCTCCTCTCCCCTCCCCACTGCCATATCTAAGGTGCACTACCTGTAACGGGCTTTGCATTTCAATTGCTGATGGAACTCAGATGGATAAGACTTTATCCCCACCAGGACCAGACCTCAGCAACACATACAGGAAGCAAAGCTTCTTTCAGGGGATTACAGTGATCAAATCTTTCCAGTGGCTTCTCCTCATCCCTAGGGTGAGTTCAAATTCCCTCAAAGACATAGGAGGCCCTCCTTAATGGCATTCACGCCTGGATCCTAAACCATCTTTCAACACTCCCTTTCCCTGGCTCACTTGGCCTCAGCCTAGGACTTCCCAAAGCATGCCGAAATAACTTGTAATTCCACACACACTTCATGGGAAAAGTCCCTCATCAACTGCCAACATCTTATTCATTATTTAAAACTCAGTTTGGAGTCAGTAGCTCCATCCGGTTTCCCTGAAACAATCCCTCAACTCTGGCAAATCCCTCCTCCTTTGTGTTCTTTACACATGTTGCTATTGGGGTGCCCGTAACCCTCCATTCACACTTTGCCCACTCTTCTGTGTTTCATATTAAAATGTGAGTTTCCATATCATATGATAGTCATTTCTGGACCCCAGTTCCAAGCCAGTACTGGCACATACTAGATTGCAAAGGGCTGAATGCAGAATTTACCTCTACCTTCTCCTTGCTTTTTTTTTTTTTTGAATTTTATTTTAATTATTTTTTATACCACAGGTTCTTATTAGTTATGTATCTTATAAATATTAGTGTATATATGTCAGTCTCAATCTCCCAATTCATCACACCACCACCACCGCACCTCTCCCCACCTTTCCACCCTTGGTGTCCATACGTTTGTTCTCTACATCTGTGTCTCTATTTCTGCTTGCAAACTGGTTCATCTGTACTATTGTTCTAGATTCCACACATATGCATTAATATACAATATCTGTTTTCCTCTTTCTGACTTACTTCACTCTGTATGACAGTCTCTACAAATGACCCAATTTTGTTCCTTTTTATGGCGGAGTAATATTCCATTGTATATATGTACCACATCTTCTTCCTATCCATTTATCTGTTGATGGGCATTTAGGCTGCTTCCATGACCTGGCTATTGTAAATAGTGCTGCAATGAACATTGGGGTGCATGTGTCTTTTTGAATTATGGTTTTCTCTGGGTATATGCCCAGTAATGAGACTGCTGGATCATATGGTAATTCTATTTTTTGTTTTTTAAGGAACATCCATACTGTTCTCCATAGTGGCTGTATCAATTTACATTCCCACCAACAGTGCAAGAGGGTTCCCTTTTCTCCACACCCTCTCCAGCATTTGTTGTTTGTAGACTTTCTGATGATGACAATTCTAACTGGTGTGAGGTGATACCTCATTGTAGTTTTGATTTTCACTTCTCTAATAATTAGTGATGTTCAGCAGCTTTTCATGTGCCTCTTGGTCATCTGTATGTATTCTTTGGAGAAATGTCTATTTAGGTCTTCTACCCATTTTTTTATTGGTTTGTTTGGTGTTTTTAATATTGAGCTGTATGAGCTGTTTGTATATTTTAGAGATTAATCCTTTGTAAATTGAGTCATTTGCAAATATTTCCTCCCCTTCTGAGGGTTCGTCCTGGTTATAGTTTACTTTGCTGTGCTGAAGATTTTAAGTTTCATTAGGCCCCATTTGTTTATTTTTGATTTTATTTCCATTTCTCTAGGAGGTGGGTCAAAAAAGATCTTGCTGTGATTTATGTCAAAGAGTGTTCTTCCTGTGTTTTCCTCTAAGAGTTTTATAGTATCTGGTCTTACATTTAGGTCTTTAATCCATTTTGAGTTTATTTTTGTGTACAGTGATAAGGACTGTTTTAATTTCATTCTTTTACATGAAGCTTTCCAGTTTTCCCAGCACAACTTATTGAAGAGACTGTCTTTTCTCCAATGTATATCCTTACCTCCCTTGTCATAGATTAGCTGACCATAGATGCATGGGTTTATCTCTGGGCTTTCTATCCTGTTCCATTGATCTATATTTCTGTTTTTGTGCCAGTAAGATACTGTCTTGATTACTGTATCTTTGTAATATATTCTGAAGTCAGGGCGTCAGATTCCACCAGCTCCATTTTTTTCCCGCAAGACTGCTTGGCTATTCGGGGTCTTTTGTGTCTCCATAAAAATTTTAAGATTTTTTGTTCTAGTTCTGCAAAAAAATGCTATTGGTAATTTGATAGGGATTGCATTGAATCTGTAGATTGCTTTGGGTAGTATAGCCATTTTCACAATATTGATTCTTCCAATCCAAGAACATGGTATATCTCTCCATCTGTTGGTATCATCTTCAATTTCTTTCATCAGTGTCTTATAGTTTTCTGCATACAGGTCTTTTGTCTCCCTAGGTAGGTTTATTCCTAGGTATTTTATTCTTTTTGTTGCAACGGTGACTGGGATTGTTTCCTTAATTTCTCTTTCTGATCTTTCATTGTTAATGTATAGGAATGCAAGAGATTTCTGTGCATTAATTTTGTCTCCTGCAACTTTACCAAATTCACTGATTAGCTCTAGTAGCTTTCTGGTGGCATTTTTAGGATTATCTATGTATAGTATTATGTCATCTGCAAACAGTGACAGTTTTACTTCTTTTCCAATTTGTATTCCTTTTATTTCTTTTTCTTCTCTGATTGCCATCACCAGGACTTCCAAAACTATGTTGAATAATAGTGGTGAGAGTGGACACCCTTATCTTCATCCTGATCTTAGAGGAAACACTTTCAGTAATCTTAGAGGAAATGCTCTCAAACCATTGAGAATGAAGTTTGCTCTGGGTTTGTCATATATGGCCTTTATTATGTTGAGCTAGGTTCCCTCTATGCCCACTTTCTGAAGAGTTTTTATCATAAATCGGTTCTGAATTTTGTCAAAAGCTTTTTCTGCATCTACTGAGATGATCATATGTTTTTCATTCTTCAATTTGTTAATATGGTATATCACATTGATTTGTGTATATTGAAGAATCCTTGCATCCCTAGGATAAATCCCACTTGATCATGGTGTATGACCCTTTTAATGTGCTGTTGGATTCTGTTTGCTAGTAGTTTGTTGAGGATTTTTGCATCTATATTCATCAGTGATATTGTTCTGTAATTTTCTTTTTTTGTAGTGTCTTTGTCTGGTTTTGGTACCAGGGTGATGGTGGCCTTGTAGAATGAGTTTGGGAGTGTTCCTTCCTCTGCAATTTTTTGGAAGAGTTTGAGAAGGATGGGTATTATCTCTTCTGTAAATGTTTGATAGAATTCACCTGTGAAGCCATCTGGTCCTGGACTTCTGTTTGTTGGAAGATTTTTAATCACAGTTTCAATTTCATAACTTTTGATTGGTCTGTTCATATTTTCTATTTCTTCCTGGTTCAGTTTTGGAAGGTTACACCTTTCTAAGAATTTGTCCATTTCTTCCAGGTTGTCCATTTTATTGGCATAGAGTTGCTTGTAGTAGTCTCTTAGGATGCTTTGTATGTCTGCGGTGTCTGTTGTAACTTCTCCTTTTTCCTTTCTAATTTTATTGATTCGCGTCCTCTCCCTCTTTTTCTTGATGAGTCTGGCTAAAGGTTTATCAATTTTATTTAACTTCTCAAAGAACCAGCTTTTAGTTTTATTGATCTTTTCTATTGTTTTCTTTGTTTCTATTTCATTTATTTCTGCTCTGATCTTTATGATTTCTTTCCTTCTACTAACTTTGGGTTTCGTTTGTTCTTCTTTCTCTAGTTCCTTTTGGTGGAAGGTTATATTTTTTTTGAGATGTTTCTTGTTTCTTGAGGTAGGATTGTATTGCTATAAACTTCCCTCATAGAATTGCTTTTGCTGCATCCCATAGGTTTTGGATCATTGTGTTTTTGTTGTCATTTGTTTCTAGGTATTTTTTGATTTCCTCTTTGATTTCTTCGGTGATCTCTTGGTTATTTAGTAATGTATTGTTTAGCCTCCATGTGTTTGTGTTTCCTGTAACTGATTTCTCATCTCATAGCATTGTGGTCAGAAAAGATGCTTGATATGATTTTAATTTTCTTAAATATACCGAGGCTTGATTTGTGACTCAAGATTTGATCTATCCTGGAGAATGTTCCATGAGCACTTGAGAAGAAAGTGTAATTTGCTGTTTTCAGATGGAATGTCCTATAAATATCAATTAAATCTATCTGTTCTATTGTGTCATTTAAAGCTTGTGTTTCCGTATTAATTTTCAATCTGTATGATCTGTCCATCAGTGTAAGTGAGGTGATAAAGTCCCCCACTATTACTGTGTTACTGTCGATTTCCTCTTTTATATGTGTTAGCATTTGCCTTATGTATTGAGGTGCTCTTATGTTGGGTGCATATAGATTTATAATTGTTATATCTTCTTCTGGATTGATCCATTGATCATTATGTATTAACCTTCCTTGTCTCTTACTTTTTTTTAGTCTATTTTTTCTGATATGAGTATTGCTACTCCAGCTTTCTTTGGATTTCTATTCACATGGAATATCTTTTTCCATCCCCTCACTTTCAGGCTGTATGTGCCCCTAGGTCTGAAGTTGCTCTCTAGTAGACAGCATATATATGGGTCTTGTTCTTGTTTCCATTCAGTGAGCCTGTGTCCTTTGGTTGGAACATTTAATCCATTCACATTTAAGGAAATTATTGATATGTATGTTCCTTTCAACATTTTCTTAATTGTTTTGGGTTTGTTTTTGTAGGTCCTTTTCTTCTCTTGTGTTTCCCACTTAGAGATGTTCCTTTAGCATTTGTTGTAGAGCTGGTTTGGTGGTGCTGAATTCTCTTAGCTTTTGCTTGTCTTTAAAGCTTTTGATTTCCCCTTTGAATCTGAATGAGATCCTTGCTGGGTAGAGCAATCTTGGTTGTAAGTTCTTCCCTTTCATCACTTTAAATATATCATGCCACTCCCTTCTGGCTTGTAGAGTTTCTGCTGAGAAATCAGCTGTTAACCTTATGGGAGTTCCCTTGTATGTTATTTGTTGTTTTTTCCTTGTTGCTTTTAATAATTTTTCTTTGTCTTTAATTTTTGTCAACTTGATTACTATGTGTCTCAGCATGTTTCTCCTTGGGTTTATCCTGCCTGGGACTCTTTGCGCTTCCTGGACTTGGGTGGCTATTTCCTTTCCCATGTTAGGGAAGTTTTCGACTATAATCTATTCAAATATGTTCTCGGGTGCTTTCTTTCTCTCTTTTCCTTCTGGGATCCCTGTAATGTGAATGTTGGTGTGTTTAATGTTGTCCCAGAAGTATTTTAGGCTGTCTTCATTTCTTTTCATTATTTTTTCTTCATTCTGTTCCACAGCAGTGAATTCCACCCTTCTGTCTTCCAGGTCACTTACCCGTTTTTCTGCCTCAGTTATTCTGCTATTGGTTCCTTCTAGTGTATTTTTCATTTCAGTTATTGTATTATTCATCTCTGTTTGTTTGTTCTTTAATTCTTCTAGGTCTTTGTTAAACATTTCTTGCATCTTCTCGATCTTTGCCTCCATTATTTTTCCGAGGTCCTGGATCATCTTCACTATCATTATTCTGAATTCTTTTTCTGGAAGGTTGCCTATCTCCACTTCATTTAGTTGTTTTTCTGGGGTTTTATCTTGTTCCTTCATCTGGTACATAGTCCTCTGCCTTTTCATCTTGTCTATCTTTCTGTGAATGTGGTTTTCATTCCACAGGTTGCAGGATTGTAGTTCTTGCTTCTGCTGTCTGCCCTCTGGTGGATGAGGCTATCCAAGAGGCTTGTGCAAGCTTCCTGATGGGAAGTACTGGTGGTGGGTAGAGCTGGGTGTTTTTCTGGTGGGCAGAGCTCAGTAAAACTTCAATCCACTTGTCTGCTGATGGGTGGGGCTGAGTTCCCTCCCTGTTGGTTGTTTGGCCTTAGTTGAGCCAGCAGTGGAGCCTACAGGCCCTTTGGTGGGGCTAATGGTGGACTCTGGGAGGGCTCACACCAAGAATTATTTCTCAGAACTTCTGTTGCCAGTGTCCTTGTACCCGTTGTGAGACACAGCCATCCCCGTCTCTGCAGGAGCCCTCCAATACTAGTAGATAGGTCTGGTTCAGTCTCCTATGGGGTCACTGCTCCTCCCCCTGGGTCCTGACGCACACACTACTTTGTGTGTGCCCTCTAAGAGTACAGTCTCTGTTTCCCCCAGTCCTGTCGAAGTCCTGCAATCAAATCTTGCTAGTCTTCAAAGTCTGATTCCCTAGGAACTCCTCCTCCCATTGCCTGACCCCCAGGTGGGAAGCCTGACATGGGGCTCAGAACCTTCACTCCAGTGGGTGGACTTCTGTGGTATAAGTGTTCTCCAGTTTGTCAGTCACCCACCCAGCGGTTATAGGATTTGATTTTATTGTGATTGTGCCTCTCCTACTGTCTCATTGTGGCTTCTCCTTTGTCTTTGGATGTGGGGTATCTTTTTTGGTGAGTTCCAGTATCTTCCTGTTAATGACTGTTCAGCAGTTAGCTGTGATCCCAGTGGTCTTGCAAGAGGGAGTGAGCGCATGTCCTTCTACTCCACTATCTTGAACCAATCTCTCTCTCTCCCTGCTTTTAAACCTAGTTTAAACCTAGTTTAAGTTTTATGCTCTGATTCATTTATTCCTAGGTCTAAATGCAAGCTCATATTCAGGGCTAGCTGCTCTACAGTCTGTATTTCTAAATGTAAAATAAAGATGTTTCTCTCTATTAAGTAAGTTGCAGAAATTAGTAAGCATTCATGATGCTTCTGATAATAGGAAGCCCTCCTGACATTGTAAAAACATGCCTTAATGGTGTCCCTCTGTGCCTTGCATAAAGAAATATACTGCATGATTCCCAGTCTGCAGAGACCCAGGGATGGAATGGATCTATTCTCACCACCTGATGATTGAATCTTCTCTATCATACCCCATTTGATGGTGGAGACTTCATTTGAGTACATCTAGCAACCTCCCAAAGAAGCCCATTTCAGTCTTCACAAGCGTCCTTTTAAAATACCACTTTGGGGCTTCCCTGATGGCACAGTGGTTGAGAGTCCACCTGCCGATGCAGGGGACACGGGTTCGTGCCCTGGTCCGGGAAGATCCCACATGCCGCGGAGCGGCTGGGCCCGTGAGCCATGGCCGCTGAGCCTGCGCGTCCGGAGCCTGTGCTCCGCCACGGGAGAGGCCACAGCAGTGAGAGGCCCGCATACCGCAAAAAAAATAATAATAATAATATAAAATAAAATACCACTTTGACACTTTTGAGCCCTCTGGTCAGTATTATATGAAATTGCAAAGTAATGAAATAAGGAAATCCACCATTGTGAAGTTTAAATTAGAAAAACAAGGAGCACACATCACATTAAGGCACCTTTTTGCTTTTTAATTTGAGACTCAAGAGTGCTAGCTAGCCTAAAATCACCATATCTAAGACAATCAAGATTACTACAGGAAACCGTTTGAGCATAAATTGCTATAGCAGGAAACTGATTAGTTCAGCAAAGAGACAGGATGTTTCTTGTCTCTACTGTTGTCTAAGTTAATTCTGTGCCTCCTCCATGGGCCAACTGCTCTGAGATAAAGGATTGTAAAGTTGTCTCATGAAAGCAGACTGAAGTACAATGAATAATAAACGCAGGAGTAATACAAAGCACTGCCTGAAGTTGCAAGGAAGCGGAAATCAGTCAGCAGCGGGGAGGGAGAAAAAGGCAGTCTAGTAATATTATGTAAAACACTACTCTGACCTACAGAATATAAAGTTCTGTATAAAGTGCTGATAAGGAAAGGAATATTATCAAAATAGGTAGTAGCATGCTTTGAAGGAGCGCTTCTTCAGAATAACCTTTTCTACGAAGCCTGAACAATCCAAGTTGTATTGCTTGAAACGTGCTGATGTTTTTTACTCAACGTTCCGCCCTGTGGCAGGAAAAATAATGGCTCTATAAAGATGTCCCCATCCTAATTCCCTGGAATTGTGAATAAATTGCCTTCCAGGGCCAAAGAGACTTTGCAGATGTGATTAAGGTTAAGGACCTTGAGATAGGAGATCATCCTGGATTATCCAGGTGGGTCAAACCTAATCACATGGTTCCTTAACACTGGAGGTCCTTTCCCAGCTGGGCTCAGAGTCAGAGGAACGTGTGACTACAGAATAATGGTGACAAAGATGCAACGTGGCTGGCTCTAAAGGTGGAGGAAGGGGCTCACAAGGCAAGGAATGGAGGTGACTTCTAGAGGCTGGAAAACGCAAGGGAACAGATTCTGTTCTAGAGCATTAAGAGAGGAATGTATCACTGCGGATACCTTTTAACCCAGTTTAGCTCAGTGAGACCCATGTTGGATCTGTGATTACATAACTTAGATAATAAATTTGATACCAAATGTGTGGCAATTTGTTACAGTAGCGCTAGAAAGCTTATTACCCATATTCTTTCAGCGGTTTGACTCAAACATGAAAGATGACACAACCTGAAATCAGCTGTCGTAACTTCAAAAGTGACTGTTTAACAGATACCCTAACATTTGCACATGACTTATTTCTAAAATGTTTTTCTAAGAGGCAAACAGAGAAGGTCCTGAAATAGTAGATCTTTCAAAGAAGTAATGAAACATTCAATAAGCACTGAAAAAAAACCAAACAAACTGACAGATTATCAACCTCTCTCAATGAATCCAGCAGAACATATCATTCAATTTTCTTGAAATTCTTTTGTACTTGCATGGAAAACCCTTTATTCCTACAACCTGTCCTACCTTCTTTTCCCCTTCTTCCCCCAAATCTGACTTTGAAGGCTTTTTGTGATGAAGTTTTATAATAAACATTTATTGGCATGCATGAATACAATTTATTATAATGACAAAAACTATTAAAATTCAATTTGCTAATTGAAACTTTGCTGTTGTTGAATATTGATTCATATTTCAGCCTTACTTTACATCTTGATGTTTAAAAAAAAAAAAGAGTAGGATTTCAAATCCTCACTCACCACTTTGCAGCAAAGGGGCCAAAACCACCACATCAAACCGATGCCCAAGAGTAGCAGTAACACCAAAATAGCAATGATGGCTGCAATCCCACTAGACTAGAGGAAGCACAAAACAAAAACAAGGATGTCAGCAAAGTTTAGGGTCAAATCCCAAACACATATTTTTTAAGGAAACATCAGAAAAAGTTACAGAAAACATCATAATCTTAAACCAGATTTCTCTCATATTCCTTTAAATTCTATAAATTACCTTATACCCTATTTATATTATATTTTACTTTATTACATTTATATAATATATTAAGTATATTATAATCTATTTGTATTAAATTTCCTTATCTTATATTTCATGTATATTAAGATAGGCAGTAATTAGTATAAACATCTTCCAAACTGTTTGAAATTATGCCTTAAAAAAAAATAGGAAAAATCACAATTTGGGTTTGTGCGAATGGTCTGTACGGTCCCTACCTTTTGTCTCTGGGAAAGGATTATTCTGGTTACAAGCATGATTACCTCTAGGCAGAATTTATGCAGAATTTTCCCAGACTTTTTGATAATGGAAAATTATTAAATGGTAGGACAAGATGATTATCAAAAATCACCAATCAGGTGGCAAACCAACAACAATTGTTCTTGTATGCATCAGAAAAGAATGCAACCTCATGCGTTCATATATCAGAAGACGCCTCAGGGCAGCTCACTCACTACCCACACAAGAACCACACTGGTGCTTTTTCACTTTCTAATGACGATCTCCTCCAGGTCTAACACCCCTGCTCTGGGCTCTGCCTCTGACCCCCTTCTTCTACCAAATACCTCCACATCCTATAAGGCTTAGCTTAAGCCACTTCCTCAGGAAGACTTCCTTGTACCTTCTGGCTAGAAAATGCCCCTCCTTACTGTACAAGGCATAGTTCTCTGTACTTTAATCTTAGAATTTATCACAATATATTTACTGATTTATTTGCTTATTTATTTATGATGAACTACAATTTTTTATTTAATTTGTCTTTTCTATATTCACTGTGAGCTCTAGGAAGGCAGCACCTATGCCCAACCTACTTAATAATGTGTACTCCATGTCTGGCACTTAAAACTATTTACTAAGAGAATGAACTCCAAATAAATAAGACTGAAAAAGCCACAAAAACAAAGAAGAGTGTTTGCTGAATTTTTAGTGCAGAGATAAAGTTTCCAAGAGAACGAGCTGTCTCTTCCAAACCACTGCTCTCCAGGATCCCCAGTAATCATGTTTGGTTTGTGGGGTTTTTTTTGGGGGGGGGAGGGGAAGATTTCAAGGAAGAAAAAAAAACTGTAAATAAATCAATACACTGTCTGGGTGGAAATTTGGGCCTTTATAAGGCAGCTTTTCAGGGATACATTTCCTATCATTCAAAACAAATAAGTAGTACAAGCCCAGAAGTCAAGGCAGCAGCCACATTTAGCCCAAGAGCTGACAGAGAGAAAGGCTGAGTGGGAAGAACCTATCAGTTTCCATCTTAGAATAGCATTGTCTTAAAAATATTAGTCTGGAGGTCTAATTTTAAGCAAGTTGTTTAATTTCTCAGGGACTCCATTTTCTAATCTACAAAATAAGAAAGTCAGTTGTTCCCAAAGCATAAACTCTTTGTGGCAAAGCTATAACCAGGCTATCTCTCTTAAAAAAGCACTGCACACATTAGCATATTTTTAAAGCCCTGAATGGCTCTGTAGTAAAAAAGAACAGTCCAACTTATATCAACACAGGTCAATTTTTTTTTCTCATAACATTATCAATATCCTATAGAACTCGGATTTCCTAGAATCCATTTTGGGAAATGTTAGGATTGATCAAAGCTAAGAGACTTTCAGATGTTGAAGCAACAATGGTGGTAGCATTTAATTAGAACATTTTATAATGGAATTTGAATTGTAATACATAATAACCTATGCATAAAGAGATAATGATTTTTATGTAAACAGTTATTTGTAAATAACTGAAAAGAGAAGAGAAGGTACTTTTCAAAAGTATTACTTTAGGGAGTGCTAGCAAAATATACTTGGTATAGCTAATCACAAAAATCTTGAAATGTGTGTCACAGTTTCCCTATATCATTTGTTAGTATCACAATGGAAAAAAAAGAAAAAGCGATTACCATATATTGACTTGGAAACTATCTCCAAACAGATAAATTTTCAAAGATGTTGATTACTAACAGCACTTCAGTATTAGTAAATCCATTAAAAAAATAATTCTCAAAGCAGCATAGACCATAAAACATGTATTAATTTCAGAAATTTTTTTAGGAAAAGATTAAGAATCAAGTATACATGAACAATTAAAGCTATCCTTTGATTTCTAATTTTGCATCTGGATGCAAGAGGGAATAACCATACAAGCTATTTATGTAACTAATGTTAGGTTGCAAATGAACCAAAACAGACACCACCAAAATATCACCTAGAATCCTTGAGTATGTCATTTAATTTATTTTTCAGAAGACAACAAAAATAACTACAGAAACTTCACACACAGACACATACACATACAATCTTCATGAAGCTCTAATATTTACTATTAGACCATTCTTAAGGCACTTCAAGATGTTACCACATATTTACCATAAAAAATTAATTTAAAATTTAAGAAATGAGAAGACATGCAGTCATCTTGCAACTTCTTGATGTACAGTTTGGTAGAATGAAAGTGTAAGCTCAACATGTGATCACTGATGTAACCTAAACGTCTAAATCAGTGTCTTGCACACAGAAAGTTCTGTGTGTGTGTGCGTGCGCGCATGTGTGTGTGTGTGTGTGTGTGTGTGTGTGTGTGTCAGAGAGAGAGAGAGAGAGAGAGAGAGAGAGAGAGAGAGAGGAGATAAATACTTTATAGGAAATTTCCTGGCAAATATCTAAGTTCTCTGTCCTCAAAACCAAAGAAAGTAATTCAGAGCACACATCAGGATACTTATGAAAACACTCAAAGTGCAACTTTCTACACAGAATTCTAAACGTTCACAAACAAATCATACAATTCTCCATAGGCTTGATTATACTAAGCTCTGAAATCTAGACAAACAAGAATATAATGGGAAAAGAATGTCAAAGAAATACATAGAAAACTATGATATCCTATGGGAGAAGTGTTGTCAAATGTATAAATTCATGATTCCACCTTCAAATATGAGGTCTTACATACGATAACCCCGACCTGTGACCGTTCATGTATGGAATGAATGCAGCCTTCCCCACCAGACCTTTCCCACATGAGGACCGAGCCATGACATCCATGGAAATGCTCACCATGTGGCTGTGCACACCACTTCCAAAAGGGTTGTATGAACATTTGTTTTTCCCTTTTCTTAGAATTCAAATCCTATGTTCAGAAATAAGGACGTGAAACTGGAGGGTGTGAATATGCTAAAAGTTTAGTGGTTAGTTTTTTCTTTTTACAAATGTGTCATGAGCAGGAAATTCGGAAAATCATACTGACAGAATATAAAGTAGATGGGCTGGCCATGATAGGCAGTCAAAATTCTTGGATTTTCTTTCAAAAATGCCCCAGTTAGGAACACTGACAAAACATTATGCACATCCAGATGCAAACATACATTTAGTATAATAATATTATTATCTCAACTGATTCTGAAAATTAGTCTACAAGAAAACTGACTATGAAAATACACACTTTCTGAAGACCTACAGACTTAATCTTTATCACATTTAAGAGAAGCATGATGGAAAACAGGTCACAGTAAGCAAAGAATTTAATGCAACCCGAACTTGCCATAAACACAGCCCTGGATGCCCCGGTCCCAGACATTAGCTCAGTTCACTGCATACAAATCTAGGCTTTCCCAGTTCCTTTGTTTTGATTTGCCAGAGCCGTTATCAGAGCATGAAAGACTTCAGCCATGAAAGGGAAATAATTTCATTGCTCACATAACTTTATCAACAAATTAAGAAAAGGTCAAACACACAGATTTCAGTCCTATGAGCAGATACTATGCTGCAGAGTCAGATGAAACTAGATCTGGTTACGCAGAGTTATGTATCATAGGTGGAAACTAAAAGCCTCTCACCTCTGTTTAGGTGTGCTGCTCTTTAAACACTAGGCAGTTAAAAAGCTGCCAAAGCTATAATGTTGCACAAGTCTTCATGAAGCCCACAGGTTAGTTGGTGGGACAACCCTTGAACACACAATCATAAATGTGAGAAGTATGGAAGGAGAGTACAACAGAAACAGGGCAAAGCAGGAACTAGCCTGGTCTGGGGTTCTGAAAGGACCTCCTGAGAAAGTATAAGAAAGCCCAGGAAGGGAGAGGAGGTCGAATGAGTGGCTCATTGCAAGAACAAGAAAAGACAACTTTGTCTGAAAAATAGAATTTGAGAGGGCTTGGTAGCACCTGAAGCAGCTGAAGAAAATAATGAAACACAAATTTCTGGAAAGCAGTAATCCTCTTTATAACAGAGAGAATTGGCCAATTGTTGGGTTAATATCCATTTGTTAGATGACCTTCCAATCAGCCATTTGTTGGATCAATTCTTCCTAGCTATAGTTCTGAACAAGTAGCATTTTCAGATGTCTACAAAGACAGTTAGCTGAGGAGTCCAGTTGGAGATTTAGTACCCAGATGTTGGCCAAGGCTTTGAAGCCAAAACTCTTTTAAGGGTTAAGTTGGGGACATACCAGAACCTTGAGCTTGATTTTAGGGTAAAAGGAATATATTTTCTAGTCATCCTGGACACATTCAGTCTTTGAACTTCATCTGCATCTAATTTCCTTTTCTTCATTAAAAGGAAGTTATAATGTACAACGAAAAACTTCACTCCGCCAAATAGAACTGAAATTCTAGCTAACAGAATAACAGATGTATGAAAACAAATCAGAGTCACTACTGTACTTGCAAAACAACTATGGGAAAAGAGGAATCACTCAAAAATTTCAAACGTGTGTGAATAGCCTGTTGCAATCTATCTAGAAAATAATTAATCACAGCAACCACATTAGAATAAAACAGACACAGAAATGGGGAACTAAACCTCCACAATTTTGCTTCCATGAATTTAGAGCTAGGGGAAGAAAAAATAGTCATAAAATAGATGATGATTTCATTTACTAGATTCTTTTGAAATATTCCATAACAGGAACTAGCAAACTATGGCCGAAAGGCCAGATCAGCTCATCTGTTTCATAAGATGCCTGGCAAGCTAAAACAAATTTTTTACATTGTTACATAGCTGAAAAAAATTTAAAGAAAAATATATTATCAACACATGAAATTCAAATTCTAGTGTATATGGTATGTTGAACACAGCCATGCCCGTTTGTTTATATGTCTATGGCCGCCTTTGGGTTACAATGGCAGAGTTGAGTAGTGTAACTGTATAGCCCCTAAAGCCTAAAATAATTACTATCTGACCCTTTACAGAAAAAAATTGCCAACCTCTGTCTTATATAAATCAAATTAGGACCTGGTAACGAATGGAAGATTGTGCAAGTATTCAGGCCAGGGGAAGACAAACTTGGGTTCAATTCCCAATTCTAGCATTTACTCGACTATGAAACTGAGCAAGCAATTTAACCCCAGGGCCTCCAGGCTCCAAGTCTCCCCTTTCTCGGGGGCAGCAAAAGCTGAAATCAGCCAATATTCTGCTCATCAAGCTGTGTAGCATGCTGAGGGTTGGATCCACCTACTAGCAGAAGCATCTTCTAATGTGTTTGCATCAATGTGCACTAAAGATTGGAGGTGGCTCTCTGTTCCTCAGTTTTCTCATCTGTAAAATTCAGGTAATAGTAATAGCCTCCTCTTGAGTGGTAAGAATTAAATGAAATCATGAAGTGCTGAGCACATGTGTCTGGCACTTAATTAGTGCTTATAAAATTTGTTCTTAGTATTATTATTCTAAAAGAATCAGAAGAGCAGTGGCTCCAAGGGGGGAAAAAATACATCTTTCACTGAATGTTTTAAAGCGGACACACATTTAGATCTTCTGAGACAGACGAAAAGAATGGACGGCCTAAGTCTAAACCCTCCTCAGATTCTAGTTAGTCTTAAATCTTTTAAGTCCAAACCTTAGTTTCCCTACTTTTAAACTGAATATGCCGGTACTGTCATTCATTCCTTTAACAAATAATTTTGGAGCACCTGCCTCGTGTAAGGACCAGGCACTGAGAGGGAGGCGATGAGCAAGGCACAGACTGCAGAGAGAGGCCGAGAAGTAAACAGGAAATGACAACCCAGTGACATAAGTGCCTTAGTAAGAACGAGCCCGGATGCTCTTGGAGAACAGAGGAGGTTCCTTATTTGTGAGATTTCCACAAGGATTAATCAATTGCTAAATAATGGTGTTTCATTTTGTTTTGCTTTTCAAATGCCTGTGAAGAGCCAAAAGTATCATCCAAGAATGAATAAGATTACTAACTTCGTCTCTCCTAATTATCACATCCAAATATGCCTGAAAGGCTAGGTATCACATAAATACAAGGGCGGTATTTATCATAATATTATCCACTGTCTTCTTCTATTCTGAATAGAGGTGTAATGCACACATCTGCAGGTACTTTCTCATCAGCTCCATTCTCACTTTCTACTTCTATAAAATGGTGATATTACTACCACACACCAGACATATTTGCATTTAAATCAATATAATGGTTAAATCTAATTAGAAAAAAAGAATTATCCCGTGGTTATGTAAGTCAAATAATTATACTGTACACCTTAAACTTATACAGTGCTGTATGTCAATTATATCTCAATAAAACTGGAAGGAAAATAAAAACTCTAGCCCTTTGTCTCAGCAGAGTTGAGTTCAGTCTCTCATGAAAGTGGAAGATTTTCTTCCCTTCATTCATTTTAACACTGTGTACTGAAGTTTAGGAACCACAGACCTGTAGGATGAACTCTAAGCTCTTTTTTTTTTTTTTTGGCCATGGATAATTTGATCTAAATTTTCTCTTTCCAAGCTTTCCTTCCACTATTTTTACCCCAACCAAATATATCTACTTTCAATTTTTTTAATTCAGTTTTTATTAAAGTATAATTGCTTTACAATATTCTGTTCAAGTATACACTATAGTGATTCAGTATTTTTGCAGATTATATTCCTTTAAAGGTTTTATAAGATAATGGGTATAGCTCCCTGTGCTATACAGTAAATACTTGTTGCTTATATCTGGTTTATATCTGTTAATCCTGTATCCCTAATTTGTCCCTCCTCCCTTCAATTTCTGTTTGCTATTTATCTGTAAAATGGTCCCCCCTCCTCTCTCTTTGCCTAAGACCTGCTCTCATTTCAAGACCCAGTTTATCTCGGTTCCTCCATAAATACAAAACATTTCTCTAGCTTTCCTTCCCTTCTTGCTCTACCTACTAAAAGCTCCTTTTTTTTTCATTAAAAATCCTGTGGAATTTGGTTGACTTTTTCATTCCATACAACAGCTCCCAAATGTGCACCTCCAATCCAGACCTCTTTCTAGAACTTCAGACTTGTGTATTCAACAGCCTTTCTGACACTCCCACTGAGATGAAAAATGGACATCTTTCACTCAACATTTCCAAAACAGACCTCCTCATCTTTTTCAAAAAAGGTCTCTACCTGATGACAACTCATCTTTCTAGTTGCTCAGGTGAAAAAGCCTGGAACTGTCCTTATTGTCTTTCTCTCACACCCGTATCTACTCTGTCTAGGTATCCGGTAGACTCCACCTTTAAAATATATTCAAATCTAACCACTTCCCACCATCTCCCTTGCTATCTGCCCAGTGGAGCCACCATCCCCTCTCCTAGATTACTGAACTAGCCACAGAATTGGTCTCCAGGTCTCCACTTTGGCCCCTACCTGCAAAGTCTATTTTTGCACAGCAGTCAGAATGATCCTTTTAAAACACAGTCACACCGTGTCACCTTCAGTGGCTCCTGTTTCACTTAGAAAAACACTCAGAATCTTACAATGACTTACAAAACTCTCCATGATCTCTCCCCTCCCTCCATGCTCTCCTACTCATCTCAGGCCTCCTCCCCCATCTACCTCCACTCTGCACACTGGCTGCCTTGCTCCTCTTTAAACCAGCCACATACACTCCCATCTTAGGCTCTGTTCGAGCTGCTCCCTCCGCAAGAACACTCTTCCCTTGCATGGTCTTCAGGGCTCACTCCCTCACCTTCCTCAAGGCTTTGCTTAAATCTCTTCTCAAGGGAAAATATTCAGATGCCTTATTTAATATAACAACGTGCCGCCAAACTTTCTCTCCATCTCTGACACAACTGATGTTCCTTTTTCTGAAATCACCTTACTCTTAAAACCACCTCGAGTCACGTTATGGTCCCCTTAGAACTAGCAAGACCTAGAAAGACTTCCTCTTTCCAGGAAGCAAACAACCTGTACATTCCAAATGAGTCATTAAGCTTCAGCATCCCTGCACACAGAAACTGTGCATGGTTATAGGATGCAGACAAAGATTTGTTTTCTGCTTCTGTGAAAGAGAGGTGAAAAAAGACAGCTGGAGGTACAGAATAGGAAGGAGGATGGAGAAAGAACATTATTTCAGTGAGCAAAACACTGAGATACCATATACCACAAATGTCTGTAATCTCAACCACATCCTGAGGAACCAGGAAACTTACACATTACAACATCCACAAAACCTATAAATTGCAACATGAATTGAAGATAAAAAGGGGAAAAAAACCAACTAGCTATTTTCAAAATAAAAACAGGCATTGTTAAAGAGTTATCCAGGGAATTCAATAGTGACCCAAGAGTCCATATCGATGCTTGTTTTCCCTGCAATGTTTTCTTACAACAAGAAACAAACTATCTCTCTACAGATAATATTGAGTTGCTTTGTTTTGTTTGCTGGAGGAAGGATGTCTCTCAAATTAAAATATAAAACCATAAAATCATGAGATGGAGGTGGCGCCTTCAAGATGGCGGAAGAGTAAGACGCGGAGATCACCTTCCTCCCCACAAATACATCAGAAATACATCTACACGTGGAACAACTCCTACAGAACACCTACTGAAGGCTGGCAGAAGACCTCAGACCTCCCAAAAGGCAAGAAACTCCCCATGTACCTGGGTAGGGCAAAAGAAAAAAGGAAAAACAGAGAAAAAGAATAGGGATGGAAACTGCCCCTCTGGGAGGGAGCTGTGAAGGAGGAAACGTTTCCACACACTAGGAAACCCCTTCACTGGCAGAGACGGGGGGGGGGGGTGGTGGCAAGGGGGAAGCTTCGGAGCCACGGAGGAGAGCGCAGCAAAAGGGGTGCAGAGGGCAAAGCAGAGAGATTCCTGCACAGAGGATCGGTGCTGACCAGCACTCACCAGCCCGAGAGGCTTGTATGCTCAGCCGCCGGGATGGGTGGGGGATGGGAGCTGAGGCTTCGGCTTCAGAGGTCAGATCCCAGGGAGAGGACTGAGGTTGGCTGCGTGAACACTGCCTGAAGGGGGCTAGTGCACCACAGCTAGCCAGGACGGAGTCCAGAAAAAAATCTGGACCTGCCTAAGAGGCAGGAGACCATTGTTTTCGGGTGCGCGAGGAGAGGGGCTTCAGAGCACCAGCTAAACGAGCTCCAGAGAAGAGCACGAGCCACAGCTATCAGCGTGGATGCCAGAGACGGGCATGAAATGCTAAGACTGCTGCTGCAGCCACCAAGAAGCCTGCGTGCAAGCACAGGTCACTATCCACACCTCCCCTCCCAGGAGCCTGTGCAGCCCGCCACTGCCAGGGTCCCGGGATCCAGGGACAACTTCCCCGGGAGAACGCACGACGCGCCTCAGGCTGGTGCAACGTCACGCCGGCTTCTGCCACCGCAAGCTCGCCCCGCAACCGTACCCCTCCCTCTCCCCAGCCTCAGTGAGCCAGAGCCCCAGAATCAGCTGCTACTTTAACCCCGTCCTGTCTGGGCGAAGAACAGATGACCTCAGGTGACCTACACGCAGAGGCGGGTCCAAATCCGGAGCTGAACCCCAGGAGCTGTGAGAACAAAGAAGAGAAAGGGAAATCTCTCCCAGCAGCCTCAGGAGCAGCGGATTAAATCTCCACAATCAACGAGATGTAGCCTGCATCTGTGGAATACCTTAATAGACAATGAATCATCCCAAATTGAGGAGGTGGACTTTGGGAGCAACTGTAGACTTGGGGTTTGCTTTCTGCATCTAATTTGTTTCTGGTGTTACCTTTATCTTAGTTTTTTATTTAGACATTATTATCACTGGAAGATTTGTTTATTAATTTGGTTGCTCTCTCTCTTTTTTTAAATATATATATATATTTTTTCCTTTTTATTTTTTTGTGAGTATGTATATGTATGCTTCTTTGTGATTTTGTCTGTGTAGATTTGCTTTTGTCATTTATCTTAGGGTTCTGTCTGTCCATTTTTTGAGGGTTTTTTTGTTTATTTTTTAGAATAGTTTTTAGTGCTTGTTATCATTGGTGGAATTGTTTTTTCGTTTAGTTGCTCTCTTCTTTCTTTTTTTAATTATTTTTTATTTTTACTTTTAATAATTTTTTATTTCAATAACTTTATTTTATAGTTTTTCTTTCTTTTTTTTTTTGCAGTACATGGGCCTCTCACTGCTGTGACCTCTCCCGCTGCGGAGCACAGGCTCCGGACACACAGGCTCAGTGGCCATGGCTCACGGGGCCAGCTGCTCCACGGCATGTGGGATCTTCCTGGACCGGGGCACGAACCCATGTCCCCTGCGTTGGCAGGCGGACTCCCAACCACTGTGCCACCAGGGAAGCCCTCTTTCTTTGTTTTTCTACCTTTTCTTCTGAACCGTGTGGCTAACAGGATCTTGGTGCTCTGGCCAGGTGTCAGGCCTGAGCCTCTGAGGTGACAGAGCCAAGTTCAGAACATTGGTCCACTAGAGACCTCCTGGCCCCACATAATACCAAACAGTGAAAGCTCTCCCAGAGATCTCCATGTCCACGCTAAGACCCAGCTCCACTCAACGACCGGCAAGCTACAATGCTGGACACCGCATGACACACAATTAGAAAGACAGGAACACAACCACACCCATTAGCAGAGAGGCTGCCTAAAATCATACTAAGGTCACAGACACCCCAAAACACACCACCGGATGCGGTCCTGCCCACCAGAAAGACAAGATCCAGCCTCATCCACCACAACACAGGCACCAGTCCCCTCCACTAGGAAGCCTACACAACCCACTGAACCAGCCATAGCCACGGGAAGCAGACAACATAAACAACAGGAACTATGAACCTGCAGCCTGCAAAAAGGAGACCCTAAACACAGTAAGTTAAGCAAAACGAGAAGACATATAAATACACAGCAAATGAAGAAGCAGGTAAAAACCCACCAGACCAAACAAATGAAGAGGAAATAGGCTGTCTACCTGAAAAAGAATTCAGAGCAATGATAGTAAAGATGATCCAAAATCTTGGAAATAGAATGGAGAAAATACAAGAAACATTTCCCAAGGAACTAGAAGAACTAAAGAGCAAACAAACAAGGATGAACAACACAAAAAATGAAATTTAAAATTCTCTAGAAGGAACCATTAGCAGAATAACTGAGGCAGAAGAACAGATAAGTGACCTGGAAGATAAAACAGTGAAAATAATTACAGTAGAGCAAAATAAAGAAAAAGAATGAAAAGAATTGAGGACAGTCTCAGAGACCTCTGGGACAACATTTAACTCACCAGCATTCGAATTACAGGGGTCCCAGAAGAAGAAGAGAAAAAAGAGAGACTGAGAAAATAGTTGAAGATTATAGTTGAAAACTTCCCTAAGATGGGAAAGGAAATATTCAATCAAGTCCAGGAAGTGCAGAGAGTCCCATACAGGATAAATCCAAGGAGAAACACACCAAGACATGTATTAATAAAACTATTAGACATTAAATACAAAGAAAAAATATTAAAAGCAGCAAGGGAAAAGCAACAAATAACATATAAGGGAATCCCCATAATGTTAACAGCTGATCTTTCAGCAGAAACTCTGCAAGCCAGAAGGGAGTGGCAGGACATATTTAAAGTGATGAAAGGGAAAACCTACAATCAAGATTACTCTACCCAGCAAGGATCTCATTCAGATTTGATGGAGAAATTAAAAGCTTTACAGACAAGCAAAAGCTAAGAGAATTCAGCACCACCAAACCAGCTTTACAACAAATGCTAAAGGAACTTCTCTAGGCAGGAAACACAAGAGGAGGAAAAGACTTACAATAACAAACCCAGAACAATTAAGAAAATGGTAATAGGAACATACATATCAATAACTACCTTAAATGTAAATGGATTAACTGCTCCAACCAAAAGACAAAGACTGGCTGAATGGATACAAAAACAAGACCCATATATATGCTGTTTAAAAGAGACCCATTTCAGACCTAGGGACACATACAGACTGAAAGTGAGGGGATGGAAAAAGATATTCCATGCAAATCGAAATCAAAAGAAAGCTGGAGTAGCAATTCTCATATCAGAAAGAATAGACTTTAAAATAAAGAGTATTATAAGAGACAAAGAAGGACACTACATAATGATCAAGGGATCAATCCAAGAAGAAGATATAACAATTATAAATCTATATGCACCCAACATAGGAGCACCTCAATACATAAGGCAAATGCTAACACATATAAAAGAGGAAATCGACAGTAACACAGTAATAGTGGGGGACTTTATCACCTCACTTACACTGATGGACAGATCATCCATACTGAAAATTAATACGAAAACACAAGCTTTAAATGACACAGTAGAACAGATAGATTTAATTGATATTTATACGACATTTCATTTGAAGACAGCAAATTACACTTTCTTCTCAAGTGCTCATGGAATATTCTCCAGTATAGATCATATCTTGGGTCACAAATCAAGCCTTTGTAAATTTAAGAAAGTTGAAATCATATCAAGTATGTTTTCCGACCACAACACTATGAGACAAGATATCAATTACAGGTAAAAAACTATAAAAAATACAAACACATGGAGCCTAAACAATACACTACCAAATATCCAAGAGATCACTGAAGAAGTCAAAGAGGGGATCAAAAAATACCTAGAAACAAATGACAGAGAAAACAAGATGACCCAAAACCTATGGGATGCAGCAAAAGCAGTTCTAAATGGTAAGTTTATACCAATACAATCTTACCTCAAGAAACAACTCAAATAAACAAACTAACCTTACACCTAAAGCAATTAGAGAAAGAAGAACAAAAAAGCCCCAAAGATAGCAGCAAAGATCAGAGCAGAAATAAATGAAAATGAAATGACAGAAAAGATAGTAAAGATCAATAAAACTAAAAGCTGGTTTTTTAAGAAGATAAACAAAATTGATAAACCATTAGCCAGACTCATCAAGAAAAAAACGGAGAAGACTCAAATCAATAGAATTAGAAATGAAAAAGGAGAAGTAACAACTGATACTGCAGAAATACAAAGGATCATGAGAGATTACTACAACCAACTACATGCCAATAAAATGGACAAACTGGAAGAAATGGACAAATTCTTAGAAAAGCACAACCTTCCAAGACTGAACCAGGAAGAAATAGAAAATATAAACAGACCAATCACAAGCACTGAAATTGAAACTGTTATTGAAAATCTTCCAACAAAAGCCCAGGACCAGATGAGTTCACAGCGAATTCTATTAAACATTTAGAGAAGAGCTAACACCTATCCTTCTCAAACTCTTCCAAAATATAGCAGACAGCAGAACACTCCCAAACTCATTCTACGAGGCCACCATCACCCTGATACCAAAACCAAAGATGACACAAAGAAAGAAAACTACAGACCAATATCACTGATGAACACAGATGCAAAACTCCTCAACAAAATACTAGCAAACAGAATCCAACAGCACATTAAAAGGATCATACACCATGATCAAGTGGGGTTTATCCCAGGAATGCAAGAATTCTTCAATATATGCAAATCAATCAATGTGATACACCATATTAACAAATTGAAGGATAAAAACCATATGATCATCTCAAGAGATTCACAAAAAGCTTTCAACAAAATTCAACATCCATTTATGATTTAAAACCCTCCAGAAAGTAGACATAGAGGGAACTTACCTCAACATAATAAAGGTCATATATGACAAGCCCACAGACAACATCATTCTCAATGGTTAAAAACTGAAACCTTTTCCACTAAGACCAGGAAGTAGAGAAGGTTGCCCACTCTCACAACTATTATTCAACATAGTTTTGGAAGCTTTAGCCACAGCAATCAGAGAAGAAAAGAAATAAAAGGAATCCAAATCATAAAAGAAGTAAAACTGTCATTGTTTGCAGATGACATGACACTATATATAGAGAATCCTAAAGATGCTACCAGAAAACTACTAGAGCTAATCAATGAATTTGGTAAAGGAGCAGGATACAAAATTCATGCACAGAAATCTGCATTCCTATACACTAATGATGAAAAATCTGAAAGAGAAGTTAAAGAAACACTCCCATTTACCACTGCAACAAAAAGAATAAAATACCTAGGAATAAATCTACCTAAGAAGACAAACGACCTGTATGCAGAAAACTATAAGACACTGATGAAAGAAATTAAAGATGATACAAACAGATGGAGCGATATACCATGTTCTTGGATTGGAAGAATCAACATTGTGAAAATGACTCTACTACCCAAAGCAATCTACAGATTCAATGCAATCCCTATCAAACTACCACTGGCGTTTTTCATAGGACTACAACAAAAATTTTCACAATTTGTGTGGAAACATAAAAGACCCCAAATAGCCAAAGCAGTCTTGAGAACGAAAAATGGAACTGGAGGATTCAGGCTCCCTGACTTCAGACTATACTATAAAGCTACAATCATCAAGACAGTACAGTACTGGCACAAAAACAAAAATATAGATCAATGGAACAAGATAGAAAGCCCAGAGATAAACCCATGCACATATGGTCACCTTATCTTTGACAAAGGAGGCAAGAATATACATTGGAGAAAAGACAGCCTCTTCAATAAGTGGTGCTGGGAAAACTGGACAGCTACATGTAAAAGAATGAAATTAGAACACTCTCTAACACCATACACAAAAATAAACTCCAAACGGATTAAAGACCGAAATGTAAGGCCAGGCACTATAAAACTCTTAGAGGGAAACCTAGGCAGAACATTCTATAAGATAAATCACAGCAAGGTCCTTTATGACCCACCTCCTAGAGAAATGGAAATAAAAACAAAAATAAACAAATGGGAACTAATCAAACTTAAAATCTTTTGCACAGCAAAGGAAACCATAAACAAGAGGAAAAGACAAGCTTCAGAATGGGAGAAAATATTTGCAAATGAAGCAACTGACAAAGGATTAATCTCCAAAATATACAAGCAGCTCATGCAGCTCAATATCAAAAAAAGCAAACAACCCAATCCAACAATGGGTGGAAGATCTAAATCGACATTTCTCCAAAGATTGCCAACAAACCCATGAAATGATGCTCAACATCACTAATCATTAGAGAAATGCAAATCAAATCTACAATGATGTATTACCTCACACTGGTCAGAATGGCCAACATCAAAAAGTATACAAACAATAAATGCTGGAGAGGGTGTGGAGAAATGGGAACCCGCTTGCATTGTTGGTGGGAATGTAAATTGATACAGTCATTATGGAGAACAATATGGAGGTTCCTTAAAAAACTAAAAATAGAACTACCATATGATCCAGCAATCCCACTACTGGGTATATACCCTGAGGAAACCATAATTCAAAAAGAGTCATGTACCAGAATGTTCATTGCAGCACTATTTACAATAGCCAGGACATGGAAGCAACCTAAGTGTCCATTGACAGATGAATGGATAAAGAAGATACGGCACATATATACAATGGAATGTTACTCATCCATAAAAAGAAACGAATTTGAGTTATTTGTAGTGAGGTGGATGGATTTAGAGACTGTCATACAGCGTGAAGTAAGTCAGAAAGAGAAAAATAAGTACCATGTGCTAACACATATATATGGGATCTAAAAAAAAAAAAATGGTTCTGACAAACCTAGGGGCAGGACAGGAATAAAGACTCAGAGGTAGAGAATGGACTTGAGGACACGGGGTGGGAAAGGGTAAGCTGGGATGAAGTGAGAGAGTGGCATGGTCATATATACACTACCAAATGTAAAATAGATAGCTAGAGGGTAGCAGCTGCATAGCACAGGGAGATCAGCTCTGTACTTTGTGTCCACCTAGAGAGGTGGGATAGGGAGGGTGGGAGGGAGATGCAAGAGGGAGGAGATATGGGGATATATGTATATGTATAGCTGGTTCACTTTGTTATATAGCAGAAACTAACATACCATTGTAAAGCCTTTATACTTCAATAAAGATGTTAAAAAAAAAATCATGAGATGTGAGAAAATGTTTAGGTTTGGGATTTTGGTCTTTTGAAGGGGAGGACTTTTTTTTTTTTTGCATTGATTTATATATTTTTAACAAAGAAAATGCACTCATAAGAATATCAGCCATGTGATCAGTTCCTTTTAGTGCTTTGTGTTTTCATGTTCAACAATCTAATGTCAAGATAAACCAAAAAAATTATAAGGAAAACACTCTCTTATCAATGGAACTTATATATCCAAATATTGCATCTTAGGTAATGCAAATCAACCATCTTAACTAAATTATAGTTTCAGTGTAGTTTCAAACCAAGATATTATAAAGTTCTCAGAATCAAGTTCCTTACTCTTGAGAAAGCACCAACATTAAAAGGGACAAAATAATAAGCTCACTCATTAAGATGCACTAATAATTTAAAAAACATGATAAATGTCTTAGATACTATAATGCAACCTTCATTAACAGAAAGACATTATTTCCTTTACATAGTTAATGTTTTAAGAAAAAAATGTTTCATTTGGAAATCATTTTCCTACCTTATTCTAATATTTAAATATGACTTCAATTTTATAAATATCAAAATATAATGTATACTCTTTAAAATCCCTTTAAAGGAGACTAAAGGAAAAAACAAAACAACCTACAATAACTTCTATACAAACATTTTCTTGTAGTGGTCTCCAGTGTTACTATTTGTACTTTCTTTACTGTAGGATGCAACAATATTGAAGGTCCATAAATTATTTCTGGAGAGAGTTATTTTTTAAAAAGTAACTTTATGTGAACAGTGACTTACACATTCTGTGGCTGTGACTATTAGTGAGCCTGAGATGACAGAATTTCCTCCATTAAAGCTCACTGAAACATCAAGAGTTCTGAAAGAAAATGCAGAAACAATAATTAAGAGTAATTAAAAACTGGAGTTTTGTGGAAAATTTTTCTTTCCTTAAATTATTCAGAATTAGCCAGAGAGTCTACTTTAAAAGTCAAAGCATTTGATCGGTTATCTTAGCGTTTTTCTTTCTTAGTTCTAGTAGCCAGAGGCAAATTCCTTAAGTGATCTAATTGTTCCTAAAAGAAGCATTAATGTCAATAGAAACATGAAGAAATTCCTGTTGTTGTCATTTTTCCAGTTTAAAGTAATACATTTTTAGGAAAAGAATTAAATTAAAAAATTCCTTAATCCAGAAAAATGCTGAGATTGTTTCATGTTCACAAAAACCTAAAATGGGGAAAATACTTCCATCCGACTCAGCTTTTCCCTGTCTCTAGACATTACCATTATCACAAGATCATTGTTTAAGAATATAAAAATGGAAATAGAAACTGGGCATAGAGGGAAGTTACCTCAACATAATAAAAGGCATATATGACAAACCCACAGCCAACATCATTCTCAATGGTGAAAAACTGAAAGCATTTCCTCTAAGATCAGGAACAAGACAAGGGTGCCCACTCTTACCAGTATTATTCAACATAGTTTTGGAAGTTTTAGCCATGGCAATCAGAGAAGAAAAAGAAATAAAAGGAATACAAATTGGAAAAGGATTAAAACAGTCACTGTTTGCAGATGACATGATACTATACATAGAGAATCCTAAAGAGGCCACCAGAAAGCTACTAGAACTAATAAATGAATTTGGTAAAGTAGGAGAATACAAAGTTAATGCAGAGAAATCTCTTGGATTCCTATACACTAATGATGAAAAATCAGAAAGACAAATTAAGGGAACAGATTTGCCACTGCAACAAAAAGGATAAAATACCTAGGAATAAATCTACCTAAGAAGGCAAAAGACCTGTATACAGAAAATTATAAGACACTGATGAAAGAAATCAAAGATGATACAAACAGATGGACAGATATACCATGTTCTTGGATGAGAAGAATCAACATTGTGAAAATGACTATACTACCCAAAGCAATCTACAGATTCAGTGCAATCCCTATCAAATTACCAATGGCATTTTTCACAGAACTAGAGCAAAAAAATTTCCAATGTGTATGGAAACACAAGATACCCTGAATAGCCAAAGCAACCTTGAGAAAGAAAAACGGAGCTGGAGGAATCAGGTTCCCAGACTTCAGACTATACTACAAAGCTCCAGACTTCAGACTATACTACAAAGCTACGGTAATCAAGACAGTATGGTACTGGCACAAAAAGAGAAATACAGATCAATGGAACAAGATAGAAAACCCAGAGATAAACCCATGCACATATGGTCACCTTATCTTTGACAAAGGAGGCAAGAATATACATTGGAGAAAAGACAGCCTCTTCAATAAGTGGTGCTGGGAAAACTGGACAGCTACATGTAAAAGAATGAAATTAGAACACTCCCTAACACCATACACAAAAATAAGCTCAAAATGGAATTAAAGACCTAAATATAAGGCCAGAAACTATAAAACTCTTAGAGGAAAACATAGGCAGAACACTCTATGAGACAAATCAAAGCAGGATCCTTTTTGATCCACCTCCTAGAGAAATGGAAATAAAATCAAAAATAAACAAATGGGAACTAATGAAACTTAAAATCTTTAGCACAGCAAAGGAAACCATAAACAAGATGAAAGGACAACCTTCAGAATGGGGGAAAATATTTGCAAATGAAGCAACTGACAAAGAATTAATCTCCAAAATATACAAGCAGCTCATGCAGATCAATACCAAAAAAACAAACAACCCAATCCAAAAATGGGCAGAAGACCTAAACAGAGATTTCTCCAAAGAAGATATAGATTGCCCACAAACATATGAAAGGATGCTCAACATCACTAATCATTAGAGAAATGAAAATCAAAACCATAATGAGGTATCACCTCACACCAGTCAGAATGGCCATCATCAAAAAATCTACAAACAATAAATGCTGGAGAGGGCGTGGAGAAAAGGGAAGCTCTTGCACTGTTGGTGGGAATGTAAATTGATACAGCCACTATGGAGAACAGTATGGAGGTTCCTTAAAAAACTAAAAATAGAACTACCATACGAGCCAGCATCCCACTACTAGGCATATACCCTGAGAAAACCATAACTCAAAAAGAGTCAGGTACCACAATGTTCATTGCAGCTCTATTTACAATAGCCAGGACATGGAAGCAACCTAAGTGTCCATTAACAGATGAATGGAGAAAGAAGATGTGGCACATATGTACAATGGAATATTACTCAGCCATAAAAAGAAACAAAATTGAGTTATTTGTAGTGAGGTGGATGGACCTAGAGTCTGTCATACAGAGTGAAGTAAGTCAGAAAGAGAAAAACAAATACCATATGCTAACACATATATATGGGATCTAAAACAAACGGTACTGATGAACCTGGTGGCAGGGCAGGAATAAAAACATAGATGTAGAGAATGGAGTTGAGGACACAGAGAGGGGAAGGGGAAGCTGGGACAAAGCGAGAGAGTAGCATTGACATATATACACTACCAAATGTAAAATGCATGGTTAGTGGGAAGCTGCTACACAGCACAGGGAGATCATCTCAATGCTTTGTGATGACCTAAAGGGGTGGGATAGGGAGGGTGGGAGGGAGCCTCAAGAGGGAGGGGGTATGGGGATATGTGTATACATATAGCTGATTCACTCTGTTGTACAGCAGAAACTAACACAACATTGTAAAGCAATTATACTCCAATAAAGATATTAAAAAAATAGTTATTACAAGATGCAAACTATAATATATAAAATGGATAAACAATAAGGTCTTAATGTATAGCACAGGGAACTATATTCAATATCCTGTGATAAACCTTAATGGAAAAGAATATGGAAAATAATGTATATATGTATAACTGAATCACTTTTCTATACACCAGAAACTAACACAATATTGTAAATCAACTATACTTCAATGAAATAAAATTTTTTAAAAAATGGAAATAACAAACCATTGAAAGATAAAATATAGAGAAAGTGATCATGAAAGACAGAGTAAACTAAATGAAAAAAAAAAGGAATGCAATTTACATATTTGTAGGCATTTGTTGTAAATGTTCAGGATTTTAAAATATCCTGACAAAGGTAGAACAAAAGGAGAATAATTTTTGTCCATTGCTAAGAAATATAGCTCTCATTCTGAAAATATGATTTCAACTAATAATACAATTAAAATATTTACAATTTCATTGATTCAGATTCTAATAATTTATCATTTGGGATCAGTAGGTGATTTTTTTTTCATAGCTCTAAGAAGATATCAAAGAGAAAAAGATGACAAGAAGTTTTTAAAGTATTGAGGAAACAACTCTTTTCCAAAAGAGTTTATGAAGTATATTACCACAGAATAATCAGTATACCAACAAAACAAAGCTATCCATTTATTAATGTGGAAGCAGTAGGCAGCATTTTGTTAATCTAGCGTCTATAGAACACCATGCTCCAATGCTCACAAAATATTCTAAATTCCAAGAATTAAAAGCCAGAAACTTTGCCTTAATTACTCTAAATTTAGACGATTTCTTCTCTATGCCTTGAGTTGTGTGCCAAATACTATTAGCTATTGAGAGTTAGGATAAAATGGAAGCAATCTCAAGCCACTGGTAAGATTTTCAGTAATGATGCTAGGGAGAGGAGATGAGAAATATTATTCAGTCCCTACCATGGGCCAGATGCTATCCTGGACACTTTATGGATATTATCTCATCTAATTCTTAAAAGAACTCTTAAAGTAAGTAGTTTCACAGTTTTACAGCTGGGGTACATAGGTCCCAAAATGTTAATTACCTTGCCCAAAGTGGTAAAGCTAGGATTCTCACAAATTCTGAATTCTTTCCATCATACCACACAGGCTTGAAGAAATGAAAGTTCTTAATGTGTATTTTTCCCTCAATGTGATATTTAGTTTGGATTCTTACAGGGCTAGAACCCCTAGGAAAGACAGGACTAGCAAACTTCTAGCTGAACTCTTCTTCAAAATTCAGGATTACTCCTATTAAAAATATTCCTTGTAAAATATTCCCTTTAAAACATTTTGTTAAAAAAAAAAAAGTTTAGCTAAATCCAGAAAAGAACAAGAACTTGGGGTACTTATATCAAATTAACTAAACTTCTGAACTATTCCAACACAGAATGCCAAGTGGCTTATTTAAGAAAGAAAACTTAAACCTACTTGCTTTTTCTGCAGAACTCAGTGCCTTGTTTTGCTTTGTTTTTTTGGAAGATTAAGCATAGTTCAATCCAAAAATAATGTTTCCTAGATCCTAATTCCTCCACTTTAAAGCATGTACCAGAAAGCATATGACACAGAAAGCATGGTTTTGGTTTGTGGGGGAAGTTTACTGGATTCATAATAATGTATGATTGTTGCAGGTAATCTTATTGATTCAACTTTAAAGGGATCAGTAGACATTGACCAAAGTTGTTTATAATCTGGCACGTAGAACTCACCAGAAATGAACCAGTTCTCTAATTAATGAAGGAAACATTTAATGCTTATCCAAATGGAATAAGAACAGAAGATGTATTTTATAACAAAATTCACTCTTTTCTATAGTTTCCCATAGCATGCTGATGAGGTCTTGTAGGCAACCAAACCAATTTGCACATTATTCTTAAAATCTCAGTCTAGTATAATGTAGCTGGTGTCTGATCAAACTGAGTTAGTCTCCACAGACATGGAAAGCCACCGGATGATTCTTCTGACACATGGATTCAGTTGAAACAATATAATATTCACCTTCCTGAGAGCAGTAGTAGCACGATCAAACCACTACCAGAAACAACAGTACTCATAATAACAGTGTTTATCGATTCCTTACTATGTTTTGTTTTTGTTTTTGTTTTTTTTTTGCAGTACGCGGGCCTCTCACTGCTGTGGCCTCTCCCACAGTGGAGTTACAGGCTCCGGACGCGCAGGCCCAGCGGCCATGGCTCACGGGCCCAGCCGCTCCGCGGCATGTGGGATCCTCTCGGACCGGGGCACGAACCCGTGTCCCCTGCATCGGCAGGCGGATTCCCAACCACTGCGCCACTAGGGAAGCCCCGATTCCTTACTATTAGCTAAACACATTAACACATCTTCTCACTTAATTCTCACAACAACCCACTGAGGGCGGCTATAGCATTATCTCCATTTTCCAAATAAAGGACCTGAAGCTTAAAAAGGTAACTTACCCAAATATTGGACTTCTCTGGCTCTGTAGTCAAAGTGCTTTCACTTCTACTGCATACCACCTTCATTCTCAATAAGTGCTTTAGGGTCTTACATCTAAATTTCACTCACTGGTGAGAGCTTTGTCTCACTTCTCCAGTATCACTCTTCCAATTTCTTACTATATTCACATATTTCTCATAGTTATAATGGCATTTACTATATGATATTTATTTGTGAACATATGTGTATATTTTTATATGTATATATATTTGCTAGGAAATTTTTTCAGAAGTGTTGCAAACATGAAAACACACTCTAAAAGTTATTTCTGCTTTTAAATTTTGTTGTTTCTTTAGAAAAAATTTTGAAACTATTGGTATGATACTGGCACTGCTATGAGCTGATACTTTTGTCCAAAGTCTGCTACTCCATTGCTGGCAAACAGATTGATAAAACCCATCTCACCCTCTAACCCAGACTCAATACCTTGACCTTTCTTTGCCCCAAGACTCCAATATACGTATATCATGTTTTGTCATATTTTATGTAACTTGCGCTAGTATCTATGGATTTCTCATTCTGATTGCTATATAACTTTTATTGCTGGTTAGTATATTTAGGACAGTAGAACTCATACTCTCAGTTACAGAAACTTTATTATGGGCAAAAATGTATTAAAGCCATATTGTTTTCACATAATTCCATAAAGGAGAGGTGAGTAAAGAGTTTATCTTTATCTGTCCCAAGAATAAAATAAAATTGAAAAAGGGGATAATAGATTCAGCCCACGTGTTGGGGAATCAGGAGTTATAGGTTTGAACCCTAGTCACTACCCTCTCAATCTTGCATTCTTCAATGTGTAAAAGGGGGATAACTGTACCTATTTCAGAGTTGCTTTGGGGAGGAGAGCTTGATAAAATAATGTACATAAAATGTCCAACACAGTGCCTGGAACACAGCGGGTACTCTGTAAATTACTGTAACATCTGACTATTTGTCTAAAAAAATTATTCAGCTATCAAGGTACTTTTATATAAACATTTTAGATCCAAATTAAAAAACAGCACAGATAATATAGAAGAATGTATTGCAGCAAAGAAATAATTGCCTAATACTTTTTTGTTTACTTTGAAGAATTTCTCTTCTACTTAATTCCATATAAAAAGAGAGAGAGCTAAATTGTTCCAAAAATGCCTAGTATAACATATAATGGCATGCAAGTTCATGTAAAGAAAATTTTCAAAGCTATTTCCTTCCTGTTACAAAATGTTATCTTGATAAAACCCAGCACTGCAACTATGTTGAGCTGTGTGCTTGAACCTAACACTTAAAACTGTGCTCCAAATTGGTTTCTGAATGTTGGCCAGTAAGTTCAATCAATCACTCAGTCTATTACTCCAATATTTATAAATTGCCTACAATAGGCCAACCTAGGCTGTGCTTGGTAATAGGGCTGCAATAACAAATGAAACACAGCATTACAATGTAATTGAAAGGAAGCCACATGAACAATTACAATAAAATGTGATATTAACTAAAATAGGTATAAGCACAAAGGTACTAGAGGATCATGTGGGAGTTACAACCGACTGAGCCTTGCACGGGGGCATCAACAAAGATTTCCTGCAGGAAGTCACCTCTATGATGAATCCTAAAGGATGATCAAGAATTAGTTAGGAAAAGAGATTAAAAAGGGACCCAAGAAGATGGAGCACTATTTGACAAGCTGGAAGATAAGAAAGGCACAGAACAGTCAAGGAATAAAAGCCATTCAATATAGCATCAACACAGAATGTGAGAGTGAGAATATATGGCTTGAGGCTGAAAAGGAGAGTAGGAGAAGGATAATGAAGAACCCAGGATGCCATATTTAGATATTTAGAATTAGTCTTATGAGTTTTTAAGCCAGGCAGAAATATGGTCAGAATTGTGTTTTACAAATATCACTTGTTGCATCGTAGAGCATGGATTGGAAGAGTAAATTTCTACAGTAGAGGACCAGTTAACAATGTCATAGTGTATTTCACTGTTGGTAGGAATGGAAATTGGTGCACCTATGAAAAACAGGATGGAGGTTCCCCCAAAAATTAAGAATGGAACTACCATATGATCCAGTTATTCCACTTCTGGGTAGTTATCTGAAGAATACAAAAACACCAATTCAAAAAGATATATGCACCCTGATGTTCACTGCAGCATTATTTACAATTGCCAAGATATAGAAGCAGCAACGTAAGTGCCCACTGATGGATGAACGGCTAAAGAAGACGTAGTATCTATGTACAATGGAATACTACTCAACCATAAAAAAATGGAATCTTGACATTTGTGACAACATGGATGGACCTTGAGGGTACTAAGTGAAATAAGTCAGATGGAGAAAGACAAATATGTACGATTTCATTCATATGTGAAATATAAAAACAAAGAAACAAAACAAAACAAAAACAAGCGCCTAGATACAGAGAACAAATTGATGGCTACCAGAGGGGAAGAGCCGGAGGGCAAAATGGGTAAAGGGGGTCAACTGTATGCTGACAGATGGAAACTAGACTTTTGGTGGTGAGCATACTGTAGTGTATACAGAAGTCAAAACTTAATATTTGTATACATGAAGCTTATATAATGTTATAAACCAATGTTACCTCAATTAAAAAAAATTTTTTTTAAGAATTTCTCAGTGAATTTCAAATAAGGACCAAAGTAGAACTGAACCAAATAGTGTCAATGAGGGTAATCTGAAATGAAAATTGAGAGGTATTAAGCAGTTAGATTAAAAAGGACTTGGACATTTATAGGATGTAGGAGGTGAGGAAGAAAGAGTAGTTAAAGATGGCTTCAAAGTTTGTGTTTTGCACAGGAAGGTGGGTAATCTTGCACAGGAAACATGAAAGGAACAGGTTTGAACAGAAGTACATGAGTTTAATTTGGGAACTTCAGGTTTAATTTGCCTAAGGGAAATCCAAGTTAATGAGCTGACATTTGGATAGTGGACACTTGGTTGGTTTCAAGCTAAGGGAAAGATCTTGTCTGGAGATTTGGAACTCATAGCAAGAAAAGGAAGGCTTAGAGAAGGTGAGTTTATGGGTCAGGAATCCAGCCATGGTGAAAACTGACTAGGAACTGTAAGAAGAGGAGCCGGAGGTAACACTGGAGACGAAACAGTACCGGAGGTGAGACTATGAAGTCGTGAAAGACAAGGAAAGACCTTCTTCTGAGACAAGACTGGCCCACAGTGCAGATAATTCTGGGTGCTCAGGGAAGGCGAGGCTCAGAACTGAGGACTCCTTCAACTCCCTTTTCTATAAGTTGGTTCTACATTGTTTAGAATTGCTTACAAATATGTTCAACGGCTCTTTGCTCCATCCTCAGACCATTTAAGTAGGAGGATAGAAGAAACCTGAACAACTTAACAAAAAGACTGCTTGAAGTGCATTTTAATGTCAATTGGTCCTCAATTAATAGTGATAAAACTAGGGCTTCCCTGGTGGCGCAGTGGTTGAGAGTCCACCTGTCGATGCAGGGGACACGGGTTCATGCCCCGGTCCAGGAAGATCCCACATGCTGCGGAGCGGCTGGGCCCGTGAGCCATGGCCGCTGAGCCTGCGCGTCCAGAGCCTGTTGCTCGGCAACAGGAGAGGCCACAAGAGTGAGAGGCCACAACAGTGAGAGGCCCGCGTACGGCAAAAAAAAAAAAAAAAAAAAAAATAGTGATAAAACTAAATTCAAGGGTACTAAATTCATTCCACATGAGAAATTATTAAATAGTATTCTGATATATAACTAAGTAAATAAAATTCAAAGTCCTAATGGTCACAGTGCTTTAATTTAATGTTTAAAGATGTAAGACAATTCCAGAACAGGAGAACAGCTCATTGCCATATGTTAGGGCTACTCTGATCTGAGGAAATTTCATATTGCAGAAAATATGGTTGACATTTCAATCATAGCAACCTATTTGCAAAGTATTTATTTGCTGCTGACTTTATGGATGTCCAATAAAAGACTGCCATTTTATGATCCATTTAAAAAGATGAAAAAATTAAATAAAATTGTGAAAGACATTTGCTGGAAGTAATAAATAATTTACCTCCAATTTGCACATACTGAAAATTAAACTGGCAACTACTCAAAAAGCTATTAAAATTATGGTGACTTAAGATATTTTGAAATCAAGTGCTACTATTTAATACTCTGCAGAGCTTTTTTAAAGTTAGCTTTATGCATAATAAATTATGAGGTGAAAATAAGGTTTCATATTTGTGAATAAAGACTCTACTTCTAGTTATGAATATATATATATATATATAAATAAATTAATGTTTTGTTTAAGGATATTTTCTTCAAAGGGGTAAAAGGATAAAATAATTGAATAAAATAATTTCTTTTTGAGATACTCAATATATGTATATAACTAAAACAAGCACTGCAGTCAGGAAGATTGCTAGATTTCAGAAGAAAAAAAAAGCTGTATCAGAATTGTACTGGACATCACACCTACACCTTTATTGTAAATATTTTCAGCATTATACTGAAAATAACCCCATTTTAACTGCATTGTGTATCTTTTTAAATACTAAAAAGATGCTTCAAAATGATCACTCAATTTTTAGTGCCTTTCATCCAAAAAAGTCAAATATTTTAGTAATAGTAAAAACTTTAATAATATAAAATTTAAAAGCAGATATATAATAGGATTTAAATACATATTTAAGGAATATCTTCCATATCATCACATAGCTGTCCCTCTTTGAACACCTTTAGTTACCAAAACACTCACTAAATGATTCCAATTTTTACAAAAATCTTTCTTATATTGAGCTGAAATGTGCCTTCTTTTACCTTCCACTCTTTCTTTCTCTTGTTCTTGGAGCAATAAAGAATAACTCAAATCTATCTTTTCACATGACAGACCTGACATTTGGATAGCCGATGTGTCACACCTGAATCGTGTCTTTTTCAGTATTTTAATTCAGTATTTTCACACTTGGCAAGATTTTGTTGGCCACCCTAGACGTACTCGAATTAACTATTGTTCCTCTTAAGAGACAATTTCTAGAACTGAATATAATAATTTAGGATGGAGATGCAATGCAGATTAGGTGAACTTATCACATTTATAGGTATAATCAGAAAGCAATACACTGTGTGAATGAATACATAAATGTTCCACCATTGGGGGAGGGGTACAGAGAAATATAAAAACTGAGAGGCTCCTCAGCCTTAACCAATCTCACCAAGATTCTAATGTTTATATTCAAAATAAAGATATAACAAATGTCCTGGTGTCCATGATTTAAAAAATAAATAAATCCAGTCTCATTCCTCATAAGGAAGAGAAGAAAGAATAAAGTTATGGTTGCATTACCTGCTACTAAGATAATGGAATTGGGGATTGTGTAGGTGTACAGATGGACAATATTTGGTCATCATGTGGCCTAGTGCTCCTGGAATGGGTGGCTGGGTTCCCCTGAAGACATTCACCCAGTGTCAAGGGGCTATCAAGGCTGTAGCTTGGTGTCCCTGACAGACCAAGGTCCTGGCAACTAGAAGGAGACCCAGTGATTGACACATTCACATCTAGAATGTCTACTATGGGGCCTGAGTGCTGTGGATGCTTCCAAGTGTGCTCCATCCTCTGGTCCCCTCACTACAAGGAGTTCATCTCAGGTCATGGCTTTGCCCAGAACCAGCTTGCTATTTGTAAGTACCGAACCAAGGTGACTGAGCTCAAAGGTCACACAGTTCAGGTCCTCAGTCCAACCATGAGCCCAGATGGGGGCCCTGCAGCTATGGCGCTGCTTTGACATGGACCCTGAACAAGGGAGGAAGTGGGAGATCAGTGCAGCCAAAGCAGCCTCATCCACCAAGTCATCTGTTGACGACCAATTCATCACCTCAGTGTTTTAGTTTTTTAAAGAATTTTTTTAATAAAAAAAAATTTTTCTAATAAAAAAAAATCATGTCTCCCTCTCAAAAAAAACAAATTGATAAAATAAATTCACATAACCATACATATATAGGTATATATATATTTCTTTTAACTGTTCATGTGAGAAGCTGTGCTAAAGGCAGAATTTGTCAAACCAAGAAAGGGAAATGGAATTAATTTATTCCAGGCAAGATGAATTATATTTTAAAAAATCACAACACTGAGGAAAATAAGATTCCATTACCAAGTCAGGCTCTAACCCCAAGTCTGCCACACATGCATCTCAGTGATCCTTCAGTATCAGATGCTTAAAAATTTCCACATACACTGATGTCCCACCACTTCTTACTTAAACCCTCTGTCAACTGTCTTTCCACACTGCCTTTTAAGGGAACTAATACTATCAGTTTCATCTGATTTAGATATTTATTTCATATTTGCCAGAAGATTCTGGCCAATGTTTTTGAAAGCACATTTAACTATACCATATGCCTCCTTAAATCTATCAAACAAGCTGTAGGATCAGGCTCTGGTTCATTCTGTTCTGTTTTTCTTTCTTCACAATGTGTTTATGTATATTTACCCAATTTGCTCTGTTCTTCTTGCCAAATTACAGGTCTGAGATCTCAACTATTGCAGAGCAGCTGTGCTATTGTTGATGTCTTCCTAAACAAGGGTCAGAGAATAAGCCCATTTTGCAAGAACGGGTGACACCTGCACATTACACCAGGAGGCCACTGCCCTCAAAAGGGTAGGATCTGCAGAGCTTCACAGAGTCCTTCCTACTCAAACTTAAGACATTTTGGATCAAATGAACCACTGGCAGAAATTAACTCCCAAACAATCTACAGATTTTTCTAGGTAAGACAATTTGTTTAACCATATGACATTTTTAAATTAAATTGTGTCCAATGAAAAAAAATAGGAAAGAACAATCTCAGAAAGAACAATCTCACCTTTACATTCTTTCTGTTTAAAAACTAAAAATATGTTCATTTTAGTCTAAAATTCTATACCAGATAAAGAAATTTAATACATAGAGATGTCTCTCAAAGAAAGGACCCCAAAGACCCATTCCAACAATGCTAAGCAATGATAAACCTGGATAAGATTTGCCCAGATAGCTTTAACTTTTGTTTACTCCACGACATCAATTTCCAAATGCAAACCTATGTCCTAGCTACTCTGCTACATTCTTAGTTCCCATCTCCAAGTAAAACATCTTCATGTTAAGCCTCTTTCAAACCAAAATTCACGAGCCCTGGATTTTTAAAGGAATAATCCTCAAAGAAAATGTAATTCAGGAAGTAACATAAAGATGAGAAAGGAACTGATAGAGCACACTAATGAGACGAGACACATGTCCATGGCTCCAGCTCTGAGACTGTGCATCTGGCTTTGAGGCTGTCTGTCTAGGGTTACTTCACCAGAATGCTGTTAATTATTTAAGTGAGAGGACAGGGGGAACCATCACCACATCTGTCACCCTCACACAGGAAAAACTTTCATTCATTGTTGGGCAAGATGTGTTTATTTGAAACATAGGCTAACTAGCTACTTAATGGTTTTGAATCCTTAGCCAAAAGCTAATTAGACAAACATATTAAGCACAGTCACCTTACAAGGCTAAACTGTTTCAGTTGTGTTGATTTTAATCCAATCTCATAAGAGAGCTCATCGCCTACAAAAGTATCTGAAGGAAATTCAAGGCAAAGGAAAGGTCCAAATTACTTGCAACATACTTAGTAGAACAAATAATGATGTCGCCAAATGTCCAATACATTAATAAATAAAATCTTCACATATTTTGCCTCAGTGGTGTCATGTACTTGATAGACAAAAAGGAAGCAAAAGTAATTATTTTAGACAGATCGCTTTCCAAAACATTCTCAGCTTGCTTGGAGGTGAAATATTAATGTCAAAAAGCAAACAAATGATTTTTTCTCGTGCTTGATATTTATTATGTCTTATACGATTTTTAGAAATCACATCTTCTGAGTACTTAGCCAATCTACAAATCACTAAAGATTACCAGCAGTATCTATGGCAGTCTCTTAAAAAGGAGACTGTGCCCCAAGGCAAATTCTAGAGAAAACAAATTCAGTGTTGGATAGAACAGGTATATTGCATTTTATAACTACTTTGGAGAAGAAAGCAAGCTGTCCTCCTTAACTAGTCATTACTATGAAAAGGTCAAGATAATTTCCTGCTCTCTTAAATGGTATGATCCCCCAAACAGAATTCTGATCATCTTTCTCCTACCTTATATACCCAGTAATCAAATGCACTCTTTTAGCTCTTTATATAAATAGTAAATCAAAACGTTTGAGAAAAATGTATTCATTCTTTCATGCCACAAACATTTAGTGAATCTACTATCTGTCAGGCATTGTGTCAGTGCTAGAGATATAGAAAGAAACAAAATAAACCAAATTCATCCCAGCAGGAGGGAGACACAATAACAAACAACTAAATGCTTTGGAGAAAAAGTGAACCGTGAAAAGAGAATAGAGACTGTTAAACTCATGGGAGGGGGAAGATTGTATGATTAAATAGGGTGACTTACTGAGAAGGTGATATATTGAACAAAACTTGAAGTTGAGAGAGTGAGACAAGAAGGAAGGAGCCTTTCAAGCCACTGGAATAAGCTCAGGTGGTTAAAGAACAACAAAGAGGCCAGTGTGACCATAACAGAAGGGGCAAAAAGAGGATGAAGTTGGAGATGCAGTGAGGGCCAGATCTTGTAGAACCTTATAGAACATTGCAGTGATTAGACTTGCCCTCTGAATGTAATGAGGAACACATATCAAGGATTTTAAGTGGAGGGCTGACATAAACTGATCTGTTTTAACAGGATCACTTTTGCCAAGAACAGAAGAAGAAAGATGGGTTGAGAGGCTAATAACCTAAGCAAGAAATGACAGTAGCTTGGTCTAGGGTGGTATCAGTGGAGGTGGTGGGGAAGGACTGGATTCTGAACATGTTTTGAAATCAGAGCTGAGATTTGCTTATGGGCTGCATAAAAGAGATCAATAATGAGTCAAAGGTTTTTTACCTGAACAACAAAAAGGATGGAGCTGCCAGTGACTAAGAGAGAGGAGAGAGCTCTGAAAGCAGACTGGGGAGAACAATCAGGAGAATCAATATGGACTTATAGATTCAATAAAATAAGACCAAACTTCTAAGTCAACAGATCTGTCTTTGCTAATACAAGACTATTACTCAGAAAGCCATTGAGTCCCACTGTGCCCTTGTGGTACAGATGGCTCCACACAAAATGGATGGGCCTTAAATTCCAAGGCCAGTCTAATTTGGCCATAAGCATGTTACCAATACCAGATTATTATATGACTCAGAAAATGAATACTTTTTTATAGAAAGAAAATAGATTCTGATAGTCTTGCTTTTATAAGTTATATTATGCAGCTCTTTTCAATCAATTTCAAATAGAAAACTGATACTGCTCCAATTTACTTGGATGACCAGAAGTGATGTCCAACAGATACCTTGAATACTTAAGCATCCACAAAAGTTAAGTGCTCAAGTGAACTTCAAACTACTAAAATGATTTTCTTAGGTTCCACAAAGGAAAATATAATCTTCAGTCTCTGAACACTAATCCAGACTTTGGATTGGGGCCTTATGTATTTTAGTTTCCTCTGATCCAGAGGAAGGTTTGAGATCAGTATATAGTGATTCTTGAAAACTGTATCCTATCCATTATCCTAAGCATATTGCATCTACTACTGTTGGACAAGAGAACAGTTGAACTATTTGCAATCATTTCCTGCATAATAGAGAGGGCAGGGGGAAAAAATCACACATGGAAATATTAAGTTGATGGTGAAGTTATCTGTATATAGGTGATTAAAATAAAAGTCCTTCTTCCAAACTAAATATCCCTTATTTTATCCAGCTATCATGGTTTATTGCCACACCAAAGAACATGAAAATATACTCCTTAACAGGACTGGGACACAAATTAATGCACAAATATTTCCTAGTCTAAGTTGTGCCTTATTGAGCCATGTTCCTTTTGCTCTTCAATCTTAATATTTAAACACTACAGTCATTAGTCAAAATCCCACTTTGAAACTCTGTGTGTATGTGTATGTGTGTGTGTGTAAATTCAATACTCTAAAGTTCAAAATAATGGCTATGGCTTTATTATTTAAAGGCTCTAACAATATTTCTCAAATCTATCTAGATAAATATTTATAGAGCCTTTTAATCAATATTTAAGAAACAAGATAAAACAGACTTTACCCTTTTCAACCTACTGAGAATATGTATAGTTAAAGTACTAACCAGAATGATTTGTCTAGGATTTACTATTTCATGTTTAATCTGTATATCAAGAAAAGATAAAATAAAACAACCAATGTATATTTTGTGACCATTTCCTTATAATTTGTAGCTAAAAAGTTTTTAAATGTTTTTCATAAAGTACTTACTGTCCAACTTCATTCAGGGTAGGTGCAGGACAAAGCATAGAATTACTTTCCACACTCACTGGCATTACACCTATAAAATAAAATGTCATTTAATCAATAAAGGGTTTTATGTATCTCACATAGTTTCATTAAAAATATGAGGAGACGCAGCAATCAGAGTTCAAGTGTGGGACATTAGATACATTAGCATGAAAAAAACAAAAAGATACTCATCTAAAGAAAGAGGAGAAGGAACACAGAATGAAAAACAGGAAGAGATTATATGCCTCATTGACATATAGTACTGGTAAATCATAAATTATGTTTTTTTGATATAGATAAAGTTCACATACAGCTTGTAGATACTATAAAATTATCACCTTTTCTCCCTCAATTTTGCCAATATATTAGATTTTCAAGGAAAAATTATATATATTTTAAAAGCAGAATTTAAAAATGATAGAGAAGACAAATCTCCAAAGGCTAATACATTTCTTTCGAGAGTTTAATGAAGTGTTGGGAGCCAAGAAGTTTTCGCCATTAGAAGATGGCCGACACCCTGCTTCTCTTCCTGATTTATGAGATAGAAGTTCGCGCCTAAAATGAAAGCCCGCGCACGCAGCACCAATGATGATTAGCCAAGTACTTCCCTCATTCTGAATCCCGCCCCCCTTTCTCTGCAGTGTATAAATACAGCTACCGCAGCAATAAAAGTTTGAGGCTTGATCAGGATTCTGTCTTGCCTCCATTCTTTCGCGTCTCCTGCCCTTCCCCCTTTTTTCAACCCCCACAGGTTCCTCCTCAGACTCACAAGGATTTGTCCTGCTGGTCGGGACTCCCGGGGACGCCCGGGGCCGTACACAATGAAGTAATTGGTTTTTGGGGTGGTTTTTTGCGGTATGCGGGCCTCTCACAGCTGTGGCCTCTCCCGTTGCGGAGCCCAGGCTCCGGACGCACAGGCTCAGCGGCCATGGCTCACGGGCGCAGCCGCTCCGCGGCATGTGGGATCTTCCCAGACCGGGGCACGAACCCGTGTCCCCTGCATCGGCAGGCGGACTCTCAACCACTGCGCCACCAGGGAAGCCCAAAATAATTGGGTTTATAATATATAAACACATTTTATAGAATGCTTAAATTGCCTTGCAATTTTAATAGCTTATGAGAAAAATGATCTAGACTATAAATACTCAGAAAAGTTACATAATTAGATGGATAATATTAGAATACAAATGATGAAAATACAATCTGACTCAATTTATTTGAAAGTTACTTTAATAAATTCAATCCTATGTAGTTATGTGTAAAATATGTTTATATTATAATCAACTAAAATATGTAATCAAAAGGAGTAAGGTAAAGCTAATGCTTAGATACAGATGACTAGTGAATAAAAACGGTAAAATTATTTTGTCCTCTTCAGTTGTAGAACCCACTAGGAAGAAATTTTTTTACTAATATTATTGTCTTTCCTTACCAAAATGATGATCTTAATAAGAAAGAGAGGAATTACTGATGGCATTTACCATGCTGAGATCCTCACCACTTTAATTCAACAAAGTATGGAGCAGTGACTGTGTATGTAGCCAAAGCTGTGCTAATTGGAGGGTTTAGAACCATCAGATAAACAACAAAATTGTAGATGAACCTCTCAAAAAATAGTTCCACCAGAGTTCACAGAGTTGCAGCATCTGTCTTACTGTATAAAATTTTAGAAGACAATATAATCATCAATGAGGAGAAAATGTCTTAATAGAGACCCAAAACGCTCAGCATACTAAGATCTATTTAAAGAGCAGAAGTTTTTCTCAAAATGAAGATAAAAATGTTACACTCACCTTCTCCTTTTTTGAAAGCCAAGTGAGGGAAAATAAAACCTAATTCCCTAAATATGATAATTATCAACAAACACTGTGCCAGGTGGGCATTGGAGATATATCTATAAGGCAAAAAGCCCGTCTTCAGGAAACTGGCTGACAAATTATTGGGAAATTAGATAAAGATAACAAGTGGCAATAAAATAAGGCAATAAGTAGTAGAGTAGTCCAAGACAGTTAGATTTTCAGGCAAGAGTGACAAGAAACAAATCTGGAGAAAGAGGCAATTAAATCAGGTGGTGGATAAAGTCCGTATAGAGTACAGTCAGGAAAACTGGGTTCGACTCTCAGCTCTGCCCATTATTACTTGTGTCACCACAGGCAAGTTATTTGACTCTTTCAGCCACAAGGGCATCATTTGTATAATGAGGCTACTTAGGATGGGGTCCAGCATTTATTAACTTATGAACAAATGTTGCCATTATTAAATAACTATTAAGTAATTATTATTACTACTTGTATTATCATTGGACTTCCTTTCTTTCCCCTCTGATAAAAAAATATAGCATAGTTGGTTTCAGTTGGGGAAAAGAGGAAAACACTTGATGCTGATATACTATGGAGATATTAAAGCAATATTGAAATTATGGAGACCTACTTTTTGTGTATGTTTCATTAACAGTGTAAGTACAGAGAACACGGCCATCCCGACTGCCCAAGTTGAATCCTCTTCCATTCAAAACTATTTGAAATTCCTCTAGAAGTAAAAGGAAAAATAAAAAATTTAATCATTACTTTACAAAAAACAACAACAAAAAGCGTAACTTGAAACAAAAGTATCAAGGTACAAAGAATGAATTTTTTAGTACTATTCAGCCAAGTACTAACAACAAAGACATGGTCCTACTTGCTTTCTTAGACCCTACAGGTATGTACAGTGAAGATACTCTTCGCTGCCACGTAGAGATGCGTTATTTTATTATTTGAACAAAGTGTTTTCCAATAGTGACCAAGATTTTAGAATTGAAGCATGACAGTCATCCCAGACAAATACCATACAAACTTGCCCAAATTCTATGCTGAAGAAAATATCCACAGGAAAGAAAACTTTGTTTTCCTCTTGTCTAGGAACTGAGGTATGAGAATGTAAAGAAGTTAATGCCTCATATTATCTGGTTCTTAGAACAGTCATGCATTATATTTTCTTTAATCTATGACACTGTACATAGTTCTTCTTTAACAGCTTCTTCACATCCTTAATTCCAGTTTTATTTTCTGTTGCATACAAACTTATAACTCATCAAGGGTCATGCATTTTGGACTAATAAAAATCTATGGCCAATAGGTAAAAGAGGTTGATTGAACTCGTATTCTGTGTAAGAGGAGCAGTCACTAAATGTTAGAAAGTGAAATAATATGCTAGAAGAAAATTTTAGCTGCCAATCAATGTTTTGATTGGCAACTAAATGTTTGCTGCTTAGTTGCAAGGTGGTATGTCAACTATTTTAATAGTGATCAACTTTCAATCCTCTTGGAAACCTCCTATCTGAAATAATCTAACACATATAGAGTAATTAACTGTGGAAGAAAATACTGCCATGCCACTCTCCATTCAGTGTATTATGAAAGGAATTTTCTTATAAGTTAAAATAAAGTGCAAGTGAAACTTAAAATGTGGCTCAGAAAAAGAACATGAGCTTTAGGAGTGAGACAGACAAGAGTCTAACAGGATATTTACTAATAGCAAGTACTGAACATGTCTCTGTCTCAGTTTCCACATCCGTGAACCCGGGATTCTAAAACTGTCGAATAGTGTTGTTATGAGGATTAGGTAAAATTCTAAATGCATAGAACGCCATCCCGCTCTGTAATGTTCAAATGCACTGTTCCTCTTGAATGTCTCAGTAATCATTGATGGAGGAGTCTAAAAGATGCAGAACTTCATCCCATGTCCAGCAGTTGGGAGGTTCTGCAGTAAATTGCACAGCACATTTCCTTCCCCACCAGACCCAATGTTTTTCCTTTTGAAAGAAAAGTCAGGTTAAAATGAACTCCAGGTAAGACCTGAAGTAGAAATAGTATAGGCCAGAGAGAACCGCACTCTTTTTGGGGTGGATGGCTTGAAAGTGCTAAAATCCTAGTCTGTTCTTAGAACAGCTGATGAAGCCACCTGCTTATTTCTTGCCCTCCACCCATAAATCACTTCTTTAGGGGCCCTGAGCTGGCATGTACTGTACTTTGGCCAGGTCATCAAGGCACGGAGCTCAAAGTCTACAGATACCTGACTGTATAATCAGATAAAAGAGAAAATTTTCTATTTTACTTGTCATAGGAAAGGTCTCAAACATGAACTAAATATACAGAAGATTTTAAAAGCCTGTCGCACAATATGTTCATTATTTAAAATAACACTCCAATCTTAAAAATTTGAATTTAAAATAGAAATATTTCAAGGAATTATTTAAAAATTCTTACAGAAAAAGATGCCAAAAAATTAATTTTGCTATTCTCTTTCCAACATGAGTTTCAAATTGTATATTTTAACTAGGAAAAAAGTACAACTTCTTACAAGGTATTTTTAAATTCTAACCACTTACCCCCCACACAGACGCTTGAGGGCCGTAATTCCAGGATTTCAGTGCACGACTGAGCTAGTATCTAAAAAGGAAAAAAAGAAGACCAAAGTATAGCACTAAATCATAACATGTAAAGTGAATTATAAGGTTACTAATAATCTGTGGTCCTCCCTTTAACTTCAATAGATGGCAGAGAAAATTTTATTAACCATCTTGTATATAGCTACCAAGCTCTTAGGAAATTTCTGTGTCATCTTTCAGCATATATTCTAAGATTGTATTCTGTAGGAACCCTTATTTGATTAGAATAAATACAGATAAACACAGATAAAGTGGGTTGTTGCCTCAAAGTCTGGGAACCTTAGACATGAAAAGATAACTAAAATTTCCCATCAGGCAAAAACAAGATAGCAAAATCAGACCTCCTATTTAATTATGCTAATTTAATGTTTTCTATTAAAAGGTTCAACAGAATATCAATAAATAAACACTTCTTTATTTGACTCTGGCATTTCTATTCAATTTCTCTGCCTCAATTCCCATGGACGCTAATCCTCTTTACATGCATCAAACATTACACTTGCAGAACACAGGCCCCTTGTATGAGCCAAATATTATTCTCAAAAAGACAGACTCTCTACTCCAGCATTCCCAGAGCACAGGAAAAGAATGGCTCTTCTTAGCTTGTTCTGAGAAACAGAAACCACCATACAAGGCACAAGGCTACAAGTGAAAAACAACAATGATGAAATAAGCTGCTCCTAATGGACTCAACAATCCTGCCTTTATTTTTAGAACTGCTCTGCACTACATTAGCAAAGGCAGACAAGTTCCAGATGATCTTTGAACGACATTTTTTTCTTGACAGACATTAAAGACAGATGATGTACAGTAGTTTCTAGCATCTCCTGCTCATAACTAAAACAGGAAGGAAGGACTGTAGCAGGATATAGAAATGCTTTCTGTGCTTTCTTTAATAACAATGGAAATATAAATTGTCAGACTCTAAAATACAGCTGGGTCAAATCACGGAATTTTTGTTGCTGAATATGCCTCTCTGAAAGAGGAAACATTTGCACTTTTTAAGGTCATTTCCCAGGGAATCCACTTTTCACTGAGTGATTGAGGCTTTAGTAATTAGGAAACAAATAGAATAAAATATTATATCTCAGAAATTCCAAGTGAGGTCTATTTAAACTCATAAATAACCAAAGAGATTCCAGAGTCACCCAAAGACTGTCAGGGCCCAAACACCTTGTGGTCTGCTATTTTATCTTCGATAATCAACACTCCTTTGACGAGTGAGTACCTTTTTTCATTTAAGAATTGAGGACCATTGTCAAAGGTTAATGTGTCCTCTTGGAAGGGAAGTATCTCAAATCACTATCATCTTTAAATATTTTGACATAATTCAGATAACAAGACTCTGAAAGGAACAGAATACAAAAGATTTGCCAAAGGAATATGAAGCTAAAAAGGTTTTGCCAAAGGAATATGAAGCTAATAATACCCTAACTGGCAAAATTGGGGTATTATTGCTTTAGTTTTGACCAATTTGAAATAAAAATGAGAACTGAGCCTCGAAAATGGACGGTCAAAAGAAAACATAAAGCCCCCCAAATCTATTTTATCTGGTGACAATTCTTGAAAGAATTTATTTTAAAATAAATCCTGTTAAGGAAACGGACTGATCTTACAGCTTACAATCTTTTTACTAGTTATTTTAGGCACACCTCTATCAGCATTACAGAAAAATGTTTTGAACATCAAGAAAATTATGAGAGAGGCTTAAAGATTGCATCTATTGGAAATAGAAATCATTTTTTAAAAAAATTCCTTAGAATAAGGTAAATCAAGAAATTATAAAGAGATTTTCCAAAAGCTGTGTCAAAGACTATGCAACCCAGAATGACCTGTGTGAATTTCTGAAATTATGTTGGTTTTCTTTCTCCTAAAAATATTGGCCATAATTAAATCAGATCTCAAACTGTTAAGACAAAGTTTGTGTTGACTTCCTCTTTTGATTTGATGTGTTTCATCATAACATTTCTAAAATGGTAGTTCTAATAGCAAGATCAAATGATCAATTCTAATGGATCTCTCCTTAAGACTGGAGAATAAACACCTTCCAGGTCCATTGATGGTCTACTGTTCTGAAGTCAGACCCTGTTTATCCCCTGTAAAGTATTTTGGTTTTCAAGAATAAGTTCAGGATAATTTAGAAATTTATGTTCTATTCAAGTCTGAGATTAATTAAATTAAATTACGTTAAACAGAGATTAAGAATAACTAAAGGTTGGTTACATCTTGCAGTAACTTGTATAATATACATTTATATATAAGAATACCCTTACATTAGTTTAATATTCATAATTATTTTAACAAAATGAGTTCTATAGAAATGATATTATTGAATGAAAAAGTGATTCAGGTAACACATTCATTGAAAGACAAGCAGTTTAGACCATGAGTCATTACACTGGCATCACCATCTGACAAAATCTATATGAATCCCCCTCAGAACACTATTACCTTTCTCTAAAGTTTATTTCGATTTTTTTTATTTCTTAGGATCTTATTGAGTGTTGAATCACCTCCTCTATTAGAAGACAAACTCTGAGCATAGAAATGGGATCATATTATACTGTGCTAGCCTTCCAAGACTAGCACATTGCTTTGTACACACAGTACAACAACAACAAAAATGCTTAGAGAATACAGATTGAATGCACGAATTAATGAGAATATTAAATGTCTATCTAGAAAGCAAATCAACAATCATAAAAAGACCAAGATAAAGCAAAATAAAGTTAATTTATGTGAAAAAGCATCTAGCCTTTCAAAAAATTGTAAAGGTTGGAAATCCAAAGACCCGTAATTTGAAACTAAGTTCACCAAAACCATCTTCACATGATAAATAGAGAGCAAGAAAATGTGGTGGGGAAAGAAATGAGAGAAGAAAGTGTATGCATTTTAGAAAATAAAATTTGCTCTAAATTTGGTTTTTCTATCTAGAGTTTACCATGTTGCTATTTTAAGAAAAGAACAACTAGAAGTTGCTGTGATTTAATATTCATATGCAAATAGTTTACATTAAATTTTTAAACAAGCACTTCCATAAATACAAAGCACTTCATAATCTAGTCTCGCCAAGTAATTGCACAAGTTCAAATGCTCAAGACCTCAACCTGGACCTATTACATTAAAATTGTCATCACTAAATGACAACTGACAGATGGGACAACTACTTTTAAACACTAGTTAATTTTTACCAACTTAAATACTGTTATTGATTGACTGAACATTGGATCAGGTGTCCCATCTATGATAATTGATGCATTATTTTTCATACTCTGCACTTTCATCACCTGTACAACAGAGGACCTTGTAAGGATGTTTCTTCAAATATGTGTTGCCATCTGCCTTCATTAAGTCTCAACAGAAACAGAAAATAGTTTCCAATAAAGTTCGGCCTTAGTTGACATCAAGAGAGCTAATAGCACCATAGAACGAATTTAAAGGCAAACCAAATGCTATTAATAAAACCAGGGTTCTCTAAGTCATCAACACACTAGATGCAAAATTGCATCATTTGAGACTTTGGAGTCCATTTATATATTATATATATATATATAAATTGGCAAAGAACTTGATGATCACCATGAAAAAGGTATACTACTGAAGCATCTGTTCATTTAAAAAATAATATTAGTATTAAGGAATATTTATAAATGAAAAAAATATGTACATTATTACCTAATTCCTACTTTTAAATCCTCAAATGTTAATATGGATGAAAAAAGTCAAACTTTGTAAATTCAGTACAACCAGCAGAAGTCAAAAATTCAAAAGAATTTCTAACAATAATAATAATTACCATTTGTTGGGTGCTTATTATGTTCTAGGAACTGTGCTAAGCACTTTATATAAATTTCTTCAATTAATCCTTCCAAGTCTTAAGAATGCATACTATTTTTATCCCCATTTTACAGATGAGAAAATTGGAACTTAAGAGAGATTTTAAAAAATTGTCCTAGAACAATTAGCTTTTAAATAGCAGAGCCAGATCTCCCCAGGTTTGATTGAGTCCAAAGCCCATTCCTCTAACCAGTGACCTCTGCCACCCTCCAGATTTGTGATAAATGGTCTACCCATTACAAAACCTAATATCCAACAAACTAGTGAAATTCACCTGCTTGTTTTGCCTGGACACCTTTTATACTATCAAAAACAATCTAAAATCGGACTTATTTCTTATCTTCAAAATTATGTCACTAAGCTTTCACCTTTATTTATGGGGGTTTTACAGGTTTGTTTTAAAGTTCCCAACACCACTGACTGTGAATAAATTCGAATTGTAGACCATCCTATGAGTTAGTAATATATGGGATACCCAAATGGTTAGGGGCCTCTCTCTTTTTATGTATTTATTTTTCTCTACTGTCTTACTTTATTACTGCTTTCTTTCTCAAATTTGGTTTTGTACAGATAAAACACTTGTACTTTTTACTTCTCAGCATCATCCAGAAGCTAAAAGACAAGCCAGGCTACCAGAACAACAAGCTATACCAGAGGTCCTAATACTGGTATAAGAACACAACAAGCACTTGGAAACTAAAATCAAACGGTGCTTAGAAAAATTAATTTGTTATTTGATCTTAGGACAGATTTTTCCCTAAGTTTTCTTTTAGACATTTCTGATTTTAGCTCTTATATACAAATCTGTATAATCCGTTTGAAATTACTTTTTATATGTGTCATCTCACTGTCGTGGCCTCTCCCGTTGCGGAGCACAGGCTCCGGACGCGCAGGCTCAGCGGCCATGGCTCACAGGCCCAGCCGCTCCGCGGCATGTGGGATCCTCCCTGACCAGGGCGCGAACCCGTGTCCCCTGCATCGACAGGCGGACTCTCAACCACTGCGCCACCAGGAAAGCCCAGGACAGATTTTTTTTTTCCATAAAAGTAATGATGTCAGTGGTATTTAGGTTTTATAGTTCTAAAACTCTAGAATTTGCCTGAGTCCTGGAAACAGAAAGGCACATTCAGAGCCAGAAGGCAGAAGTTTGGTGATTTTGTTTGGTTTGGTTTGGTTTTTCTCTATTTTTTTGTTGATGTGGAGCAGCAAATTTTTGATACAGACTAAATGAGTCTTTGTCCCTCCCCTCTCATTGTCTCACCTGGGTTGCTAGACACACAGAGACACTCTTTTTCTAATCACAATCATGATCCACGTTTGCCCTATCTCCCCAAATATTCTACTTCAACATAGCTGTTCTCATGTCATGAACGCATTCATACTAATATATGAATGTCAACATGTGAATGCATGACCCTTCGAACAACCTGCACAGGATTATAGCCTCAGGAGGATATTTTGTTAAGCCATGAAAATCCCTATACATGGAAATGCAGGCAACATAAACATTAGAAAAGCAAGAAACGCAAGCAGCATGAGGGAAAACATTTTCTAAAATGGGATGCCAACATTGGAAAACAAGGTCTGCCTACATGTCTGTCCCTCTGTTACTCTTTTTCTTAGTCTCTTTCCCTCCAGTATTTGTGAACCACAGGGTCTTTAAACGTTTTCAGCCTACAGTTACACCCACAGGGCACAGGTTGGGTAGGAGATAAAAGTGTGAACTTCCAGGAGGGAGAGGTCTAGGCAGAGCAGCTGATGGTATACACAAGACCATCTGCAAGACCTGTGTTCATAAACCAATAAAAATCTATAATAGAAAAGAGGCTGAAATATATAGAATTCTAAATTCTGTTACTTTGTGTAAAATGTCTACATTCCAGCTTGTTGTCCCAAACTGTGAATTAAATGCCTAAAGATGGTTTTATGTATTTAATCCCTATAACAGTCACTGTCGTTTCTCATTATCAAAACTTTCTATCCTATTTAAGATGTATTTGTCTTGAATACATGTCATAAGAAAGTGAAAATCCAAGTATTTCCCCTCTTCTGAGTTGTTTGGGATAAAACTGTAGGCGGAACAATAGCATTCATCCTTACAAATTATAGCTATTTATTTTCTGTTGTTTCTAACTTGTATACAATTTCGATACGTTCTCTGTATAATTTAGATCATCAGAATCCTCTCAATAGTTTGGTGAACTCCGTAAACATGAATTTCTCTACTTGTCAAGGGAGTGGGTAAGATAAGATAAGGTTGGTAATGGCCCCCTCTGGGTTAGTTTTGGTTAGTGGAAAGACGAGATGCAGCCTTAGGAGTCAGCTCTGCCTGCTGCTCTCTGAGATACAGATGTTTGGCAGGAGATGAAAGTAGATTCCATTGTGCTGTCCCTTTCCAGAAGTTCGACTTGGAGTATCAGAATGGTGTTTCACCCTGGATATTCGAGGCATATTCCAAATTAATTTGGATTGAGTCTGCGTCTAGTGCATGTGGTCAGGCTGCAGGATTTCACTAAAGGCCCAATTTGCATACAGAGCAACAAGGGGCAGATAGGCACTTTGGAGCCAGATCTGGCAAGATTTGTGGCCGTGTGAGAACCGCTGCTAAGTCAGAGACACACCTCTTCCAAGAATCCCAGTGGCCACGAAGCAATTTCTTATCCTGCTTGACTATAGGGTTAGGATCAGATCTTTATAAGGACTGAAAAATAACCAGGTGAAGTGACAGTGTTAATCACAGAAACATCTATAGCAGAAACAACCATATAGCATCAGACTTGATTTCTTCTTTCTTAGATATTTTAAGATACATATGAAACAACGATATTTTGAGTATCTTGTAAGATACATATGAAACCATATTGAGATCTTGTAAGTTCCTGAACATGTTTACATAAGGGACATGCTATAATGACAAATATGGAACATGTAGGGAGTAGTAAAAGCCATATCATGGCCCTAAAAAATGCATACAATGAATATAGCTGTGGCCTTTTTCTTCTGGCATTGAAGATAAAATGGGATTAATTAGTGGAGAATTATAGTTGGGCTATATCCAAGATAAAATTTAGCATGGAATTAGTTAAGATGGGGGGGATGAAGTAAAATATTACTTAGGACCTACAGTGTCTTGGAAGTTCATGTTGAATTTGGGAGCAATATCTAGGTCTTATGATTTGAAGATCAAGCATGCAGTTTAAATGAAACAAACAAACAAAAACCCACTTCCTACAACTAGTATAAACCAAGACAGATTTTAAAAATCTATATTTTTTGCAATTTCTAAATGGTGATGGTAAAGATACTGTATTTGGAAAATAGAGCCCATTCCAGAAGAAACTATGTAAAAACTTTTATAATGAATAATAATACTTCATATTTAAAACCAATCTAATATAAAAGGTATATAACACAATGTTATAAACAGCAGCTTCTCAATTAATATTTATTGAATTAATAGAAGAGTAAATGCAAAACTTTCTAATAAAAAGCACAAGCATTTTGGCTATAAGACAAATAAATGGGGTATGTAACAATGAACAGTTAAGTATATTTAAAATTACAGAGCTTAATGAGGGGCTACTTGAGTCAATCAAATCACATCTTTGGTCACACACAATGAAAGGAAAACTTATTTGTATAGTTCAAATTTTGGTAATCAATGGCGCTCATAAGGCATTGAGCCAAATGCAAAAATAAATTTTTTTTAACAAACAGAAAAAGAAACAATAAAAACAACATGAAAAGAAACAAATTTAAGATATGCATCTTCTTTTAAAAAGAGGGCTGATTCTGGATAGTATATGTGAAAGAGCAAAAGGATATTAAGTCCCATTGAATGAATGTGACCTTCTTTTTTAAGGTCAATTCTAAATAAAAAAAATTTTCCCCAAAAAACAGATTATTTCTTCACACTTAAATTCAATATGCTACCCAAACATCTCCAACATTTTTAACCTTATTCAAAATTCAAAATATTCATTCTGGCAATAATTTTCTAACACTGACTTTGAGTATACAACATAATGTACAACAGAACGTTACAGATAATTTATAAATACCTTCAGTGTATCCTAACAAATAGAAACTGCTAATTTCCATGACATACAGCATGTCAGAAAATATCAGTAATAATAATAATAAGGTCTAAAAACACAAGCTACTTTTTTTCTGACTCACTGAGAAGCTTAAGCACTACAGGAGTTCATCCCAAATATGAAGCATTCCAAGTTTAAATCTCATAAGGAAAAATCACTGCACAGCATTAGTTCCCCAAAAAAGATCTCCCTAAAATGAAGCTTTAGTAATTAGCCACACATGTGCATAAAATAAGCAGCTAAAACAACTGGAAAGATGTTTCTCACAATCTTTTCTTGTTTGCTTTTTTACCTTTCAACATTCAGATATGATTTTATTTTCTCTCTAGGTGTGAAACATTCCTACCAAATATATTTTTCTCTAAGAGGTAATACGTCAATGAAAAACAATTGCAATTTGTAGTTATGTGTTTTTGTTGTGTTTGTTTTTTTTAAATGCTTGGAGCTCCAAAATGCCAGTTGCTCAATACAGCATGTTCTGCACTGACCCATTTCTAAATATGGATTTTCTCTCCCTTTGCAAGTAAGTGAGTAGTATAAGCACAAGTGACAAATTCTAAACAAACTTTTACTCTAATAAATCTAGGGAAGAATGTAAGTTATAATCATTGCCTTTTACTCCTCTCTGTTCCAAACATAACAGATGAGTAGTTCTGATTATACTGTTGGTGAAATTATGCCCATATCACAAATTGTGAAAGAAAATAGCGAAACGACATTTAAGTTCTTAAGTTCTTAAGTTGCGTTTTCATAACAAATCATAATAGCAGGTCTTCCTTTCTCACTATACCATAGAAATACGCCCCAAAGTGGATTGTGATATGAAACAAAAGTTTATATGTCTCTGATTTTTTTCCTTTCTTTTGTTCAGCACAAACTCAGAATAATCATTTAATGCTTTCCTAAAGGATAAATAGACTTTCCATAAAAAGTGCACTGAAATTATGGGGTAAAGTAATAATAAATGTACTATTTGTTCAGAATCTAAAGAAATTGAGTCCCAACATGTTTTTCATTTTGATGCATATATTATTTCATATTAGTCCTCTTTACCCACTCCCTTGTTTCATTAAATAAAACATGAAATAGACCTGACAAGGATGATAAATCTATACTTGTTCTATTTGATTTTTCAGAAATCCAGAGTGGCAAATAAACTATTTCCCTATGCAACAAGCATAGAAAAAAAAAAAAAAAAAAGCTTTATCAGTTTTATTGACTTTACAAACACATATCCCTAAAACTTGTAAGCTCAGAAAAGTCAAGGGTACCACATCCATCTCTGTAACCCAACATCAGAAAAGTGTCTTGAACACAGTAAGTTCAAAAATATGCTTCCAAATAAATTAGGAATTATTATTTCAGGAGGGAAAATGAGATATAACTGAGAAATTACGCATTTACGCATCATAATTTACACTGATGGTACATTTAATCATAAATCTTAACCATTTTATCCCCCTTTTTAATGTCCTTCGACTCAACTGAATTTGCTTTCAAAAACAAGTGAGGCTCTAAAGGTCATCTTCTTTTGTAGCCCAACAGATTAATGTTAAGAAGCAAACATTTGGCACTTAATTTTCGCTATGTAACCTAATGCCACCACTTAGGTTTTCTCACAAAATATCACAAAAAACTGTAATTATTTTTCCAAAATGGATTTGATTTCCTTATACTACAATCCCAACTAAAGAAAGAAGGAAAGAATAATGTTATTATTAAGTAAAATTATCATGCAAATGCAAATAGACCATTGGACAAAGGATGTCAAGATTATAAAATTTCAGTAAATTAAATGACTATTTTAAAGCAAATTTTCTATTTGTATTTTTTAGTTAATTGGAATTTAGAAGGAATGGAGTGCCTTATTAGAATATGTCAAAAATATTTTAAATGTATTTTAATACAGTGGACTGTAATACTATTGATTTTTCTTCCCTACCCAGAACATTTTTTCATCCTTACACATCTATGAAGTGTTCCCTTTCTATTGGGAAAACTGGTCTCTACTCCATGTGGTCCTGGTGAGGCTGTCAATCATTAGCCCTCTCCACCTTGCTCCCAATCTTTCATCACAGGGGTGGGCATGTTACTCAGGCTGGTCCAAATATGTTTGTTGACTATGTAATTGTTACAGGAATAAGCACTTGACTCAACTGAGTCAATCAGAGTCCTTAACTGGGACAGAATATACTGATGCCCAGAGACAACAGCTCTCTCTTTCCAATGGGCTTGCTAATTGAGGCCCATGTAAGCTGAAACACTTGGCAATTACTTTCAACAGCCACTCATGGGAACAAGGAGAGAATGAGGCAAATAGAATCACAGGCAAAACTTACAAAGAGAGACCTTAAGAACATGGATTGGTTCCCTGGATCTAACTGTACCTGAGGCAATTTCCTCCTCTGGACCACCCAGTTAGTTAGATAAGCCCATACCTCTCTCTTTTTTTTTTTTTTTTTCCCTTAAGCTAGTATGAACTTGCTTTTTGTCACTTGTAACCAGAAGTCTTAATACAGTGGAATATAAATAAGAGGATAAAGTCAAAATAATATGGAATCAGAAGTCAATTCAAAATAAAGTATTTTCTGGCAGAAAAAAGGAGATGATTTTTTTAATGCTTAAACACACCATAATTATATTTTAAAAATATAAAAATATTTTCAAGAAGCATGGATTTTATTTATTCATTCATTGATAAACATGAATTAGGCAATAACTACTAACCCAACACTGTATTAGGCAAAAAAAGGAGGAGGTGGGAAATATGGTCCCAACCTTCCTAACCATTAATGTGAAAGATGTTATAAGGAGACACCTTATCTATATTCAGTACTAAAGATCCTTGGATAAATGGAAGCCCGGAAGAATCTGATGCACAGTGAGCCTCATGCTACAGCCAGTCCTTTTTAAAAGGAGTCCTAGAAACTGATTTCCAATTTTGAGTAAGTTGTACCAGTTTGACTTTTTTTTTCCTGTGAATATATCTTTATAGTTAGCTCAGACTTTAGGTTTTCCATTAAACCATAATTTTATAAATAGACATTTCCACAACTAAGCAGTCGACATTCATAGCAGAACCTGCTAAAAGCATTTAAGCTAAAGTCTTGTCAGAATGTTTATTAGGTACCCTCTTCTATGAAAATGATTTTCCTGTAGAGAAAATGATTTTGCAATGTCTTCTCATTCCATTAAAACATAGACACCTTTCTTAGATACTTTTTAAAAATAATAATAACGACAATAGGTATTACTGAGAAAAACAACTTGGCTCCAAAGATCAAATGAAGCTTATATTTCCAGCACTATGAATGAAGTTACTTTTTTAAATGTATATTTTACTTTTTTCAGTAAAAAAGTAAACAATCTATTACAGTTTTATTTAAATTTCCTACACGTGTGAGTCATTCCTTTCCTATTTAGGCTCCTTTACTTCCCCATTAGGCACTTAGGAACTTTGCTGCCATCCCCTAGGATGCAGTGTTCTTAATTCTTTTGGATCAGGGTTATTTATAAAAACAGCTTCACAACTGATTTATCTCTTATGCTTAATATTTTTGAGGTGTGCTATCAAAAACAAATTATGGAAATAATTGGAAAGAGTAAAACATCTCATGGTCTTGTTTTTAGAAAAAAAGGAGGGGCTTTTCCACATCACTTTGATTTTTATTCTTTCCCTGTTACTCACTAATCGTGGTTTTGTTTTATTTTTAATGTTCTCTTACACAGCACTGCCTTATGAAACACTGCACTACAAACCACATGGTACTCACAGGTTAGTCTGACCTATCCTAGTTTGAATACAATTTTATTTTCTAATAAAAGTTCTACAATCACCTTTCCAAGAAACCAAATATAATTGTTTAACAATTCTAAGATCTGTGGAAAACAGAATTATATCCTTGTGTTGGTGGGCAAGGGAGAGGAGAAAGAACAAGAGGAGGAAGAATGACTCAATTCTGCAGTTTTCTGATTTGAACATTTCCCTGGATCTCCACTTCCCTCAGTGACATCCCCCACCGGGATTTCTTCCCAGGCCCAATTCACCTTCTCTCCCTGCCCTCCTGCCCAATTCCACTTTGTCCTCTAACACTCTGACCCCTCTGTGAAAACAGCGTTCACTTTCAATGCTTCTAGATACTCATATTATCAGGGTTGGAAGGCCCAGGTTACACTTGACTGCCCTCTCCGTCCTTTTCATCCTATATCCAGTGAGCTCCCAGGTTCTATTAATTTTTTAAAGCTTCCCACATTTACCTTTTTATTTCCAGTTTTCACAGCCATCACAATTTTAACAACAACAACTAGCATTTGCCAGCTAATATTTGCCAGACGCTTCAGAGCCTGGCTCAGAAAGATCAAACAGTTTCATACCTAGAGGTTCAGCCCCACCCTGTTCCTGACATAATTCTGACCAGAGCAGAGAATTTATTAATTGCTTCCCTTGCAGTCCTTGACCTAGTTTTATTGTGAAAGACCCAGAATCCCAGTGCCTGAAATTAGCCCTAAGGAACTATAGGCCATTGGGCCTGTGGTTTCCCCTTAACAAAGTAACATTTCTACTTTGAATCACTAATTAGCACCACAAGTTCCCCCACAAGAACTGTGGCTCTTTTTTCTGAATGGAGGATTCTGAAATTCTACATAGCGTTTGCCATGGGAATTCTGAATCTTCTTTTCCAGTTGTTGGCTGGGTCCTAGACCTATGCCCTGAGAATTCAGAACTAGGGCACAGCCAGATACTTGACTTTGCGCAGCTACACCATCTAGAAATCCTTGTTGTTACGACCCATTTGCTAGATCTGATCCTTGCACATATCAATACCACCCCTCTTTAGATCTAAGTCATTGATCATTTAGAATGTTGGCCATCTCTCTCAGTGGACTACCCTACAGAAGGATCAATAATCCCATCCTACATGGTCCTAGCTTCCAGCCATTCCTAGTTTCCTACCACATGTTTTAAAGTCAGCCCCTCTGAGTTAGATCATTCTTAATCATTATCTAATTTAATTCACAAAACGATTCACTGATATAGATATCATTATCCTCATTTGACTGATGAGAATTGTAAAACTCAGAGAGATTACACTATAGGAGGTACACAAGGTCACATGGCTAGGCAGTGGCAGAGTTGGAACCCACACTCAGGTCTTCGTATTTTCCAATCTCATGTCGTCTTCACTATGTTAGGTTTCCTTTCACCATGTTTCACAAGCACTATTGAAAGAGACATAACACAGCTTTTCATCTTTCAAATCATCCCATACATTACCATAAGCATATTCCACCTAAACTTTCACTGTTATAAATTTCATGCTCTAAATTAATCTTCCATGGTTCCTCGACTACTTATGCAAAAAGAGCCATTTCACCACTCAAACATTTGAGGGTCTCCATAATCTGGATCCAACCTACCTACCAATGTTTATCCCCCACATCATTCCACCATCCAAGCCAAACCCTCCTGTGCCTTAGCCATTCAGCCCAGGCTGTTTCTGAAGTTCTGTGTTCCTTGTTTCTATTTAAATCTACTCCAATTGTCAGAGCACAGTTCAGATCCCACCACAAAAGGCCTCCCATGACTTCATATAAGCAAACTCATTCCACCTCTCTGCCAACGTTACTGTAGCCATATTGGTATTTTAACACAAACTGCATGACAGGATTCCTTTTTATCACATAGGGTGACTCACTGAAATTTCCCTTTTCCAAATTCCCACACTTTGTAATTCTCGCAGGGCGCCACCATATTCCAAACCTCGAATCGTCATTTTCCAGCCTCTTTAGAATAAAGAATTTGTCTTATATAAGTTTGTGTCCCCTCTTCCAAGCTTAATACCATGCCCTAACATAGTAAGAGCTCAATAAATGAGGAAATGAAAGAATACATTATACAACAGGAAAAGGAGGGTAAAAAAGAGGAAAAGGTTTTCACAAGTACCTCCTTGAGATAATGAATTCTAAACCCTCATATATGCTAATTAAGAGTAGAGGTTAAACCAACAGTACAAAAAATGTTATGTACGTATCATGTTTGCTGGGATAGAAATCTAAAAATTTTGAAATGATACATTTCCCTCCAAATTAAAATAGAGCATTAAAATGATTTTCCGAATCAAATAAATTTTAGAAAAGGTATTAAGTTGTTAATATGTTCATAACAAAGGCCTTTTACAGTCCCTTGTTTTGAAGTTATAAAAGTTAGAACTACTACAGTGTTTCTTCTTTTTCCAAAAAACTATAATGAAGAAAGGCTCCAAAATTAAACTCTTATCCTTGCTGATTAAAAAATTGATTCTAAACAAACTATGCCTTAACAAAATGTGATGTCTTTTACAATAAGGGGACCAGACCATCTAGGTCACTGGATTTTAGTGGGCAGGGGAAGGGAGGACAAAGAAAACAAGAAAACCATTTATCACTTTTTCTCAATTAAAGATTAACTTCAGGGAAATTAATGCACTGACAATAAGGCCAGATGTATTTAAGTAACTTCTAGCAGGAAAAATAAATTATCAATCAATTTAGCAAATATTTTGCCTTCAGAGTACCAAACATCTGAAAGATTTAAATTTTCTGATTTCTTCCATTTGCTTAGCTTTGTGTAAATACATTCCACAGTACCATGTTACCCATTAGTTTGGTAAACCATAAAGAACAGAGAGAGATTCTCTTCTCTCAGCTCTTACCCTGAAATACACTATATGTGTTTAAATACCATATGTAATTTTTAAAGATATGATGGTACTTTGTAAATATAAAGGGTAATTCAAATTTGAGGCAGAAGTACAGCTTTTGTCTATTACCAGAGGTGGTACAATCTCTGCCTTGAAGAGAGATAAAGTGCTTGATTTAGTGCCTTAAATTTCTACAAAGTGGGCAGAAATCCCAAGCTATTATCATGTTGATAGAAATCTCAACCATTAGTGAGATCAACTTTGATTGTAATGCTCCATTTGTCTACCTGCCTACTCTCCCAAGTTACTGCTAGGGTTTCCCCAGAGTCTGGCTTCGCTCAGGATCACTTACAACTCCTTTTGTGACAAAATAGCTGCAGTTTAACTATAATGAGATGATAGCTATACCCATCAGCCCCCTCCAGATGAAATTCAAGAGGCTTTGTTCATAATGTGTAGCTAAAATAACGCAAATTTGTCTAAGTTCATGCTAAATCTTTCGACATAACATACTTGAGCTAAAGTCCATCAAGAACTTCAGGCGAGAAACACTGTAGTTCGAAATTCCATTCTAAATTTTTCTTATACAAATTTAAAAAGTGAAATTGAACAAATAAATATAATAAAACAATAACAACTTTATCTCCTCCAGTAGTCAACTACTAATTCTTTGAAGGAGATATTTGTACTCATAACCCACAAAAAGAGAGTTTTCAAAAGCCAGTTAGTCACCTGGAGAATTTTGAATTAATCCTTTTATATAGAGAAAAAAAAATTGCAAAGGGGAAAACCCACAGAGGTCTTTTCTCCTTCCCAGTATAAATATAAAAATAATTACAAATTCCCAAGTACAATAAAATTCTATTTAAAATACAATACACTGATTTGTTTTTTACAGGGTCAAATTATCCTCCCTTTTGCATTGTCAATACATTTTCCTATATTGTAAAACAAATCACAGTTGTAGAGTATGTACCTTGAATCCACCTACAAAAGTATTTATTACTTTTTTACATTGAATTTTTTTCCTGAAACTAAACACATACGTAAACTCCTAAAATAATTGAATCTCTGTTCCATTCTGCACTTATATTTGGCCTGTCCACTAGTCGTACTGATATGTTTTAGAATCAAATTGTATATTTTTCCTGAAAAGATCCATTTATTAAGAGGAAAAAAGCCTACATACTACCAAAAGCAAATTCAATAAATCTCAGTTTCTGAAAAACATGATTTTTAAAAACAAATTTTAAATTCCAGAACCAAATGTCAGAAAAAACCTGAGATTTTTTTTCCTTCAAGAAATACCCAAAGATTAAAGAAAAAGCTTTGGCTTAGAGAATATATTCTAATTCTAGGTTTTTAATTCTAATAATTCTCATACTTCTATTTTAGGATGTTGTTTACCAAAATATCATAAATATTTAATAGCAACTGCTCCTGGTGCTTCTAGCAAAAGGCAGTAAAACGAAACATAAACCTCAGCTGTGAAAGCCCAAGAGTTTTGCTTTGCGTTTCATCACTCCACTTCCCCATACCCTGTTTAGGATGGCGCGGATTCTAATGATCACCAGAGGCAGCTCAACTGAATTCCAAACAGAAATATTATGAGCTCCAGTGAAACTATTAATCATTAAAATGGAAAGAACAACAATCGCAGTCAAATACTCTGCCACCCGTTCGAGTTGCCTGACTGATAGCTAAGAAATACCATATTTGGAGGAGGAAGCAATCACACATTCCAATCCAAATTTTTATTTTACTCTTCTATAAAGCCCATAAAACTTTCAAGATATCAAGACAGTGAGGAACTCCATGCTCAAAGCGTGCTCTGAGACTGCTTATGAAAATCTTAAACTTGAAATCACAAACCCAGGCTCACAGAGCTCAATTTGCAAGAATTAATACCAAATCTCACTTAACAAACAAAATCCAGATCTTTTACAATTTCCCTGCATTTGCAATACCCAACAAACTTCCTTCTTAACTTCTTTCTTCAAGATAATGACCCACTGAACTGTATATCAAGATTACTTCCTATAGTTTAAAATATATCTAAAATTACGAGACTTTCCTGACCCCAGAGAAATACTCACAGAATTAATTATTCCTTTAAGAGCTTGAAATCCACCTTTGACAGGGAAAACTTGTTCCTTAGAATCAGCAATTCTTTCGAGCTTTAGAAAAAGGAGGACATTTTAATTGAGAGGTGGTTGAGACATACAACATTTTATACACTTCATTACATGTCAATTACATTCACCTGAAAAATTACACCAGAGGATTAATTCACTGTCAGGAACTGAAGGTGATGGGACTAGTGTTACTCTAAATGCATCACAAAAAAATAAACTGAGATCAGGCACAGCCCCTTTACACTGGCATCAAGTTTCAATTTCCAAACAGCTCAGAGTTCTACTAGCTGTAAATGTCATGAGACACAGGAGCCTCAGTCACACTCAACCAAATATTTAAATGTAAAATCATTTTGTGAGTGGGAAATAAATTTAATACATAAACCCTCAAAGATTCATGAAAAAAAATTGGTTCTTTAGGGAAAATTATTAAAGATTTCTCCTACACAGACTTCCCAAATCCCTGAACTCCTGAGTTGAGTTTTCAAACTAAAACATTTGAACAAGACTTGTCATGATAATCTTGTCAGTTGAGTTAAAGAAGAGGAGTATGCATATTGTTTTAACCCGACAGCTTTTCCAATCTTAGTTCCTTCAAATGGAATAAATGTTCAAGAAAATTAGAGCTTTGTCTTCAGCTTGCTTAGGTAATGAAGCCTGTCAAATTCAGACATTATTAACCCAGAGCTCAAGACATGGGGCCATTTTTATAGAAAATCTTTAATGACTGATTTGAGTCATAATAAGTCATCAGTGAGAAAAATCTGATAAACTCTCCTTAAGACAGTTATGTGATTTAGATTAAAGGCTGCAGATCTGCTGGACTTACTTGAGCTTGTTCAAAGTCAAGGACACCAACACAATAAACTCTAGCCCCAAGGGACCTGGATATTTTTGCCTGTTGAGAGAATGAGAGAGGGACAGAGAGAGGAAGACAGAGAGGTGAATTATTCAAATGTCAGGCTAATACATGCAGAGACATACAGCAAAGTACACTGGGGTGTAAAGAACAGTTTCAGTTCAATACTCACCTCTTTCTCTGCATATGATGGCACCAGACCATCCAACTTCCCATCTGTCAGAGCAATTATGATACTGGAGGTTTTTAAGCCTCCTGCTTTCTCAATTTGTTCATTTGCCTGAAAATGAAGAATAATTGTCCAACTCATAAGTTAATCTTAACTTTTAACCAGCATGTTCCATCAAGCTGAATTTTAAGTCTGACAAAATCAAAATATTATGAACTGGCTTTTAAAACAGGGTATTTTGTGTTAACTATTTTAATTTGAAATATACATATATTCACATTAGAGAGTAGTTAGTATAGGGTTTAAATGATAATAATTTTAGCCTTGGCTGACTATAACCACAAAGAAAATGTGGTTCTCTGAATATAGCCATAGAGAAAATGGAAAATTCCATAAAAGGCAAAATGCCAACCAAACTTTTCTTATCACCATGGTAAATGTTTTCTATCTGTCTTATCCCTAGAGCAACTAAAAGCATTTTTTTTTAAATTTTAAGATAAACATGTAATGGGGTCTTTGAGTTTTACTAGAGAGTTATAATTTATTTCATTACAGAGTAAGAAAACATTCTCTCCCATACTCATAAATGTAAAAGAACTTACTAGCTTTAGTCCTTCATGGATGTATGTCTCTCCTACGGGACTAACACGTTTTAAATTGTCCAAGCCTTCACTGATTTTGCCTCTGAAAATAATATAATATCAAATTAAACAAAAGAAAAATGAAGAAAGACCATCATAAGCACCTCTCAAAAAGCATGGCAGTTTTGCAACTAAAGTTTCTTTAGTAAGAAGGAAAGGAAAGAACATGGGCTTTGAGGGCAGATAGCTCCTCATACTTTTTGTCATTTTAATGAGTATTTAACAATATCTGTATTGTAACCATAAAAAATAAAAGTACTAACAATGGGAAATGTCTTGAAAAAGCCAGGCATATTCTAGGCATTTTGAGCTGAGAACAGATATCTTCTATCACATTTGTTTTACTAAATGCTGAGGAGTAAACATTTTCCTGCATTCAAAAAAAACAAGGATGGAGTAGGTCAACTTAAGTGAAAAAGTATTTCTGCAGCACTCACCCCACCCCCCTACAAGTCAGAAATCTTCTTGTGTTATCTGCAAATTCCTAAGGCACGTTACTTAACCCTTACTTATGGAAATTAACATTTCCTATATTTGTCTCCCAAAGTCTCATGATCTAGTCACTTCTGTGGCTTCTTCTCACCCATCCAGACACCAGCTCATTCTCTTGAATATTGTAGGTACTTAATACATATTCGATGAACAAATGAAAGAATAAATGATTGGATGAATGAATGGATGGATGATAATGGTTCTTGACAGAGACAATATAAATGAAAAAGAGGAAAAATCATAGAATAATCTTTCTCATCATGACTAATTAGCTGTCTCAATGGAGTATGTATAAACAAAGTATGACTACAATATTAACAGCTATTTTGTGTGTATAAGTAAAAGACTCATTTTTCAGGTTTTTTAAATATAGATTCCAGACACCCCTTTGAAAATAAATCACAAGAATCTTAAGACACAAATACAAGTGTTGCAAAAACAATCCAAAACAAAGTCAAATTTTCTTTTTAAAATTAAAAGATCTGGAGAGATCTGAAAAATATTATTTTCAGAATTTTAGCCTTTAAATAGAAGCAAAAAAAATATCTTTCTAAATAAAAAAGTCATGATATGGTAAACTGAAGTATAATGCTTTAAATAAAACATGAAGAGCATCCACACTCCTGAGGATGATAGATTAAAAAATTAACTGTAAAAAGTATATTATCTGAACATCAAGGAACTTACTGGGGTCACATACAAAATTTTATATACATATATATATTTGTGTGTGTATATACATACATAAGTATATCATACACATATTTGTATGATATGTATACATCATACACTATTAAAACAAATGTCAAAAATAGTAAAAAAAAATTATTCTGTCATCTGCAATGTTGTGTTTCCAATACTTGAAATAAATGAGTCATTCACCAGAGCCACATTCACATTTTTAAAGTAACTTATTGATTCTATTTTAATATTGTAATGAAAATTATTATCAAACAAGTTCTCCATCTCAAGAAATTTCCAGATAACACAAGACAACTTTCAAAGTATAATCCTAATCTTCCTCCTTCCTAATTCAGTCATCTCTACCAACCCATGTTGATTGTCTCTTAATCCTTGGTTTAAAATCTACCTACTCTGAACCTATCTCTAACTTCAATATACTCTTTTTTCTAAGGTGCCGCAAACATATTCGTGTTCAACTTTTACTACATTGAATAATTCTGTTTCTTAAAAACATTCTACTTAAAAATAATTTAATGAATTTAATTTAATTTTTTTACTTCTTAACTAGACTGGAAGTTTACAGTGGACTATCACCATGTCTATTATTTTTAATGTATCCCCTAACTCTGCGCTAACTACTTATTATGATGCCTTTTACAAAGTAAGTGTTCAATAAATTTTTCAATCTACCATAGGAAAAAAATTCATAATTCCACAGATGATGGAGTAAATTACATAATTTATAAACTTGTTTTATCTAAATATTTATGTTTTAATATCTACAGAAACAACTTGAAACTGATTCTGTCTGAATGCAGATAAAAACCAAATATTTGGTACTTCACAAAACTGAGTGGCAGCATGTCCTCAAGCATTAACGTTTGCTGCCAAAAGAGAAATGAAAAAGACAACTGAAATCCAAGTTTACGCAAACAAATTTTGCATGGTGAAAATCACCTTCTCCATTCAGTTCAGATTCAGCTCATCATTACTTCTGAGGACCAGACAACACCAGCAGAAGACTCTAAGCTGAAAGAACTTGACAAATGTGGGATTCAGAGTGTTTGGGAAGGTAGGTCTCTGCTGGCTCATTTCACCGGAGGAAGCAGAGCACCTCTTGCTTTTCTATGTGTACCCATACCTGCCACCATAATATTCTAAGCTGCTCTGAATTGCATCATTACTTTTACAGCTGCAGAGTCATAAGAGGAAAAGTGTTCCTTGCCCATAGCCAATAACATCAACATACATTGAGTCCTGGTCTGTCACTTTCCAGAGTAACTACATAATCTGTCAGCCTCTCCTCCATCAACAAGTGTCACCAAATGGGAAATGGAAACCAAAACAAGATAGGGTCTTTGAAGGATCCCAAGAAACTAAAAATAAGTTCTAAATTTCTCTATTAGTAAATGGTAAACTAAGGGGGAAACAAAATTATGTAGCAGGTGAAAAACACAACTCATCCATCTATACTGTGACTTAAAGAAAACTCTAAGGGAAAGCAAGGGAGAAAATGATAAAAAATAAAAGAAGAAAAAAAATGGGTATGTTAAGGAGATCAGCTCCAATCCAACATCATCTTAGAAGATCAGCTTCACTGAGTCTTATGGCTTCAGGGTTATGTCTTCAGCTACGAGGAACAGCAATATCGAAACTACTTTGGTGTTTGTTGTGAAGCTGTCGTTAAGGGTGCTGCTCAAGACACACAAAGTCCCCTATGAGGTCACACAGCAGAAGTTTCTTTGCCACCCCTGAGTGATCACTATATATTTCCTCCTTTCTGCTAACTACAGCTATGTAAACTGTTTCTTGCCCTATCAGGAACCCCATGATAAATTTCTTACTCATTCAGAAAATTCTGCTAAGCTCATATGGTTATCATATTGCTACACCCTCTTTTCCAAGATCTTAAATTTTCTTTTTATATGTTATTAATTTTCTGCAATGTTATTATATTCTGTGTAGCTTCAAATACTTTTTGGAAAGAGGCAGAATTTAAACAAATAAAATAGGATATGAAACTACTGTTTTGCAGTTGTTGTTTGTTGTTGCTGAACATCAGGGGACTAATCAACTCTCTTCTTGACTTTATAACTATGTTGATTGAAAAGAGAGAATGAGGCAGGGAGTGGGAGGTGGAGACAAAAACACAGTGACTCATTTTTTTAATCTATAAAATTAACACTTTCAGCTCTGTTAGTATCTCTCAAGTCTCTCTGCTGAGTAGGGAAAAGAAGAGATAAAAGGGAAGAGGCAGGACAAGAAGACAAGAGAAGGGAAGGGAAGGAAACCACAACTGCCATGCACTGTGCCACATCAAGGGCTTTTCTCCATCCATAGAACACTTGGGACTGCGGAAGGTGTGCATGATGTCATAACTAAAATAAAGATGTATTTTATAAATAGTGGCATAATAAAATGGTTGGCAGAAAATTCTGACTTGCCCAACTAGCACAATTAAGGCATAATTTTAAGTACCTTCTACTTGTGACTAAAGATATACATTTATAAATATATCTGTATATTTAACCTGAACTTTTAAATGAGCATCATCTTAACTTTCCAGATTTTAAAGCTCTTTCCAGGTTTCAGTCAATCAGTCTACACACATTTGCTGAGCACCTACCACATGTGAATGCTGTGATCCTACACGGTGATATGAGAATGACTCATGCTTAGTCCACAGCTACCTTTACACCCATCTCTACAGATGTAGTGTCGTTCTCCCTCGAGCTGGATGCTGGGATCATCTGAAGGGCTTTTAAAAAAAATCTCTTCTGGACTCTAATGGAAGAAATTCTAATCCACTTGGTGTGTGCTGGGGTCAGGGTATTTTTTGGAAATTCCCCATAGTATTCTAATGTGCAGCCAGAATTAGGAACCTCTGATCTAATCTAATTTTAAAACCTTTCCATTTTGTTGGAATGCTCTTTTCCTTATCTATTTTTCCAGTCAGTTCTTCAATCAAAGGAGTTTTGGGGTAACTAGGATAATCTTTTAAACTGTAAAATACAATTTCTGGAATCATATGGTTTATAGCCAGAGAGAACATGGATTATTTCCAAGCCCAATCTCATTTCCTCATCTATAAGATAAGGATGAAAATACCCACGCCATGGGGTCATTGTGATGATTAAACAGCACATAATAAGTACTGAGTTAGCTGCAGCTACTATGGTCATTATTGTTGATATTCATCACTCCCCTGTTAGTAGGATTTTGTTCACTCAGTTTACTTTCTTCTTGATTCCAAGGTGAGCAAGCTCAGTAAACTGAGGGTTGAAAATATTTGATATAGATCCAGAGAGGAGGAGGGGAAAGGAAAAGAGAAAAGAGGGAAGAAAGTGTTATACTGAAGTTTTAATAAGGAGAAGGTCTTAGAAAGGAATTACATGGAAAGCTACAGAATGAGATGGGAAGACTCAGGGATTGGAGTAAATCCGAGATGAACTGAAACTTTGGTTCTGCAACAAATAAACCGTGTAACCATCTGCACTTATTTAACTTCCTGGAGTTCACTTTCCATATCCATAAAATGTAAATAAGAATGGCTGTCCCAATGGATTTTTCATTCACTCATTCCATAGAGATTTATTAGATGCCTACTATCATGTTTATAATATAATGTTATTTGGCAGCTTTGAGCATTCAGAAAGTAGTGGGCACCTGTACAGAAGGACTGTTAGAGGAGATAGACAGGAGAAAGGAAGTGAATAGTACCCAAAACAAACCCTCTTCATTACAGTTTGTCCTCTGCACTGCTATGTTGCTCTTCTATAAATGGTGGCAGGCTGGATTTGAGGCAACAGATGGCACAATAGATAAGACTCCAGGCTCTGGAGCCAGAGAGCTCCAGCCAATTATCTAACCTTTGCATCCTTCAGTTGTTTCATGTTAAGCAAAGTTAACACCAACACTAACTCCACAGGGCTACTGTGAAAATCAAAGGAGTTAATGCATATAAAGTGTCTGGTACAAAGTGAGTGTCACATAGATATTAGTTATTGTTCTTTTAACACATAACGTGTCAGGGACTGAGCAAGGTCATCTGCCAGCTCACCCTCAGTTCTTTCATTACATATCAAACCATGAACACAACCCACAGGTCAAGCATGGGGCCTTGGCCACCTTAATTCCCAGCTCTAACACTTACTAGCCTTAGTAACTTTGTGACTTTGGTAAGTTAAGTACCTTCTCTGGGCGTGCATTTCTCCCATCTGAAAATGGGGATATTGATAGTACTTATGTAGTGGAGTTGTTATAAAAATTAAAGAGACTATTACATGTAAATAGTTGGTACACTGAATGGCACCTAGGTGTTCAATAATCAATACCAACTGTCTATATCAATTCACGGTACCCCTGTCTCTTACCCATAGAAGGGAATGTAAGTAGGAATTATCGGCTTTGTTTGTCATAGTTGGGAGCCTCATTTGAGAACTTCCCTCACTAGCCCCTCATAAAACACATAGAATTTTTAAACTTTATATTAAGTTAGACAAACTCCAAATCATATGCACAAGTATTCAGTATTGCTCTTGAACAGTTGAGAACCAACAATCCTAAAATGTATTCCTTTTATAGCACAATTTTAAAATATTTTATGAAAATTGTCATTTCTAATGAATAAAACTTCAATTCTCACATTTTTACATATTAATTCTTAAGACTTTGAGAGTTTGAATTTAATAATACTCTTCAAAATCACAAAGGTAAAAGGAAATGTGCCCATCTATTCTAAACTAACTCAAGAAGGAAATAATGTTAATATTAAAATAATAAAAACAAAAGAGAAAGTATTAATGTTACTAATAAACAGTTTTAATTTATATAAAAGAATAAGAGAAATGAGAGTGAGAGGTTAATAATAAAAGTAAATAAAATCTGTCAGTCAAAATTTGCTGACATAGGTTATGGGTTACACCAAAATCTAAAGACCAGTGCCAAAATTACCAATCTACTTTGTTATTTTGGTTACACACAAGGTTTATTATATTTTTCTCCAAGCTGGCTTGTTTATTTCTGAAAGAGATTCATCTTTGGAATTTCATTATTACTTTCCTGATAAACTATGGTAGATAATTTCCAAATATGACCTCCATCAATTCCTTCCCATTCTATATGTGCCCACTCTCCCATCAAGAGATGGAATTTATCCCCCATCCCTTTGAATCTGGCCCATCCCTGTTACTGCTTGGCAATAGAACAATGATATTCTTAGACAGCTGAGTCCAACCCTTAAGAGAACTAGAGACTTTGCTTCCTTCATCTTATAATACTTGCTCTTGGAATGCTCTTTCAGAACCCAGTTATCATGCTGTGAGAAGTCCATGCCACATGCAGAGGTCACATGGAGGAGAACCAAGTTATTCCAGCTCTAGGTGTGCTTCAGAATCAACAACCACCCTCTATGACTATAGCACACCAGATAACATCATATGGGACAGAGAAACCTTCCATTTGAGCCATCAACTCACAGAATTGTGAGAGATAACAAAATTGTTGTTTAAGCCACTAAGTTTTGGGGTGCTTTTCTATGATTACTGTGCCAACTCCAGGCCTAAGCCTTAATAAGGCATGGGAGTTTCCTTTTTGTACCCTTGGTAGTTAGCTGCCATATAAAAACTTTAACTATCCTGAGACCACCATGCAGAGGAGGAAACCCAACCTAGCCATGTGCAGAAGCCACATGGAGGAGAATGGAGACTCCAGTCCACAGTCCTGGCTGAGCTCCTAGACAACAGCCAGCACCAGCACCAACTTGCGAGCCACCTGGGTGAGGTCATTTCAACTCTTCTAGCCATTCCAGCTTCCCAGCTGACAACATGTGAAGCATGAGAACTGCACATTCAATGCACAATATCATGAGAAACAATAAATTGTATTTATACCACTAATTTTAGGGTGGTTTATTATGCAGTAATAGATAACCAAAATATAAATTGTGACTAAGGTAAAAGATAAATGACCTTGAGAAGACTGACAGTAAAGACTGGAGGAGCAGTGAGCAAATTGTTATTGGAGGCTCAGTTTCATGTTCATGTCTGCTGCATTCCATTGGTTAAATTTAGTAAGCCATAGGCCCAACCCAGATTTTTTAAATTATATATTTAAATAAAAAATACTTATATACAAATATATTCTATATATTATACATATTACATGTATAATCATGTATACACGTGTATGCATATATGTTGTATGTATTCTGTGTTTCATTGGAGGTCACAGAAGAGCAATCTATCACAAAAGCTAAAAGCTTCATGCAGCTACGCTATCAAATGCCAATTTAGATAACTGCATAATCATAAATGCTATAGGTATTTATATCATAGGTCAATTCTGTTCTTTATCCTCAAGAGAATATTAGCCAGAGATATTAGTCCTTGAAATGAACAAAACTGCAAACAAAATGTAGGAATACACCAGAATTTTATAATTAGTCAGTTACATAACATAATTAAATTTCTCTTGGAAGGTAAAACTTAGTTGATTGAGTAAAATATGAAACATAACAATGTTCTCAAGATGTTACTCATGTCTATAGAAATGATTTAGAATCCGCTTAGCATTGTACTTTACCTGAGCTATTACGTATAAAGCATTTAGCAAAATGTCTGATACATAGTAAGTGCTCAATGAACTTTATCTACTACTTTTGTCTCCTTCCATTAATAAACCACAATATTAATCAGTCTGACAAAATTAGAAAAATTACATGTGGGAAAATTTGTTCATTCATTCAAATACTATACCCATCCTAGCTATCTATTTAATTGCGTCATTATATACTGCTATACAACGTATGTAGGAAGGACAAATTGCCAAAAAAAAAAAAAAAATTATTCCCTACTAGCTCCTCAACTTAAAATTTTTTTAAAGTTTTCAAAAGAGTAAAAGATGATTTTTCCAGACACAAACATTTCTAATACATCCCAAGTTACATCTTAGTAACTTGTACTTTATATAAAAACTTGCTTATTCTTTATTTAACATGTCACTCTAAAGCCAATATATGTCAAGGTCTCTGTGGTCCAGATTCCAGACCAATGAATCCAAGGTAAAGTCCTAGATTCAAAAATATCTGCTTAAAAAATGCCCCACACAATCTGGGTTCGTGAAAATTTTTTCTCCAATTTAGTCTACGCTTACCAAAGTGTGGTACACAGATCACATCTAAAGTTCACATCTGCTGTATCTTGAATGCTTACACTCCATGTCCCCATTCAATGCCTTGCTGGGCCACGAGAAACCAACCTCTGCATTTTACCACCTCAGTGTGCCAGGTCTGTCTTCCAGGCACAAGCAACAATGTATTTAATTTTCTAGAACACACTCATTAAGCAGATATGGGACTTCACTGAAAGTAACTGTTCACATATGCACAACCAGAATCCAAGATGCTGCCATGCCCAGACCTCTCAGGATTACCAAACGTGTGGCCAAAACTGACTTTTCTAAACAGGAATAATTAGTTCCCTAATAGAATCAAAACAAAAACAATAGAGTCACTTCCTCTCACTGAGTCACTGGTTTGTAAGAGAACAGAATACACTTAGAGGATGAATATGTCTTTGAATTATGACAATTCTGACTAATTGTGAAAAATGGAGAAGGGGGGAACAGAGAGAGTCTGAGGCAGTGCAGTGGTTAGGTAGTCACGCTCACGAGCCACACCCAGGTGTGAATTCTGGCTCTGACTCCTTAGCTGTGTCACTTTGAGCAAAGTCACTTGACTTCTCCAAACTTCTGCCAGAATCATGACACATGATGGTGATGGTGCGGTACAATGATAACCTCCAAATCCCATTTCAACCTCAGTCTCCTTTCCAACCAGTCATCAATTAGGCCTTCTCATGCATTGCATGCATTTTATCACCCCAACATTTCTATATGGTAGGAATGATTAGCTCCTTTTAGCAGACAAGCGAATTGGGCAGCAAGAGGTGAAATAACTTGTCCAAAGTCACACAGCTAGTATACAACTCCTATGTCTTTCTGACCCAAAGTCCAATCCTGGTGTTTTCATTTTAACAAGGAGCCTTCAGGATCCTCCAAGTTAACAGCTGAATATGCTCTATTCCTAATGCTTACTCTTTCCAACCCTTGAGTTCCATTTTGATTCCAAAATAGCTGTCTCTGGCTACAGAAGTCAATAACATTTATTTTTAATTTAAATATTTGTTTAATAATAGTATTACATTGTCATTGAAATAAAATTGAATAACCTAGATGTATGGAAATTAAAAACATGAAGGCTCTCCCCACCCTGAATCTCACTGCTAAGACAACATTGTTGTTAGCAACTTGTTGCTCAACTTCCAGACTTTTTTCCATGCATTCATTATTATACACACACACACACCATAAAAACAGGTAAATTTTTGGTTTGTTTTGATTTATCATCTTTAACAGAGTATTCTGCAACTTGCTTTTCTCAATTAGTATATCTTAGATATATTTTCATGGTGATGTATATGGATTTTTCCAATTCTTTGAATGACTATATAGTATCCCATTCTATATCTAAATTTATTATAGTATCATCAATTGACGAGCATTTAGATTTACTACAATTTTCACTATAATGAACAATGCTGCAGTATTTAATTTTGCACATACCTATCTTTGCACACTGGTGCTAGTATTTCAGTAGGGTATAGTTCTAAAAAGTAGAATTGCTGATAACAGACTTCTAAACTTTTACAGATACTGACAAATTTCACTGCAAAATGAATGAACCAATTTATAAATTATCAACTCTTATAAAAGACTATTTTATCACAAGTAAATTTTTAATTCAGATTTAAAGGAATTAGAAGAAATCCTTTCAAATAATAGAAATGTGTATATTATTTAAATTTTCATATAAATTTAATCAAACGACTTCTCTTTAATTTCCCACAAGTTTGCCTAAGGAAAATTTTTTCCTAAGTAATTGATTATTATTCTCAGGTCAAACAATTATACGACTTTTTCAATTTGGGGACAATTATATCAAAAAGAGAGTTGGAAATGTTTGTAACTGATCTATAACAATAAAAATGAGAAAATTAGCAAATATAAGTCATCATTTATCACCTCTCAAGGAGAGAAAATATATGATAGCAGTTAATAACTCAGGTTCTAGAGTCAGACCAACTCAATCATTCATTCAACAAATATTTACAAGCATCTACTATGGGCCAAGCCCTGTTCTAGGTGTTAGATATATGAGTGAAGGTAAACAAGACAAAGAGGAGCCCTCTGCTCTCATGCAGTTTACATTAGGGTTATGGAGATAAAATAAATTGATTAACAGAACAATTTCAAAAAGTGATAACTAAATAGAGTATTGTGAGACATTACCAGGGAGGTGAGGCAGGATTTCTTTACACCTGATGGTGAGGAAAGGCTTCTCAAAGGAGGTGATGCGTGGGATGAGGCCTCAATAACAAGCATGAGCTGGTCAGGGGATGATCTGGGGCAGACAAAGAGCAAAACTGCTAGTGCAGAGAGAAGGTTGATCTGTTCAGGGAATGGAAAGAGGGCCAGTATACAAAGCTATGGCATACAATGTTGTAGGAAAGGTTTGGGTGAGCAAGCAGGTAGGGCTTTTAGGCCATTGGGAAATGTGTGCTTTCTATCCTAAGCCGTTAGATTGTCTTAAGCACAAGAGGGGCATGATCTACTTTACACTTTAAGAGAGCATTCTGGCTAATATACTGCCCACCACTGATTAATTGTGTGTTTTGGACAAGTTACATTACCTTTCTCAGCTTCAGTTTCCTCATTTATAAAGTTGAGATAACAGTATCTGTTACATGGAGTTGATATAAGGGTTAAGTGAAGTAATGAATGGAAAGCATTTTGCACAATATCTAGCACATAATAATTGTTCACTAAATGTTTTCGATTAACTCACTTTTACATCATTAAGATTACATTAAGCAGAACTAAGCATAATTCACTACCCCCAACACAATAGCTAAGAATATCCTTTAAAATTAGTCCTGATTCAAATTCTCTAATATTGAGAGGTTGGATATTTCCATATTGAATCAACAGTCAGCACTTTCCTCTTACCTGATCCTATAATACAGCCCTGAGCTATATGTGTTTGTGTATGTGTTTGTGTACACAAACAGCCCCCTACTGTCACATAGATTATTCATCCTTGTGTTACCTCCAGAGTCTACAATGCTCAATACATCATATACAGATAGGGCAGGCAAAGCAGGTAGGTAGGTAGGTAGATGGATGGACTAACAGATATATGGAAGATAAAAATCATGGGGGCAAAAGAAAAAAAGAGAGTGTTTCAAATTGAATTATTCAAAATAATAATATTTTTAAATCATGAGTATATAAAATGCATAACTGATCATTTCTTGCCATGTGTATTATTCTATTCATGCATTTACATAGTACCGAATTCATGCTGAAACCCTAACAGAAGACACAGCCCTACTGTAAGGACTTACTGTCTTCCAATCTTGCTTCATCTCTACTGAAAATATTTAGCAACACTCTGAGAAACATGAAAGAGGTACTTCTCATATTTACCAAGGTACTGACAAATTATAAGTAATAGAACCAAAATTGTGAAACCTGCTATATTTGACCTTTGCATTTTCCATGCACTCAGATCTCTTAGTGTGACATCGAGAAAGTTTATACATAGAATTCCCCTTTCTAGGCTCTTGAAACAAGGATCCCCAATAGTTGTGGAAACATCTGTTCAGTGATCTTGCATCTAAATATGTGAATGGTTTCTACACACTTAAAATTGTATAATGGATGAAAAGTGACATTATATCCAAATATAGAGGACCATAGAAATTTGAAAAGTCATTGATTTAATTAAATAAAATTAGTAAAAGAAAAACTAGGTTTAGAAAATAATCCTTTAGGGCAGACTGTTCTGTGGTATACAAAAAACTTTTCTATGCATTGTCTTATTTTTGATCCTCACAAATCTCTTAAGAAAACATGGTAGATTATGTCTGCAGTTTATAAACATAAAAACTAACACATTGAGTAGATGATTTACCCCAAGTCTCTAATCAGTAAGTAGCAAAACTGGAGCTCTAACCCAGGCCTTCTCAGTGTACATTCTGCCACCCCAAAGTAATGCAACGTGCCAAATCGTGCAATTTGTTAAAACTGAACTTATTTCTATTTAAAAAGAACCAGAGGAGCCAACTATATTGGGGAAAAAAAAAAGTGCAAGTAGCATTATTAAAATTCCTCCTGGAATTTTATTATAAATCCTTTCAAGCAGGATAATAATCCCTTTATATAAGCATAATTCCTCCTGATCATTAAAATACTACATACTCCCTAGTTGCAGATAATAATAATAGCAACATAAGAGCCCTCATCTCTTGAATACACATATGCCAGACTCTCTCCTACATTCTCCACATTCATTGACTTTAATTCTTACAGCAATCTTATGAAGTAGGTATTATTATTATCACCACCACCATCACCATCATTATATAAATGGAAAAAACTGAGGCATAAAGAGGTTAAGTAACTTGTCCATGACCATTTGGCAAGTAAATGGGTTCAGCAAATTTTAGGTGCAACATTACGCTGCCTTTTGAAATAGAAGCTTCTTTATCCCATTCTAACCTCTCCCCTATCAGATTCAACCAATGATAAGGGAAGAATCTCTAGTTGAGATGAACATGATTTAAGCCCTTTCCATGCATGTTTATGCAATACCAATCTTGCCGACCTGTGACTGTACTTTATCAAAGTGCTGAAGGATTCACATGTAAAGTACCTAACAGAGAACCTGGCACAATGTATGCAGCTGACAATTACTGAGAGTCTACTGTGTGTCTGGCATTATTCTAAATCCTTTTCTCTATACATACTCCATAAATGTTAACTTGTTTCTTTTTTTGTCCTAATGGATAGGCTGAATCAAAAGTTGTTTCTTTGGAAATTAAGCTGGGCAATAGAGGAAACTTCTTTTCATGAAGGCAAGGACTGTTATATCAATGGTATAAAAAGCTATTGTATATGGGTTGTTAGGGACTACTGTTGCTCTGGCCCTTGATGAGACCCAGATGCACATAAAAAAGTATGAGAGGAAATATAAATGAGGAGACTGAGGTCATAAGATGGACTCCCCACCTACAGAGAGATTTCCTCTCCAGGAAAAGTAAAACTTAAAGCACAAAGAAATTAGAAGTTTGATTGATTTTCCAAATCAATTATGTGAATTTTAAATGTTATCTCCCTGAGTTCCTTTAAATATTATGCTTTCTCGACACTTTTTTTTTTTTGCGGTATGCAGGCCTCTCACTGTTGTGGCCTCTCCCGTTGCAGAGCACAGGCTCCGGACGCGCAGGCTCAGCGGCCATGGCTCACGGGCCCAGCCGCTCCGCGGCATGTGGGATCTTCCCGGACCGGGTCACGAACCCGTGTCCCCTGCATCGGTAGGCAGACTCTCAACCACTGCACCACCAGGGAAGCCCTCTTGACATTTTTAAAGGAAAAAAAAAAAAAAAACTTTAAAGACAAAACTTTTCAGAAATCCACATATGTGAAAAAAGATACAACAGCCTCCCTTGCTAAAACTACAGTTTGGAGAAATTTGATTTCAAAATAACACTAACCCATTCATTTATTCAACAAGAATTGAGCAAGAACTATCTTGCATACTTTGTGTTAAATGAAGTAGACATAAAAATGAAGTAGAAAATCTCCCTTCCCACTCTTTAAAATATGTCAAAGACTATTTCTAACTTGCCACAGTGATGGGTCCAAATGACACAGAAATGGTCATATAAAATACTATGATATTGGTTTGGGAAAAAAAAATACATACACACACACACACACACACACACACACACACACAAATGAAAGCAAGTTCCTTTATAAAGGTAAACATATTCAGCATCAGTGGACCTCAGAGTAAGACTGGAGATTCAGGACGTCTGCTCAATCTAGTAGATTATCCAAATGGATCCATATCTTTCTCCCCTCTAAAATTCTTCCAATTCCTGGTTGATTAATATATTACATCTAAACATGAAAGATGTAGAACAGAGAGGGGAACAGAGAGGGGGAAAGTGGGAGGTAGTAAATACACAACTAAGGCAGAGATATGGGTTTCATTGTACATTCCACAGCCAATATGAATGATATCGATTTTCAGATTACCTGCTCTTTTATATTATTCATACTTCCTTTTCCCTCTATTAGTGAAGAGAACGAAATTGTCTGTGCACTTGCTTGATTCCACTGAGAGGCCTGAATCACCACTTGGAAATATCAATCATTCCTTTAAGATTAGTCTCTACTAAAAGCCTGCAGTGAAACGATAATGCACTAACCTGTCTCCAGTTAATGGCAAAATAATGGTTGCTTGAGAAGAAAACACAATGAAAGATAATCTCATTTGAGGGCTGCAAAATAAGAAAAGAGGCAGTTAAAACATTTTTAAAAGAAATATTGATATAATACAGATGTATAGCTAGGGAGTCTCATTTAAAATCAGTCTCACTGAATGGTTCAGGCTTCTTTTAAATGGAACTCCCTAAGCAGATACACTTAACTCTGCTCAACATTACTGCATATGTCATTTTGGATTTAGTCAGTGCTTCTCAGCACTCAAGCACTCCTCCCTGACCCATAGGACTGTTTAGGTAGAGGCTAACTAGAAAGATGAATTGTAGGCCAATGGAAAACTTTTTGGTAGAAAGTGCTTCTTCCTTTGATGTTCTATCTCATCTCCTAGGAGGCCAATCCCTTCAGAGTGATTATCATTAGCAATTTTAGGGCTGGAGAGCAGTCCGTCTGATTTAACTACCACAGCTATGAAAAGGAGTTCATACAGAAGTTATCCTGAAGTAAGATTACTTAAAGAGTGTCATGGGCAATGTGAAACAGAAGAACAAATCACATTTTCAATTTTCCAAGTCTCAAATATCACACTCCAGTTGGCAACAACTGCCCTGGTTAGCTACACCTTTTAAGCTTTAAGCCTTGATCTCACAGAATGGTTCTAGTTTCGAAGACACTCTATGCAACTCTTAATAAGATCTGAAACTGAAGATGTGAAAGTAAGACCTACAAACTGAAGAGCAGAATGGTATCAAAGGGTTATACATATTTGAAAAGTCATTCTCTTCAGCAGTCACCCTTTATTTACTTTCTACAATGCACTGTTGGTTAGTAACTGAGCAACTAAACTTGAACCAGAGAACTGTGTATTATAGAATTCCAATTTGTAAACCAGACCAAACAAGAGCCCCACTTCTTGGAAATATACTGAAATGACCCACTGCTTTTGATCAAAATTTATGGGACTCTGCACACTCTTGGATTAAATCAGAAAATTTATAAACAACTCTTTCTTCTGCCTTTGACATTTAAGGATATAGGGCCTTGTTTATTTTTCTCTCCTAGACAAGTTTACCTCAGACCTTGTCCAGAAATGAGTGTTATACTTGGCTTCTTAAGCAGGAGACTGATGATTAAACATGGACAAGCATACATTTTTATAGGGATAAACTTACTGCTGCCAATAACTAAAAGCAAGGATTGCCTAGGCCTCTACAGATTGTTTGAAGTTACTTGCAACATGACTTTCAAAATGTTTTGATCATCCAAGCCTGTTTTACAGAAAACATTTGGGCTAACAAGACTGAAAGAAGCAATATTTAATGATACAGCTCCTTTTCATGTCCTTTCCATTATCTTGATAAACTTGCATTTGCTCATTGCATTTTTTCTTCTGAAAAAAAAAAAAGGGAGAAAAAAAAAAGCCTCAAAAGACTAGTGTCCTAAGGTTATTTTTAAATAGGGATGCCACTAATTCCTGGTTACCTCTAAATAAGAGAGTAAGCTGGATTTCATAGCAGTTATGCTTTTTATAGGAGAGAAACCAATCTTTCCTAGTAAGGCTTATTGCATATATAGAACAGTTAAATTTTAAACCAGCCACACGCCCACATATTGCGTAAACACAAGTCGTTTCTTTAAACACACACAAGTGTCTTTCCTGGTAGTGGGTTATTAACATGTGTTCATTTGAAGTTTACCAACACTTATTATTTTTTTAATGAGGACCTCAACAATGCTAAGAATTGTATGGAAAGGAAACTATGTTATGGATACTATTAGCATAAAATTTTTAATGTGGTAAATTATGAGAAAGCATAACTGAAATTCAGAACAGATGAAAATTCAGAAAGGAAAAGACATTTGTAATTGTATCTGAAGATACTTCCCCAGAGCCTGAGCCAAGTTTCTGGGATCCAGATGAAAAAAGCCTTCAACAACTGAAGGGCTGTCCTAATAACAGCATGTGTGTGATAAGACCTTGAGGCACTTAAAAATCAACATTTCAGTAAAGGCTTTCCCTGCAAATGGTTTCCAACTTCCCTCCACATTAAACTCCCCTGCTTAGAAATGGAAAGTGGGAGAAATACCTCACAAATCTCTCTGTGAGTTGCTGGACAAAATTGTAAATTTCAATCCAGTTATTTGCCACACTCCCAGACCTGAAAAAGGAAATTGAACTGATCATAAAAGCAACACATTTACTGGGGCCTAATCTGATCTCTTCTTCAAGCAAAGTAACAGCGTCAGCATCTGAAACTTAGGTACTACGAGAATCTAGGAAATCAACCCATCTTCAGGGACCACCTGCCTGCTAATTGTTTGGAGTAGGATCCCAGCTCTTCAAAATAAACACAGCTTTCCTTAGAAGGAAACGTAAACCACACTGGGTATGTTAACCTTAGACTTTGCCTAGCTACAATGAAAGCGCTGTGATCAGGATAAAACCAGGCAAACTCTAGCCAGCGTGAGGCGCTGAGGACAGAGGGGCCGAGAAAGAGTCTCGTCTGGGTTACAGGGTCGCAGAAGGCTATCCCAAGTGGCCGCACTCCCATTTCCCAAGAAACTCCACAACTGGCGAGCAGTGACTACCCATCTCCCAGCGAGCCTAGCAGCTCAGGGATCCTCCTATCACCCCGCAGCCCGCAAAGATCCGAAAGCGCTAGCTTTTCGGACAGAGATAGCAACAGGGCACCCATCACCGGGTTACCCACACCCCTCCCCAGGTCGCACATACATCTCAGCCTCCCCAGCCACAGCTCACTACCCAGTGCCACTCTCACCAGAAGACCCTGCATCTCCCTCCCGCACTCACTTGTCCAGGACGAAGTAGAGATCAAAGGCTCCACGGCAGGAGGGCTGCTCCTGGGCGCTCACCAGCCCCCCAGGACCGCTGAGAGCTAACAGCCACAGCCCGGGGACCAGCCAGCTCCCGGGACTGCGCGCCGGGGAGAGCCCCGCCACCATCCTGCGGCCAGGGGTCTGCGACTCCCTCCTGCTCACAGCTCCCTCTGCTCGACTCGGTGGCGACGCTAGGGTGGTAGGAGTTACCAGGGACGCACCCTGGGGTGGGGGGTTGCGAGCAGCTAGGGCGCCGGCGCCTGGCTCAGCAGGACCTACTAACTGACAGAAGGAGGGAGACCGGGAAGGAGGGAGGTCCTAGGAGGACAAAGGGAGACTCCGCAACCGCCGCAGCTGCCGCCGGAACTCTTGACGAATCCCAGTGGAAGAGCGATCCAGTCCTCCCCCTCCCGATTCCGGAGAGTTCCTGCAGACAATAAGGGCCCTCGGCGACAGCTTGCAAGAGAAGTTCCTCCCCGGCCTCTGGTCGAGCCTCTAGCGCCCGTCTGGAACCCGGACCGAGAGTTCCAGTCCGCCGGGAGGGCTCGATTCCGGCTGCTGCAGCGCGAAGCGGGACAGGCACCCCCGGGACGCGGCCGCCGCCGCGCAGACTTGGACTGGAAACCCCTCTCTTCTGGTTCCCTTCCTCCGGCGGCCCAACTCCGCTCTGCACTCCAAACTTTCTTCCTCGTACTCCACTCCGGCACAGCGCAGCCGGGCGGTCCCCTTTAGGGGAGGAGGCTGAACTGGCCCCGGGACTGGTGGCTCCGGAGAAGCCACTCACAGCAGGCCAAAAGCGCGATCTGGCCGGGTGCCCGCAGTGTCAGTGTGCGCCCGAGGGCGGGGCCTGATCCGAAGGCCGCCGAGCCACACACACGCACGCTTGTGGGTTCGTGCCGAGCTGAAGATGACTAACGCTTGTCAGTTTTTGGAAAGGGGATAAGTAGTTTAGAAAAACAGATGTCCTCTAGAAACTAAACATCTCCATGTATCCTGCAGCCTCGGCCTATTTCAGCAGCTGTGCAGAGCAGCCCTCGCCATGGTTTGGGAAACTGAAGTCCAGCCATCCCAAGAGAGGCGATGCCCCGCCCCCCCCGCACTCTGCCCCACCCCTATGACCACAAGCACACTTGCTGCACCGCTACCTAAGAAAGGCAATTTCCTCTTTTTCTATAAACCTACTTGGTTGTTTCATCTCACCAAGCCTAGAAACCAGCATGGTGGTGGGAATGGGGGTGGGGTCGGGGGTGGGAACTGAACTCTTCAGCAGTGGACAGTTGTACCTCAAAATATTTCATCCCACTGTCATTTATCTCAAGCTCCAGATATTAAGCGTTGCATCTTGCAGCAAGCTAGGCCACCCTTGCCAAACTGTGCAAGAGCAAAAGTTTGCAGGCGTTCGGATTCTCTGCTTACTCATTTTGCATTCCCAACCTCCTCCCCCACCACACCTGTGACACCTGCCTTCCCCTGACAGAAACTGGCTTTTAGAAGCTACCAATCTCACTGGTATAAACACCAATAATTGACAGTAATGTGAAGTGTCACCTCCTCCTTTTCATTTGAATTAAATCAAGGCTTTACGATCAAAAGTTCATATACTACCTAATCACATACTGTCTTAGCAATTCTATTGGTTGTCTTGAGTATTTAACTTTTCATTTACATAATCTTTGACATACAACCAGATTTGCAAGCTCTCTGAGGATAGAAACCTGCCACTTTAACAAAGATTTATTAAGTACCTACTATGTGCTAGGCACTGTTCTAGGACCTAGAGTTAAGGCTCCAAAAAAGATGACAAGCCCCAGTTTCCATGAAGCTTGCAGTCTGGTTGAGGAGGAAAAACAGACAAAAATACGTAAGTAAATGTCTGTATTAGAAGGTAGTTTGCAGAGATTTAATATATGGTAATATGATAGAGAATGACCAGCTAGATGACTAACACAAAGAAGGTAGCCATTCCAAGAACTAGAGGGGGAAACATTCCCAGCTGCTCCAACTTTCCATAAGTATTAGCTTAGAACATTCAAGAAACAGAAAGAAAAACAGTATGGCTAGAGTTCTGTGTGAAAGAGGAAGTAAGAGAACTAGGCAGGGACTAGTATATGTGCTTTGTAAACTGTTGTAAAGAATTCAGATATTTTATATTGTGAGACTGGAGCCCATTAAAGGCGTTCCAGGGGTGGAGAATAGGATAAAGTGATATGATCTATGTTTTTCAAAGATCATTCTAGCTGATATGATACACTGAATTTGGAGACAGCAAGAATGAAAGCAGGAAAACCGGTCAGGAGGCTACTGCAGGATCAGGACACAATAAAATGGTACCTTGGACCATCACCCCTATAGTGGCTGAACTGAGAGATATGAATGGATGAGAGCTTCAATAAATACAGGTAGATCCCCAGTTTGGAAATGTCTGCCACTTAGGGATGGAAACTCCACTATCATCTACTGGATCCACCACTTTTTACCTGATAGGGGGGTAGGGAGGGTTCTGATGGGGCAAGTGGCTGATTGAGTGGAAGATAACTTACACTTTTGTTAAAAAGAAATGCAAATCCTCCATTGTTTTCAAGTAACTGAGCTCCAGAAATAAAGTCCAATGAGAGGGATGGCTGTATTATAAGCATCCTAATTCTGTGCTCCTTGGTCTCATATCTTCTTAAGGTTCTGAAACTCTGATTCTTCTGCAGCCATCAGGCCTCCAGGGATATGGTGCCACCTCTCATTTCAAATTTAGGGCCAACTGTAGATACATTAATTTCTTTGACTTCCCACAGCAAAACTGGAACAGGCTGACATTTTCAGGAAACTTGTGTTAACAGCTGTTAAAGTTTTTTTTTTCAAGGTTTTTATTATTTACTGTTGGTTAAAACTGGTCTTCATTTTCAGCTTTAGTTTTAATGAAGACAGAATCCAAGATAGCATGTACTTTTACCAATTAATATCATATCAGTACCTGACTGAATAAAATCTAGGGGGAAAAATCTGCCAAAAAGTAATGACAAATGGTTTCAAGTTAAGAGGGGATAGAAGGTAAAGAAATATGAGACACAATGCTAACCATGTACTCTATCCTCAGGAGGAAGTATTTTAAACTCACGTTGGCTTCCTCTTCCCCCAGCTTCCTGACTCATTTTCTGCTCAGCTTCTGGGACTCCACACACTAGTCTAAGGATCTATCTTGTGCTAGGCCCGAACTAAAACAAAATACTTTGGACTTAAAACTTGTTCTTCCTCATAATCCCTAGGCCCTCCTAGACTCCTCTCATTCAGTTCTTCTTTCCTGACCCAGGCCAGCAGAGGTGATTGGCATACCAAAGTGTATTACCTTTCTTTTGTTTGTTTGTTTGTTTGGGTAATTAATTCTGCCCAGTTCTGGAACTTCTATCATTTCACTCATTTGCTCATATAAGATCTACAGCAAAGCAGGGATGTGGCCTCACCTAGCACGGACCAATAATTAATCAAATCACTTTCATCTAATATAAATTAGTGGGAAGGTCATTAATTACTTGGGCAACAAACTGTCCCAATTTGTTCCAGACTGAGGGGTGTCCAGTGGCATGGGACTTTCAGCGCTAAAACTGGGGCAGTCCCTGGGATGGTCCTTAAAGCAGCGGTCCTCAACCTTTTTTGGCACCAGGGACCAGTTTCCTGGAAGACGATTTTTCCACAGGTGGCGGGATGGGGTTGGGGGGACAGGGGGAGAGGTTCAGGCGGTAATGCAAGTGATGGAGAGCGACAGGGAGCGGCAGATGAAGCTTCCCTCATATGCCCGCCGCTCACCTCCTGCTGTCCGGCCCGGTTCCTAACAGGCCACAGACCGGTACCAGTCCATGGCCCCGGAGTTGGGGACCCCTGTCTGAAGGACGCTTTTGGCCACACTATTTCTAAGCAATAATGAGGGAAGGTGAAAGCAAGGGCAGACTTAGGAATCTCCACAAGCCATGAAGAAGGAGCAGTCAAAACAACAACACTTTCTCTTCCCCCTCTCAGGTGAGAGGACTCGGGCATTATGTCAGCTGGACACTGGCCAGGTAAGCCTTCCAACTGACTTTTGCACCATTACAGACATGCTGGAACACTATTTAACTTTCTATTTTAAATCAAGATAGGATGGGATAGGGAATGCCGATTTTTAAGCAGAGGGGGATGGTTACACTGAATTATTTAGATAAATAAACCTAAAATATTTGTATTTTATCAAATTATCTGCATTTCTGCTGAAGTATTTTGCTTCATAATCCGTGCAAGCCCCTACTCTTTGAAAGTTATTCTTTGTATCAAACCAAACTTCTAGTTCAACATTAGAATTTATCACCTTACTACATAAAATATGCTAATAAATCCAAAAACACTTTAAACTCAGTTTAATGCAGTTAGAATAGCTTGACATTGATTAATCATTAATCATCGTTAACCTGATGATTAAAAGTGTCCACTAGGCCCTCTATCATTGCCCATCTCTTGCACCCACAAAGCTCCTATGGATTTCATGTTAAATTTTATTTAATTATTTATTTACTGATTTTTATTTAACAAGTATTTATTGATATCTACTATGTATCTGGTAATATTCTAAGAATAAAATTTATACCCCTGTTCTCAGGAGTTCATCTTTCCAATAACCTGTCATTAATTTATTTCTATCTCCCCTGACCCCAACAATGAACAAACAAAAGAGACAAATAAGCAACAATAATAGACACAGGAAAATAAAAATAAACGTATTCTTTATGTGTAAAAATCATATAATCTATATTATTTACAAGTAGATAACTTTGTATGACACCCACAGTGACTCCATGGCTCTCCATCCATGGCTCTCCTGGAAGTACAGTACCACACTGGAAGTGATTCATATTCATGTTATGTGTAGAGTGACTCATTATATGATAACTACCGTGATTCACAGGAAGATAATAAATCTACCTATAGATGACAAAGCTTATTTAAACTCTGTCAGTATAGTCATTAAAGAATTAGATTTCCCCAATGTCTGAACTAGTTCCTGAGAGTCAACAAAATGCTCTAGGAAGGGGCAATTACTTCTAAGTTCATATCTCTATGTATGACCAACAGGGAATGTAGCCAAGGACAGAGAATGGTTACTAACATCTGCATTTGGGATTGGGTGTATTTTTTTTTTTTTTTGCAGTATGTGGGCCTCTCACTGTTGTGGCCTCTCCCTTTGCGGAGCACAGGCTCCGGACGCGCAGGCTCAGCGGCCATGGCTCATGGGCCCAGCCACTCCGCGGCATGCGGGATCCTCCCGGACCGGGGCACGAACCCGTGTCCCCTGCATCGGCAGGCGGACTCTCAACCACTGCTCCAACAGGGAAGCCCAGATTGGGTGTATTTTAAATCCAGTTTCCCAGAAACAGTCCTGAGACTCCGGGATTTGCCTGCAGGAGGTATATTGGGTCATGCTCTCAGGAGAAAACCCGTGAGGGGTGAGGGAAGCAGAAATGGTCAGAGAGAAAGTTGAAACATGAAACAGTTGCAAAGGAAGCCTCAGCCAACCCCCGTAATGGCCTTTCACAGTTGTCCTGAATCGAATGAGGCAATGGGGCCAGAGTTTTGTATCTCCTCGTGGACCAGTCATTAAATGGGGCTGCCCTTTAGAGAAAGTATAACGTGGGGCAAGGCAGCTTCCTCTGGCTTAGGACAATTATAAGGAGGGACTCAGCAGTGAGCTGCCAGCAGTCAAATTCCAGCAACCAGAACATCCACAAAAAGCCAAACACCTGGCAGTTTGTTTGCTGAACGTCCTATCTCATGTGCAACCTCAGACCTTCACAAACCAGCGCAGGCTCAGACTGGCATCCTGGAATGATAAAGTCCTGTGAGGGCATCTCTTCCTCTCATGCCCTCTAGAGTAGACCTGGTCCAGGTCAGTTTCTCAATTCTTAGTGAAATTATTCTAATAATATTCTGTCGTCCCACGCCTCCTACACACCTTGCTGTGATTTATTTTTCTGAAGTGCAAAACCAATCATACTCATCGCCTAACTAATCGTCACCAATGAGATACCATTTCGTAACCATTTAAGGCCCTCCACGATAGCATTACAAATTAGCTCTGTATCTTCACCTATAACAAGTTAAGCCCCCTAATGTACTCTATGCTCCAGAGAAACCATGATAGTCGCCGGGCCCCCCATATACACAATTATACCTTTCGGACTTGCCTCATTTTGTACCACATTTCCCTGACACCATGTTCCAGGTGCCAGATTCTATCTCTTCTTTCTCTTCCCTTGCATTCTGTTACTGAACAGTTCAGGTCAAAAGCCATTATGTGGTGCCAAGCAAATGGCCTTCTAGTGGAGAGAAGCTATAGCAGTTGAGGGCAGGGTGTCAGAGGCCAACCGGAGTGAGGAGTGTTCCCCTGTTGCGGGGAAGGGCAGCCTGCCATGGAATATTGCGCCAAAAAAGGGTGAGGGGGATATCCACGTGGGAGGGCAGTGGCCCAGCATGAAGAGTCAAAGAACCAGCCAGGTGAGGAGGTTACCTGTGCATGTGTGTGTGTAGAGCAGGTGTTGCCCAGTGTGAGGTTTCTGAGCCTAAATGAGGGGAGGAAGACTTCTGTACAGGGGAGGAAGTCCACTGTGGAGTAGCTGGAGCCTGAGCACAGACTTCCACGTAGGGAGGTCACCCCAGTGCAGGGTGTCAGAGCATGAACAGAGCAAGAAGAGAGTCTACACTGGAAGACAAGCTGTCCAGAATATTGGAGCATGAAGGGGATGAGTCGAGGGTGGGGCAGCACAGTGCCGGGTATAAGAGCCTGAGCAGTGTGAAAAGACATTTTGCACAAGGGAACCAGCCTGGGATGGGACTGGACCCAAGCAGGGCAAGGAAAGTTTCAGAATGGGGAACACGTGGCAGGGGATATTGAAACCCATGTAACACATGGAGGGCTTTTTATCAGGGGTCACCTGCATAGGGTATCAGAGACCAGATGGGTTATAGAAAGTGCCACCCCAGGGCAGGGTGGCAACCAGTACAGAGTGTCAGTGTCTGAGTGGGGGTGACAGGTGGTGACAGTGTCAGAACTCCTAAAGCATGAGGGTATCAGTATTGGGGGAGGGTAACAGTGGTGATGAGAAGGTGGTTACATACAGAGGGATAGATAAATTAAGTAAACATAAATAACACACTTTTCACCACTAGAAAAGGAAGTTACACATAAGGAAATGAGAAAATAGTTATTCTTCTCGTAGGTCTATGATGCATCTTGACACAACTTGAGTCATAAGCCAGTTTTCAAATTCTAGTCATTTTGCCGTTTATCAGCATCCCAGCTGGGGAAGTGGTGGGAATCAAAGAAAAGAGAAAAGTTGCCTGAAATAGCGGACACTGAATAAGCTCACTCAACACTGATCCAGCTCCCCTCTAGCATGTCTTTCTGCCTGTTAGAAAGAGTTTAAAAAATGGACATTTCCTAAACTCCCTTACAGGTTTTCCTCATGGTTTAGAATCCACCCATATATGCTCATGCCAGACTTTGGGTCAGAACCAAGTTCCCTGAGGAGACAGGCAGCGCATGCAGGTCATGACAGAGGCTGTGTGCAGAAGGGAGCATGTGAGGCTCATTCAGTGGCTTCAGGGTTCACCTCCCTAATCTCAGCAGGGTGAGCAGCTCCTTTCCAGCCCAGTGCTGGAGTGTATTTGGGGAATTGTTCATGAATGCCCAGGCTTCCCTCTCCTTCTTCAACAACCCGGATGACTCTGTGAGCTATTTATACTTCTTAATAAATCCCTTTCATTTAGATTAGCTAGACCAAATTCTGTTTTCAAGTACTTTAAGTCCTAATATTCTATAATCCCTGTGAACTTTACATTAGTCATTTTGCTGACATTTATAATTATGATAAAAGGTTATAAATGGAAAAAAAAGAGAAGAAATTGTGAATCTTTAAATTATCCATTGCACTCATTTGATATTATTCTTCTCCTTGGTAAACTCAGATATTCTGAAGGAAAAAGGGAAATTAGACTTGAAAAAAAAAGTTTTCAAAAGTGCTTTACAGTTTTCAAAAGTTTCACACACATGATTTCATATAATCCCACAATAATTCTTTTTTTAAAATCCCCTACCCCTATATTGCCCCTCCCACCTTCCTTCTCCCCAATGGTAGCCACTAGTTTGTTCTCTATATCTGTGAGTCTGCTTCTTTTCTGTTTTATTCACTAGCTTGTTGTATTTTTTAGATTCCACATATAAACGATATCATACAGTGTTTGTCTTTCTCTGTCTGACTTATTTCACTTAGCATAAAATTGAAAATTGTAAAGCACAACAGAATTTAAAGAATCATTCAACTAAAAAAGTGACCTTCACAGTAAGCAAATCAATAGATTTTTACATAACGGAATTTTTTTTTAAAAAATAAGAAGATCCAATCGACTTCTTGGAGGATATTGTAAGACAAATACAAATCTTTTTAGTTTTCCTAAGAACACAGAAGTAAGAATTTTAAATAACAAAGTTCAAAGAATGGAAGTGGCTATAGATAGAAACAGACAACTCGGAAGGGAGACAAAACAAGTTTTAGCTAAGAATGACACCTTCCTCAAAAGAAACAAACAAATAAAAAAGACAATTATCCTGGGGATGATACCTAAATGAAGATGTTCTTAGCCCATCCATTCAGCTGAGGCAATTCAATTTTGGCTATCCTTGTTCCCTTGCCTGCAATCCGTTGTGTGAGAAGGGCTCCCCATACCTATGTCTCCACCATTTTCAAAAAGTGAAAAAAAAAATCTCTCTTTTAAGCTAAGCACTATATTTAAAGACTTTGTAGGCAACATGAAAAAGAAACTTTTTTTTTTTTGCTTCTTCCAAACTTGTTTATATAACATTTTAAACAGCCACATTGTTTCTGCTCCAAGATATTTAAGCTGTGGTATAAACTATTTTTTAAGATTAAAAAAAAGTTTGAAATGTAATTTTTCTATTTGGAGTGCCTACCATAAGTACTACAATTTAAAAGATTTTTCATATTTTGGAGTCCTTGCGTTTCTCATGGAAACCGCTTGATTAGTGCATATCCAACTTTATTTTAACAGCACATATGGCACCTAGATTATCTATCCCAGTTTTCTTGGGAGGTTCTTTGAAAGGAGCAGTAGGAAAGTTGTCAATCCCCAAATGGCCAATGGGTTTCATATGTAGCAAATCTGGCTAGCAAAAATACCAGCTTAAGTTCACCAACACTGGACCACAAGTGCCTGAGGATATTTTTAAAAGTTTAGTAAACCAGAGGTTTGCTTTTGACCCTGATCTTTTTACAGAGTTAACACTTGTTCATCAGATAAAGGGAGTCTCAATTTGAAGAAATTCATTTTTACAAATTTTTTAAATTTATTAATCAAACAAATAGGTAATGCCCACTCTTTGCAAAACACTGATCTGTGCTCTTTGGAAGACAGTCTATTAAGAGATACTCTAGTGAGATATTCTAGTTATTGAACTAAGATAATTAAATAACTATAATACCAAGATTAAAATGATGTGATGGAGTATAACAGGAATTCCGAAGAGTGAGAAATTACTCACAGCTGGAAAGATCCAGATCAATGGAGGGCAGAGCGTTTAGTCTGCATTTTGAAAGATGGGTAGTGCTTTTAAGATTAGCCCAGATGAAGGGAAGAAAAGTCTGCAGAAAGAAAAGGCATAAACAGCTTCTGTCTGAAGATGGGGGATGGTGAAAAGATGGCATCATCAATTAAGATGTGTAGAAGAGCAAGCATATGTTTTTTAAGGCACAAACCTGTGATTACATTCTTTACCTGTTTCATAGGATTAGTATTGTGTTTTAATCATGTATTTTATTATGCTCTCTCTAGAGTATTGTCATCATACTCTTAACAAGTAGTAGACTACATGATACCGTAAAGTTAATGTTAAGTCACCTCTTACGGAAAATGTGCTTGGAGAAACAACAGTCTCCCTGAGCTCCACTCCAGCCTCCATCCAAGGGAACCGAAGCACAGAGCAGTGAATGTACAGAGTACCTAATAGGCACGGAAAAAACTTAATGTCACTGGAGCCCTGAGTGTGTGAAGGGAGAGAGTAGAAAGTAAAACTAATCCAGCTGGATAAGGTCCTATACATAGAAGGCTTTAGGTCAATACTGCCCACCACCTGTTTTGGTAAATAAAGTTTTACTGGACACAGTCATGCCCATTGGCTTACACATTATCTGCGGCTACTTTTGTGCTACAACAGCAGCAGAGCTGAGTAGCTGAGACAGAAACCATATGTCCCACAAGCCTAAAATATTTACTATCTGAACTTTAATGAAAAAGTTAGCCAACCTAGGCCTTCAATAAAAACCTTTTCATGTTATGGACATTTTTGTGGAGACAATAATAAATTTTAAACACCAGAGGAGTTCAAACAGAGCTTTGCTTTAAGAAGGATAACCAGGTTGCTTTAGTGAGACAAATTAGAGAAGAAAGACACTGGGGAGCTGAGAACACTTAAAACTATTTTCAAAATAGATAAAATTTGGTATTCTTTTCTTGCTTTTTATCTTGTGTTTAATGAAATACTAAAGCCTAGGTTGATTCAAAACTGCAAAGTTAACAGTAATATTAGAAGAATGACACTTTTAGGAATGGGAAGGGAAAGGAATTTCTTTGCCTCAGAGAAATAGTCAACACATGTAGTCGAGAACAAAGTTCTGCCTGGGAAAAAAGCTGGAGACTGGCAGCTGTGCAGAAGACTGGGTGAGAAGTCTTGGAGGAAACAGCACATGGGAAATCTCATTGTTGGAATAGGGTACCAGAAGGTCTTGAAAGTAGGTAGTAAGCCTGCCATTTCTTTCTCTTTTTTTTTAAGATTTATTTTTTTAAATTTATTTATTTAATTTATTTTTGGCTGCATTGGGTCTTCGTTGCAGCATGCGGGATCTTTCATTGCAGCACGCAGTCTTCTCCCTAGTTTTGGCGTGCGGGTTTTCTCTCTCTAGTTTTAGCATGGGCTCCAGAGCACGTGGGCTCTGTAGTTCGGCACGTGGGCTCCAGTTGTGGTGTGCAAGCTCAGCAGTTGTGGTGTGCGGGCTTAGTGGCCCCGCTGCATGTGGGATCTTACTTCGCTGATCAGGGATTGAACCCGCGTTCCCCGCATTGTAAGGTGGATTCTTTACCACTGGACCACCAGGGAAATCCCAAGCCTGACATTTCTAAACCAAAGTCTTCAATTCCATTCATAGGGTTCACCCCAAGGAAGAAGTAAGTTTGGTTATAGTAACAGATCCCAAGGTGAACTAAGGAAAGACAAAAGGAAATAGCATTAAGCTACAAAGTGTCCCATAGAAACTCCAGAGCAGAGTGTAATGGCACTTATAGATGGGATTAGAGTCTAATCTGGAAGATGTAGGCTCCAATTTCTAATTTCCAAAAAAGAAGGTTTTGTCGTATTGGTCTAGTTTGGATCAGATGTCCATCCTTGACTGAAACTCAAGTTCAGAGGCAGGAACATGTAACCGACACACGACAGACAGGGCCTCACCCTGGTGGTGAGAGGACATTTCCTAGAGATGGCATACCAGGAAGATACCTTAGAAGGTGTCCCCCACAAGAAGAGTAGCCTCTCTTTTATAAGGAGAGTCATGGAGGGAGCAAGATTCACTTTACAAAAATTCTGCTCACAGCAAAATTCTTTGGGAGACGTCAGTTCCACAGAGTACAATATGTGTATTGTTTATACCGATCATCTCTTTTCTGTCTAAAAGATTTTTCTCTCACATGAAGCTCAACTAGACAAAGAAAAGGCTGAAAATGACTTTTATAAATTAATTTTTAAACAATTACAGTCAACATTTTGATTGATAATCTAACCAACTACTAAAAAGAAATAAAATTCAGTGCATGGTTCAACCAACAAGCTTCTGTTTTTGAAACTCTGACCTTGACAAATCTGCATTTTAAAGACACTCATTAATGATTTCCCTTCTGTGGCACAAATACTGAATATAAACCAAGGGAGCCCGAGTAGGCACAAACATCAATATGTAAAGGATATCGCAGATAAATTCATTGCACCTTGAGGTGATTAGTTTAAAACTCATTGAATTTCTAGTCTTTGCATTAATGCTCTTTTGTTCATACATGATATAGTACAAGAAGAATCATGTGGCAGTCAAAAAAATATGCTAACAAAGTTGATATCTTCACCATTCATCATATCCTTGACACTTCTAACAAAACGGTTTTCCACCCTGAATTGACAGTCAAAACGGAGAGACTTCACATAGAATTTTAAACTGCATTCGTGTTATATGGTAACACAACACAATACCAAACTCATGAGATCAAACAAAAAATTTCTCTTTTCCCTAATGTTGACTTAAGAACTGTATCATCCCTTTTAACTAGTCATTTTTCTTACAAGAGTATCTTGTAAGAGGTAAAGTGCATTGACATTCTTCATATATTACTTTATGCCGGGATTTAAAACTGAAAGCTAGTTCCACAGGGAAACAAGAAAAAAAAAACATTTCTAAGTCTCCTTGCTGTGGCTTACTAAGAGAGTTAACAGTGCAGGCTAAAAGTGTGTATCTGAGTGTAAAATAAATTTCTGAAGAAATATGACAAAACGTTTGCAATCACCCTTTTGCTAAAAGCTATGGGTTATTCCGTTTCCAGTGCACGTGGGGATGAACCTTGTGATTGTGTCTGCATTATTGGCTCTCTCTTTAGTAAGACCTCTACTAGCAAAATATGTATTTAATATTCTTGATCCTAATGATTCAGGAAAAAGTTCTGGACTTCTTTTGGTATTTTCCCTTTCCCTATTTGTCCACCCACCTCTTTCTAATTTATTTCTAACTATTTCTAACTGGCTGACTTATTGATCCGTATTTATACAAAGAAATCTCTGAAACATTTGTCTGTGAGCACATATATATAGATTAATCACCTTCCATATATTAACCTTAAAACCTGCCTCAGTTAAAGAAGGTCTTCCTTTCCTTTTACCTGTGCCTTTAATGTCTACATCCTTGAGATTAAACATTCATTTCTTCCAACCTTCCTTCTCTGTAGGGCTCTGTATTTGGAGCTTTTATATAAATGATACCATCTGACAATGAATTTCTGGAAAAGGTACTATATCTTCTGGTTGAGAATACTGATGCATAGAGAGTCAAGACTTAGCTGGTACACTGAAGAACAGAGACTTAAGGGCAAGTCTTTTGATGGATGCCCTGTGTAGTTTTCTTTCCATGATGCCTTGCCCTTGTTCTGCAGGGTCTCCCCATCAAAGGGCACAGCTTCTGTCAGGCAAATTTCTCTGCACAGCTCCTGACTTATTCCTACCTCATCCTTTATAAATCACCTCTCCATTAGATGATCCAGTTTGAATGTTTTTCATCTGTTTCCTGCTGGGAACGTGATTAGTATGGCTCACCCCTAAGCAGCACTCTCCAACGCTCTCCTAACTTCCATCCCCCCTCCCATTTCTACCAGGTCCATCTCAACTACTCTCTCACTTGCTCCCATTAAAGTACCCATTCCTGCAATTCTTGTTCAAAACAAACAAGTTCTTCAAGTGTTCCTCATAAAGACAAAACAATCTGATGAAAAAATTCACACTAATATATGCAACACTAATAAATATTTAATGCGTTAACTTTCCTTCTACGCATCTCCAAGCTGACCAATGATATTTGCATATTTGCATTAATCTCAAAGAATAAATATCTAATGGCAGAATGCCAGCCATCTGTTGCAGGTGGCTTAGGGTCAGATCTTTTTAACTACGTAGGCTCAAAGGTCTATGGTTCAGGGGAGGGATTATTGGCTAGGGCTGAGTTTCAAAGCTACTTTTGTAGCATCTAACTCACTCTCTCCCTATGTTGAATCTGGTTGGTGATAAAAGCATCTAATAGATAAAAATTAATTAGTAATACATTAATATTAAACAAGAGTAAAAGACTGTGCTTTAGATGGAAAGTTCCAGGAGGGCTTTCTGTATAGGACGATTATGTATGGTCTCCAATTCTAATCATATGGGCAGTTTGCTTAATCAAAAAATTTTTTTTCAATGAAATAATACTGTCAAATAGTTTTCAGTGAACGTATTCTTTGTTATTTTGTGTAATTACTTATTCTTTTCCTATTTAATATTTAAATAGGAAATATTTAAAGTGTTAAAAGACTTTAAGAAGTCTTGTGCATTTCAACTAAATAAAATATAAATTAAAAATATATAACAAAATTTCCTATGGACTTGAAAAAAAATAGACACATCAGAGAGGATTGAAGATTGGGTTGTCTGTACCTTATCAAATAATAACCCAAATAAAAATATGCTTCCAGACATGTACAGATGGCTGTTTTATAATCACTGAAACTTTAAAAATGATGAAATATGGCTGGCCTTTAGGTTTCCTGGATAAAGTCTATTATAGGATGATTTAGCATCTGAGGATCCAGAGGATGTATAACAAGTGTTATCACCAAAATAATGTTGGATAAAGTCTTCAGTGGAGCAGAAGTAAGAAAGCAGCCTGGGGCCTTGGGAACCTTCTGTCTGGCCTGTGGCACCGTTATCTGCCAGAGTATCTAGCCTGTACAGAAACCTTATTTTAATTTCACTTGGGATCCATATGTTTCTGCCGACCTTTCCTTACAAAGATGACTTTTTTCCCACATTTTGCTATTTTCTGCTTTCCAAGCATGTGGGTATTTTTTTAAATTCTTTTGGTTTTGTTGAAGTGACATTTCACTAGCTAAGACAAACAAAGCTTCTAACATAGGGTAGTGATTAAAAGAGTTTGATAGCATCTTAAGTGTACACATAATATAAAGAACAGCACAGATTGTGCATTCTATATTCTGACACTAGCACCTATGATTCTAACACTATATTTGTTTAATCCAGTAATCATCTTTAGCTTCATCTTATCAAAATGAACTCAAGTTCATTCTCATTAATTGTTGGGTTTTCTTGTAATGCACTTATAAGTATATCAGAAAACCTTCTGGACACATTACTCATTCTAAATCTCTGCACAAGCTGAGTTTTCCAATTATTTAAAATATGTGATACTCATTAAGAAGGCATGACTGGAATGTGGCTTGATATAAGGGAAGGCTTTAACCTAAACAACTGTACTGAAAGATCACTGAAGAATAAGTGTCACCAGATGGTCTGCATGAAGTCAAAGAACACAGTTCTGTCAGTGTAGTTTCAGCACCATCCAGAGATGAAGATGACTTGGCCATCTGACATGGACTTTCCAGTTGCTTGGCAAATATCGCCTGACCATGTGTTGAGGGACATCACATGTCAAAATTTGATGATATCAGCCATGAAAATCATCCCATAGCTATGCTCTGATTGCATTTCTACCAACCAATTTGAATTTCCATGGAAACATTTTTTTACAGGGGAGAGGATGTGCATACCAGGTGATATCGGTATTTTAAAACTCATTTGGCAGTTGTACTTTTCACTGAAAATTAATAAATGGTCACACTGAGGTACCTATAGCAAAATTATTGTCCCTTTTTTTTTTTTTTTTTGTGGTACGCGGGCCTCTCACTGTTGTGGCCTCTCCCTTTGCGGAGCACAGGCTCCAGACGCGCAGGCTCAGCGGCCATGGCTCACGGGCCCAGCCGCTCCGCGGCATGTGGGATCTTCCTGGACCGGGGCACGAACCCGTGTCCCCTGCATCGGCAGGCAGACTCTCAACCACTGTGCCACCAGGGAAGCCCTATCATCTCTATCTTGCTTCCATAGCTATGCTAGTGTTTAAGCAACTCCTTTAGTTTCCTTTTTTTTTTTTACCACCCTCCCTATTTCTTACCTCCTAACAAAACCAGCTGTAAAGTGTTGTCCTACCTATTCTACAGGGTAATTGTGAAAATAAAGTGAAAGAATATAAGTTAAAGTACTTTTATTAAATATAACAACTATGTAATTTTATAATTGAAATTAGTACCTTGCACCTTGTAGGTACTTAGCAAATACTTTGGAATTATTTATATGCCACCTTGTTCCACAAAGGAGTTAAGTCAACAAAAGATTAGTTAGGAAAGATATCTCTCTTCTTCCTAACTAGAATTAGCACTGTTTCTTTCTCATTTTCTTACCCCACTCCTAATCCTTGATAAGAAGAGGAAAATAGTTAAATCCACTTTCAAATACTTTAACAGCATTTTCTGGTGTTATCTTTATATTTCCAATACTATGTAATAACAAACAACATGCTTATTGTGATATACCCTGATTTTTCACTAATGAAAACATGCTATAAGAGAGAGATTTAACTCCCTTATATCACTGCCTTGCATGTAGATATTTCTCTCCCCTTATTTTTCCAAAAGAGCTGTAATATCTATAGGGTTTTTTTTTTCTTTTTTCCCCATGGGCTGTGTTTTCCCAGAGAAGAATCCTACAATCTCCTGCCTGAAGAATATAAATTTGGCCTCCAGTATTCTGTATGTTAAGAACCCCATGGAAAAGGGTTCTGAGAGTCTCATTTTTCATAATGCAGACTTTCACATACCACTTTATTATGGTATCTCCTCTCCACTCTTAACTGTATCTGGAATCTCTATGAGCAAAACATCTTTGGTTCAACCAGTTAACCTGCAGGCTTCTGCTTGGGGAGGAGATAGAATAGGGGGAATGGGAGCTCCTCCTTATAACACAACACTGTCAACCTATTCTCTTGCTTTCAACCCCACCCTGCATTCTCACCTTCAGAAGCACCTGTGGTTTCAATTCAGGAGCAATTCCAGGGTTCAGCAGTTTTAATTAGCCTATTGGTAAGCTTAGGTTTCAGCTTTCCTAGATCTGCTAAGTCAGTTACCACTTATCCATCTGCTTGGCAGCCTCCAAAATTATCCGTTGTTCCAAAAATGTACTGGAATGTTAAGTGAGTAATTGAGAGGTGAGGTTTTATACTTTGAATTAGCAATCCAGATGAACCAATGAGAACACACTTGCCCACAGTGTTCTCAGTATCCTGGCCTTCTCCAAATCTATTTAGCGAATGAGAATGTTGATTAAGAGAGGAAATTATAGATTATCCAATTTCCACTTAAGTCTATGATTAAATAACCTTATGTGAAAATTGCTTGTAAGAACATACTCCCATCACGATTTCACGTAGACTCTTAGCTTCTCTGTAAATCTATGCTTCTTGTCAGTAAATCCCCAGTGCCAAGCATGTGCCTGATCGAAAACTGGTGCTCAGTAAATGTTTGTTGAAAGAATGAACACAAAGACCTATCCCTCAGACGGAGGTTTAGTTCAGTTCAGCAAGAAAGTTTCAGGTCTTATTGTCGTTGTTATTTTCAAATGGAATTATATCGCATCAATATTGGCTTCATGATTACACAAAACAGCAGCGAGGGCTTCCCTGGTGGCGCAGTGGTTGAGAATCTGCCTGCTAATGCAGGGGACACGGGTTCGAGCCCGGGTCTGGGAGGATCCCACATGCCGCGGAGCAACTAGGCCCATGAGCCACAACTACTGAGCCTGCGCGTCTGGAGCCTGTGCTCCGCAACAAGAGAGGCCGCGATAGTGAGAGGCCCGCGCACTGCGATGAAGAGTGGCCCCCACTTGCCACAACTACAGAAAGCCCTCGCACAGAAACGAAGACCCAACACAGTAAAAATAAATTAATTAATTACTAAAAACTCCTACCCCCAACATCTTCTTTAAAAAAAAAAAAAAAAAGAACAGCAGTGAAATCCTCGTGAGAAACTTCCTTGTACTTCCTTATTCACAAGTATTGCAAAAATATGAATCTTTCTTAAGATATTTTACCTAATGCCTACTTTGGATAGAAACTGGAAATTTAAGAGGAAAACTATATATAATGTATATGTTTCACATTTGAATCTCATGCTCAAAATCAAGATGTTCAAGAATTTAATATTATTTCTGTTGTTCTAACTACTAAATTTCTACTGGGGTAAAAAGTAAACAATTTCAGTCAATCCTTGTGACTACCCACTCCCTTTTTCAAGATGCATCTACAATCAGAGGGATTTCTTCAGTACCAAGGTATTTATATAAGCAGAAAGAGTGGAGGATGGGCAGATAGAATCTGGTCCTCAGTGTCATGTCCACAGGGCATGTGCCAACCAGCTTCAGTCTGCAAAGAGGAAGAGGGTGGAAGATGAGCTTAAGAGGAAGGACAGTGGGAATGGGAAATGCCAACAAAAACTTGATTAATATCTCAAAAATATTATTCTACCTTTCCCAGTTGGAATCCCATGGGGTTGATCTACTTTAGTTTTTACTTTATCACATCATTGCCCAAACCTCTTCCTTGTTCTTGTCCTTCCACAAGCTCTCTGCATCCCCTTCCCACATTCCCCAGTGGCTTATTTCTCCTGGCCCAGGCTGTTTGTGTCTCACAGTTGTCCTGCTGCCAATAGGGTGGGATGACCAGGTCGAGCCAAGCTATCTGGATAATGTCACTCCTGGCAGCTGTAACACACTATGCCTTCTTCACATTAGGGACACTCCCAGGAGTCATGTGGGGCCCACTTATACAAAATTGGCTCTCTGCTTCATTCATCTGGCAGCCAAGACCCATAAACTAAATCTGGTTTCCAGCACCAGCAGTGGTAACATCAATATCAAATTAGTTTGATCCATTCCACAAATGTAAAACTTTGTTTTTTATATGCTTTGTCAAGTACTTCTGTAAGCAGTGTTTCTGGAGACCACCTCCAACCGTGATTTATACTGAGACCTTGACTTTTATGAAAACAACAATAATAGTAACCGACATAACAGTTCTAAGTTTAGGCTAAATGTTTTACACAAACTATCTCACTAAATCCTCATCACAATCTCATCTCCATTTTACAGATAAAGAAATAGAATCATAGAGAATAGTTACACTACTTGCCTAAAGTCATCTAATATAAATACTCAGTCCAGAATTAATGAATAATTTTATCAGAACCCAAACTCTTAACCACTGTCATATTTGACCAACCAAATTGACGTAAGAATTTATAAGTAATCTGTAACTACAGATACAGATAGTACCAGAAAATCAGGCAGCATTATGAAAAGAGAAATTTAGACTTATATTAACTGTTCTAGGTTAAAATATTTATTTCTCAATTAAAATACTAGCACAGATATATAGATATATAATTAACAATAAAATGTGTCCTGAAGAAAACAAGAGTGGATAGGACCATTTTTTAAACTTTAGAGACACATTTGTAACTATCACAATAGTGAAACCACTAACCAGAGAACCAAAACAAAACCAAACAAACAGAAAATGTATCATTCCATTTCCACCTCTTTTCCTTTTTATAATTTTCTTCTACTGGTACCTGAATATAAAATACTATGGAAATGTCCATTTATTTATCATCATGTTATGAAAAGACAGCCTGAGATAGGAAAACCACCACTAAACCAGGAAAGAGACTACATTTAATGCAAACTCAACCACTCATCAGCTATGAAAATTTAGTAGATGTGTTGCTTAATCTTTTTGCCTTAAAGACACATTCTGCAGAGTAAGGGGTCTGGGCTGATTAAACTTGCAGATTATTTCCAGATTGAACATCCTATTATATCAGTTATGTAGCTCATGTTACAAATATTTCTCTTCTGAACTAGCAGGCCCAGAGGGAGGTCTTAAAGAAGAAAAATATAACAGGAAATTAAAAATAATTAAGGATCTCTCATTACAGATCAAGCCCGAAGTTCCATATTTCTACAAGGTAAATAATTCTGTCCTCTCAACTATTATATAAATGCAGTTGAAATTACCCCAAAATAGCATTTTTACCACTGGGGACTTCTATCTTAAATAGTTCTCTTTGTCTTACTGCTACTTATTATTCTCTGTTCTCATCTTTTTTATTTTTTTAAAATTTTTATTGGAGTATAGTTGATTTACAATGTTGTGTTAGTTTCAGGTGTACAGCAAAGTGAATCAGTTATACATAAGTATATCTCCACTCTTTTTTAGATTCTTTTCCCATATAGGCCTTTACAGAGTATTAAGTAGAGTTCCTTGTTTACACAGTAGTTCCTTATTAGTTATCTATTTCATACATAGTAGTGCGTATATGTCAGTCCCAATCTCCCAATTTATCCCTCCCCTCTGTTCTCATCTTAAACAGAATTTACACAAGAAGTTCTCCCTGACTCCCTCTGGAGGAAGATAAATGCACCCTGTGTGTTCCTTAGTACTCTATGCATTTCCTGATAGAGACTTTTTATGATATTTTGAATTGATTCTTCTCCAAACAGTATAGTAAGCTTGAACTGAGAATCTCTTTTTTCTCACCAGCACCTACAACAGTTGCTGGCACATGATAGGTGCTCAATAAATGCCGACTAAAATTTTCTCTAGTGCAATTTCCTCACTTTACAGATAAGAAACTGGAACTCCTGGACATGAACACTCAAACTTTGAAGTATGTATTATATATTTTCAGAGTAACTTTAAGTAGAGATAGGAATGATAATAACTATATTATAAAACACAAATATTATAAGACATACGTGGAGTTTAAAAAAGTCTTGTCATAGGTAAATGCAAGCAGAAATAAATTTTAAATTGCTAGCTGATAGTGAGATTAGATATGATCAAAGAAGTTGTTGACAATTCCTCAGCTGTTAAAGCAGACCACAACCATGACTAACTAAAGACATAACATAGGTATTTAATCCCAGGACTAAACAAGGAAAAATCCAGAGTTATCAGATTTAGAAGGAAAGAGAAAGTTTAAAACTCTTAACATCTTGTTAATAGATGGACAAGAATGATTTGTCCACACACACCACCGCCACCACCATTCATATGTCAGGTTTTTTAAGGTTTTAAAATATCCAGAGGTGTATATGTGCATCACAGAAAAACATTCTACTTAAATTATAAAGTAATAAAAAAGTTAATGAGTTATTAGTACAAGACAACTATGAATCAAATGGTAGACACTTGATTTTATTCCTAAATCTGACTTTGACTCATTGGATCATTTTGAGTACTTAAACTTCTAGAATCCTCCACAGGCAAAATGAAAGCAACCAGTGGTCCCATTTATTGACATGGATTTGTCAGCTCATCTGGAAAACTTAAGGGAGAAAAAGTATGGGGTGAGGAGTGACAAGATAAGGGTAAGACGATACTAGGAGAAAAGAGAGTAAAAGAGAAGAAATGGGTTCTCAGTGGCAGGGGAGGGAGGATATCCAACAGCCCAGGTCTCACCCTTTGTCTTCCTTGTGTTTTTTGATGCTGCAGCAGTTACCTGGGGTCCATGGGGAAACAAGCATGGGAATAAAAAACAATGCTCTAAGAATGACAGAGGAGAAGGGGAAAATGCCCTTTTTTTTTTTTTTTTTTTTTTTGCGGTACGCAGGCCTCTCACTGTTGTGGCCTCTCCCGCTGCGGAGCACAGGCTCCGGACGCGCAGGCCCAGCGACCATGGCTCACGGGCCAGCCGCTCCGCGGCATGCGGGATTTTCCCGGACCAGGGCACGAACCCGTGTCCCCTGCATCGGCAGGCGGACTCTCAACCACTGCGCCACCAGGGAAGCCCTAAAATGCCTTTTAATATTACTTGAAAAGGTTTTTATGATTCAATATGGTTTAATATAACAGAATGATTCATTGAAAAGAAGTGATTTATACTCTGTAATTAAACTATGTAAAGCTCAGTAAAAGGTTTAAAATAAGCACCTAACACAAGCACCCCATTCACAATCTAGCATTCATATATACACATAACTAACCACACAACTGATAATTACCAATATCTCATAATTTATATATCAATGTAAGTTGTATTTGGGGATATGATTGAGGGAATTTTCTTGCCTGTTCCTACTTAGGATTTTTTGTCTTTTCCTATTTGCAAATTGTTGAAAAGTAGCCTCTGTCTAATGATTTTGTAAAGAAAAATGAACATATATTTCCCTGTGTAAACCTCTCAATTATTTTGATATAAAAATATATCCTACACCACCCTCCAATGTACAAATCCCACACTCACTGGGATATGTCAGCAAAAGTCTGCATCAAAAGAAAAGAGTTCATATTAAAATAGAAAAAACAGGCCTTACACATTGGAGGAATATTTTTATAAATATTTAGAATGTTATAAAGTATTTTCACTGTTGCAATTTAGATGTTATTAATAAAAATAGGACACTTGTGCCTATCGGTAAGCAAAACAATGCTTGGAAAATAAAGAAGATGGTAGATTTTTTTAAACTGGATGTTTTTAAAGGATTAAAGATGTTTTGTTTTAAAATACATTGTAGTTTCAAAAATGCAGAATAGAAAATCAAAACTGGAGGAGACGAGAGATCTTTTAGCTCTTTTGAAGGAAAAGGAAACTATCAAAATTATTAAGTAACTAAAAGTTAAAGAGCTCAACCAATGCTTCTGTAGGAGACGTTTTTAACCTTTAATAACTGAAGGAAATAGAGGGTAGGGTGGAGACATGACTTCTTTAAGGCCATGCTATTCCACTTCACCTCATCTGACTTTCTGTTTTTGATCAATCTCAAACCCCGAGCGGATTCTCTCCCCAACTACTATCTGCTTTGTGCTCCCACAGCTGGGTGAAGTGTAGTTTTTCTTTTTGTGTTCTTAGAAAAATATACCAAGTAAAAGGTACTGCTCCATCTCACGGTTATTTTATAAAATTCTCAGGTTCCAAGGTTTTTCTCTAAAATTCCCCTGAAGAAAGAGAAATCTTCAGAATAACAAGTGATCACTCTTTCATCAGGAGTAGGGATGGGAAGAAATAATAACCCAAGGGAGAAAAAGTGATAAAAAAACAACTGCTTATAGTGGTGTTTGGAGAAAATTATGTAAATATTTATGCAAATACAGCTTTGCAGAACACATCGAGCTGCATCAGAACCACTTGTGCCAGTGCGCACAGGCAGCCTCACAGTTGGATCAACAGCCTGAAAAGCAGATGTGCCAATTTCCTATATTTGATTATGATGATTCCTAATTATGCCAAAGCTGTGGCAATGTCCTTCCCTAGAAAGACTGTTAATTTTGTTTTGCTAAACCACACACACAACCTGCTTTGGACGTGTAATTCATTGTCACGTTAAGTCTATGAAATACTTATTCGTTTGCCTAATAGTTCTGAGGACAGTGGCTCACAAGGATGCTGTTTTCTTTTTTAATTTGGCATTCTCAAGCACGCAGGGGAAAAAAGAAAGAAAATATGCATCATGGTAGAGCCATGCTGTTTGACATCAATGAGACTTTTCTGCCACGGTCTACAAATGAAAAGAATACTCTTATATCGTTTTTCTTGTAAGGGCAATTTTCTTGCTTTGTGTTTACATTTCCAGTCAACAAAAACCTCAGCACCACTTATGATTAGGCATGGATTATAAGTCATAGCAAGCTGATAACACCTGATAGTACCAAATGTCAAAATTAACAAAGAGCTTGACCCATTGAGGTGCTTAGTTGCATTGATAGTTGTAGGGGAAAAAGCAAGATATGACCAATTCAATAGTCACAGAGCCTTCCATACGAGGCCTTGAACTTCTCCGGCACACCTAAAGGAGTATTTGCTAGCCTGGACTTTAGTAGGTACAGTCTTTTACACTTTGACCCCACAACTGATTTTCATATTTGCTTTACAGTTTAAAATGTGCTTTTCACTTATAATCCTTTATCTACACTGCACAACAATCCTATGAGGTCAATGTCATTATCCTTATTTGTAGATGTAGAAATAAGTACAGAGATGTTAAATTATATGTTCAAAGTAAGTTGTAGAACAAGGACTTAAATGACAACTTGTATGTAAATCAAAAATTATTTATTAAGTACCTATTTATTAACTAGACTTAATCCTTATGAAAAATAGTGACAGAGGCAAAGCTTGAGTTTGGCCCCTGCCCATCTCAAACTTTTAACAAATTGTAATTGTCTCTCTCTCCCTCCAGGAAACTAGTGGCTTCCTGTCTCTCTCTGTATGAAGAACAGACTTAGGCTCCACTACCATAGATTCTGGATCTTTCTGTCCAATCTTTTCTCAAATCCCACCCAATCTGCCTCTTTACAATCCTAATCTAAATTCACTCACTATGGAAAAACTTTGAGCCTTAACTGATTTGCCCTACAGTGTAATCTTCCAAAAAAAGGAGGATTCTTAGTCCGTTTTCTTCATTCTGCATTTCCAGCAGAATATTGAGTGGTGCCTGAAACACTGTAGGCCTCAGTAAATATCTGTTAAATGATTATAGTTGTAGTCCATCCTTAAACTCATAAAGGAACAATCTGTCTTAATTTGGGTTCCCCAAAAGCAGAACATCAGACAAGAACTTAATCTGAGGTCATTTATATGGAAGATGATCTCTGGAACAGGCATGAAGGAGTAGGAGGAATAAATTAGGGGAGGAGAAGAACCAATATAAGGTTTAATAATCAAGTTTGCTTTCTAGGTGATAGGAGCTCAACTTCCCTAGAATGCTCACAGAACTGTCCACCTGAGAAACAGGATACGTACTGGAGCATTTATCTGTGGGCTCTGTTGATAGAGGGCCACCCTGGGAGTGTTAATATCCCTACACTTCCAAAAAACACAAGTAGGTTCACACAGCTTTGGAGTAGGCATTGAGCAAGAAAGTAGAAAGATACAAGATAGTGGATGCTATCAGCATGAGGTGAGTCTCAGTTTACAGGAAACAGAACATGACAGCAGCAGCTAAAATTAGATGTGGGCAGAGAGGATGTGAAACAGCCAAAGCATCTGCCCCACCAACACAAAAGAAAGGAAAGAGACGCTCGTGATGTTTGTTCTTCTAATTTCTAAAACTAGAAGAAATTTTGGAATTTTGGAAATTTAGGAAGGAGATCATCTTCTGTTGACTGAAAGAATCAAATGTCTCAAGCACTGCAACTTCTTTCAGTTATGCAACAAAGTCAAAAGACACCTGAACATGAGTTCAAATACAGAGATGCCACAAGCTGAATGATAAGATTCTTGAACCATATGCTCAAATAGAAAAGAGAAACCCACAGTATATTGTTAAATTAACTTCCACCTGAAGGCTTGAAATAGGAATTTAGGAATAATTAAGTTTTTGAATCTAAAATAGTAATTTGTGGGAATGCAATCAGGTATAGCTTTTTATAAAGGATTGAGAATCTGTGACATTTTGATACAAAAGGAACAAGCAAGTGTTTCTTGAGCTGAATCTGTAGACTTAGATTAAGTAAGTTTTAGCTGAATCAGACAAAGTCTGATGACATGATTTGGGGTGATTCACGGGTTGAAGAATATATATACACACATGTATATATATGTGTGTATATATATATATATACACACACATATATATATGTACATGTACTATATATATAATACACACATATATGATTTGGGGGATTCACAGATTGAAGAATATATATATATTATATACATACATATATAATATACATATATGTTATATATATATAGTAAATGCATTCTGGATCATCTTGATGACCACCTTATGATAGAGATGCCCAAAACATAGAATTGTCTTTCATATTTAAAATTTAAAAATTCAAATTCTATTTGAATGACAAGTATTAAGTTAACAAGTAAAAAGAATTGAGAACCTTAATATTTCTGACAAATGAAAGTCATGTTATGTTATGGCATACTCTAAAAAGTGTTTGTGGCATTTGAGCAGAAAAAAGTGATAGAAAATTGAGTCATCACAAATATAGTGTAGTGTAAGCATTCTCAACTACAAAAAACCTGCTCCACAGAAATCTGTACCAAAGAGTGATTCAGTCTTAGCAAAACAATGTCACTTGTAACATTAAATTAATGTTATTGGCTTTCTGATTTTGTTATTTGATTGGTAAATGTGCTTTTATTAATATAAGGACAATAAGTATAGAGAATTTATTCCCCAAACTTTTGTTTTAATTACTTAAGAACCACTATAAGAAATTTCTTTTTTTTTTTACTGAAAACATGATGTTTAATATATCTTTTCTCCACCCTTTCCTGTTTAATTCATCTCTCAGAGCCCATCAGGGCCCTTTTAGAAGGAAGCCCCACATTACTTAAATCTGAGAAAGGTTGACTCGGGCTGTAATGTGTACCCAGGAGCAATGGCTCGATAAGACTTTATAAAAACCTCAGTGGGTTAAAATAGATTTGTATTGTTCAAGCAACTACTGTATACTAAACTATTATATATAAAATTTTGCGTGCTGCAGAAATAATGAAGAGAGGGAGTCAAAGCACTGCTATAAAGAAACTAGTGCCTAGCTGGAAAAATAAATCACTGTTGTCTTAATTAGCATGGCAGTAAGTACATTATACTTGCTAAATAAAAGGTGAGGACAAAACCTATAAAAGGCAGACAGTGACATGAGCTTGGGTGTGAAAAGGGGCTTCATAAACAAGATGAAATTTGGAGAAGGCCTAGAAGGTGAAAAGGATGAGGATTTGGAAAACAGAGAAAAGCTTTCCAGACAGAATGCTGGCACAAAAATGAGAAAGTGGAAGAGTATATCGCTGGAGTGCTAGATAAATTATTCCACAAAATGGAACTACATTTTGAAGAATAATGGAAGGTAAGATAGGAAAGGAAAATAGGGGTCGTAGTTAAGAGAACTGTGAATACCAACACTGCAGTTTGAAATTTTAAGCTCTAGACAATAGATAGCCAGAAAATTTGGGGCAGGGGATGGGACAAGGATTGAAGTATTATTTTCAGAATACTAGAACAATGTCAGTGATGGCTGAAGAAAAAACAGGTCTTTTTGTAGCTCAGCTTCAAATTATCCTAACCCCTGTATGAACTAAAGCCATAGAAGAGTGGCCTTAAATCAAAGAAGCCAATATAAAATCTCTTGGAGAAATATACCATCTCTTAGGCCTCAAATTATCTCAACAATGTTTCATATACAAGGTCAGACATGCAATCCAAATTAGAGGAGAATAAGAGAAGAATAAATAAGAACCTGATTTAAAAAAAAAAAAAAGAAAAACATGAGAAAATAAAAAGAGAGCCACAGAGATATCAGCAATAACTTTAAAATAACTATGCTTGATATGTGAAAGGAAATAAAAGAATTTTGACAGAGAACTAAAATTTAGTTTTAAACAAAACACATTTTAGAAAAGAAAAATGCAATAACCAAAATTAGGAACTTAATATAGGGGTTTATGAGCATCTTAGATAAGGTAAAGAGAGGATTAATGAACTTGAAGATAAGTCAAAGTAAGATATTCTGGATGAATATTACCTATTACCTGTTTATTTCTTATAGTTTCTTTTTGTATCTTAAAATAGGGAAGAGAATTACTTATAAAAAAAACTTCAGACATGAACAAGAGAGCAATTCTTCAAACCTCCCAGGTATTCTGTCTGTTAAAGATCTTATTTAACAACTTTCCCAAAGGACACCTAGCTTTCAAGTAATTTTTTGCTTTCTCTCATGGGAGATTTTCCCTGGGTTGCTTCTCACTGAGTCATTTACCACTCCCAGTCTTGTTCATATGTTAAACCACCCTACGGTTAATGAATCACCTCTATATCCTGCCTTATCGTTTGCTTTTTTCCCCTCATAATTCCCCAGAGGAAAAAAAAACAGGGAAGAAAAAAGCCATTTAGGACCATAAAATTGGACACCCATGGAAATTCAATGCCTTAAATGAATGGAGTCTCAACCCAAATGGTAAAATAGCTCCTTCCCTACTTCTCCCAATGTTACATCTCACAGTTCTAACCTATACTCTTCTTTAAAGTCTCTAATTAAAATCTGTTCAAACACTTATGTTTGTTTAGTGATACACTGCCTACATTGAGAATAGTTTGGAAGAGTAACCTTAAACAGAAGAAGTGGGGTGAAGAAAATAAAGGAAGGGAAACAAGGGGAGGATGAGAAGAAAGGGAAGCCAGTAAAAAGGAAAAAAGGGGATGATGAGGGTATAGTAAAAGAGAGAAGTAGAATAAGAAAGAAAATTAGGGAAGATTAGTGGAAAATGGAAAACAAAAAATGAAGACTAGACTTCTGGTGTCTGTTTCCATGTATAAGGAGTTTGGAAGTCACCACTCTGTTCTAACAACAAGTAAAATGTTAAAGACTGAAAAATCAACAACTCTTCTTGGATCCCTAAGAGAGAGGAGGATACAGGGAAACCTACTTCCCCCAAGACTGGAGAGACAGGTGAACACAAGGACTCATGGCTTAACCAGAGCAGAGACTCACAAGTAGAAACCACCATGAGAACCCGTGCTGGAGTAGGAAAGATTGAGCTGTAATTGATGAGTTGCTGGAGTCTCAGTGAGGGCAGCTAAAACTCCAGAGGGACCCAGTCACAGGGAGAGGCCCCAAAATATTGTGACAGTTATCTACAGAAGGTGACCAGGTTCCCATAGTAAATATCAGAGAAAAATCTTCTTGTGCTTCTGACAAAGGGAGGGAAAAAGGAACCATTTTGAAATATGCCGGAGCACTCTGTTCCTTCAGGAGAAACTAGTTAACTAGAGCGTAACCTGCTGGGGTATAATCAGAGCCTAATTGGCCTGGTGGAAGGGAAATACCCAAATCCAGCCCACTCTGGCCACTTTGTCCCAACTAAGGAGGGAAGAAAAACTGAGAAACACTTGTGAAGTTCACGGTCCAGAGGCGTAGGCTCACTAAAAGACTGAGACCTAATCATAAAACTATAGAACACTTCCCCTCAACCAACTCCTCACTCATTACTCAAGTCTTACTTACAGCAGTTATTTTACCCAGTACAAAACATCTAGTTATCAAGAAAAAATGACAAGGCATATAAAAAGGCAAGAAACACAATCTGAGAAGACAGACCAACCATCAGAACCAGACATGACAGGGATACTGGAATTATCAGATCAAGAATTTAAAACAACTATGATTATCATGCTAAAGACTCTAATATATAAAGTAGACAGCATGCAAGAACAGATGAGCAATGTAAACAGAGAGATGAAATCCTAAAAAAAAAATTCTAGAGATAAAAAACACTGTAGCCTTTGAAGAAGGCTTTGATGAAGAATGCCTTTGATTAGCTTATTAGTAGATTTGACATGGCTGAGTAAAGAATCTCTGGTCTAGAGGATATATCAATAGAATCACCGGAAATAAAAAGCAAAGGGGGAGGCACCAAGATAGCTGAATAGGAAGACTTTGAGCTAACCTCATCCCACAGGGACACCATAATTAAAACTATTTACTATTTATCAATGAGAACAACTGAAGACTAGCAGAGAAGATTTTCCACAACTAAAGATATAAAGAAGGAACCACAACAAGATAGGTAGGAGGGGAGGATGTGGGATATATTCAAGACCTACAGCCCCAGAAGGTGAACCACAAATGAGAGGACAATCAAGTGCAGAGGTTCTCCCCAAGGAGTTAGGGGTCCAAGCCCCATGTCAGGCTCCCCAGCCCAGGGGTCCTACACCAGGAAGGTGAGGCCCCAGAATGAATGTCATTGAAAGCCAACAGGGCTTGCTTATGGGAGAGCTGGAGAGACACAGGAAAAGGGCACACACAAAATCTTACATGCTCTGAGACCCAACACAGAGGTGGTAATTTGAAAGGACCCTGGATCAAACCCACTTGTTGATCTTAGAGAGCCTTCCAGAGAGGTAGGAAGCAATGGGAACTCCTCCTAGGGGCACAGAAGCTGGCAGCAGCTATTCTGGGGAGCCTGTGCTACCATGAGGACACTGGTGCCAGCAAAACACAATTTTGGAGTCCTCCCTTCAGCCTATTAGCACCATGGTCTTGCACACCCACCAACTGGTTGGTACCACTTCCAGAACCCCCAAAGCCAAGCAGCCAGGCATGTGGGGATTCAGCCCCACCCATCAGTGGGCTGGCAACCTCTGCATGAGGCAAGACCTGGTGACAAACAGGCCATAGGCAAGCCACACCTACCAGGGTACCCACAATACTCAGCCTTGTCACAACAGAAGGGCTCAAACAGCCCACGTAAGGGGCACCCCCAAGAGCATACTGTTCTGGTGGCCAGAGTGGGATGTGCTGCTGGGCCCCACTGAAAATCACATACATAAGGCCCCTTCTCCAAGATTAGGAAATGTAACAGACCTAACTAATAGATAGAAATAAAAGCAGAGAATTAAGCAAAATTAGGTGAAGGAGAAATATGCTAAAACCCCAGAAGAAGAACTAAGTGAAAAGGTGATAGGCAACCTACCTGATAAAGAGTTCAAGGTGGGCTTCCCTGGTGGCGCAGTGGTTGGGAATCTGCCTGCCGACGCAGGGGACGTGGGTTTGTGCCCCGGTCTGGGAGGATCCCACATGCCGTGGAGTGGCTGGGCCCGTGGGCTGTGGCCGCTGGGCCTGCACGTCCAGAGCCTGTGCTCCACAGTGGGAGGGACCGCAGCAGTGAGAGGCCCGCGTACCACAAAAAAAAAAAAAAAAGAGTTAAAGGTAAAGATAATAAAGATGCTCAATAACCTTGGGAGAAGAATTTTAACAAAGAGTTAGAAAATATAAAGAAAAAACAATGAGAGTTAAAGAATACAATAATTGAAATTTAAAAACTATACACCAGAATGAATCAAAAGTGGATTAGATGATACAGAGGAACAGATCAGTAAACTGGAAAACAGAGTAGTAGAAATCACCTAAGCTAACAGAAAAAAGAAAAAAGACTTTTAAAAACTGAGGAAAATTTAACAGGCCTCTGGAATAACATCAAGCATACTAGCATTCCCATTATAGGAGACCCAGAAGGAAAAGAAAGAGAGAAAGGAACAAAGAACTTATTTGAATAAATAATAACTGAAAACTTCCTAATGTGGGAAAGGAACAGGTATCCAGGTCCAGGAGCACACAGAGTCCCAAACAAGATGAACCCAAAAAGATCCACACTAGGATACATGGTAATTAAAATGGCAAAAATTAAAGATAAAAAGAGAATCTTAAAAACAGCAAGGGAAAAGCAACGAGTTATGTACAAGAGAGCTATCTTAAGATGACCAGGTGACTTTTCATCAGAAACACTGCAGGCCAGGAGGGAGTGGCATGTTATATTTGAAGTGATGAAAGGAAAAAGCCTACAACCAAGAATATTCTACCTGGTAAGGTTATCATTCAGATTTGAAGGAGACAGAGTTTTACAGACAAGCAAAAGCTAAAAAGATTTCAGCACTACTAAGCCAGCTTCATAAGAAATATTAAAGAGACTTTTCTAAGTGGAAAAGAAAAGAACACAACAAAAATTTGAAATTTACAAAAGGAAAAATCTCATTGGTAAAAATAAACAGTAAAGGTAGTAGATGAACCACTTACTTATAAAGTAGGAAGGTTAAAATATAAAAGTAGTAAAATCAGGGCTTCCCTGGTGGCGCAGTGGTTGAGAGTCCGCCTGCCGATGCAGGGCACATGGGTTCATGCCCCGGTCCGGGAAGATCCCACATGCTGTGGAGCGGCTGGGCCTGTGAGCCATGGCCGCTGAGCATGTGCGTCTGGAGCCTGTGCTCCACAACGGGAGAGGCCACAACAGTGAGAGGCCCGTGTACCGGAAAAAAAAAAAAAGTAGTAAAATCATCAATATCCACAATAAGCAGTTAAGGAATATACAAAACAGAAAGATGTAAAATATGATGTTAAAAACAATAAACTTTGGGTGGGGGAGTTAAAACAAACGGTTGTTAAATTGCGTTTGAATTCAAGAAATCATCAACTTAAAAAGACCTTGTATATATATAGATTGCTGTATATAAATGTCATGGTAACCACAAACCAAAAATCTATAATAGGTACACAAAGAAAAAGAAATCCAAATATAACACTAAAGATAGTCATCAAATCACCAGGAGCAAAAGAAGAAAAAAGGGGAAAAAAGAAGTATAAAAACAAGAACCAATTAACAAAATGGCAATAAGTACACACCTATAAATAATTACTTTAAATGTAAATGGACTAAATGCTCCAGTCAAAAGACACAGAGTAGCTGATTGGATACAAAACACAGATTCATATATATGCGGCCTACAAGAAACTCACTTCAGCGATAAGACATACATAGACTGAAAGAGAGGAGATGGAAAAAGGTGTTCCATGTAAATAGAAATGAAAAGAAATCTGGGGTAGCAGTACTTATATCAGACAAACTAGATTTAAAACAAAGAGTGGGACAAGAGACAAAGAAAGACAATACATAATGATAAAGGGATCAGGCCAATAAGAACATACAACAATTGTAAATATATATGCACCCAACATAGGAACACCTAGATACACAAAGCAAATATTAAAAGACATAAAAGGAGAAATTCACAGTATCACAGTAATACAAGGGAGCTTTAACACCTCACTTACATCAATGGACAGATCATCCAGACAGAAAATCAATAAGGAAAGACTGGCCTTAAGTGACGCATGAGATCAGAGGGACTATATATTTATATAGCATTCCATCCAAAAGCAGCAGAATACACTTTCTTTTCAATTGCACATGGAACATTCTACAGGATTGATCACATGCCACAAAACAGGTTTCAATAAATTTAGGAAGACTGAAATCATATCAAACGTCTTTTCAAATCACAATGCCATGAGCCTAGAAATCAACTACAAGAAAAAAAAAGAAACAGGCTTCCCTAGTGGTGCAGTGGTTGAGAGTCCGCCTGCCGATGCAGGGGGCACAAGTTCGTGTCCCAGTCTGGGAGGATCCCACATGCCGTGGAGCGGCTGGGCCCGTAAGCCATGGCCACTGAGCCTGCACATCTGGAGCCTGTGCTCCACAGTGGGAGAGGCCACAGTGGTGAGAGGCCCACATACCACAAAAAACAACAACAACAACAACTACAAAAAATGTAAACACGTAGAAACTAAACAGTATGCTACTAAACAACCAATGAGCCCGTGAAGAAATTAAAGAGAAAATCAAAAAATACCTAGAGATAAATGAAGATGGAAACACAGCAATCCAAAACCTGTGGGAGGCAACAAAGCAGTTCTAACAGGGAAGTATATAGCTATACAAGATTACCTCAGGAAACAAGAAAAATCCCAGATAAACAACCTAACCTTACACCTAAAGTAAGTAGGAAAAGAAGAACAAACAAAACCCAGAGTTAGTAGAAGGAAAGTAAAAACAAAGATCAGAGCAGAAATAAATGAATAGAGACTAAAAATAAATAGAAAAGTTCAATGAAACAAAGAGCTGGTTCTTTGAAAAGATGAACTAAATTGATAAGCATTTTGCCAGACTCAGCAAGAAACAGTGAGAGAGATCCCAAATAAATAAAATGAGAAATGAAAAAGGGGAAGTTACAATGGACTCCACAAAAATACAAAAGATCATAAGAGATTACTACAAACAATTATATACCAGTAAAATGGGCAATCTAGAAAAAAAATGGATACATTCCCAGAAACATGAAATCTCCCAAGACTGAAACAAGAGGAACTAGGAAATATGAACAGACTGATTACCAGGAATAAACTTGAATAAGTAATAATAATAATAAACTTCCAATAAGCAAAAACCCAGGACCAGACAGCTTCACAGGTAAATTCTACCAAACATTTAAGTAAGAGTTAATACCTGTCCTTCTCAAACTACTCCAAAATTTGAAGAGGAAGGAGCACTTCTGAATTCATTCTAGAAGGCATCATGTTGAAACCAAATCCATACAAGCACATCAGAAAAAAAGAAAATTACAAGCTAATGTCACTGATGACCATAGATGCAAAAATCCTCAGTGAAAAATTAGCAACCCAAATTCAATGATACATTAAAAGGATAATACACCATGATCAAGTAGGATTATCCAGGGATGAAAGGGTGATTCAATATTCACAAATCGGTCAATGTGATAAACCACATTAACAAATTTATGAATAAAAATTATATCATTATCTCAATAGATGTAGAAAACCTTTTCCCAAAATTCAAAATGCATTTATGATAGTAGAAAAAACTCTCAACAAAGTGGGTATAGAGGTAAACTTACATCAACGTAACAAAGGTCACATATGACAAACTTGCTAATATCACACTCAGTGGTGAAAAGCTGAAAGCATTTCTTCTAAAATCAGGAATAAGACAAGCAAGCCCACTCTCACTACTTTTATTCAACATAGTATTGGAAGACTTAGCCACATCAATCAGACAAGAAAAAGAAAAAAAAGAAACCCAAGTTGAAAAGGAAGAAATAAAACTGTCACTGTTTGCAGATGACATGACACTATATACAGAAAATCCTAAAGACACCACCAAAAAACTATTAGAAGTAATAACCGAATTCAGTAAAGTTACAAGACATAAAATTAATGTATACAAATCTGTTGAATTTCTATACACTAATAATGTATTATCAGAAGGAGAAATTTAGAAACCAATCCAATTTACAGTTGCATCAAAGAGAATAAAATACCTAGGAATAAATCTAACTAAGGAAGTTAAAGAACTGCACTCAGAAAACTCTAAGACACTGATGAAAGAAATTGAAAATGACACAAACAATGGAAAGATATACCATGCTCATGGATTTGAAACATTAAAATATCCATACCACCCAAGGGAATCTACAGTTTCAATGCAATCCCTATCAAAATACCCATGGCATTTTTCACAGAACTAGAACAAATAATCCCAAAATTTGTATGGAACCACAAAAGACCCCAAATGGCCAAAAGAATCTTGAGAAAGAAGGACAAAGCTGGAGGTATCACAATCCCTGATTTCAAACTATACTACGATATACACACAATGGAATATTACTCAGACATAAAAAGAATGAAATATTGCCATTTGCAGCAATATTGATGGACCTGGAGAATACCATACTAAGTGAAGTTAAGTCAAAGACAAATATTATATGGTATCACTTATATGTGATATCTAAAAAGATAATACAAATGAATCTATATACAAAACAGAAATAGACTCATAGACATAGAAAACAAATTTATGGTTACCAAAGGGGAAAGGCAGGGGAGGGGGACAAATTAGGAGTATGAGATTAACAGATACAAACTACTATACATAAAATAGATAGGCAAAAAGGATTTACTGTATAGCACAGTGAATGATATTCAATGTCTTGTAATAACCTATAATGGAAAATAATCTGAAATTATATATATATATATGTGAGTCATTTTGCTGTACACCTGAAACTAACACAATATTGTAAATCAAGTATACTTCAATTTTTAAAAAATGTCCATGCTACCCAAAGCAATCTATAAATTCAATGCAATCCCTATCAAAATACCCATGAAGTTTTTCACAAAAGTAGAGTAATCCTAAAATTTGTATGGAACCACAAAATACCCTGAATAGCCAAAGCAATTTTGATAAAAAAGTACAAATCTAGAGGTATCATTCATTCTGACTTAAGACTATACTGTGAAACTACAGTATCAACACAGTATGGTACTGGCACAAAAACAGACACGTAGATCAATGGAAAAGAATTACTAACCCAGAAATAAAACCATGCACTTATGGTCAATTAATCTACTACAAAATAGGCAAAAATATACAATGGGGAAAAGACAGTCTCTTCAATAAGTGGTGCTTGGAAAACTGGACAGCTACATGTAAGAGAATGAAATTATAACATTTTCTCACACCATATACAAAATAAAGTAAAGATGGATTAAGTACCTAAATATTTTGAATTAAAGGACAATAAAAATAGAACTTATAAAAATTTGTGGGATGCAAATAACGCATTGCTTAGATGGAAATTTATAGCATTGAATTGATATATTAGAACAGAAGTGAAATATAAAATCAATATTCTAAGTTTCCACCAAGGAAACTAGAAAAAGAAGAACAAATTAAATCTAAAGTAAGTAGAAGAAAAGAAATAAGAAGTAGAAGATAAATCAATGAAATTGTTAATAGGAAATCAATAGAGAAAATCAACAAAACCAAAAGCTGGTTCTGTTTAAATATAAATAAAATCGATAAGCCTCTAGCTGGGCTAAGGAAAAAAGAGAGTGGACATAAATTACTAATATCAGGAATAAAATAAGGGAAATCACTACAGACCCTATAGACATTAGAAAGATAATAAATGAATAATATAAACAACTCTGTGCACACAAATTTCATAACCTAGGTGAAACAGACTAATTCTTTGAAAGACACAATTTGCTAAAACTCACAGAAGAAGAAATAGACAATATGAATAATCCTATATCAATTAAAGAAATTGAATCAATAATTAATAATCTTCCAAAACATAAATCACCAGGCCCAGGGGGGCTCATGTGTAAATTCTATCAAACATTTAAATTATACTACTTCTCTATAATCACTTCCAAACAATAGAAACAGAGGGAATACTTCTTAATTCATTCTATGAGGTGGCATTACTCTAATACCAAAACTAGACAAAAACACAACAAGGAAAGAAAACTACAGACCATATCTCTCATGAACACATATACAAAAGTTCTCAATAAAATATTAGCCAATTGAATACAACAATGTATGAAAAGAATTATACACCACAACCAAGTATGATTTACCCCAGGTAGGCAAGTCTGGTTCAATATTCTAAAATCAATTAATGTACATAATATCAACAGTATAAAAAATAAAAATCACATGATCATATCAATAGATGCAGAAAATGTATTTGACAAAACTCAGCATCAATTCATGATAGAACTTCTCAGTAAAATAGGAATAGAGGGAAACTTCCTCAAATTAATTTAAAACATCTATAAAAACCCATAACTAACATCATACTTACTGGTGAGGAACTTGAAGATTTCTCACTAAGAACATATACAAGACAGGGATGTTCCTTCTCACCATTCTTTCTCAACATCATACTGGAAGTTTTAGTTAATGTGACAAGACAAGAAATGAAAATTAAAGGAATACAGATTGGAAAGGAAGACATAAAACTGTCTTCATCCACAAATGACATAATTGTCTATGTAGAAAATCTGAAAGGATCAACAAAAGATACCTCTATTGGAACTAATACGTGATTATAGCAAGGTTTCAGGATACAAGGTGAAAGTCAATTGCTTTCCTATATACCAGCAAGGTACAAGTGGAATTTGAAGTTAAAAACACAATACCATTCACATTAGCACCCCAAAACATGAAATACTTAGGTATAATCTTATAAAATATGTACAAGATCTATATGAAGAAACCTACAAAACTCTGATGGAAATGGGACCTAATGAAACTTCAAAGCTTTTGCACAGCAAAGGAAACCATAAACAAGACCAAAAGACAACCCTCAGAATGGGAGAAAATATTTGCAAATGAAGCAACCGACAAAGGATTAATCTCCAAAATTTACAAGCAGCTCATGCAGCTCAATAACAAGAAAACAAACAACCCAATCCAAAAACGGGCAGAAGACCTAAATAGACATTTCTCCAAAGAAGATATACAGACTGCCAACAAACACATGAAAGAATGCTCAACATCATTAATCATTAGAGAAATGCAAATCAAAACTACAATGAGATATCATCTCACACCAGTCAGAATGGCCATCATCAAAAAATCTAGAAACAATAAATGCTGGAGAGGGTGTGGAGAAAAGGGAACACTCTTGCACTGCTGGTGGGAATGTGAATTGGTTCAGCCACTATGGAGAACAGTATGGAGGTTCCTTAAAAAACTACAAATAGAACTACCATATGACCCAGCAATCCCACTACTGGGCATATACCCTGAGAAAACCAAAATTCAAAAAGAGTCATGTACCAAAATGTTCATTGCAGCTCTATTTACAATAGCCCGGAGATGGAAACAACCTAAGTGCCCATCATCGGATGAATGGATAAAGAAGATGTGGCACATATATACAATGGAATATTACTCAGCCATAAAAAGAAACGAAATTGAGCTATTTGTAATGAGGTGGATAGACCTAGAGTCTGTCATACAGAGTGAAGTAAGTCAGAAAGAAAAAGACAAACACCGTATGCTAACACATATATATGGAATTTAAGAAAAAAAATGTCATGAAGAACCTAGGGGTAAAGCAGGAATAAAGACGCAGACCTCCTAGAGAACGGACTTGAGGTTATGGGGAGGGGGAAGGGTGAGCTGTGACAGGGCGAGAGAGAGTCATGGCCATATACACACTAACAAATGTAGTAAGGTAGATAGCTAGTGGGAAGCAGCCGCATGGCATAGGGATATTGGCTCGGTGCTTTGTGACAGCCTGGAGGGGTGGGATAGGGAGGGTGGGAGGGAGGGAGATGCAAGAGGGAAGACATATGGGAACATATGTTTATGTATGACTGATTCACTTTGTTATAAAGCAGAAACTAACACACCATTGTAAAGCAATTATACCCCAATAAAGATGTTAAAAAAAAAAAAAAAAAACTCTGATGAATGAAATCAAAGAACTAAAGAAATGGAGAGATAGTCCATGTTCATCAATAGGAAGACTCAACACAGTCAATATTCAGCTCTTCCCAGTCTAGATTCAATACAATCTTAAAATCTCCACAAGTTATTTTGGGGATATCAAGAAACAATTTCTAAAATTATTTGGAGAAGATAAAGATCCAGAACAGCCAATGCAATACTGAAAGAGGAGAATAAAGCTGGAGGACTAACACTACCTGACTTCAATTGGGCCCAATCAGAACTAAAAACCTGCATTTGCTGTATCAAGGGCCTCCATCTAAAGAAGTCCTGTCTAAGCATGAAGCCAAATACAGCAGAGAGGAAAGTAAAAAGTGGAAAAAAACAAGTTCCTGATAACATTACTTGAGGCTTGGACTTTGCAGGTACATGAACTAATAATGTGATGAGTTTTTTGGGTTTGTTTTTTCTTAAACTTGTTTGAGTTGGGTTTTCAACTGAAGGAATCTTACTTGATATAAGCCTTCATTTTAGGCAATGAATACCACTAGGTACTAGATATACAATAGTAAAGAAGACACTATTTCTAACCACAAAGAGTTTATAATCTAGATGAAGAGATAAGCAAGAAAACAGTATGTTAACTGCTGAGACAGGAAAAATTCAGGATTTTTTTCTATTTGAGTACATATAAGTTCTAGATAGCATCAGTTCTCAGCATCAGGTGAAGACTAGATTATCACCAAGATGTTCATTTGATATGAGGTGGTGAAAACCAGATGGAGTTTAACCCCATGTTTAACCCTGTTAAAACTTTGCAGAAAGGGCTTTTGTAACTCTGGGAGCATCAATGGCCCAGCCACTGACTGGGATTCAGAACCTAAGTACCCCACTGATGGGAAGATATTGGTGAAAAAACTACTTTCAAAGGGTTGGGAACAATTTGGCAGGGTAGTTTGTAAAAACTGTAAGTTTTAGTAGGAAAACCTCAGGACAGTTTTCTCATTAGACATCCACAGTGTTCTGAAGTCCATTCAAGCAGAAGACTTAGAAATATTGCAGGAAAAAAAGGGAGGGTCATATTAGCTTCACATTCTAACCTTTATCAGGTTCAAATTTCCCCCTTTCACATAGCACTGAGAAAAAAAGACTTAGCACAAGGCTACACTAATCAAGACTGTGGTATTTGTGAAACAACAGACAAACAGATCAATGGAACAGATTAGAGAGCCCAGAAATAGACCCATATTAATAGAGTCAACTGATCTTTGACACAAGAGAAAAGGCAGTATAATGGAGCAAAGATAGTCTCTTCAACAAATGGTGCTGAAATAATTGGCCATCCACATGCAAAAAAAAAGGAATCTAGACACAGCTTACACCCTTCACAAAGTCAAAGGGGATCACAGACCTAAATGTAAAAAGCAAAACTATAAAAATCCTAGAAGATAACATAGGAGAAAACCTAGATGACCCTAGGTAGGGTTATGACTTTTTAAATTCAACACCAAAGGCATGATACATAAAAGAAATAATTGATAAGCTGGACTACATTATAATTAAAAACTTCTGCTCTGCAAAAGACAGTGTCAAGGGAAAGAGAAGACAAGCCACACAGTGAGACTGTCATCCAAAAATATACAAAGAACTCTTAAAATTCAACAATAAGAAAACAAACAACCCAATTTTTAAAAATGGGCCAAAGATCTTAACAGACACCTCACCAAAGAAGATATACAAATGGCAAATAAGCATATAAAAACATGCTCCACATACATGTTATCAAGGAAATACAAATGAAAATGAGATAACAGTACGCACTTATTAGAATGGCCAAAATCTGGAAAACAGACAACACCAAATGCTGACAACGATGTGGAGCAAAAGGAACTCATCACTGATGGAAATGCAAAATGGTAGAGACACTTTAGAAGACAGTTTTGTGATTTCTCACAAAGCTAATAGTGCCTCTTGGTATTTACCCAAGAGCTGAAACTGTGTTCACACAAAACCTGAACATGTATGTTTACAGAAACTCTATTCATAACTGCTAAAACTTGGAAGCAACTAAGTTGTCTTTCAGTAGATAAATGGGTAAATAAACTGTCGTACATCCAGACAATGGACTGTTATTCAGTGCTAAAAAGGAAATGAGCTATCAAGCCATGAAAAGACATGGGGAAACTTTAAATGCATATTACCAAGTGAAAGAAGACAATCTGGAAAGGCTACATACTGTATAATTCCAACTATATGACAACTATATGACATTCTGGAAAAGGCAACACTATGAAGACAATAAAAGTAATCAGTGGCTAGGAGTTGGGGGTAAAGGGATGAATAGGTGGAGTACAGAGGATTTTTAGCACAGTGAAGATAACTCTGAATGATACGATTATGATGGATGCATGTTATTATACATTTATCCAAACCCATAAAATGTAAAACAGCAAGAGTGAACCCTAATGTAAACTATGGACTTTGGGTGATTATGATGTATCAATATAGGCTCATCAATTATAACAAATGTGCCATCTGGTGAAGGATATTGATAAAGGGGAAGGCTGTGCACATGTGGGGGCAGAGGTATATGGAAAATCTCTGCACTTGCCTGTCAATTTTGCTGTGAACCTAAAACTGCTCTAAAAAATAAAGTCTTAATAAAAAATAAAATTTAGAAATAAAGACTAAAGAAAGTGGGATACAGTTAACATGGAGATTAAGAATATTGGCTATAGAGCTTGACTGACTCCATTCACATTCCAGCTTTACCACTCACAAGCTATGTAACATAGAGAAAAGTAGTGAACCTCTCAGTTTCCTCATCTTTTAAATGGGGATAATAGTAGTACCTATCTCATAGGGTTGTTGTGATTAATAAGGTAACATATGGAAAGCACTGTGGACAATTCCTGGAACATAAGAAGTGCTAAAAAAGTGTAGCGTTAGTTATTATTAGTTGGACTATTAGGGTCATCACAGTAATAGGGTCTTTAAATTTTCAGTATTTAGAATGTCTGCCAACATCTGAATATCTACAAATCCGATAATTAGAAAAACTCTTACTAGAGATGCCCAATACATTTGTCAGTGATATTGAATGTTACTATCTCACTAAGAATGTGCTAATGAAAATTCAGCAAAACAAGTCTTTTCACAACTTGTACAAATGTGCTGCAAACACGCGGAAAAAAAAAAAACTAACCACATTTTGTACTGGATTTAGTATATCTATTTTAGAAAATCTAGGCGCTATCCTAAAGGCAGGACCTCCCATTTAAAAATACTAGGAGGGGTGGGGGAGACTCAAAAGCCCATGCGTTAAATGTGTTTCCATTCATTTCACAGAGAGCTGACCCCAAATCCCAGCATGTGTGTATAACTGTCTCAGATACCTGAAAGTAAACAAATCAGATAACTAGTCCTGCCTATTGAACCAACATAAAAGTTCCGATCAAAAAGTTCTCCTCATCAGATGTTCACATATTCAAAAGTTTACCACATCTCATAATGTGTTGACATGTTTACCATGATTTGCTAAGAGGCAGGGAAGACTTTTCTCCACTAACAGGAGGCTTCTACAATCAGACTCCTGAAGGGTTTTAGCAGTTCAAGCAGGTGAGTGACAAACATGATTACAACCAGCAGGAAACACAGTTAGATCAGCTTTTTCTCCTACTCAACCCTCTCCTATAAAATATCTCACATTAAGTTGCCAAAATGATGAACTTTAGAAAATATTCACAGCCCAGTGACACATTTTCAAGCTTTAATTAGCAACAGACAGCTAATATTGCCTTGCTTTGTGTGACTTGAAGATTGACTAACCTGAGTGCCTTCCTTTTCACCATCATCTGATACCATCATCTTAGAGTAGTTGGGGCAGGAAAGAATTCATGAAATGGAAGACAATGTATATGATATTATAGAAAAGGAAATGAACTGCAGTTAAGAGACCTCGGTTTTGCCACAGACCATGGTTCTGTCGTTTAAAAAATGAAAACTATGTTCTTTCACATGTTAGTAGGACTTTCCCTTAACTTTTCACACACCTCTTATAATCTTCTCAATGATTGTAAGCAAAGTTAACCTCTAAGATTAATCTGTAAGAAAATTTCTAGGGCTGATACTCCTGATAAGCCTAAGAACAAAAAATCTGAAATCTTGAGGAACAAATATTTATGGCCAAGTAGTCTTCAGCAAGCCTACTTGCATGACCTTTGTTATAGTATTTTTATATACCTTCTTCTATATAGGGAGCGTGAAACTCTCAGGTGACAACAGTCAGGTTTGCTGAAGTATACTTTTTAATTTTTCTATAGATGATTTTCACTTAGCTCTCAAGTTCACTCTAATGTGAAACTAATTTTCCTAATTCAAGTTGGCTCAGTCACTTCCAGACATGCCTCAATCTCTTTGGGTTTAAAATCTATTATTTCATGCTTTTTCTTTTTACCTCTCCCCCCAGATAATCTAAGTTCTATGAAGCTCATATTATGTTTCCAGTATCAGGCCAGGAATGCCTACAAAGTATGCTATCCCCCATCCTCACTAGCCAATGCTGAGTGTTTTGTTCATTCTGTCTTTGAGTACTGCTTTGTCACTTGATGCCTGTCCTAACTTGGAAGCCAAGTCTGTCCTGTCATAGCCTCTAGTCATCAGTGAATAAACCCCTATTTCCCTTAGGGATTCCTGGTCTACACATAGCTCTTGCCTCTCGCACTAGGGTGCATGGGTCTCTGAGAGGCTGTCCTTGGACTCACCAATCAGACGTCTTCAGCCATGGTGAATCTACCACTCAGGCATGATGTTGAACTGTGGGCTTCTCCATACTTTGCAGTTTGGTGGCTATACCCTGTGGAGCAACACAATGGTCCCATCTGCTCTGAGATCCCCACACACTTGTCTGAACTTTCTTTTGCCTTTTTTTGTCCTTTAAGTGACAAAAAAAGACCATAATCCTACATCATGCTACATTTTTGCCAACTCAATGCTGCAGTATTTGGCAAATGGTAACCACCAATTACTAGTGGTTACTGAGTCTGGGGAAGGTATGCAAAAAAATGTGCGTGCACCTTAAAGTTTTGGGTAAATGAGTAATTTTATTTGAAATTACTTGATTATAAGGCTAGAGGATGTGGTAGACTGAATAACGGCCCACCAAGATGTCTAGGTCCTAATTCCCAGAGTCTGTACCTTACATGTCGAAAGCGACTTTACACAGGTTGATTAAATTAAGAATCTGGAGATGAGACAGTATCATGGATTATCCAGGTAAATCTGGTGTAATCATAGGAGTCCTTATAAGAAGGAGGCAGGAGATCAAAGAGACAGTAGGAGATGTAAAGGCAGAAGCAAGACAATGATCGCGAGTCAAGGCATGTAGGCAACCATGTGAAGCTGAAAAAGGCAAGGAAATGGATTCTCCTCTCAGAGCCTCCATAAGAAATCAGCCCCACCAACACCTTCACTTTACCCTGAAGACTCATTTTGTACTTCTGACCTCCAAGACTGTAAGATCATAAATATGTGTTGTTTTAAGTCACTAAATTTATGGTAATTTATTACAGCAGGGACAAGAAAATTAACACAAAGGCTATGAAACAAAAATCAAGGTATTACCACTTTGAAAAACAACTTGGCAATTTCTTATAAAGTTAAACGTATATTTACTCTATGGCCCAGCAATTCCATTCTTAGGTACTTGTCCAAAAGAAATGAAAATGTAGAGTCTTATACACTAGTATGCATCTTTATTCATAGTAGCCAAAAACTGATAATGGCCATATGTCCATCAACAGGTGAATGGATAGGCAAAATTACGATATAGTCATATAATGGAATTCCACAACCCAGCAATAAATGGAAATGAATACCAATACTCACAGCAACATGCATGAATCTCTAAAACATTATGCAGGCTGAAGCTAGGAACAAAATGTACATACTATACAGTTCTTCTTTTATAAGTTTTATGAAAGGAAAATTAATCTATAGTGATAGAAATCAGATCATTGGTCGCTTAGGGATATGGGGGCATTGCCTGTATAGGAGCATAATGTGGGGTGAAGAAAATGTTTTACATTTTGATTGTTGTGGTGGATACATGGGTGTGAAAATGTACCATAATTCATCAAATTGATGCTGACAAACCAATGGCTATTATTCAAGACTTTAAAAATGTGAGGAACATTTTTTGGGGCTCTACACTAGAGCCCCAAATTAATGTGGCCTCTAAATGTTTCCACCTGATTTCCAGAAAATAGTACTGGGAAACTGTATGAACAAATATTTACCTGATAAATTACAAGTAGTATAATTATAAAACTTAGGATGTTATTCAAAGTATAACAAAGAGTTGCTGTTTTAAAAAGTATCCCTTTTTTGGAAAAGATATTTTCTTTGAGGAGGCTCTATATTTTATTTTAGCCCTATATTTTAGGTTGAACCATGTGAAATTACCCTCTGCGTTGGTTAAAAATTTTTGAATATCAGCAATTTCATATGATTCAACCTAATGAAAAGCTAATTTTTCAACCCGTTCCATTTCATAGCCAAGTATTAAAAAATAACTAAGATATTGTCTGTTTTCTTCCAAAGTAAAAATTATACCCTGAGTGAATATCCTCTTCCAATGCACACTTTAAAAATTAGAATACAATGATTGTTTTATTCTCTGACAATTGTTTCAAATATAGTATATATATTTTTAAAGTATTTTTACATACGAAATGCTGTCGGTTTAAAACACCCTGCGTATATTTACATTCCAAATCAGTGTCACTTTCATCATGTTACCATAGTGGAGTGTTTCTTCTGTAATGCATTAAAAAAAAAAGAGCAAAAACAGGGTATTCTTAAGCAAACAGACTTTGACAAGCTGCTCTGCAAAGCTTACTTAAGTGCATGCTTTTGATTACTTCAGGTATCTATAACTACCTAAAAGCAATCTAGAAATAAGTTTCAACCCAATTCAGGTCCTTCCTTCAAGTCTTCATGGCTTTAGTTACTGACTAAAATAATGGTTTTGTTATGTTTGGAAACTACTGTCCTAGGAGTGAGTTGGGGTGATAGAGATAAGATGAGAACATATTTAAAAAATAGAATTTAAAACTCAGAGCATATACATGTGCTATCTACTTCTACTTGGTGGTAGCAGCCATAACTGACCTGGAGTGAGGAGAGTTCTGGGGGAAACCTGTAATGCTTATGTCTCCTGGCTTTCTCTGTCAACTGGGTTAAAAATAAAAGAATTTAGATGGACTATTTCAATCCTTTTGGAAGAACATATACTGAAAGCATAGTCCTAGGAATCTTTTTCCTTTGGCTGAAAGGGGACTAAGTAAGTTTGCAATCAGGAAAAAAAGAAGTTCTGTAAAAGAAGAAGATAGAATGATTTATCTTATTAATATGGGGGGTTTGGGGCCTGGAGGAAAGCCCTATTAAATTCTGCTTTTCATTATAGAATGCTACCTACATCGCGGAAAAGGAAACAGAGAGAGGTGGTCCTACTGCCAGAACTTGTATTTTCCCACTGGATATTTAGAAAGTATCCAAAATACATTCTCCTTCGCTCTTAAACTCAGAAAAAAATATGGAAATGTCATTAATATTTTGACCTTACATTTTTTTTTCTAAGAGGATTTTCATCTTTGGGAACCCTCGATAATGTTTCACAGAATTTTCAGTGTCTCTCCTCAAAGCAATGAATTCCTTTCTCCTGCATATCAAACCACTCCCATTCTCCTTGTTCCCAAGATTTAATTGTTCCCCCTTTGCCATTAAGCCCAAAATTCCAAATCTTCACAACTCCAAGATAACAAAAGATACAATGCTTCAGAGTTTTTACATCTTTTTGCTGGTATAGCCAAGACTACATATAATCCAATGACTGAAATAACTATGTTTGGGAATGAGGAGACATATTTCAAATACTTCTTTACTGAGATGAAAATAAAACCCTCTTGAATTGTGTGTTTTTCTTTAAACAGTCTTACTTTTAACCTTCTGTTTGCCAGATGGTGGAACTGAATATCCACTTAATATGAACGCAGTACCTAGATAGGTTGGATTAAGCCATAACATGAAGAAAAACAGGAATGTCATTTCCCTATGCTTTCAAAAAGAAGTATGCTTTTTATTTTCTCCTCATTTGTCTGACTCTGACACAGTGAATACTGATTATAAAAGACACATTGGTGCACCCAACTTCAGTCCATTTTATCCATCTGGGTAGAGAAAGTATGACAGGCGTGCGTGGGTGTGGATGTGTGTTGTGAGAATGTATAAGCAGGAGTACAGGCTTGAGAGCGCGAGAAAGTGAAAGCGAGAAAATGGACTGTGAAAATTTAAGTCTACCCCAAATTCTGATTAACAAGTCTGTTATTTAATCTTCATTTATCTTAACTCATTTTGTAGTCAGGGCACATGGGCGTCATTTTTCTCAAGGAAGCTTTCTCTGATTAGAAATGCAGAACCAATAGAACTGTGGTCTATTATTTGAAATGCTTCCCTGGTCTTTGTTTTTGGATGCCTGCAGGAAACACAGATACACATGGGAAGGTCTCAAGTGTAGAAACTAAAACAAAGTAAAGAAGGCAAAATGGTCACACTGGTCATAGGGACAGAACCCAGAGCTGCAAACTCCCTATTCAGTGCTTTGCCAGCACACTCTGATACTTACCTTGAACTAGACCTACTTTTATTAACTTTGCTTTTTTAATGCTTTTCCCCCCAAAACTACCATTGTTGGTCCTATTTTGGTTTGCCCCTTGGTTTATGTTCCATCTCCTACTTATTTTATTTTCTCTAATTTCTTGCCCCCTTACATTTTTTCTTCTTAAATTCGTATTATCATTTATATCAGCTACTACAACTTTTCTTAATTTTTCTTTTTACAAACTCTAAGGTTTCTTTTTCTCTATAAATGTACATTTCTTAAAATCTAAAGATTAATGGGTAATTTAATTATTTTAGTGAAGTAAATTATATTGCCAGATTCTCCTTGGATTAACCTACTTCTCATTTAGGGGAAGTAAATGAAGCTAATTAGCCTGTAAAACTACTCACAGAGAGGAAAATGGCTCTTGTTAACCAACAGCCCAGGGTAAGTGATGCTTATAAATTTAAGTATTGGTAGGTGATATTTTACAAAATTCTTCTCATTATCTAATTTAATTCTCACAACTAAATATTGTTATAGGGCTTCCCTGGTGGCGCAGTGGTTGAGAGTCCGCCTGCTGATGCAGGGGACACGGGTTTATGTCCCGGTCTGGGAAGATCCCACATGCCGCAGAGCGGCCAGGCCCGTGAGCCATGACCGCTGAGCCTGCGCGTCCGGAGCCTGTGCTCTGCAATGGGAGAGGCCACAGCAGTGAGAGGCCCGTGTACCGCAAAAAAAAAAAAAGAGAGCCAGAATAAATATTGTTATAAAGAAATTTTCATTTTATAAAGAAAGAACCACGACTTAAAGCCCCTTGCTCAAGGCCACACAGGTAGAAAGTGGAAGAGCAGGACCTGAGCCCAGGCCCTCTGTCTGCAAATCCCATACTCTTTTTCAACAGAAAACCTTGGGAAGAGCAGCACAGATCTTAAAAGTAAAGGCCTACTCTATACACAAGTTAAACTTTATAGAGGATTTCTATAAAATATATGCTTTAATTTAATGCCTCTACTTGCATGAATTATGTTTCATTAACTTCAGCTCACCTTTATTTTAGATGTTAGCTGACCTACAAGTCAAATCAGGCCTGGTTTCTGTCTTTGGAAACAAAGTTTTATTGGAAGAAATAGCCTCATCTATTTGTATATTGTCTAGGGCTGTCTTTGTGCTACAATGGCAGAGTTGAATAATTGCAGCAGGGACCATGTGGTCCAGAAAGCCTAAAATGTTTATTATCTGGACCTTTTCAAAAAATGTTTGTTGACCTCCGTCTTAGCTTTCTTACTACTGTTCAATCCTTTAAAATCTTTAGATAAATGAGAATAGATTGTAGCCAACAAAGTATAATTTCCTTAGAAGTAGACTGTGTCTATGCACAGCTATCAAATTAACCATTCTAAAGTCGTTTTTGAATAACATCAAGGGCAAGTCACACTACAGTTGACTGATTCTACCCCAGGCTACTCTTAGTTATTGAAAATCAACAGTACTGAAATAATTAAGGTTGTGGTCCAGTTATTTTAGACACGTAAACCCAAATCATAAAATATTCTTGTGTTTCCAGGTTGTTTCAGCAGGGATTTTTCTAATACTGGCTAATCTTCCCCAGATGAGAATTCATTGATTTGCTTAAGAAAGAAAAATGTTTCTGTTTTACAAAGATGAAATCTGTTAGATGCTCACTGCCTTGTCCCAATAGTAACTAAACAATATGATGTGACAGATGTTTGCAAAACTTATGTATTATACATCTCCATTTTTAACTTCTCAACTCATGAAACTATTGGTCCTGAGAACCTGCTTTTTTTGGTCTCTGATGGACACCAAAGGATAAGTAATAAGAATATTCAGTTTAAAAAGCTAGAAATAAATCCACAATCATTATTTCCCCCTTAAATAATAACTTAAATGTATACCACAAGAGTTTATTAAATTCTTTTTGGAAATTCTACTTTCATCAAGAACTTCTCTACAGGAAATGAGTTTCATAAATTCACTTTCTGTTGAATCTATCAATTTAAAATTCCTTTTTTAAAAAAAAATTTTATTGGAGTATAGTTGATTTACAATGTTGTGTTAGTTTCAGGTGTACAGCAAAGTGAATCAGCTGTACATACACATATAACCACTCTTTTTTTAGATTCTTTTCTGATACAGGCCATTACAGAGTATTGAGTAGAGTTCCCTGTGCTATACAGTAGGTCCTTATTAGTTATCTATTTTATATACAGTAGTGTGTATATGTCCTTTGGTTTTTGTCTTTGTTTTACCTCCTTTAAGAGAGTTACCTAGTTTTCATATACAAAATAGAATCCTTCAGGATTTTGAAAATTTTGGCTCCACTTTCTATCAAACTTTGCCATTCTATGTTGGAGTTTGTATCTTTTTAGTCTGCATTTATGTGGCAGCATTGCCATTCTTCTTCGTTGTTTCAGAAGTCTTACCTTTTAGTGCTTCCTTTTTCATTATATTCTTGAATATAGTGATCAGACCTTTAAGTGACAGGCACATCTGCAACATGATTTTCTGTAAGAGGAGGATACTGTGTTTTATTTTGTTTCCCTTCCCTTCCCAGTGATTGTCAGAACTTTATCTGCCTCTAATGGACTTGTCACTGTCCTCCAAGAAGAGTCTACAATGATCCCTGAGTTGTAGTGAATAGATACAAGCCCATCACTCGGCAGGCATGGTTTGGATTATTTTCTTCCTAAACGCATTGGCTCATTATCTCATCCTTGTCCTCTCTAAGATTCATATGTCAATTTTCTGTCCACTAAGACAGCTTCATGAGGTCCTCCTGCAGTTTATCCCCATCAGCTTGGAATTTTATTAATGAGAAGAGCTTAGGGTTATTGGCAAGCTTGGTAATTTCATCGTGAACACTTCCTTTTCCACATCGTTTATAAAGATGTTACTAAGACTGGCCTCTGAGCTAATCCCTAACTTTAAGTGGTTGAATAGATCACAAAACTAAAACTAAATATATGGAGAAGAATTAAACCCTCTAATTGTTATTTCAGTGCAAGAGATGGTTTTGAATCTATGTGATTCAGAAGACAAATGAATTAAATCAACTCTATAGAAGGTGAAGCAATTGTTAAGGACACCCTTAACTATTCATAGTCAGACCCTGTGGGAAACTACTACCTTCTTTAACAAAAGACAAAGAAGAGAAGGTCTGCCCAGTGTGAACTGGATAATTGCTTACTCCTAAACCATCACCAGGACATAAGATATGGATGCTATTATCCCTTAACATTAAGAGCCAGTTGTGAACGCCAAATCTTTTACTTAGTATCCATGAGAATGACAGAAAATGGACTAAAACATTTCGACAAGATTTTATTTAACGCTGGAGGGCAACAGCAACAACAAAAATACACAGAAAGAAATTGAATCTAGAGAACCTGGACTATGAATTTTGAATTTTTTTTCTGGTGCTTAAGTTGCTCATCCTATCCAGATTCTGGCTGGCTTCCTGAGAGATATTCTCTTCAGCACCCAGCACTCAATAACCTAAGCTTTCAAATTTAATTCCCTTTCAAATTCAGTTCTCTTTCCCTGTCAATAGCACCATTCAAGAGGGAATGTACTTTGTGACCTATGAAGCCCTGACTTCACTCTTGTAAAGTAAATCAACAGGATAATCATCATCTTGAAATCACAAGACAATCCCAACTTCTGTACCAGAGATACACACATACATGAGTAAAGAGAAGCAATTTCCTTACAAGGATGAAGTTGATGAACTGTCAATTATGTTATTTAAGAATTAATATCAATACACAATTATTACTTCAGTAACACATGTCATTAACTCAAAATCAGTACAACATAAAGAAAATCTTGACTCTATCAATGGAGAGATAGATATAGATAAAGATATAGATATATCTGACTGGAATTTGGAAGGACTGGAGTTTGGAAGGACTCAAAGCAACTTAATTCCAACTGCTCTGAAATTTGGAAGGACTCAAAGCAAAGAGTTATTTAGCCATACCAGGTCAACAGTTAAGGTACTGATTGATGGGATGAATTTAGCAAATGGTTGCTCTCTTTTGGATATTTTCTGGGTAATACTTGAAGCAGAACCCTGTGCCACATCCCTTCAGTTCATCCTGGGTGTCAGATGACACTGTGCTGGACAGATCCTGTGCCGGCCGCAATTTTCCCAGCCCCCTCAAGTCCCTGCTGTATCACTCCACCTTTCTTCATTCTGCCTGCACAAGGGGCAGCCCAGAAGTTGGGGGGAGTTAATTCTCCCAAGGACAACCCTCAATCAGCTGAGAAGGAGAGTCACTAGACAGATGACCTGGCCTCTTGATCTCCCATTCTCTGGAGAAACAATTCTGAGTGCATTCTACTTGGTTCCTCAGAGGATCCCCAATAGAACTGAGCTCTAGTTACACAAAGCAGAAAGCAACTTGAATACTGACACCCTTTGTAGACTCTCCCCGCTTCCCTGCTTCATTCTCCTAACTTCTAACCAGATCCCCTCCCTACCCCCAGTCAAATAAAGTAGCGGCATCCTTGTCTCGGTCTCTGCTTTAAGGGAACTCAAATTAGCATAGTATCTGTATATCAGATTTATCAAACACTTGTCATTGAGCAGTCCAGTTTAATACCTGGAAAAAAAGGCAATTTATTATGGTAACAATTAGCAATGTTAACCACGGGCAGCATGAATGTTACTAACAAAAGAAAAATAACTTTTGTCCATTAAGAATGTCCAAAAGAATGGATTTTGTAAGGAAATGAAATCATAGAATGACTAAAAGTATACCACAGTTCTAACAAGGTTGTGAAATATATGCCTGATTTCGTAAAAAAAATGCAAATCTAACTGTAGACGTAGGATTTGTGGAAGAGGAACTACATTCACCGCAAGCAGTTACGGAACATTACATCTGTTGTCGTAGGTAAGTTGCTCCGTACAAAAAGGAAAGTCTGTCAGGAAATTTCAAACTGTCTCTGATTTGAAGGTAGGACAATATTGGGGTGGGAATAATAGATAATACCCTTGTTTCCATAACCATATTTTGGGCTAATTAAGACGAAAGCCAATGGGAATCAAGCAGCCAGAAGTCAAAATAGCACAGTTTACAGGCCAGGGGCTTTCCTTATGTTCACCCATTCAACCACAGGGGAAATTACCAGCACAGGTATCCCTGAGTGGAGAGGCCTGCCCTGTACAACTTACCCCAGGAGGAGTTAAACTGCTTGTGTGTGTGTGTGTGTGTGTGTGTGTGTGTGTGTGTGTGTCTGTACAGCAGGATCCCAAGAGAAAAGAGGGTTGAGAGGTAAATGATGCTTGCCAAGCTTCTCCTCCCAAACTCAACTATCAGATAAGTCACTCTTTCCTCTCTAAGGGAAGAGTAAGGGCACGGGCAGAAGGCATGAATGCCACACTAACTAAATACCTTCCACATAGAATGAGACTTCAGGAATGGGGAGAAGGCAAAATATCCACACCCAACAGATTGGGAAGCTGTTTCTCTGGATCCGTCACTCTCTGAAATATCATACAATCTCCTACAACCCTTGCCATTGTCTACTTCTTGTTTCTGTCAGAAAAAGAAACTATTTGATAAAGTGAATTTGAGTATAACATGGGAGATTACAATGTAATTACAGGCCACTATTAGCTCAAGAATGAGTTATTCTGAGTTCTTTCATTTGAATTAGACCTCCTGGGCAGCCAGAAGTGCAAGGATCCCCAAGGATTAACCCTCAACCAAATGCAGACAGTCATTGGATAAAAGTCTTGGCTTCCTGTATTTTGGAGAGAAAAGTTTATGTATATTTTACATGATTCTGCAGAGGATCTCCAGTAGGATTGGGCCTTAGGCACCCAGCAATAACCAGTTCAATAATATACCCAATATCCAAGAAACTCATATTTGATTTTGACCAACAGTTAATATTATCTAGTTTCAATAATGACCATTAAAAGATAAATCAGAAATTACCTTAGATGTGAATCTGGGTTACAAAGAAATGAAAGTGTAACATTAAAAGTCATTAGAGGGCTCCCCGGGTGGTGCAGTGGTTGAGAGTCCGCCTGCCGATGCAAGATACACCGGTTCGTGCCCTGGTCCGGGAAGATCCCACATGCCGCGGAGCGGCTGGGCCCATGAGCCATGGCCGCTGAGTCTGCGTGTCCGGAGCCTGTGCTCCGCAACAGGAGAGGCCGCAACAGTGAGAGGCCCACGTAAAAAAAAAAAAAAAAAAAAAAGAAAAGAAAAGATGTACATTGTTATATGAACAGAAGCTAGAACAAAATACATATGCATTTTCAGACATGTATGAGTGTGCATGTTTGTATGTAATGTTTTTTATATACTTTCTGGGGCAAACATTGCTGTTTGGCTGAGTCAATATCCACTTCTATTCCCTTTCTCTCTTACTGTTTCCCATTATAGTGGGTAGGAAAACAAACATTCAATGAATAGTCATCAGTACAATTAGGCCATGTGCCACAATTCTGGGCAATGAGATGGGAGTTGTTAAATCTGCATGAAATTGAATCTTTGTCTTAGAATTCTCTTCTGGAGGAACTCAAACTAAGACTAAGCAATGAGATGGTGGTAACTCCAAGAGTACTGTAACAACACAATTAGAGTCATAGCGATGGTGAACTGGGATGGATTCATGTGGAAGAGGAGCACTGGCTTATGCAACATCTCTGGGTTTTGAGAGGTAAAGGGACAGGGGTAATGATAATACCTGTGGACTTGTGTGTTGCTGTGTCATCCAAGTGATGGAGGAAGAAAATCACAGTCATACCAGGGGGCTCTCAACTCAAAACAGTGTGAAAGCCACTGGTCTGTTATGGCAGTATTTAAAGAGACTCTCCTCAGACTTCCCTGGTGGTCCAGTAGCTAAGACTCCGTGCTCCCAATGCAGGCAGCCCGGATTCGATCCCTGGTCAGGGAACTAGATCCCACATGCCGCAACCAGAAGTCAACATGCCTCAACTAAAGATCCCCCATGTCACAACTAAAAGATCCCATGGGTCACAACTAAGACCCAGCACAGCCAAATAAATAAATAAATATTAAAAAACGGGAGAGAGAGAGAGAGAGAGACTCCTCTTAAGCAGCCAGAAGGCAGACTGTGCTGAAAATCAGGCTACGGATCTTATTAGGACAGTAGCCATTACAAATAAAAGCTGAATTGACAATCCGCTGGCAAGTCCCTGTGCTAAATGTATTGCCCTGATGGGGAAGAAGGGGACTTAAAATCTGGAAAAAGAACACCTGGGTTTATACACATAAGAATTTTGAACCACTAAATTCTCTAAAACTTGGTAGCAAAAGCAACTCTCTCCTCCTTGTTAGAGGATCACTGCCTCTCCTTGCCTGGAGACTATGAAGAGTCTTTACCTAAGGCAGATGACTCACAAGATGATGTCTACATTCCTCAAGATCTGCCCCCACTGCTGCTCACTGCTTTTAGATGAGTGGTTCTCAAATTTCAACATGCATCAGTATCACCTGGAGTACATGTTAAATCACAGATTATTGAGTTACCACCCCCCAGAGTTTCTGATTTAGTAGGTGTGGAATGGGACTTGGGAGTTTGTATTTCTAACAAATTCCTAGGTGATGCTAATGCTGCTGGTCTGGACACCACACTCTCAGAACCACTATTTTAGAACAATAATCAGGAACAACTTTCAGTCCAGCTTAAATTAGGGAAGTACTGTCTCTGCTGGAAAGAAAGAGGTTATTTACCAAAAAAGCCACAGAACCTGAATAATTCATTACCATAGGAACCAAGAAAACATGCCCAAGAATGGATCTGAGAGTATAGGATATAAAGCAGATATAAAGCAGCTTTGAGTCTTGAGTTTTGATCTACAGTCACTCTCTCATGACTCAGGACACTGGGAACAAAGATGTTTTGAGCCAATCCTAGCATGTTGCTGGGATAGCTCTTTGAAATGTGGAGATGATGGTGGCCTGTAGTAAATGAAACAGAATTGCCTTGGCAAAGTATTTATGATGGAGGCAAAAGGCTCAGAGAAATGAACATGTTACAATGGATTTTTTTATGTATGACCAGAGATCATCAGCTCTGTTCCTCAGGAGGACCCAAAGGATACTCCCGTTGTTAATGCAATGAGGAAGTCACCAGTGTCATAGAGTAGAATGGCTATCCTCTTTTAGTCACTGGGTTCTCTACTTTCAATGGGGAAGACAGAATTCCAAAATAGGAGAGGCCAGGTGGTAGCACTTAACTTCCTGAAGTAAGATGGACATAGGCAGCAAAGATGGCATGACAGTGAGGGGACCTTTCCCACGGAGACCATATGGCAACAGCTAGTAGACCTTGGAATTCCAAGAGACAAACTTGACAGGGTATTGCTTCACCTGTATAACGGAAAAAGATCAAGAGCAAGAAAGCAGAAGATTGGTGTCAGTTACTACAGTTAAATGTCAAGATTCTTCATCCAGTTCCAAGATCTTGGCCAGTTCTCAGACCCAGAGGCCATTGATCAAAAGGGAATTCAATCTCCTTGAGGAAGGACCTTCACACAAGTATATACAATAGTGATCCCCTTTACACTTCCCCAGAGTGACCTATAACAACTTACGAGAAATTTTACACATAAAAAGAATACCCAAATATTTGCATGGCTGTTGGATACAAAGACTGAGATAATACTAGTACAATGTAAACATTTTATAATGAAAGAAGTAAATACGTGATCACTGGATCCCCTATCCTATCCTATACAGCATCAGCCAGAAAGCTGCAAGCCTGACAGACCATCGGAATGACCTCTTAAAGGTAAAGCCAGTTGCTAACTAGGGTTGACACCCTGCAACACTAGGTGCTGTCCTTCAGGATGGGCTATATACTTTGAAACGATGGCCATTAAATGGTGCTGAATTCACTACCAAAAAGTGAAGTAGGAATGGCCTCTCACACCATTATTCCTAGTGACTCATTTGAGGGAAGTTGTGCTGCCCATTCCACACTTTTAAACTCTATAGAACGAGACGCCTTATATCCTGGGTGGGGGAGTGGAGGGCGAATCCTTCTACCAGGAGACATGGTTAAGTTTTCCTATAAACTTAAAGCTGCAGCTGCCACCTATGTTGTTTCAGACAGAGAAAAGTTACTATACTACCTGATTATCATTATCAATCACTATACTGGTTGATATCAAATAGAGAGAAGAATACCTGGAATTCAGGGAATTCTCTGAAGCACCTCTTCATGCCTGATGGCAACCACAAATGGAGACAGTAGAAAATTACAGCAACTACAGCAGACAAAGGCATAGTAACTACGGGCTCAGGCTGCTCGGGGTTGAAGGTTTGGGATACCTGAGTGAGCAACGAGCAGAAGTGCTGTCCGTGGGTGGGAAGAATCTACAGTGTATAATAGAGGAAGAAAACATAACAGGATTAGTGGGACAAATTACAGACCCCGCTCTGTAGTGAACACTGTGATTGTAACTGGAATTCATTTATTTTCTTCCTCTATTATATACTGTAGACTCTTCCCACCCACGGACAGCACTTCTGCTCGTTGCTCACTCAGGTATCCCAAACCTTCAACCCCAAGCAGCCAGAGCCCGTAGTTACTATGCCTTTGTCTGCTGTAGTTGCTGTAATTTTCTACTGTCTCCATTTGTGGTTGCCATCAGGCATGAAGAGGTGCTTCAGAGAATTCCAGGTATTCTTCTCTCTATTTGATATCAACCAGTATAGTGATTGATAATGATAATCAGGTAGTATAGCAACTTTTACTATTGAGGGTTTTAGTATTGTTTTGTGGGGGTTTTTTAAGCTGTGACCAGCCACAAATTTGAAGAATCAGTGAGAGAAGCAAGTAAACTCATCATGGGTCATGAGTGTATCTAAGCGGTGTCAGGAGTAGACTGAAGCAGATGCTGTTGATGCCCCAGCCATATCCCCTCAGCCCTTACCATCTGTGCACGCCAGCCTGACTTCCAACAACAGCACCTTCATCTCTTTGCCTGATGGCTTTCTCTGGCCATCAAAGCCTGCTCTGCCTCCACACACAGCAGACAGAGATCTTGAAAACGAATACCCCATAAGATCAACCCTCAATTAATGACTGGTGGATGTGGTATATAAGTATTCCAACTCCCTGCTACCTTGGAACAGATAACTCTGAGGCTTATGTTCTACTCTGTCTCAAATCACATCTTAAGTTGCTTAATAATGCACTCTTTATTGGTTTTATTCCCTTCCTGGTCTCACTTCCTTAATCCCCTACCAGCATCTCCATAGATCCTCTCCCAAATATGTGCACTCAAATATTTGTTTCTAGTGCTGCTTCTGGGGAGGAATGCATATTAAGATATACTAGTAAACAGAGCGGGAAGTAAAAAGTTTCTTCCCGGGGCTTCCCTGGTGGTCCAGCGGGTAAGACTCTGCGCTCCCAATGCAGGGGGCCCGAGTTCGATCCTTGGTCGGGAAACTAGATCCCGCATGCATGCCGCAAATAAGAGTTCACATGTTGCAACTAAGAAGCCCACATGCCTCCTCGAAGATACTGCATGACGCAACTAAGACCTGGCACAGCCTAAATAAACAAATACATTTTTTAAAAAATTTATTAAAAAAAAGTTTCTTCCCTTTTTCATTTGGAATTCTGGGGCATCGTCACCTAAGTTGCCCATCATCAACACAGGATGTCTGGTAGAGATTAGAAACTGATGTGACACTTAGGCACAAAAAAGGGGCAAGAAATAGTACCTTTTGAGTCTTCCTCTGTGAAGCTTGTCAGACATTTAGAAATTCTGATGTGATATAACTGAGTTGAGACCCAGAAGACCTACTAGGGTGAGATGAGAAATGAGGTGACATAATTGTTGAGGCTGCTGAGGACCAGCAACGCCACCAAGAGTTCAGGTGAAGGCATTTCTATAAGTGGAAGATCACAGTGCCTTGGCCACACCAAGAGTCTAGACAACAAGTTTCACTAGCCTCAGACTTCTGCAAGTGATTCCATAAGAGTCCCTACGATGAAGAGGGACAAGGGGTGTTGCCCGGAACCCAGGGAGAACACAACCATAAGGACACATAAGTCCTCTTGAATCCAGATATCTTTCAAGTAGGATAGGAGAGGAGGAGTCATAGAAAGCTGAACTTGGGACTGTCTGAAGAGTTATATAACATGGGGCTGTTTAAAACCAAGAGACTGAGATCATTTTAACTGACAAGTTTAAATGCTGCCATGGCACAGTCCACACTATCCAGCTAAGATGGGCTCAAGAGGACGATTTTTATGCTAATGGCACCCCCAGTATATAGATTTAATGTCTTCAAAGAATAACTGAATTCACACTTTCCTTCATTTATTAAGGAGAAAATGCTTTTGATATATATGTTTTAAATATATTATAATAATATAATACCCTGGAGCACATCAAGAAGTATATGAATACACTTAACACTTTCCAGAGATGTAAAAAGACAGAAAGGCAAGTGCATCAGCACAGCAGGCTGCACAAAGAGGAGAGTCCTTGTATGCAGCCAGTCACATCCACCTGAGACCAAGAAAGAGGTGAGGCTGTGTATTAAAGGATGCTGGGCCTTGGGGCATCTGAAAGAGCCAACGGGCCAAAAGGCAATTAACAACTGTTCCCATCCGTTCTTCCCTCTGGAAATTTCTCCCCTCACTTCTCATGTCCCTGTCCTATGTCTTCTCTTAACAATTTGCAATTCAACCACTCTGAACCAAAATACCATTAAGAAAGATAACCTCACACAAAGGGAAGCTTTAGACACCTTAGACCTGAAGAAGTTCATTCAGATGAAGAAATATTGTGCTGTTTTTTTAAACTCTGTGAAATGGATCCTAACACAGAAATTGAAAAAAAGAGAACTGTAGGGATTTCTGAGGTTAACCTGTCCACACAAGTGTTAGCCTGAGCTTCAAATCCACATCAGGATTAATCAAGATGCCTTAAATCATGACTTTATAGTGCACTTTGTAAATTGCTATATAAACAAGAGTACTATCATTGGAAATCTAAAACAGAAAAGGCAATACAACATATAAAATTTCTTTTACAGACTCGGTCTGATAATTAATATGGGAAAAAGAAAAAGTGAGGATTAGGCCTTCCATATGGCTGGGAAGTAGGAGAGATGTTGATGATGAGGGAATCGGGGGCAACACTAACGCCTCTAATCAAGGAAAGCAGCAAAGTGAAGTAATTAAAGCCCAGTTTTGATAACAGATGGGCTTGGATTTTAATCCCAGATCTGCCACCTGCTACCTGTGCAATCTTGAGCAACTTATTTAACCTTTCTGAGAATTAACTGAATGTTGTGCAGATTAACTGAGATCATATAAGGTTTCAAGAACATCATAGATGCCCAATAACTATTACTCTTCCCACCCATTCACACCCACTCCCCACATCTAGGACAGGGAAGGAGTGGAGTCTTGGGTAAATGAGACTGAATATACAGAGGAAGAAAGCAAAGTTCCAGAGAAAAGTGCAGAAATAAGAGGGAAAAACATAATACTTTATGGAAGGCTCCTTGATTTTCTAGCACAGGCGTTATAATAAATTAAAATTTTTATGTCTAGTGTGAGCAGCCAAGTTTTCATGTCATTATGACACCTACTAGATCATCTCCAGTCTCCTCGAAATCCTCTGGAATCCATCTGAGTTCAGTGTCAGACTGGGGAACCTGTTAAAATGATGATTCCAAGGCCCCAGGCCCAGAGGTTTTGATTCAAAATATTCTTCTGCATTTTCACAAAAGAGGCTAATATTTTGAGATAATAGCTGAGGTTTCTCTCCCCATTTTTCACCCCATTACTAAATTTTCTTGTTGCTCTTCTCCTATTCAGTCAGAAGCAGCATTACCTCAGGACAAAAAAATAATAAAAACAAGAATCTAATTACTATTTTTCAAAAGAAATTTTAATTCCACAGAGCCTAAGACTTTGAAAGGGGGAAAAAAGGTTTATGGTGAATGGCAAAATTCAAGGATCATACCATAGACAATGGATATGGGGAAGAGTCAGATAACACCCCATTTTCCCACCCACCCTGAGCCCAAGAAAAGATGGAGCTTACCCAACTAGAGGAAAAGGAACCCTGAAGACAGAGAATAGAATTAGGTGTGAACATGAAATTCCTGGTCAGCAAAGATCAAGGAGCTTGAAGGACAATTTAGACCAAACCTCTGATGCCACGAAACCATTAAAAACTAACTATGGAACTTAGATACAATCTCAGGAAAAGGGGGTAGAGCCGAACTCTGAATTTGAATAAATTTAAACTTACAGTGACAGAATAATCAATGAATTCCTGGGTTTAACTGAAGGTCAGTAGATTAATGTTTCTGTCGTCATTGGAAACATTGGCTCTAGGCAGAAATTAGATTCAGTTATATGAAAATCTTATAAAAGTTAAACTTTTCCACATATTTTGAAAATTGTACTCCTGCAGTTTAAAAAGCTACCTAAGTTCTTCTGATTCAGGTGGGCTGCAAATCACAGAAATACTGTGAACTCTACTGAGTAAGTCTAGGTCCTCCTCCATACAGATCTTCAGCCTCTCTTGTAATATGGTACCTACTTTGTAGGGTTAAGGTAAGGATTTAATGAGACAATACATGTTACTTGGTGTATAGTAAGTTACTGATAACTACTGACTTATTAGCAGAGAAACATGCCTTACTACCTCCTGATATTTTCTTCTATACTGAGAGACCTTAATTAGTGTAACTGCTGGTGTTTTTTACACAACTTTAACTGCCCCAGGAAGTGGAATGACTTATCGGTTTGATAGATTTGGGAAGAATGAACTGGAACATCATTAGCTCAGCTCCTTCCTGCTTCTTCCTGGGAACCTGTTGCCAATGGTCCTCTACTGGGAACATGCCACCTATTACTCATTCAGAGACAGACTCTGTCCTATAGTGAAGCCTCCCCACCCCCGCCCCCAGGTCTAGCATTATCTGTACCTGTGCAATTCTACTAACCCTGGGCTCAGTTAGCAGGCTCATTTAGCTTTCACATGATTTAACTTACTTTCTCTGGGCAACAAGGATCTATTGTGGCCTACTGCATTCCTTTATATCATATATCAGTTTATTTGAAAATTGAATATTGAAGAAGACTGCTATTTAGTAAGTTCCTAAAGAATCCCAGCACTTATTTTAAATGGGATAAGTGAGAGCCATACAATTTATCCGAAAAGTCTTGGTTTTTACATTCTTTGACCCAGAAATTTCATCTAAAATAAATTAAACAAATGTAGAAATATATATGCATAATACTTTTCATAATGTTTATGCATAAGATTTTTATGATTGGAAAAATGTAAATGTCCAACAACAGGCAACTATTTAAATTATGGTATCCATCAAATGGAATACTATGTATACATTAAATATAATATTGTAGACTTCAAATTCTTACAAAATGAAATAACAGAGACCATATTTACTTTCCCAATTTTAACAACTAAAAACATGGATTAAATATATGAAGAAACAATTTTCAGACATGGGACAACAAGAAGCATAGGACTGTGATCCCTGAGAGATCAGAAACAAACAAGTTGAGCCCTACAGTTTCACCAGCTTACTGCTTGGAGACAGTTTCCAGTCCGCGGAACAGGAAGGAAGAACTCAAACAAAGATCATCAGTATTGCCTAGTTGAGAAGACAGAGATAGCATTCAAAGTAGTGAAAAAGAGGGAGCTCTATATAGAAAGAGCTCTGTAGCTCTGCAGAGGGATCCCACTGAGCCTTTAGCTGAGTATTGGTCTGCACATAGTCAAGAAAAAAATATGCAGGGTCAGGGGGAAAATACCAAAGAGGAATAGACAACAATTCTGGAGCTCACACAAGGCTTGAAATGGTTTCTCTTCCCATCAGAGTGGGAAGATATCATAATACATGGTCCTCAGATGGAATTCATAGAAGGGCATTGTCTTAGTAATGGAGTTAAATTAGTCTCAGACTAAAGTGTTCTCTATACTGATAAAGATTAACCCTTGAAAAAGTACAATTGATTAACTATAGACCTGAACAAAATCTAACATTACTTAAAAGAATAATCAAAATCTATCAACCAACAACATAAATTCACAATTCCAGGTACCCGATGACAAATTGCAAGACATGCACATAAACAAGAAAATATGACTCATAACGAGAATAAAATTCAAAGTATAGAGAAACAGAAACATCATTACATAAATGATGAAACTAGCAGACAGGAATATTAAAACAGTTAATATAAATAAGCTCTCTATATTTAAGAAGGTAACAGAAAACATGATCATGATAAGGAAATAAATGGGAGCTATATAAAAAATTGTACATATAGAGATGTAAAATACTATATCTGAAAAGAAAAAAAAAGACATGGAATGGGGTCAACAGCAAATTAGACATTAGAGAAGAAAATATCAGTGAATTTGAAGACATAAAAATATTAACTTTCCAAAGTGAAAGACAAAAGGGAAAAAAATATGGAAAAATAAGTGGGCAGAGCATCAGTAATCTAGTCAAACTTACATGATTAGAACCCCAAAAGGCGAGAATGAAGTAGTGACAGAACACAATATTTGAAAAAATAATGGATGAAAATTTTCCAAATGTGATTAAAGTACTAAACTCGCAAATCTAACTCAATGAATCCCAAGCAGGAGAAACTTGAAGAAAAACATGCAAAGGCACATAATAATCAAACTGCTGAAATGATCAATTCAATAAATGCCAAAAAAGAATGGTTTATTAAATTCAACATCCACTTGTGATAGAACTCTCCATAAACTGTAGATAGAAATGAATTTCTTCAACCTAAAAGATAATCTATAAAAAAACTATCACCAGGCTTCCCTGGTGGCGCAGTGGTTGAGAGTCTGCCTGCCGATGCAGGGGACACGGGGTCGTGCCCCGGTCTGGGAAGATCCCATGTGCCACGGAGTGGCTGGGCCCGTGAGCCGTGGCCACTGAGCCTGCGCGTCCGGAGTCTGTGCTCTGCAACGGGAGAGGCCACAACAGTGAGAGGCCCGCGTACCACTCCCCCCAACAACAACAAAAAAAAATTCTATCACCAATAGAATACTCAGTGATGAATGACTGGCTACTTTACCTGTAATTTTGGAATAAGGCAAGGATGATCACTCTCAGCACTTTTATTTAACATTTCCCTGAAAATCCTAGTCAGTGAAACAAGGCAAAATAATAATAATAATAATTTTAAAAGTCACTCATGTTGGGAAAAAAAGAAATTAAAAAAATTCTTTTTTTCATAAAGTGTACATGGTCTATGTAGAAAATCCTAAGGAATCTACAAAATCTACTAGTCTACTAGTAGATTCTACTAGTTCTAGTAGAAGGAATCTACTAGTTCTAGTAGAAGGAATCTACTAGTTCTAGTAAGTGAGCTAAGCAAAATCACAGGATAAAGGGTTAATCTACAAATATCCATTTTATTTCTATATTTTAGCAATACCCATTTGGAAATTAGGCATTTGTCAATTTTTAAAAGTTGTGCAACTTCTTTTTTCCTTCTAAATGAATATTCACTACTGCACTTAATTTTCTATTCATCATTTTGTATTCTTGTTCCTTCTTTTAAATAAATTTTCTTTCTTTTTTTTTTTTTTAATTTATGGCTGCGTTGGGTCTTCGTTGCTGCGTGGGGACTTTAGTTACGTCGAGCAGTGGCTACTCTTCCTTGTGGTGCGTGGGCTTCTCAGTGAGGTGGCTTCTCTTGTTGCAGAGCATGGGCTCTAGGTGCACAGGCTTCAGTAGTTGTGGCACGCAGGCTCAGTAGTTGTGGCTCGTGGGCTCTAGCGTGCAGGCTCAGTAATTGTGGTGCACGGGCTTAGCTGCTCCAAGGCAGGTAGGATCTTCCCGGACCAGGGCTCGAACCCGCATCCCCTGCATTGGCAGGTGGATTATTAACCACTGTGCCACCAGGGAATTCCCTGTATTCTCATTCTTAATGAAATTCTCTCTAATTCTACATACTTCAGGCCCCATAAAACCTGGGTCCTTCCCTAACACAAATATTAGGGTCTACTTAAATAATGTCTTTATTGTGTACCTCTGTAATGTGGAACAAGCTTAAGAAATAATTAAACTAACTAATGCAACATTCTGTTTGCTTCCTTCCAAAAGAATAGTTCTGAATTATCAATGAGATCATTGATGGAAAGCATTCTGAAAGGTAGTAAGTACCATATCCATGCAAATTATTATCTTCATTATTCTTCTAAATACAAGCATCTCACATTTGTTTGATAACTATTTTGTGATCTTCCAGTAAGCGTATGACACTGCTGGGGCTTTGGAGGGTATAAGGTAAAATACATCCAATACTGGCTTTCAGGGAGTTCACAGTCTCCAGTATAAGAATACTGTAAACTGAAGACAAAATTAAGATATAAACCGTATGTTAATGCTATGAACTGAATTATGTCCCTCCAAAATTTGTTTGTTGAAGCCCTAATTCCCTAATATGATGGTTTTGGAGAAGCGGCCTTTGGGAGGTAATAAGGTTTAGATGAGGTCATGAGGATAGAACCCTCATGATAGGATTAGTGCTCTTATACAAAGAAACACCAGAGAGCTTGCTCTCTCTCCCCACTGTGTGAAGAAGGCAGCTGTCTGTAAGCTAAGGAGAGAGTTCTCACCAGAATCTAACCATGCTGGCAACCTGATCTCTGACTTCCAGCCTCCAGAACTGTAAGAAAATTCATGTTGTTTAAACCACCCAGTTGATGGTATTTAGTTATGTCAACCAAGGCCAACTAATACAGTCAGCAAATTTCAACATTTAAAAAATTATAGAACCATTTTAAAGTGGAAATTATGATCCAATACACACATATACACACACTCAGACAAAGGTTTTACAAAATAATACTTACACTTACTGTATGCTATATACACTTTCTCATAGTTTTCTATTCTAGTCTACTTCATTTTGTAAAATGCTGGTTACAACTCTCAATTTATTTCATAATCTCCTAATAAATCACATCCTATCATTTGAAAAATGTGACTATTTTATCCTATGGGGTGTGTACTAAAAGTCTATTAATATAACCTATACAGAAATCTTTATTAGCTCTAATAAAAATTGTTTAGAGCTCTACTGAGTGAAAAACAAGACACTGAAATCCTAACTGAACCTTTCTCCCAATTATTCATACATATTTTGTTAGAGCAAAGACCTTAACTCTTCCTCTATATACATACATATTCAAGAGAGCACACACACATGCACACACGTATACTCACATGCCTTCACCTCCTGTATCTATATATTAAAATTGATTGCTTTTTCACAGCGACAACTGCATTGAAAGCTCCCTGCAGGGAATCACAGGAGTCTGAGTGAAGGGGTTATTTTAGTGATTCTTCACCATCCGACAATTGTATTGAGCTACAAGAGCTTTCTGACAAGACTTGGCAAGCTTTGCATCATACTCAAGATTGTTTATTCTGTTGGAAAATTTGTCATAAAGGGGTTTGGCTCTTTTCTAAAGTATGTTCTGTGTGTGTGTGCATGTGCATGTGGGCATGTGTGCGTGTGCACATATGTGCATATATATGTATATATAGATATTCTATAAAATATTCAATATATAGATATAGATGGATATAGCGAGATGTTTTCTTAATTCTTTAATGGCAACATTTGTACCTGAGTTATTATAATAATAATTATTGTTATAATGATAAATATTTACTTAGAAAATACAAGTTTACGGAATAAAGCTGAGATCCTACCTCCTCACTATAGCACTTAGCTCTATTTAGAATGCATTTTTCAGCATCAACTCTGTATGTCTTAGATCGTCCACAAGAATAGGTACAGTCATTGTGTAAACAGAAGATGTTTTAAAATGCAAGAATATTAATAAGCTTCTATTGTTCCAGTAGATGAGCAAACGTTTTACTCAATCCGTTTCTCTCTCTGCATCTGAGGAAGGTCACTTCAAGAATGGGCAAAATCAGGCTGGAGTAGGGGCATGACCAGCAGCTTTAAAGCATCCAAGAAATGTCTTTGATGTAACTCCTGAAGTCATGCACAACAGTCTGTGATAAAATCAGTTGCTCTCAAACCCCCAGCTGTTTAACCATGCCACAGTGCCATGCAGATTAGCTACAGAGATATCTAGTGAAGTGAGGGTTGGGTGATAAAGGGAATAAAGGGATGAGAAGATGTGAAAATCCAGAAATACAGATATATTAACTACCTCTTGTCATTTGGAAGTGTGCCCAACTTATACCAATTTTAAGCCACCTACTAGCTGACTGATCACAATAACTGAACCCAATAATTTCCTTATTTTTCAAATTACTAATAAAATCTAGTTACTGCATTTCCAAGTTTCCAAATCTCTATTTTTTCTTCATCTCCCTAGTTTATCTTCTCTGCAACCCATATTTCCCATAAATCCCAATCTTTATATCCTGCTTTTTCCAATATGATTGGGCCTTCTAAATTCCACTATATGCTGTTCACTCTGACTATGATGTCTTCCCTCCCTTTATAGTAGACCCCTATTCATCTCTCAATATCAATCTCAGATAATCCTCCTTCTGTGAAGCCTTCTCTGACCAACCCAAACAGAATGTATCACACTACCTCATACCATGGCTGCAAGGCCTTCATGGTCTTTTGGCTTTTCTCTTCTTTCTCTCCTATTAGTATATAACCTCCTTGATGGTTGAGACTGTGTCATATTTATGTTCTATCCCCAGAGTCTCTTACAGAATCTGTTTCTAGGGTATTGAGTTAATTGATTGATTGATTAATGTCTGTCCTGGGTTAATATGTCTACTGTTCTTGGGAGTCCTACTTTGTCATGAAGTACTTTTCTCTGTCCTTCCTGAATTGTTCAAAATGTATTTATTAGAAGTTCATGAGGGGAGTTCGAACTTCTTTATTCAAAAATCTAAACAAGCCTCGTGACCTAGTCTCACTTGAGAATTTTGACTGATGGTGGTTGATACTATCCTCTGGAGTAGGTCTGCATTACATTGGTTCCTTCTAATGATCAGAGGGAAGCTATTTTGAGCTTTCATTGCCACTATTACTTTTTTCTTATTGAAGGACTTCTCTAGTAGAGCAGATATATCTAATAAGTCCTAGGTCCATAATAAAACTAGGGTAACAATATGTCACAGTTTCTGATGAATTTGAGGATGCTTTTCCTCTCTAAATTAGACATCTTTGTCTGAAGATAAAAACATTTTAATTGTTAATGGTCCCAGAATTGGCATTATTTCCTCAGTAATTGGAGCCCAGTGATAGAGGGATTACTTGCTCTTAATTGCTGATTCTCTGCATGTTTGTCCAATATGCCATAGCTGGAAGGAGAAATAGTGTTCTTACACTTAGTATTTTTTATTATTTTTTTCCAGGCAGAAATTTGGAACTATTTCACCTGTGGTGAATCTCAATTGTAATACCCTTTTATCTTCCTTCAATTTCAGAGACAAGGTTTTCCCTATTTTATATATGGATATATACATATCAAAATACTAATCAAGTATAATTCCTAAACAAAAGGATCTTTTAAAAAGGGATTCATTTTTCTTTCAATTCAGTGATGGGACTGTTCAAAAAGGAGCCCAGCAACCTTGAGCCACCTTGTTTAAGAAAAATAGTTGGACTATACCAGTCTTATCTGTACCCACGGGAAGGAAAAGTTATTATTACATGGTAGCATACCAGGGACCTCAGGCCCATTTGGGGGATTTTTCTATAGGGTCCCTATAACATAACTCCATCGACTTTTCCTATAGAAAGTCTAAGTTCTCAAATTTCCCAGAGAAACAATCCCTCCAGACTATTTTCACCTTTAGGTAAGAAGAGGTTTATCTCCCAGTCCCAATGTCTGACAGTGAGACTACAAGATGGGCAATTCCAATAACTGCTCTAATGAGAGTTCTGTTACCTTATCCTAGAGCTCTCTGATTCTTGATTTTATCTTCCTCTTTGGAATAGCTCTTAGCACCCATTTCCTAGGCATTCAGTTTCTCCTCCCAATCTTCTGTTAATGTCCTTAACATCTCTTCATGATTGTACATTGGGTCTCAGACTAAACCTGGAGGCAGTTTCCTGACCCCCCCGCACACTCTGTTGTCACTTCCCTTCCCAATGCCTCAAACTACTATTGCTGCCACCACAGAATTATTAGGTTGACTATTAGGTAGAAGAATAATTCAATAATCTAAACAAGACATGAAGACCTGAACTGAGGCATAGCAGTGAACATGAGAGGTCCACATTTGAGAGGCACTTAACTTACAAACAAAATAATCTGGTGATTTATTGCTGGTGATAGAAAGGGAAGAAGCTGTTAAACAGAAATGGAAATCAGACTGCTCTTCTAGTTACTAGTTACTGCTTGAAAGGAAAGGGTATTAGTGTGTGTGTGTGTGATCACGGGGAATCACGGGGAAGAGCTAAGGAGAAACAAGTGAAATTTCTTATATTAGACCACTTTTGACCTATAAAATGTCAATTTCACTTGATTTCAACTTAAAAGGATTAAACCCAGAAGGAGCCATTTCCATTGCTGACAATCTTATTGGCATGTTTCACAACTTTCCATTTCCAATATTCTTTCTAGGTTTTTCTGTGTACAGAAAAATACTCACTGGTAAGTAGTACAAGCCTCCTTAGGTCTCTAAACTACCAGCAAATCTACAGATGCTTTCTTTTTAATAATAATAATGCTAGATAAGTGCACTTCCACAAAGATTATATCATATTATCCTCACAGTAATATCCCCAGGGAAGATATTATCCTCATCGTACATATGGAAACAGGATCAAAGAGGTTAAACGGCTTGTCTGATGACAAGTGGAAAGTAATGACCTCTAAGTATTCTAGCTGCTGGTCTGCTGTTCTTTCCACTTTGTGTGGATTTCCTATCTATGAAACAGAAAAGAACCAGCAGGAAAAAACCCCAGCAAAACAAACAAGGTCAACTTTTATTCTCTAAACTGTGATATTTTATATGGGCTTAAAAGTTATTAAAACTATCATTATTTCCCTTTTTCAAAGTAATTATATCTGCAGACCTCCTCTCACATTACATCCTATGGAACTTTACTGTTGGGAAGACCACTGAATAGCCTTCCAGTAAAGTAACTTTTCCTGTTCTCCTGCCCAAATTTGCCTTTCCTGGTGTTAGCTGCTTTCCCCTAATGACTGCTGTCTAGAGAACATGACCAGTGTGTTTTCTTTGTTTCATAGAATAGGCCTGCAGAAGATTTTGGATTTTAATTTGAAAAATAAATAAATGCCCTTGAAAAAGGATAAATGTATTCCCCTAGGCCTCTTTCATTAATATGAGCTTCATGAAATGCAGAGTTCAGTAGTGAGATTCAAGGTTAGAGGCAGAAGACCACACAAACTTGGAGATGCCTTAAAAAATAAGAGAGAAAAATGTGGTTTATTAGTTACACTAGTTACAGAATGAACAGCATATTGTATGTGCTGTGTTAGAGGTATGTTATGAATAACAAAAGCCCTGGAGCATTTACATATTTGTTTTCAGCAATCCTGGCAGTTGGATTTCACCATTCTATGCCTCTTTGCCAGAATCACTAAACACTGGTACATATGGCATCTGAAGTACCATATGCCATAGAAAATGTTAGCTGATGCCTATACTTCTATATTATATTTTTATTTCAGATTTTTGCAGTTTGAACAAAGAATAGTAGAAAAAACAAAATATTGGACAAGCAGTAAACAGTAAAGTGAAAAAAAATGCCTTCAGAGAAAGCAAATAAAGGAAACGAATCTACCATGAGTTAACACGGCTATATGGTAATGAATTAGATATGGGAAGTAACTGTTTGGCATGAAGAAATTTAGAGAGCCTTTCAACTATTATTTTGGAGTTAAAGGCTGCAACATGAATAGTGAGAGTTGACATATTTTTCTTATCTTATTCTTTCTGACATTTCTTGCTAAAATCAGTCTCCATTTGATTGAAATTAATTAACATGAAGGCTACAGTCAGTGACATCTAAAATCCAGGTTAAACAGAAAAATTCAAATACCAGGAATTATTTTGCAATATTTATTTAGATTTTTGACTGAGATTTTCAGCTAATATCTAGGCGATTTTTTTATTTTGTTCTTAGACAAAAGAAGACTCTGAAGTTAAAATCAGTATAATTGAATACTTGGCTATCTCAAAACAGAGAAATAAACAAAAATCCCATGGCCAACTGTAATGTTGAGATTTATAAGAAATACATATAATTGGTCATTCATATGACCAAAATATATTTCTCATATATATTTGGTCTTCATTCACAGTTCCTGGCTCACAGCTCCCAAATCCCTTGAAATTTCCTGAACGATAACAGTAATAGGAGCATCTTTTGTTATAATATTTGGTCTCTTGTCCTTAGTTCCTGAAAACACTTCAGAGCCATAAAAGTCAAACAGGTGTCTAGTTATTCATAACAAACCCCTTTGCGCCACAACTGGGGTTATGTTAATCAAGCTGACTTTTGGCCAGGGTAACCAACCATAAATAGAGGGCTGGAACTTTCAGTGCCACCCCCTGATTTCCAAGGAGAGGAAAGGGGGTAGAGATTGAATCAATCACCAATGGCCAATGAGTTAATCAATCATGCTTATGTAATGAAGCTTCTCTAAAAACCTGAAGGGGGCTTGGAGAGCTTCCAGGTTGGGGAACCAGAACGCTTCCACATGTCACCTGTCCAAGCCCCAGGCTCCAGGAGGACAGAAGCTCCTTTGTTTGGGACCCTGCCCTATGTATCTCTTCATCTGGTTGTTGATTTGTATTCTTCAATATCCTTTGTAATAAAATGGTAATCTAGCAAGTAAAATGTTTCTCTGATTTTTGTAAGCTGTTCTAGCAAATTAACTGAACCCAAAAAAGGGGTTGTGGGAACCTCTGATTTATAGCCAGTTGGTAAGAACTACAGGTAAAAACCTGGACTTGCCATTGGCATCCTGAGTTGGAGGGAGTCATTGGAATCTCCAATTTGTTGCCAGTTGGTCAGAATCACAGGGACTTGTGATTGCCATCTGAAGTGTAGGGTGGTCTTGTTGCACTGAGCCCTTTATCTGCTGAATCTGATGCTATCTCCTGCTGGTACCTGAGAATTGGATCCAGGAAGTCAAAAGACCAACCTTTACCACTAAGAAAAACAGCAAAATAGCTTAATAGCTCTAGTATGTAATAGGTAAGTGATAGCCCAATGGGAATGACTTGGTGAATATATTAATCCTAGGAGAGAACGGCTTATTCACAATTTTCCAAAGGCAGTTTACTCTTTTTAATAGTCTCAAAAATTGGAAGTAAAATTCTTAGTCTGAAAATGGTCTGGAATAGGGAAGTCATCCAAAATTGTGCAAACTGATAAAATATTAGGATACCTCACCCTGGTTGAATGAATGAACTTAATGGAGTAAGAAGTGAGAGAAAAAAGAAAAAAAAAACAAACACAAGGTAAAGCATAAAAGTTGTAATAGTTTGGCTTAAAATCATCCAATAATATTAATAGTTTTAAAGTAGATCTGTGTAGTGTTTTGTCAGTGTCCTCCAGAGAAACAGAACTAGAACGTAGAAAGATGGACAGATAGACAGATAGATAGACAGATAGATTATGAGGAATTGGCTCACACAATTATAAGGCTGAGAAGTCCCCCATTCTGCCATCTGCAAACTGAAGATTCAGGAAAGCCAGTGGTAATTCCAATCCTAGTCTGGAGGCCTAAGAACCAGAGGAGCCAATGATATAAAGCCTAGTCCAAGAGCAGGAGAAAACCAATGTCCCAGCTGAAGCAGGCAGGCAACAAGGGAATGAATCCTCCCTTCCTGTTTTTTGTACTGTTCAGGACCTCAGCAGATCAGATGCTACCCACCCCCATCCAGGAAGACAATCTACTTTACTGAGTCCACCAATTCAAATGCTAATCTCATCCAGAAACACCTTCAGATACACCCAGAAATAGTATTTAGCCTAAGCACCCCATAGCCCAGTCAAATTGACACACAAAATTAACCATCACAAGTAGTACTTTACACTTTTAAAAGCACATTCATATTCTTTCCCATTAAAAAAACAAACAATTCTGCATATTGGGTATTAGAGCTTTCTCATTTCAGAGGTGAGAAACCCAGCTCAGAAAGGTTGTCCTCGTGTCCTTATGTTTTAACTGTATGTTGGAATTACATGCTATTTTAGAAGTAATACCACCACAAATTAAAAACAAGATATTTTTTCCAGAGGAACTATATATTTCCCAATTAGATGCAAAAATACATGTGATATAGAATCTTAAGCTTTTCCTAAAAGTTTGCTCTGTATAGGGCCTGTAAAGAGGTCTATGTAAACTTAGGCCGTATTTCCATGTCCCAATCATTCCAGAACCCAAAATCTCAGGCTCCCAAACTTATACAAAGAAACCGAAACTATATGAGGGCTCTTTATAATGCTAATGCGATCCTCTCGAACACAGCTCTAAATCTAAAAACATAACAATGTAGGTATATTTGTTTCCTTAGAGCTTTCATAACAAATTAATGACAAACTCTGTGGCTTAAAACAACAGAAAAGAGTCCTCTCATAGTTCAGGAGGCCAGTAGTCCAAAATCAAGGTGTTATTCTATCTGAAGACAATAAGAAAGAAAAATGTCTTGCCTTTTCCAACTTCCAGTGCTTCCAGGCATTCCTTAGCTTATGGCTGTATAACTCCAGCCTCTGCCTCCATCTTCCCATGGCCTTCTCATCTTCCTATGTGTCATTCTTCTGTCTTCCTTATAAGGACACTTGTCATTGGGTTTAGAGCCCATTCAGGTAATCTCATCTTAAAATCCTAACAATTATATCTGCAAAGACCATTTTTCCAAATAAGATCACATTCTCAGATTCTAGGGATTAGAATGTGGCCATATCTTATACCATTCAACCTACTAAAGTCCACTCTCTAGTTCCCCAAAATTCATATCTGGCTCATGTGTAAAGTATATTCACACTATCCCAACATCCTCCAAAATCTCAACACATTACAGCATCAGTTCTTAAGTCCAAAATTTCATTGAAATATCATCAGCTCAAAAGTCCTGAATCTCATCATCTATATCAGGTATAAGTTAGCCTCTGAGTATGATCCATCCTGGGACAAAAGTTTTCTTTTTGTGGATATCTAAACCAAGAAAACAAGTTACTTGCTTCCAAAATACAATGGTGGGCTAGACACAGATATAGACAGGATAGATATTCCCATTCCAAAAGGGAGAAATTGGAAGGAATATAGGGGTCACCAGTTCCAGGTAAGTTAGAAATACATAAGGGAAAATTTCATTAGGCTTCAAACCCTATGAATAATACTCTGTGTTTTAATGTTCTGCCCTCTTAAACTCCATAGGTCTCTGTACAACTTGCAGTGGCTGCACCTTTGGAATCATCATTACTTTTTTTTGAAGGGTAGCATATATTTGCAGTTGCAGTTTACTGCTTGAGTAATTTTGGAAGCCTAACAGCTTTCTCATTTTGTTCTGTTTCTGTCCCTTTCAGTCCAAACTAGCAGTGCTCCTACTGATGTAACATTCTCAAAAACCTTGTGGGTCTCCCTTATACGTCACAAGGGTCCATAGCATTAGACAAGAGAGTCCTTCAGAGATATTTCCAGAATAACCCTATCTCTATTCCTGCCTTCTCCTAAGATAATTGAGTGGATCCATGAGTCACATGACTAATTGCTTCAGCAAAAGTTTATCCAGCCATAACCTTGGCCTTCTCTCCAGAACACACTTCCTTAGTCAGTCTCCTAATATTAGCATCCTTTGAAATCTGGATAGGCCAAGAACCTCCCAAATCATCAAATGCTGGTTCCTTTTTGCTTAACAGTTCCTTCCTCAATTTACCTCTTTCCTCCTGTATTTTGCTAAGCAGAATAAAAAACAAACAAACAAACAAAAAACAGACTGCATCTTAAATATTTGCTTGCAAATCTCTTCAGCAACATATCCAATTTCATCACTTATGTCTGCTCTCTCCACAACTGTAGAACACGATGAAGCCAAGTTTTCTGCCACTATAACAATTCTTCCAGTTATATTTAAAATTCCTTCAGTTTCCAATAATGTGTGCCTCTTTTTCTTCTGCATCCTTACCAGAATTGCCTGTAACATTCATGTTTCTCCCAACAGTCTTCTCAAGGCAATCTAGATTTTTTCTATTATGTGCTCAAATTTCTTCCAGCCTCTACCCATTACCCAATTGTTGTATAAATGAGCCAGAGATAGCCTCTGTATATTGGCCTCTAGGTTGTTTACTTCTTCACAGAAGGCTCCACCATCAACTCCACCAGTGTCAAATTCAAATTCAATTTATGCCTGCTTTGCATACCCCATAAAATTGCACACAATATCTGCTAGCCATAGATAAGACAAACTCTAGAGCAGTAAAGATCCTAAACTGCTGCTGCCCTTTGAAACTCAGAGATTCCCTGTTGGGCTGCTGGGCAACATCACCTCTCCTGACACCTTTCCCTCAGGAATTCCCTTGCCCTGCTCCATTTCAGCATGGTAGCCCCTCTGGACAGTCTCATGCATCTCAAACCTGTCAAAGTGCCCAAATAAAGCCTGTTTGTGCAACTACCACCTCATGGTCATAATTTTCCTGAGATTAGCCTCTAAATAACTCAAGATCCCTAAAGTAGTGATAAGGATGAAATAGCCGCTTTCACATTTCTCAGCTATATGTCCAGCAGCACTCCACTTCTCAGTACTATAGTTCTGTCTTCTTGAGAATGTCCAATAAATAAAAACAACAATATATAACCTTCTCAGATTAGCTTCTTTCACTCAGCCTAATGCCTTTGAGAAGCATCCAAGTTCTTTTTTATGGCTGAGTAATATTCCATTATATATACACACCACATCTTGTTAAACCAATCGTCTGTTAATGGGCACTTAGGTTGTTTCCATGTCTTAGCTATTGTAAACAGTGCTTTTATGAACATTGAGGTGCATGTACCTTTTCAAATTAGAGTTTTCATCTTTTCTGGATGTTTGCCCAGGAGTGGGGTTGCTGGATCATATAGTAACTCTATTTTTATTTTTTTAAGGAACTCCATACTGTTTTCCATAGCAGCTGCACCAATTTACATTCCCACCAACAGTGTAAGCAGGTTCCCTTTTCTCCACACCTTCTCCAGCATTTATTATTTGTAGACTCTGATGATAGCCATTCTCACCAGTGTGAGGTGATACCTCATTGTAGTTTTGACTTGCACTTCTCTAATAACTAATGATGTTGAGCATTTTTTCATGTGCCTGTTGGCCATCTGTATGTCTTCTTTGGGGAAGTGTCTATTTAGGTCTTCTGTTCATTTTTTGATTTGGTTGTTTGATTTTTGATATTGAATTGTATGAGCTGTTTGTATATTTTGGATGTGAACCCTTTATCGGTCGCATAATTTGCAAATATTTCCTCCACTCCATAGGTTGTCTTTTCGTTTTGTTGATGGCTTCCTTTGCTGTGCAAAAGATTTTAAGTTTGATTAAGTCCCATTGGCTTACTTTTGCTTTTATTTCTTTTGCCTTGGTAGACTGATCTGAGGAAATACTGCTACAATTATGTCAGAGAATGTTTTGCACATGTTCTCTTCTAGGAATTTTATGGTGTCATCTCTTATATTTAGGTCTTTAAACCATTTTGAGTTTATTTTTGTATATGGTGTGAAGGAGTGTTCTAATTTCATTGATTTACATATAGCTGTCTGGTTTTCCCAACACCTCTTGCTAAAAAGAATGTTTTTTCTCCATTGTATATTCTCCTTTGTCTTAGATTAATTGACCATAGGTGTGTAGGTTTATTTCTGGGCTCTCTATTCTGCTCCATTGATCTATATGTCTGTATTTAAACATTTTTGAGTATTCATTCAGTTTATTCATTGTTTTTTTTTACTATATATTTTTATATAGTTTTTTAGCAACAGCTCTAAGGATTGTAAGATAACTAGTTATCTTTTCACAGTCTACTTTAGAACGAGTATTTCACCAGTTTAAGTAGAAGATAGATATATTACCACCATATGTGTCTCTTTACTCTCCCCCACAAAGAACACCCCATCACTAAATGTTCCCTCACTTACAATGTGTTCAGTTGTGGTAAAATATATGTAACATAAAATTTACCATTCAAACCCTTTTTAAGTGTACAGTTCAGTGGCATTAAGTTCATTCACACTGTTGTGCAATTTTTATCCATCATCAGAACTTTCCCATCATTCCAAACCATATACCCATTAACCCATAACTGCCCTACCCCTACCCCCACTATTCTACCTTCTGTCTCTATGAATCTGCTGCTCTAGTTACCTCATATAAGTGGAATGGTATAATATTTGTTTTTTTATAATATGTCTTGCTTATTTCCCATAACATCAGTTTTCAAGATTCATTCATATTGCAGCTTGTATCAGTACATCAATAGTTTTTATAGCTAAATATTACTTAATTGTGTGAATATAGGATAATTTGTCTACCCATTCATCAGCTGATGGACATTTGGGTTGTTTCCACTTTTTAGCAATGACGAATAATGCTGCTTTGAACATGTGTGCACAGGTTTTTGTGTGGACATATGTTTTCAATTTTCTTGACTGTATATCTAAGAGTAGAACTGCTGGATCATATGTTAACTCCATGTTTAACCTTTTGAGGAACTGTCACATACTTGCTAACACTTGTTATTGTCTGTCTTTCTTACTATGGCCATACTAGTATGTGTGAAGTGGTATCTCATTGTGGTTTTGATTTGCATTTCCCTAATGACTAATAATGCTGAGCATCATTTTATGTGCCCACCGGCCATTTTCCCACCTTTTTTAGAGAAATGTCTAGTCAATTCCTTTGCTCATTCTTTAACTGGGTTATTTATCTTTCTACTCTGGGATGACTGGTACCAGCAGGATTCTCTTCCACTCTTTCCTTGACCACATCTAGCTATTAAACTTTACTAACTCCTGGCCTATTACTCTAATGTTCTCAACAGTGCCTTTGTATTTTTCAGAGAAATATAAAAAACAATCCTAAATTTTGTATGGAACCACAAAAGACCCTGAATAGCCAAAGCAATCTTTAGAAAAACTAATAAAGCTGGAGGCGTCACATTTCCTGATTTCAGACAATATTACAAAGCTATAATAATCAAAACGTCATGGTAATGGCATAAAAAGAGGCACATAGACCAATGGAACAGAATAGAGAGTGCAGAGATAAACCTATGCATACACTCTCAACTAACCTTTGACAAGAGTGCAAAGAACACACAATGGAGGAAGGATAGACTCTTCAATAAATGATGTTAGGAACACTGGATATCCACATGCAAAAGAATGAAATTGGAACCCTATCTTACACCACTCACAAAAATTAACTTGAAACGAATTAAGCTTTAATTAAAAATTAACTTGAAATGAATTAAGATCTGAAACTCTAAAACTCCTGGAAGAAAACATAGGGGAAAAGCCTCTTGACAATGGTCTTGGCAACGATTTTTTGGATATGACACCAAAAGTACAGGCAAGAAAAGCAAGAGTAGACAAGTGGGACTACATTAAACCAAAAAGCTTCTGCACAGCAAAGGAAACCATCAACCAAGTGAAAAGGCAACTTATGGAACGAAAGAAAATATTTGCAAACCATCTATCTGATAAGCAGTTAGTACCCAAAATGTATAAGAAACTCCTACAACTCAATAGCAAAAGAACAAATAATCTGATTTTAAAATGAAGAAAGGATCTGAATAGACAGGTACACAAAACGATGCTCAATAGACGGACACATGAAAAGATGGTTAACATCACTAATCATCAGGAAAATACAAATCTAAACCACAGTGAGATATCTTCTCATACCTGTTAGGACGGTTATTATTCAAAAGACAATAGATAACAAGTGTTGGTGAGGATGTGGAGAAAAGGGAACCCTTGTACACTGTTGGTGATAATGTAAATTTAGGTAAAGCTATTATAGAAAACAGTATGCTGGTTCCTCAAAAAATTAAAATACAACTACTATATGATGCAGCAATCCCACTTCTGGGTAAATATCCAAAGGAAACAAAACCAGCATCTCAGAGAGATATCTGTATTCCCAACGTGAATTGCAGTATTACAATAACCAAGGTGTGAAATCAACTTAAGTGTCTGTTGATGGATGATGAATGGATCAAGAAAATGGGGTATATATTATATAGGCAATGGAATATTATTCAGCCATAAAAAAGAAGGAAATCCTGCCGTTTTTGCAATGGATAACATTATGCTAAGTGAAATAAACCAGACAGAGAAAGACAAATACCGTACAATCTCACTCATATGTGGAATCTAAAAATGAAGTTGCACACTCATATGAGACAGAAAATAGAACAGTGGTCTCCAGGGGCTGTGGGGTCGGGGGTGGGGGAAATGGGGAGATATTGGTCAAAGGATACAAACTTTCAGTTTTATAATGAGTAAGTTTTGAGGATCTAATGTATAGCATGGTGACTATAGTTAATAATACTGTACTGTGTACTTGAAACTTGCAAAGAGAGTAGAACTTAAGCATTCTCAGCAAATAAAGGTAACTATGAGGTGATGAATACTTTAATTAACTTGACTGTGGTTATCATTTCACAAAGTATACATATATTAAATCACCACCTTGTACGCTTTATATACAATTTTATTTGTCAATGACGCCTCGATAAAGCTGGGGGAAATTTTTTTGAAAAACAAACAAACTAACAGTTCCCAGGGGCAGAGTTCCTCTTAAAACTAACCCAATCACACTGTGGCTCTTTAGATGGAACAGTTTCTGAGGTCAATGTTTGATATTTGTATTAACCCCAGAAGGATTACTTACAGCTCTTATTTCCAAGTTCGCTCACACAAACTAGTTGGCTTACAATCCAGGCTTCATCTTCAGCAGATTCACAGATCTCCTCCCAACTGCCTTTTACCACAACCTCTACTGTTCCTGAAAGTAGGCCTTAGGTTTAAACTTCACCACTCTGCTGCAAATGAAGTCAATTCTTTCAGGAAAAGATTAGGAGCTATCTGCTTCAGGACCTAATTCCCTCCCCCCACCCCCACCCCAAGGCAAAATTCTGAGCCAGGGCTCTGGAGCTGGGGGTGGGAACAGTGACAAGCTTCTCTCTGAGTGACACCCCTGTTCTAGGAGCTGAGCACTTAGTGGAGGAGTGGGGGTGTGGTGGGGATGGCAGCAGCCGGCAGTCCTCTCAGCTCGCTTCTCCTGGCATGGAATCTCTGCCTCAAAGACTGGGGTAGGGGATGGCTGTGCCCCAGGATTCTCAAGGCACCACACACCCAAAGGAGAACCTTCATTCCACAAGTAAGGGTTGGGCAGAAGAAGGAAGCGCCATCTCCTGACCACACTCACCTGAGATCTAGCCTCAGCAACAGGCAGCTAGAGGCAGAAGCAGGGATCCTACCCCTACTGCAAAGAAAATCCTCCAGTTGGGACCTGGGGGATAGAGGGAGTCCTGTGTTCTTGGCTGCAGCAGTCCAGAGTTGAGTCTGTGCCTCAGTGAGTCGAGAGGGGGGTTTGGAAGGGAGTGGTCTTAGTTCAAATACCGCAGACTCTCATCTTTCTTACCAAATTGTCATAGATCTTCTTGAATAGGTATTTCTTCATTTGCTGTTTGCCTTTAGGACCATTTTCAGAGGCTTTACATGAATCAGTCAACAGAGTTCCCCATGCTGTCATGCCAGAAGTTGGTCTGTTTCAGTTATATTCATTGTTTAGCTGTATATGGTACTTCCAAAATTATTCATCTTTGCTGCTCACTCTTAATTTTCAGTTTTTCTATAGTTAATTTGTTTCTCTCCATTAAAACAGTGATTGCTGGGATTCCCTGGTGACGCAGTGGTTGAGAGTCTGCCTGCCGATACAAGGGACACGGGTTCGTGACCCAGTCCGGGAAGATCCCACATGCCGCGGAACAGCTGGGGATGTGAGCCATGGCTGCTGAGCCTGTGCGTCCAGAGCCTGTGCTCTGCAACGGGAGAGGCCACAACAGTGAGAGGCCCGCGTACCAAAAAAAAAAAAAAAAACAGTGATTGCTAATTTTATATCAGGCCTCTCAATTTTTTAAACTCTTAGTGTCTAGGAAATTCATAAATGAGGTTTCTGATTGTGCTAATATTTAGAGGGAACACTCAAGACTCTGTTATTAGTTATAATTTTTATCTACAATTAGAAAAGACAATATGTTTCTTTTCCACTGCTTTTCATCATTTTGACTATGGGTTAGTTCAAGTATAGGAGGAAAGGATAGGGACGGCAAAACTGGAAAGAGGAAAAATTACTTCAGTCTGAAGTCCACACAGACTTTGAACTCAAGAAAAGGCATTAATAGGATTTCCTATTGCTGTGGGGTTGATTTGTTATGAAGTAGTCACTTTTTGCTGAATCTTGGCTGACTTCCTTGAAAGCAACAGTCAGCAAGTGACTAACCAGGCCCAGCAAGACTGATCCCAAAACAGGAAGCCACAAAATGATGAGAGACCTGGGGATGCCCAAAGGAAGTGAATAGGCTGTACTTTGAAATTCTTCCAGGTCCTGGCTTGCAAAGACTGCCAAGAGCTCTGGAAATCGTTCATGAGTGCTAGTAGGAACTTTCAGCCAAAGTGCTCTGAGAGATGATTCTTAAAAACTTGGATGGTTAGGTTTACAAAGCCTGTTAAGTTTTTACCTCCAGTTGGAATTGTGCTTCGAAAAGATGTTTGCAGGGAGGGTTCTCAGACAAACTTTTTGATGAATAATAATAGTTTTGTGCTGATTATTCTCCATTTGTCTCCCCAAGACCCATTCTCCAGCCTTCTATGCCTGACTCGGGGTCCTTAAGAGCTGACCCATGTAGATTCATCATCATGCTCCAGTCCATTGCCAGCTAGTTTCCAGTTGGGTTTGGCCAATGAAAGACATCAACATGAAATTGGAAGATGTGAAAAGAGAAAGATAGGGTGTTTCATCCCTGCTCCCTCCTTGCTATGCCACTGCCTCTCTGGCAGAAGCTATATCCCTATGACTCTCACTGAGCCCTTCCTCCAAGGTTCCAGTCCTTACTGGGCTCTAGAAACACTAATTCCTCTCCTAAGAGCTTCTTGTGGTGCTTTCTGTGTGCTTCATCAGATCATTTGTTCCCATAACTGTGCCCACATCTTTTTAAGTAGTCTCTTCATACGATCCATTTGGACTAAATTCTGATTCCTGCTGGGTCCCTAACAATGACTACATTTAAAAACCTTTCATTATTTCTAAGTCTCACTGTAACCCTGCAAGGCATTATTAACATTATTAACCCATTTACAGATAAGGACATAGACTTAAACAGGTAAAATACCCAAAGTCACACATCTAGTGATGCAGTGCTGGGATCAAAACTCTAGTCCTTCTAACAAGAGCCATTTTCCTTGTTTCATTTAGATTTGTAAGAAAGTTCTAGTTATACTTTTCTTCCAAAAAACTAATTTTATTTAGATATGTCAGATTTTATGTCTGCTGTCTCATATTGATTAAGCTTGAGCCCTTATTTTGAAATAGAATTTGACGAAATTTACAAAGAAATTGCAAAATTTAAGTACAGTATCCCTGACTGATAAGTTTTAATGACTATAGTGAAAAGAAAAGACTTATTTAAAGCAATATGATAAAACTTGATCATCTACTCTTGTCTGCTGCTAGCATTGTCTTCTTCGCCTTGAGTTTTTTTGCCAGACACCCTTGGTTGCAACTCGACAACTATTTCCAACAACCTTATCCCTATCTTTTTACATTTTAAAGGTCAGTTCTCCCAGACTTCTCTGCAGGTATCTGTGGCCAGGTGACCCAAATCTGGCTAATAAAAAGTGAACGTATTTCCTTCACATAAATGGAAAGAACTACTCTTCTTTGCCCTGTTCCTTTCTTCATGCTTAAAACAATGGTGTGATGCCTGGAATTATAGCAGTCATCTTGTGACCATGAGCCAGTATAAGAATACCCCAATTTTTTCATAGTATATTTATACTAAAAAGAGTATTATAATTTTATACATTATATATATACATGTATGTATTCAATAAAGAATATACTCAAGTTAAACACTGAGTTCCACAAGCCCTCAAACCTCTGAGTTTTGTTGTTGTTTTACTAAATATTGCATGGACAAAAAGAATATTTATAAAATATATGCATGACATAAAGAAAAACAATACACTGACTACCTAGGTAACCGCAACCCAGCCTAAGAAAAAGAACAACCTCAGAGGCAACTTCTATCCTAGATTTTATCTTTATCCATCCTTCGCTGTTTTAAAAATTCCCTTGCTTTCCCTTGTTCGTCTCTAACTCCTTTGAAAGGCTAGGAATTGAAATAAGACTTTTACTTTTTCTTTCATTCATGTTGTTAACATATGCAACACTTTAGTCCCCCAAACACACTTTACCGTTTCAAATGCAGTAAAGATAGCCTGACAGCCTCCCTCCCTCCTCAAATAACAAGGCAAAGAGGACTGTGCAACATTAAAAATGGAAAGGTGCTCTTTATATCAGTTATCAGAAAGCCTTGAGGAGAACAGAGAAGTTCATATTTTCAGAGCTGGTTAGATAAACAGAGGTACACATGGGGTGGGGCAGGGGTGGGGAGAGAAAGAGAGAGAGAGGGTGGAAGGGAGAAAGAGGTCTTACAGTTAAGGTGGTAGGCGGTTGATCTTTGTGTGTTTTTAGAGGAGCAACTTCAACTTTGAGGTTGTGAAGGGGTTCCCCTGCCCCTGCCTGAGCTCATCCCTGGGCAGGCAGACCCCTGCCCATGCCTCCCTCCTGAGATCCTGCATATGCTTTCTTGCTAAATGACTCTTCGCACCGTTATCTCCTCACGGGATACATCTGTTGGGTGCCGCGCATCCTCAGCTCCGCTTTCATCTCTTCGTATCTCAACACATTGTTTGCTCCAGTCCTGGTGCCAGGGTGGAAGGGAGCCATCCCGCCCGTCCCCGCTCTGGGATTGGCAGCGAATGAATGATTGGCAGCGGGCATCTCTGTCAGGGCTTTGGCATGCTGCAGAGTAGAAGCCCTGTGCTAATGAATGTCATCTACACCTACCAGATGTGCCACTGGGTGACATGCCAGATCTTTTACATAATGCCATTCTGCCGGACACGAGACAGCTGGGGCGGGGGGGGGGTCTTTTAATGCCTTGAGGTGGGAGTGAGAATGCCTTGAGGTGGGAGTGGGTATACCTTTTTTTTTTAATCCAGACTTCCCGCCACCACCCATACACCCAATCAGTCCCCCCTACATTGAGCTAAAACCTGTGGCTGAGGGCATCTCCCTCAGCGATAGCCCCGAAGCTGGAGAGCTTGAGTCCGTTTGACCGGCTCCCTTGGCTCTCTCCCACACTCATCACCTTTCCCCTTCCATGAGTTTGCTCCCCGCCACCATCTAAATTTAGGAAAGGGGAATTTTTTTTTAAGTTAAAGATATAAAAACATTGGAGGGTCTGAAATGAAAAAAGGAGAGGGGAGAAAGGACACACCCTATCCTCTCCTTCCCTACGCTAAAAGTACAAGGATGAGCTCCCCTCACCCCTCCCCCTTCCTTTTCTACCGTCCACCGGAAACTAGATGGTATTTATCCCCAGGGGTGATATCCTGTCAGTGTCTGTCCCACTTTCTGGCTTAAGTAGTTGTCTGAAGTAACGTGGAGGTGTCCAAAAATCCATGCCGTGTGGAGAGGACTGTTTCCTGGAGTGGAATGGACAAGGTGGGAGGAAAGGGAAATGAGAAAACCACTTCTGACGGGCAGCGGGTATATGCGCGTCTAGGAGTGTTTTGGTTCCCCCCCCCCCACACACACACACAGCTCTCCACCCGCCAAGGCGAAATAGCTGGTAGGAGGATGGACTGCCACGCGGGGCCCCCCGCTCTTTCTGTTAGACCTGCCGGTCGGTACTGACCCGGAATTCCGGGCGCTTAAAGGGGGCAGACGCCTGTTCCTCCTCTCCAGGGGCCATAGCTCCTCACACACACCTTCCCCCCACACCCCCAGGCATCCGCTCCCACGCTCGGACCCGGGCCCCTTGAGCGCCTCTGGCCGAGCTGCTAGGCCCCTTCCCTTGTACCCGCACCTCCGCCCGCTGCCGAGGCTCCAGATGGCGGCTCCTCGCGCTCGGCTCGCGGCCCCTAGACGCCGCCCGGCAGCAGCCGGCGGTCGCTCCCTCCCTCCCAGCTGCTGCGGCTGAGACCTCGACCGCTCGGCGAGGAGGGCGGGGTGCTCCGCCGGCTCGGAATGGTGCGGGAGCCGGGCCGCTGAGGGGCGCGCAGGAGCCGCGTCCGCAGGGAAAGAGTCTTGCAGGCCCCAGGTGAGGAGACCGCGGGGGAGGGTGCGGGGAAGTGAGCCTGCCCGCCGCCTCAGCACCCTCACACCCCCTTCCGTCTCCCGACCTTCCTCCCGGCACCACCTCCACGTCCCCGGCGCCGGGGGCCGAGCAGGCGCGGGACCCGAGCACCCGCTGGACCGCCGGGAGCGCCGCCCAGCCGCCAGGAGGGGGCGCCCAGCACCCCGGAGATTGGGCCCGAGGGAGGGCTCCGCCTGGGCATCCCGCCCCAGCCCAGTGGAAAGCTGTTCGGGCCGGAAAGGTGCCCCCTTCTGCCGGAGAGCGGTAATGCCCACCAGCTGCGACCACCCCCTTCCCCATTTTCTCCGCTCTCCTCCCTCTGCTCTTCTCTCGCGCTTCCTATTTGCCTCTCTTTTTCTCTTGCTTGCCAGGTTCCCTTCTTTCTCCCCGCCTGCCCCCTTGCATCCTGGACCTTCCCTCTCCTTCCCTGGTCCCTCCAACCGCGCGGTCAGCGTTTGTGCGCCCCCTGGGGCGGTGGGAAGGGGGATGTATTTCGTGCCTAGGCTCTGGCTCCTCTCCACGGGTGCCTCCCGGCTTTCCCCGAAAGCAGCTCTGAGAGTGGTGGCTCCTGGGGTTGAGGTTACTCTCTGCCTGGCCTGGGCCCGGAGACTCTTTGACTGGGGGACCGGGGTGGGGGGGCTGCGTTTGGGAGCAGCGCTTCACCTGAACGCGGAGCTCGTAATTCCCTTTACTGGAGGGATGTATGAAGTTCAGCTGCCTGGTACTGAGCACCCTTCTCCCACGCCAGAGTCAGGACACTTCGAGGGCATTTTCCCTTACACAGACCCCTATAAGACCTAAAGTCCGCCTTCCCGGACAGTCCTCACTGCGGTCCTCCGTAGCAGTTGTGCTGGGATGGGGTAGAGGGAGGAAGGCGCTAAAAGGCCGCGGCGCCTGGCGTCGCGCGCCCATCTGACGTCCCCTCTAATCCCCCAGTGCTCTGGCGCGTGCCCACAGACCCTCCGCTCGTCCCTGCTCTCGGTCGTCGGGCATTAGACCCCCGAGAGCACGTTCCGTAAGCTCCCAGTACAAATCCCCTCGGAAACATTAATCACAACCACCAGAGAATGCAAAATGTGTGCCGTGCCGTGTCTGCCTTTTAATCCCGAACGTAATTCTGGAAAGCAGCATCAGACAGGGGCTCTATTAATCCCTTACACGAGCAAATGCAATCTCTGACCTACTAGACTTGTTTTCCTGCAATTTCACCAAGAGTTAGCCTCGCTAGAGGAATATTCAAAGAGAAGGAAAACCGTGAGAGACTTGAGACGCGGCGCAGTGTCGCAATAATGGGGTGCATTTCAGTCAAAAGGCGCTGCTGCTGTGGAATGGGATCGCCGGCCAGGAGTCCTGAAATTCCTCAGGGGTGGCTGCGGAGTGTGTGTGTGTGTGTGTGTGTGTGTGTGTGTGTGTGTGTGTGTGTGTTGGATGGTGGGAGGGGTGGGGTAGAGTTAGCTAGGCGTTAGGCGCCTAGTGAGGTTGGACCCCCGAGAGGAAACCCAGTTCTCTTTCCTCCGAAGGCTTCGGACACAAGTGACCTCATTTGGGGCTGTCCTGTTGCGACGGTGTTAGGGCAGGCGGAGGGGTCAGCTAGCAAGACGGAGGGGTCAGAGTTTCACCCTCTGAGACCTGTTCCTCGCACTTGAGATTTCACTATCCACTCTCCTGCCGTTCAATCAATCATGTTCCCCTTCTCCATTTTATTCAAAACGGTCTTCCAGTTCCCTCATAATCGTAATTTGCACCATTGCCTTTTATCTTTGATTAATTAGGAAATCGAAAAAGATAATGGAGGGTCGGGCCAATAAATTAGCCTTAGGAGCCGACTGACGGACGTCTGGGGCTGCTGTGTGGGTGGGCGCTGTCCTCAGAGGCTGATGGAGGCTGCCGCCGGCCGGCCAGAAAGGGGTTAAGTAAAAGCGCGGGGTGCCTGCAGAGTGGAGAGATCCGCTCTGAGACAAACCCAGTGGCCTCAAGCAAAGACTTCTCCCTTATTAAGTGGAGAGTCTCCAGTGATTTTTAGCTTTTCCTGTTTGGGTCTAGAAAAGGAGGAGAGGGCTGGGGTAGGGTGAGGGCGGGACTCCTGTTTCTTCCAAAGAGGCCTCCCTACTAGCGCATGAACAGGTTTAAAGTTTGGTGTCTTTACGCTGGGGTCTATTTCTTCCAGGAATATAAAGTTATATTTACTTTTGCACCCTTTCCTTCCCTCTCCACTTGCCTACTAGTCTGAAGGAGGGTGGGAGGAAGGGAAAAAGAGAGGGAGACAGAGAGAAAGAGAGAGCGATTGAGAGATTCTGCTTTTATGATCAAATCAGTAACTCCCTGGCCCAAGAGGAAAGCTCATGGAGTTGTTCCCTGCCCTCGCCGAGGCGCCGGGCGGGTTCCAGATTCTTCTTTTCGCCCTCCGCGAAATCGATCACGCCTCCCAGACGGCTGAAGGAGAGCACTCTGCCACTCTTCACGGCTTCGCCCCAGCCTCTTTAGCTTCCAATTGAAAACCAATTAAAGGTTTCTATAAATCTGTTAGTTCCCCTTTTATCTGGAGACCCCTGATGCATGCGATATTGCCCTTTAGATGCCTCTTCCGTGTTTTGTTTTACAATTGTTGTATCAATATAATGCGGCCTTTCTTCTCCTGTCTCTATAGATACAGATACACAAGGAAAACCAAAGCTATTCAGTCTCCTCATTTGTCCAGCAGCCTAACAGTGGTGCCCTTTCTCTGCTCTGCTTTCCCTGCTTCAGGAGCAGCAGTTATGGTAGAAGCAGATGGCTACTGATTGGGGGAGCTTTGTGGCTCTAATACTGAATACTTTATGGAAAAGGACTTTATCATGCTTCGTTGGGCAGAGGAACAAGGGGATGAGATTTATGGCCAGGAAAAATAAATCTTTTCCAAGTTGCAGCTCCTTCTCACCAGTTGTTGCCTTTGCCCTGGGTGGGGGGGGGCGGGGGGGGGCGGGTGTTGAAACACTGAGGAATTGGTTTTATTTCATTTCATTCTCCTTTCTGCTAACACGGTTTTAGTCAGGGTCTGAGAGGAGAGCAGAAGAAGAGCCAGAAGTTTATAAAATACCTTAGATTGCTGTTGCTGCATCAGTATTCTCTGCCCTCAGGAATAAAGCAGAAGGGTATGGTCTTGAATGCTGTTTGGGGCCATGTTTCCCCCAATGTCCTGTTAGTTCCTGGTAAAACATCATCCTCCATTATCCTATTATCTATAGAAAACAAAAAAGCATGTTAGTGCTTCCATCTGAAAAATCAGAAGACACTAGTATTGAAGGAGTGGGGCAGTGATGAGGCATATGGTGATGTACGTATGCTCCCCTTCTTTGCAAGGGTCTGAGCTCTAAGGATGATTAAGGGATGTCTGTGAATGTGAGCTCCTGGACTCTTAATTGAATTTTCAAGCTTTGGGGAATATACAGATCCCAACCCTCCACTAAAGGCCTAATTCACCCCAAGATAATTCACCCCTGTGTCTTCCCCTCCCAGAAGCCAAGACATAACGTCACTCAGAAATGCTCGTAACATGGCTACGGGCAGCCAGGTGCAGAGAGATGGAAGACAACCCCAATTCTGGGTCCTCCATTCCATTTCAGACAGACTCCTTGCCTCATTAATATCTGAAATGCCATTTTTTTACTCAAGAAACATTTGTTGAGCATCTTCCATGTTCTAAGTTCTTCTACCCTGCCTTTCCTATTCTATTACCTTGACCCTAGAAACTGAAGAGGAAAGGCCAAGAAGGAAAGGCATGCAGGTTTCACAAGTGTCACCTACCTTACTGCCACAAGCTGCTTCTTCCCAATTCTGTGTGCACCACAACCCACACAGCAACATGCACCTTTGCATTCTGCTTCTCTCTGAAGAGGATACAAAGATTAGGAGAGCTAAGATTTAAAAATTATGTTTACTCAGCATTTCAAAGTAGCAGGCACTGAGGTGCTTTAATTAACTGTTTAGGCTCTTACTATGTGCTAGACTGAATGCTCCCATAGGGTTATTGCATTTAATTCTTATGACCCTTTGAGTTAAGTATTATTAATGCTAGTTCACACGTCCCCTTCCTTCACAGGAAATAGAAGAACAGAGAAGTTAACCCAAGCTAGTGGTCCAGCTGGGTTCTGAACCCAGGCTTGCTTTTACAATATTCATAGCCACCCTATGAGACAAATGGTGTTTATGCTATTCTCCAAATAAGGAAACTAAAGCTCAGAGAGATTAGGTGATTTGCTCAAAGACACACAGCTAGTAGACTGCAGACCTGGGGTTCAAACAGAAGTGTTCAGGATCCCAAATTTTGACCTCTTAACCACTGGTTCCAGGACCCTTCAGAAGAAAGAGCCCACACTGATCTCTGTTACCTGTCCCTGCCCGGGCAAGAGGTTTCGCAGAGTGTGAGACTGTAGGCCTGCGGCAAACGGAGCGCGCCTGCCCAGGGCTGCGGCTGCGCGAAGCCGATGGGGCCCAGGGAGAAGGCTCTGCCCGGCAGCGCCGCCCCAGAGACTGGGCTCCGTCGGCCGCGCGGCCCACAAGGCCCCGCGCAGAACGCGTGCGGGCGTCTGGGCGAGGCGGGGCCGGGGCGGGACCGCGAGGCTGAGGTCCCGGCTGCAACGCCACGTCCCGCAGAGCTACCCAGGCTAGGGTGTGGAGGGGAGGTACGGGGATGCCCACCCTGCTTCCGGGCCCGCCTGTTCCCGAGGGCCGCAGCTGATCCCCGGCCTTTGGAGGGAGAAGAAGGGCCGCGCCGCTCCGAGGCCCTGAGCCCTGGTGGGAGCGGGCGACCCAGGCTTCAGGTTTCTCTGGCCGGCCAGGCTTTGGCTTTCTGGCCGCGGCACTTGAGCCAATCAGCGATGCGTTCACAGGCTTCTTACCCCATCGGGTGGTAGTGCCCGGACTTCCCTGCGTTTCTAACTTGCGCCGCTGCCAGGTCAAAAGAAAGGACTCACGGCCGGGATGAGGGATAGAAGAAGTCCAGTCTCCCAGCCTACCAGCCAAAAACAGCTCGCTCTTCAGTAAAGTCTGTTTGGGCCCTTCCTTTGGCCGTAGAAGGGATTCCTGAACACCTGACGCATTCCTCCCGCCTGCTTATTTTATCCTCCAGTACCTCCTTCCGGTGTTCCTAGAAACATCGAGAAATCCTCAGCCTTCACTGAGTGGCTTTGAAGGCGGGTGCACAATACAATTCTTAAATTTTCTGAAAAGGAAGCTAAGGCAGTGTTACTAACGGTAACAGTAGCCAGCACTGAAATAGGTATTTACTGTGTGTCAGGCAGTGTTCTCTGCGCTTGCTAAATACCAACTCGGCCCTCACGGTAATTTCATGAAAGGAGTTGCCTTTATTACCCTCGGTTCACAGAGGAAGGCCTGAAGCACGGGCAGGTTAAATTATCCGCCAAGCGTCACGGGCCGGGATTCGAACACAGGTAGTTGCCCTGATGGAGTTGCGGCCCAAACCTGAGTTGTTGCTCGTGCTTGGGTCAGTTCCCTAGACGTCTGAGAATGTTCCTTAATGAAGGCATTGAGACCTCTCTGGGATGGCCAAGGCTGAAATGAAACTAACCCCGGCTCTTGGAAGTAATCCTTTACCATCTGCTCAGCAACTGGCTTTCAAAAGCGCGCTCGCCCTTGTTCCCTTACCGAGTCCTTACCGCGACCCGGGAGGCAGCTCTTGCCAGCCTTAGCCTGCCTGAGGAGGAAATCCAAGGCTGGGAGAGGTCACTGGCAGCCCAGCTAGTGAGACATCAGAACACAGACCCCGTGCCCTGGGAAAGGGGGGCGGGGGAGGGGGGCGGCGGCCGAGGACCGCGCAGGGGACTGGGGGATGGGAGGGAGGGAGCTGGTGTATGCGAAAGCCCAGCGCTCGGGAAGCCTTTCCACACGGAAAGCAGTCGCTTAGCAGGAGGCCAGAGTTGGCACTAATTCCGTGGAGGCGATAGGAGGTTGGAGACTACGGAAAACTTGGAGGAGAGGAGGCTTAACTCCACTTGCTCCCAGCTTAGTCCAGGAGGTGTCTGCCGCGCGCTGAGAGCGCTGCATGGCTTCTTCTTGCCCCACGTTCCTGGTTTGCTAGCGCTGTTTCTAAAAGAGTAACCCTCCGCTGAAGGCTTGTTTGGTTCCTCCCAGGTCCTGTCCAGTGTCACTCCCTGATGACTCATCCCAAATGTAGTGGGAGTGTTGTCTGCCCTTTGTGATACTGTCCGGGTAATGCCCTCCCTGGGTGTCTCGCAGGGAGACCTCCTTAGCCCACATCTAAGCCCGTCTCTGTCATTTGGCCTTCTCCGTACTCTTAGCTCTACTGAGACATAGACACAGGAGATCCAGACATCAGGAATGGTCTGCGGCTCGCAAGCACTTCCCTGCCTTGCTTTGAGGCCCAAACGTTGGGCCCAAACTCAGCTGTCAGTGACTTTAGGGATAGAAGAACTATTTCAGTCCCCCAGGTAAGAAATGGAACCGACCCCACTCTCAGAGCATTGACTTTCCCCAGGACATTTTCCCAAGTTCAGAGGATCCCTGGAAACGTTGACCTCCTAGTGCCTCAGGTAAACTGACTCTAGCATGTAGATAATGCTACGAGGCACCTGATCACATACACAAGCTACTTGTTACTAAAATCATATGTATAAAATATATTCTTTAGAACTCTATTGTTTTGCTTCTCCAAGACCAATTGCTCTCCTATATGACTTCACACATTTTCTCAAAACCATCTTACATGAAAACATGGAACAAGGAGAAGTGACTGCTTTGTAGATATGCAGCCAAGAAAAATCTCTCTCTGTAACACACACACGCACACACACACACACACACACACACACACACACACACACCCATGTCTGATCAGGTATAAAATTGTTCAGACCTAAATTGAATTCTAGGCCTTCAGGAAAGTGAACATTCAGGTCTTCAAAGTCAATATGTTTATTCTTCTTAGGATTTTGTGAATGATTTGTTTGACAATTCTGGATATTATTTATTTTAAAAATATGGATTTTCCTTAAAACTTTAGAGGACATTATTAATTATATCTTGCTTACCTTTATATCACATCACCAGAAGACTAGCAAATCAATGTGGGAATTGGCTTTTCAATAACTAGGTACAAGAGAACAAATATAAGTTTCAAGTCCCCTGCCTATTTTTGCCACTTTGTAATGTGTATACAATATTGTTTATAGTAGTGTTATTACAGTTGTTTGTGACAAGCTGATCTTTGAATTCCTTAAGGACTACTTCTCCAAGTATTAGAATTGAAGAAAACCTACTCTGGTAGTTTTTTAGTGCTTATGCAAATCTGTTAAAAGCTATAGACCTTCCATATAGTATTTGGGGAGACATTCCCCCATTGATGCTAGATTAATTCCCCTGGATTAAATCATGGAATACCTGCAATTAATTTGAACTGAAATCATAAAAGATAATTTTCACTCAATCCAATTTGCAAGATGACCAGGTAGCAGTTTGGGTATGAGAACATAGTTTGTGGAAAAAATGAAACTATTTCCAAGGCTCTAACAAAGAAATGTGAATCATCACTGTTGTGGTCACTGAGTGATATCTACTCCTCCAAGCCTTTTCATTCCTTTTCTTTTTTGCCTCTCTTTTCCTTAGAGAAAATCAGATGTCTCTCTCCTCAGGCTTCAGGAAAGTATGCCAAGGACAGATTCTGAGCTAGAAAGTCTCGGGCATGTGTGCATTCTGACTAGGCCCCCTTCCCAGGAAAGAATGTTGCTCATCCCCCAGCAGCCCAATTTACGATCTAAGTCCATATTTTAGAGGGCTAGCTTTGACCAGGTTCCAGGGAGTCGATTCTGCCTAGTATGAACCCACTATTTCAATAAGCACCTCTCTTTTAACTCAGGAATTGCACTCACCCTAAAATAAAGAGGAAAAGAGGTGGAACTCAGGTACTACTGAGTATTGTGATCATGCCCCTTCTCCTGGCTGTGGAAAGAAATTTGATGTAGAGCCTCTCAACTTGGTGACATTCCTAAAGCCTAGAGTCAGTCTTCTCAAAATCTGATGTTCCCTCCAATTTGAGACTGCTAGACACCCCTTGGTCCCCTGTCTGCCTGGAAAGCCTGGCCCAGAGAGAGAGAGGCTCAGAGGGGCTGACTATGCCCTGTCTACATTTCCTTCCTCCTACCCTACTCCTCCTACTAAGATACATTCAAGGGCTCTGTGTATGATTCTGGGAAGGACTTTGTAACCTAAGGATTTGACAGAAAATTCCTTGCTAAATCTCTAGATATTCATCTGGGGAGGGGTATAAAATCTGGGAGAATCCAGGGGGTCAGGATGCTGCATATTAGATCTGGTTCACAGGTTACATTCACTAGGTGAGCATGAGGCATTGGTTTCAGATCTGTAGTAGTTGCCTTCAATATTACCACAGTTTGCTTGCCCTGCTGGAAGTCATTCACAGAAGCCATTAAGCCAGCTGACTACAACTTAGATCCAGGAGAGAAAATGAATTACACAAAGCTCTCAAAGGCTATTCAGCTTGAAGCTGAACTCCCACAAAAGGAAGGGCATGTGGAACTTGAGATCCCTCAGAGAGAAGGTTTTAAACTTGAGAAATGTAGGTTATAACTATAATGATGATAGCTTTAGTAGCAGCAGGATTAAGAACAGTTACTATTTATTGAGAAAGAGGAAAAGCTGAAAAGAGAAAAATGTGAGTCAGGAATAATGATCCCTGCAGTTGGAAGCCTGGAGTCCCTCCTCACAGGCTACAAAATTATCCATCCTTTGAGTTTCTGGCTGTCCAAGAATGAGCCCGGGAAACCATTTATGACCTATTGAACCAACTGTAACTCTTGGTGAGGAACAGACCCATACTGAAATTGCCATGAATACTTATAAAAAACAAAGTGCCCCCTCCCCATCCCTGTAAACCATTATCCAGCTCAGCAAGTCTGCCTCTTCTTGCCTCTAAGTCATCCCTTAGAAAGTTCCTTACCCTCCTTGGTGAGGCTAGGGCAATGCAACACCCCTCCATGAAGCTCCTTTCTCTGCCTTCCCCAATCTCCTCATAGCCCCTTCCAGAGACCTCCCTGTAGGAAAGTTTAGGAAAATGTCTCCACCATCTATCTGCTTCTTTGGCATCCTCTTGTCTTCCAGTGTGTAAATATATATAATATTATATATATATATATATATATATATATATGCGTGTATATATATATATGTGTGTGTGTGTGTGTGTGTATATATATATATATACTGAGCCTTTGCTGCTGTAGTGCTTTGGTGATATGATTAGAGGGGGATGAGCCAGGACCTAGAAAGTGATAGAGAAAGAAAAATAATGTGTTTTCATTCTTATAAAGTAATAATCCTTCTGAGTGAGTTATTCGTAGAGACTTTACCTGCTTCCGATTACAGAAGTTGAGATATTTGGGGCCCCTTTTCTGTCCCCTGGGAGGAGAAATGACATTTCCATTCTAATGCTCTCAAGAATCAGATTTCCTTTCTTACGCTTTCTCCATCCTCTCACTTAGGTCGTAAAAGGCACCACCTCGGGAATCATTCATCAACCTCTCTCCAGCCTTCTCTTCTAAAACAATACTGCAGTTGTCTACACATGTATTTTTTGCCATAACTGCAAGAAGCCTTGTTAAAGTGGGGCAAGGCAAAAATACCTTCACTCTTCACAGTCATCTCTCTAATCATTTAATTGGAAATAAAATCCCAGGGAAAAAAGCTCCAAATATATGCATAAACCCATTGTTCCATGTGAATTATATAAAACTATTGACCGAGATGCATCTTTATAGTATTGTTTTAGGCTGAATAAATGCCTCAACTCTTCATTTAGTACCAGTGAATTCCAGTAAGAAATAATGCAGAATGATTTCAAAGTGGCTTATGCACCATTTTAGCCCATAAATTTCTAAAAAAAAATAAATAAAAGTAATCTGTAGATTTTATTTACCTCCAATTAGCAATTTTCATTTAGACCATTTATATTACCTAACAAAATGTGTATCACTTAAAGTACTGGGAAACCCTCAAAGTAGGAATTTCAAACTTGCTCTTACCTATATTTGTGGGTTTGTGGTTGTTGTGTGAATCATTTAATACATAAGACAAAGAGTTGGTTGGATTCATAAAATGTAGGAAATTTTTTATCTGGGGATTTATATCTAAAATCAGCAGCGGAAATCTAATTAGGGGGCAGGTAAGTGAAACTGAGAGGAAATATCATCTGATGGCCAGATTCTCAATACATCTCTCCCCTCTTTGATATATAGAATCTTAGTTGTTTTCTAGCTTGAGATTTGGAAAGTCAAGCTCCCTTACCCCCAATTTCAGTACCAGAAACATCTGTTATTTTATACAAATTGGAGTCTAGGTTTCAGTACCTCAAAGGAGACATAGTCTAAGTGCCCTTTATATTTAAGAAAGGAAAGGCCAGGGAAAAGAAAAATGCCTGCCATTTAGATTTTAAGGTTTTCCAGAACGCTTATATTCTGGGGTGGATGCTTTCAAATTTACAATATGTAAGAGGATTTTTTAAAAGTGTCTATGCATGGACTGATGACTTTTCCTGGGAAAGGCAAACTCCCTATTCTCTTTTAAAAACAAAAACAAACAAACAAACAAAAAGCAAAAGAAGGCCCTAAGGAGTGTTTCGTTCTACAGTTTAGGAATTAGGTTCGAAGACACAGCACTCCTCCCCCCTGTCCACACACACACCTTTGCTGTAGTTTCTAAGGGACCACAACCCTCTTATGGCTACTTCTGTATCTTAATTTGCTGTTGTTTATACCTGTGTGTCACCTGCCCTTACTTTTTCCTTCTCTGAATTCACTTAATTGAATTCTTCAACACTGCAAGTTATTTTTCAGATGTTTGAGGCAATTCTTATGACATTTCTAATCCCATCACCCTTTATTTAAACAAGTGAAGGGGGAATGCATGTGTGTGAGTGAGATGGGGGGAGTAATGAATGAAGCATCCAGGTATAAGCCAATTGGTGGCTAAATACCTTGCAGATTCTTATATAGAGACATGTGAGAGCCCTCAGCATTAAGCTTTGGTCATTACATGAGTTGCCCTTGAGCAAACTATTTTAAAGTGTGCACATGTGCGTAAGAGAAATGATATGTTAAGATGAAAGACAACTGTAGTTTGAGAAGGTTTCTTTGAAAACTCAATAGCTAACCTGAACATTTAAGGGAGAATTCTTCCTTTACTTCCTAGTATCTGGGGATTTTGCAACCCTTCTTTCTCCAAGTCCCAGCTTAATCCTAGACAACAGCTCTGTCTGGTCAGAAGGACTCAGAACTTATGTGGGGGCCGGATGAAAAGAGAAGGGGAGGGAGAGAGAGAGACAGAAGGTGGGAGGGAGGCAGAGAGAGAGAAAGGAGAATTTGGTGGGAAATTCCTCGCACTTTTTTTTGTTTTTTTTCCTCCTCTGCAAAATCCTTTCCAGGCTTCCTTGTATGGTAGGCGCCAGCGAAGAAAGGCGCTCCGTGCCTGGTTGCCTCACTGGGTTCCGGAGGGAGGTCTCTGAGCCACAGGAGCATCAGAGTAACATTGCACACACCTTTTCCTTTTAGGCTGCTCTTTGCCAACCCCCAATCCACTTACCTTATTTAAACACTGGCTAAAAACTAGGTTGTCTTCTCAAGTCGTGGTTCTGCTTTGTCCACTGTAGCGGCTACACGTCCGATTTATCCTAAAGCTAACTGATTGCCCTCTTCAACGTAGTGGTGTTGTGGATGAGGCTGAAGGAGTGGGACTGTATATACCACTCAAAGGTCTTTCTTCCCTTAGGAGCAGAGAGTTAAATGTCGAAAATGAACCCCGAGATCCCCCAGCGAAAATGTGTTGCGGGCCCCTGTTGAAGGAGTCAACTTTCAGGCTGTTAAAGACCTCAAGTCATTAGCATCAACTGCTGCGCTAAAGGGGCCAGCCAGCGCCTCTAAGTGGCTTAGCGCACAAACGAGGCTCCTGAGACGGCGTCGGCCACTCCATTCACTCTTCCACCACCTGCTGGACGTGAAAAGCTCTCCGGAGCCCATCTCGGTAATAATTTTTACTTTAACTCACCCTTCCCACCCCTGGGGGGTCTTAGACTACCTGCCTCCCCGGCAAGGGACCCCCTTGGGGATTATGCAGAACGCGCCAGGCTGAAGGCGGAAGAGCCTGAAAAGCTTGAGTCCCGTAACCTGGGTTTTTCCCACCAGTTCCCTTCTCACCCCTTACCCCGCCCAGGTAAGTGTGTGCTGGGACCAAAAGACCCTTGTAAATCCCTTTCGGAGGTCTGGCGGCGTCCCTACCCCATCCCTCTTACCCATCTCCGTGTTCAAGGAAAGACTGAGCCAAGTTCTCACCAAAGCGCACCCTTTCTGAATCTTGCTCGTGAGGGCTTGGTAGTGTGAGCGCTCCTGGAGAGAGCTGACGCCGGTTTATCACCCCCTGGCAACTAGCTGCTCGTGTCAGCCGCGGCTGGAGGGCCAGAGAATCCCTCGGGGCTAAACCGCAGCCCCCTTTCCCTTCACAGAACTCAGACTCAGGCAATGCGCGCGGGATACGTGCGCGCGCTGAGTGGCCAGCTGTCTGCCAGAGGTTCTCCAGGTGCCAAGCGAAACGGGAAAAGGCCCTCTCCAGGTCTTTTGGTACTTCCATTTCCGACCCCAAAACTGATTGCCACCACCACCACCACTACTCTCAGAGGGCCCGAGGCTTTAGGAGGAGGCGGGCCGGGCCGCGCTCGGAGAGGCGTTGCCACTTGGCGAAAGCGCTCGGGGCTGCGGGGCGCGGGCAGGCCGGAGAGAAGGTTTCCAGGCAGGCGGCGCCGCCGTAGGGAGCGCCCAGACCAGCAAAGAGTTAAAGGGAGGGGACGTGGGCTGTCACGCGTCATTGGGCAGATTATGTGCAGCAAACAAAAAGTGTGTGTCTGCGTGCCAGTCAGTCACTGCATCGGGTCCATCTGTACAACTCTCTCTCTCTCTCTCTCTCTCTCTCTCTCTCTCTCACTCTCCCCTCATTTCTCTCTCCACGTCTCTCCATCTCTCTCTCCTCTCTTTAGGCAGAGGCTACAAGACAGCAACACCAACACCTCTTGACATGGAAATACATTGATACAGTAGGCAAAAGAAACACTCGATTGCATCTCCCGGTTCCAGGTGGCCTTATTTGGGCGATTTGATCCTGACCTTATTCCTGGTAAGTCTATTTGCATTGATGGGAGAGGAGGATGGGAGGAAGGCAGGTTTGGTAGGGAGAGTGGAACATTTTGTCCTCCGTCTTCTCATTATCCAGAAAGGGGGGGGGGGATAATTATTGACGGGATCTCTACTGCCAATAGGGTTATACAAAGGGAGGAGGGGTGGAGAGCCCTTTGGCGAAGAAGCCAGCGACTGGGGAGCGCGCGGCCGCCAGACAATGCCTGCCTACGGGGGAGGGCGAGCGGCCGGCGGCAGCGACGGCTTTCGGCGAGCCCAGCGGGCTCTGGGAGGATCCTCCGGGCGTCTGAGAACCCGGGCTTAGAGGAGGATGCAGAACTGTGAAAGGTTAGGTGGCAAAGGCGACCGCGCGCGGGCGGCAGAGCCCAGGCTCTCGCCCAGTTGTATTGTGACCGACTCGAGGCTCGTGGCGGCCGCCGTGGCGACGCGAACCCCTATTAGCGCGGCGTAGCGAGGATCTTTTCACCGTATTGTTAGGTAGAACTGCATTTTAATGATTGGTCCCTGCTGTTGCCCGAAGTGACGGGGCGACCTCTCGGCACAATGAAACGCTTGTGTGAAAGAGACTTTTAAAAGGAAGAGAAAAATTGGAGCATAAAACGCTGAATTGAGGAAATTGAAAAGGAGAGAATAGGATTCCGTTGAAAAGGAGGTTCTGACAGATTCTGAAGGATTTTTTTAAATGTATTTAAATTTGCAGTTGGAATCAGAAGGGCTACCTTGTGTTGGGTAAAATGCCCAGGGATAGATGCTGTAGCATAATAAAGTAAGTTTCTACTGTATGGATAATTTCTCTTATTCCTGCCTGGCATATACAGCCCATACTTGACATTTGGGGGATGTAGCAGAGTGAATGGAAAAGAGGCTGACCAAAGTTTCATGCTCTGTTAGCTGGAAAGAAAAAAAATAAATAAAAGCACTACCTTGTAATCACATTTGCAAGATTAATTGGTTAATAGACATTAAGATAAAAATGAACATGACTAATATTATTCCATGAAGAACAGCTTCTGAGGAAAAGAATTAGGTTTCCCTTTCCTGCTACTTAAATTGTACAAAATATACTTAAATAACTGCCTATGGAGACGCTATTAGGGAAAAAAACAACAACTTGGAGGAATCTTTTAATCAGTCAGAAAGAGTAAACAATGCAGTTAGTTTAAAGCCACTTTAAATTTTAAATATCTGTTTTGTTTGTTTGTTTGTTTAATGATAAGTCTTGTGTGTGGGGGGGTGTCCAGTGGCAAAGAAAGGAAAATGTCTCCTTATGACAGCTTAATAATAGAGAGCTCTCCATCGGGGCATCACTTTCTGAATTACTGCGGATTAAACAGCTGGAGAGCCCACCGAGGTCTACTCAAGCGGGGCTGCCCCCTCTTGCCCAGACAAGGTCCTATCTGGGGGAGTGAGCATTCACCAATCATTACACACGCGGTATTTCAGACTGGGGACCCTTCAGTCGTGCCTTATACCTGCACACTTCATGAGGCTCATGCGACTCTATCCACCCCCTTGTATAACAAGGTAACTGGGATTCACCCTCATCCATAGATAAGCGTGTCGAGAAAAAAATAATTACCTCTGCTTGCTGCTTTTAATTAAAGCCCTCGGAGGGACAGTGTTGGATTATGGAAATGAGCAGACACACGTCCCCTCTTGTAGGCTGCAGAGAAAGGTTAGCTGACATGGAATCAGTGGCCCTGACACTCTACTTGAAATCCATTCGCCATGCTCTGCTGTCTCCGCCTGCTCGCAAATGCTGCTCCCCTCTTTGGAAGAAAAAATAGAATAAAATCAGCTCCCCGGTGCCCAGTTCAATACATAAGAGTAGAAGAGAGGAGCTTTCTCCCAAGGGTTAGAAGTTTCTCTCAGTCTGGAAAGTCTATAGGCTAGTAAAAAAATCCTATTGTTCTTCCCTTCTTTCTCCCTCCCCCCATCCTCCCCCAAGGTAATGAGAAAAGCGATCTTCTCTTTCCTAGCCCAGTTTTTCTTTCTCTCTAGCAGTCAGTCCGCTCTGAGCTCCCCCATCACAATTTTTTTAAATAATTTTTAAAGGAAAAGAAAGTACTCTTCATTGGCATCTTTGTAATATGCCAGATTTAATCTGCCATTGGCTTTATTTTTGAAATAAGAGCGATGCAAAAACCAGGCAAATTCAAGAAAAATCTGTCTAGTTGTCAAAACGTTCTGCCTGGATTCATAGAGGCAAAAGGAGTAATGTAACTCGCTTCAATTGTCCTGTGTATCTGTCTTCAGTGATGGAGGATTTGGGCATCCAGAGAGGCATCTGGGATGGAGATGCCAAAGCTGTCCAACAATGTCTGACAGATATTTTCACCAGCGTTTACACCACCTGCGACATCCCTGAGAACGCTATATTCGGTCCCTGCGTCCTGAGCCATACTTCTCTGTACGACAGCATAGCTTTCATAGCTCTCAAGTCCACCGACAAGAGAACGGTCCCTTATATCTTCCGGGTAAGTCTTGGCCGATGCTGTGTAGGGTTATGAAGGTAATATCCTTTTGAAAATGGACTAAGAGTCATTCTAATGGCAAGCTGAGACAGGTTCTGAATGTAGAAAATGCAGTGATACGTGCCATTCTATTTTACACACCAAAAATTAGAAAAGGAAAATCAAACTCAGAAGTATTGTCAACTGGTTTTCCAAAATAAGTGACAAAAATTGATTTTGAATGCCAGATATGTCTAAATCAGTGCCTCAATTCTGGGCTTTCCTGGAGATGACCACCACTTCCTTAACATTTTGGGAGGTTTCACTAGGGTTGAGGCTATTTGCATACTAAGTACTTGCTATAAGTACTTTCATTACAAATATTGGGTGCATTTGCCTTCCAATCCCAAGAGGCCTCTTGTTCCCTGGAATATTACTCTTTCTGGTTAAGCTAGCTAGTGCCTAGAGTTTGTATTTAAATAAAAATGTTAATGTTTTGACAATGAAACATCGTTAAAGTCATATGTTTGAGTGCGAAAAGTCCTCTCACTTCCTATTCTTTCTTTACAAAGAACTATTAATTGTTTAAGCCAAAATTAGGAAGATGAGTGAATGCCACAGAATAATTTTTAAAACCTAAGCCTGCTTTTTACTTCTAAGACAAAGAAAATTCCCCATACTTTTGCAACGTGATATAATTTAGCAATCAATTCTCAAGAGGTTAACACTATTTGAATTGTAAGAAGAAATTTGCTAACTTGGTGTTCAACCAATATACGATGACTTAAATAATCTACATAATTGATGCAGCTTTCTAGGAATATTATCTTACCTGCCGGCCACAAACATGAGGATGGATGTTAACTCGGGTCAAGTTTTTGGAAGCTTGACCTCAGATAATTCTTTGGGAAAGAATAACAGAGGAAATGGCCCTGGCTCCTGAGGCTTCATTCTCTCACAAGAGTTTCCCTCCCTCATCCCCTTCCTTCTTGTATTCTTTCTTTTTTCTAAACTGTAGGTAGACACCTCAGCGGCGAATGGTTCCTCAGAAGGTCTGATGTGGCTGCGTTTGGTCCAATCAGCCAGAGATAAAGAAGAGCAGAACCTTGAAGCCTACATAAAAAACGGACAGCTGTTTTACCGCTCTCTCCGCAGGATTGCCAAAGATGAGGAGTTATTAGTTTGGTACGGGAAAGAACTGACTGAGTTACTCTTGCTCTGCCCCTCTAGATCCCACAGCAAAATGAATGGTAGGTTGGCTCTCGACCTGCGTCTGGGCCCTTAGCTAGCGGGGGAGCGACGCAGGGAGCGGCGGGGCTCACTCTGGCGCCTCGGCGCGCCTTTCCTCCCTTGGAGTGCCTCATAGGGAGCTTCTGAGATATAGTCCGGAAGGAAGCTGGGACAGCTAGGTGAGGATAACTCGGGGCACGCTTGGCTTAATGACTGCACTCCCCTCAAATCATGAGGGAAAGTTAGATCGGGTCTTTCACGATGTTCTGTACTCAGGCACTCAGGCCCTGAGAAGCGAAGGTGGCTTTGTGAAGGGGGTGATGGCAAACTGGCCTAGAGACGATGCTGAGTAATCATGTGGTGTGTGTGTGTGTGTGTGTGTGTGTGTGTGTGTGCGCGCGCGCGCGCAATTGTGTGTATGTGGTGTTTGCTCACTAAGCAGGGTCGTCCCCTTACACATGCCTGGAATGCAGCCAACGTTTCCAGTTTGAGTTTCCCTATGTGGCGCATCTGCGCTTCCGCTGCCCCAAGAGACTTCACAGCGTTGATGTGAGCCCCCGAGAGGAGCAAGGCAGCGGCGTGGGCACCAAGGATCACGGGGGCGGCGGCGGCGGCAAGGACCAGCAGCCGCCGCAGCCGCAGGAGGCACCCTTGGGTCCCACCCCCAAGTTCTGCAAAGCCGGCCCGGTCCACCACTACCCGGCCCCCTCCCCCGAGGGCGGTAACCCGCCGGCGGCGGGCGGCGGTGGCAGCAGCGCGAAGCCGTCCACGGACTTTCACAACTTGGCGCGGGAGCTGGAGAACTCCGGGGGAGCCAGCAGCTGCTCCCCAGTGAGGAGCCTCAGCGGCTGCAGCGACCACCAGGGGGCGGAGCTGAGTCCCGACGGCAACGCCGCGGGCGTGGGCAAAGGGAAGAGGAAATTCCCGGAGGAGGCGGCGGAGGGCGGCGGCGGCGGCGCGGGGCTGGTGGGGGGCCGGGGCCGCTTCGCCGAGCGGCCCCCGCCCGCCTCCAAGGAGGACCTGGTGTGCACACCCCAACAGTACCGCGCCTCGGGCAGCTACTTCGGCCTGGAAGAGAACAGCCGCCTGTTCGCGCCGCCCAGCCCGGAGACAGGCGAGGCGAAGCGCAGCGCCTTCGTGGAGGTGAAGAAGGCGTCCCGAGCGGCCGGTGTGCAGGAGGAGGCGGCCGCCGACGGCGGGAGCATGGCCGCCGAGGAGCAGGACGCGAGCGGCGGCGGCTCCTCCACGCCCGTGGCCGCGTCGCCGGCTGGCTCCGAGAAGCTGCTGGCCCCGCGGCCCGGGGGAGCGCTGCCCGGCCGGCTGGAGGGCGGCAGCCCGGCGCGGGGCAGCGCCTTCACCTCAGTGCAGCAGCTGGGCGGTGCGGGCGGCAACGGCGCAGGGGGCGGTGCAGGCGCTGGGACCGCGGGCGGGGCGGGCGGCGGCCAGGGCGCAGCGTCGGACGAGCGCAAAAGCGCCTTCTCGCAGCCGGCGCGCTCCTTTTCTCAGCTGTCCCCGCTGGTGCTGGGCCAGAAGCTGAGCGCGCTCGAGCCCTGCCACCCCGGAGACGGTGTGGGCCCCACCAGACTGTACCCCGCCGCCTCCGATCCTCTGGCCGTGAAGCTCCAAGGAGCTGCGGACCTGAACGGAGGTTGCGGGTCTCTGCCGAGCGGCGGTGGCGGTGGCGGCGGCGGGCTGCCCAAACAGAGCCCCTTCCTCTACGCCACCGCCTTCTGGCCCAAGAGCTCCGCCGCCGCGGCGGCCGCGGCGGCTGCGGCCGCGGGGCCCCTGCAGTTGCAGCTGCCTTCGGCGCTCACGCTGCTGCCGCCCTCCTTCACCTCTCTGTGTCTGCCCGCGCAGAACTGGTGCGCCAAGTGCAATGCCTCCTTCCGCATGACCTCCGACCTGGTGTACCACATGAGGTCGCATCACAAAAAGGAGTACGCCATGGAGCCCTTGGTGAAACGAAGACGGGAGGAGAAACTCAAGTGCCCCATTTGCAATGAGTCCTTCAGGGAGCGCCACCACCTCTCCAGGCACATGACTTCGCATAATTGACACGGAAAGGACTCCAGCTTTCCACGCGCGCACACGCACAGTCGAGCCTTGCAGGAGCAAACACACGAGGACATCCACCACCTCCTTGTGACCTGAAACATCGCACCCAGACACACGCACACACACACACGTGCTCTGCCCCCCCCAACCTTTACATCCAAGTGTTTACCCGTGACCTACACTACACACACACACACACACACACACACACACACACACACGAGACAAGATGGTGGATTTTTGATTGGGTGGGGTGTTTAAGAGGTTTTCTTTTGAATGCACGTATTTTCACTTTCCCCAAAACAAAGTACATTTTTAAAAATGTCATATATTGCAACATATTGATGCATTTGTCATACGTTTCTACTTAAATTATTAAGCACTTACGATTTAGATGGAATAATATGTAAGGGCAAAATTTATTTTAGATATAAAGTAAAGGAGGAGGGTGAGATGCTTTCTGCATCTCTTGATTACAGTTTGTGTTCCTACAAAAATAAGCAAAACAAATAAAAAGAGGGTCACCATTCAATTTAAGTTTCCGGGGGAAGTGCATGTATCATGAAATGATTATGGACTTCAATGAAGAATGTCATCATTATGTAAATATGTATTTCCTTTTAATACAAAGTGTAATTTTGTGCCAGTGAAATGGAGTCTGAATAGTTATGTGTTTCTTTTATCCCTGGAAAGATTTATTAAACTTTATATAGATTATCTGGATATGTTGGATGCTTTGACAATAAATGACTATTTTCTTCAAAGCAATTATTGGGAAGGTGTTTTAAAATGTTTTTTGTAGCTAAGGGCTACACTCTGAGTATGTACCATATATTTTCATTGAGTGCCCGAAAAGAAGGGGAAGAAACTGCAGAACAGAGGAACGATAAACCCTACCCCACTTGTATTATTTACTCTAAGCCAGTTTTGAGCCTAAAAGTGAGAAGACAAAGTCTGATTATTATTTGGAAAATCTTTATCTGGAGAGTGTTGAGCTTCTTGATCAAAGGACAAATCATCTAAACAAAGATGCCTGCCATGAAGCTAACCTGTCCCTGGGATGTCATCATCTTTTCAGCAGCAGGATAACTAGCATTTTCACAAGTGGCCAAAGACAAATAATTTTCAGACCTGGATCAGGGAGACCAGGTGAAAAGCCCACTTTAGGTTCTACTAGTGATGCTTACATGGAAGAGTATCTTGTGCTCTAGAACCCTTCAGCTTTCTGTCATTACCCATTAAGAGACTCTATGGAGAGCTTCTTTAGAAACCAAGGTGAAATGGCCATGGTAGTGTATGTATTGGCCCAGTTTTCCCTGCACAGACTTGAACAGCTGCACAGCCTCTGGAAAAAAACTAGCCCTGGAGCATTACAATACAGAAGACCTTGAGAACTTTCCTCTTCTCCCTGCCCTTTGTCTTATGAAATGTCCCTCTGTACTCTTCATATAGTGACAACAGTTCTGAAACAGAGCGTATGTATGTAGGTGTATGTGGTATGTCCAGAAACCATTAGATGCAAAACCAAATGAATGATGATCCTTTAGGTCTTAGGGTAGCTTGTACTTAATCCATGGACATCTTCAGAGTCACTCCATAGGTGCTCTAGAAACCAATATTACACTGTTTTATCTATCACAAGAGGTGTTCTTTCCCATTTGTAATTCCTTCCTTCACATCTTGCCAACCCTCCCCTATGTCAGAAGAAGGATATTTGTGAAAAGTTCTGAAATGCGAAACTTGCACAAGGTCTCATTGCAGGCCTTCGATGGTTTTCCCTAAAAGGATTTTGAAACCTTCATTATCTTAAGAGGACTACATAACGAGTTACCATTAGGCAGGTAGAGACCAGGGGTAAGGCAAAGAGATGTATCCATAGTGTGATTGGTGGAAAAAGCAGGTTGACTTTCTTAAGATTATCCAAGTACTTTTTGTGCTACATTTCTTTGAGGCCTGATCTCACTTTTCCTAGGCAACAGTTAGGTGATCTGAAACACTAATCCCCAGCAAAGTGTGATGAGAAGAACAGTCCAAAATTCCCGTTCTAACTCTTCTCTGCATGACGAGTATGACCTTGCATCATTATTGGTATCATTAATTTACCTGCATTTTGGTTTTCTTATCTGTACAATGAGTGAGACAGGTTCTGCTATCTTTAAAGCACTTCTGGCACTGGAGAATTGTTTTTTCTAATGGTCTAATAGGCTCCAATGAAATCTAAAGGAGGCTTTCTAGAGAAAAGGCCAAGATTGCTTTGGAGTAAATTTGATGGCAAGAAGTGAGAAAGATATTTGGAGGTAAATGGAAGGTGGTCCGCAAGAGATCCTTAAACCACTATGCCTGAGAGGCTGACTAAATTGTCCATGCCTGGAACACTAGTGGATCTCTAGAGCAAAAGTTTCTTAAAAACCAACCAACCAACCCAGGTTGCATAGGGCCTAACTTAAAAACAAAAACCAAATAACAAACAAAAAACCCTGGAATGCCCCTTTGTTTCTGTCCCATCCTTCCAGAATCTTCCTTTCACTAGTTTTATTACATGTTGGGGATTCAAAGATGAACTTAGGTCTACAGAAACAGTAAGTAAATACTGCTTTTTGAAAAAGACTTCCCCATAGTGTAGAATCTTATTTTTTGAAGAACGCATGTAGACAATTTTGAGCTCCCCCTGTGTTTTCCTTTACATGGTCATTAATTTAATCACACAATCAGGAAGAAAGCCGAGCCTTGGCTGAGCTAATGCCCAGGCAATCCAGGTAGGTGTGTTAATGGCAGACACTCTAGGGCTGGGCAGTTTTGCTGACCAGTCTGCTTACAAGACTTTCTTTGGCTGGAAGCAGTAGGGGAAGGGTGCCCAAAGCTAGTTTTGCCTTCAGCCAAGACAAACTGAGAAATGTTTTATTTTAATGTTGCATTTTCAAGCTTTCGGATGTATCTTAACTTTGTCAAATGAGAGTTTCTAAAATCCCATAACCCCACTCATCTGCCAGGCTAGCTGAGGTTGCGGGCTGAAGCCGTAGGCGTAAATGTCTGCACCCAGCTGCGGAGCAAACAAGGTCACAGGGTCATGCAGGCTTGTGCCGTGAAGTCCAGGCTGGGGGCCTGAGCTCCGAGTGCCTGCCGAAATCGCACGTCCCGAAGACTGGGGAAAAGGCAGCTCAAGCAGCTGCCGCGCCAGCATTTGCTGTGTCCCAGTCAGGGGCAGAATGCTTGAGATTGACCCGGCGCCTAGCGTCTGCGATCTCCAAGCGTGCTCTCTGCGCGGATTGCGAACCCCTCTCCTCTTTGAGCGTTTGCGAGTGGGAGGGGGGACGCCTTTATTTTCCCAAGATGAGCTTGCAGAGTGTAGCTGACGCGTACAGGCGTGCGGAAACCGGAGGGTTGGGGAAAGAATGCACGCACATCTCTGCACCTGTTCGCAGGCGCTGGAGAGCCGAGACCGAAACCGGACCCACCTGGGAAAGTTCCCAAGGTCCTGGGCCCACTCCTAGGCTCTGTAGCTCTCCGAGGCCCAGAGGACCTTGTGTAGCCTTCGCGCCCGCGGGCCAGCCCGTTTCGAGCACGTGCTGCCGCAGCCGCCGCAGTCGGGCGCCTCGGTGGAGGTGAAGGGACAGGGGTCCAGCGGCATGGTGCATTTCTCCCTCCCACTCCCGTCTCTGAACCGCTGTGCACCGCCCGCTTTCCGTCCTCTATTAAGTTTGCCCTCCCCGCAGCTTATCTCTTTAGGCGCCCTGTCCAGTGAGCGTGACCCCCAGCGCGGAAACCTGGGACACCCGGGACAAGTCATACCCAGAAAACGACCAGGAAGTGCACGCCCTACTCCCCCGACTCCGAGGGCCCCAAAGCGGCCTCGCCTCGTGAGTCAGGGGCTTCTCCTCTCTTTCTCCATCCGTGTCCATGATCGGCCCAGACTCCCTTCCGCCCGCTAGGACCGTGCAGCCGGCTCGGGTGGAGGAGTCCACGACTGGTCTGCAGGGCCCCGGGCAGATGCCCTTAGGGAGGCGCACAAGCCCAGGTCTGTGGCAGCCCTCAGCCCTCGGCGGCGCAGAGACTCGGCGCGTAAGCGAATCATCGCCGACCGACCGACCTAGCGCGGGCAAGCGCGGCGACCGAGGATCCACGCGCAAATCTAAAAAAGGCTTTAGATTTCTTTTTTCTCCCCTTGCCCAATCCCATATTCTGCAATCGGTTAGCTTATTCTGTGGTATCTCCCGTTTCCCCCTTCCCTCGATCCCTCCTGACTTCCACGCTCTTTTCCGTCTCTTAAGTACTTCTGGAGATTTGAGATCTTTCCTGGAGTTTTATTAGGAAACCCCTCTTTGATGATTCTCAAGCATTCAGGCAACTAACTCCTATGGTAGTCTCACCAGACCAACGGGAGACTGCACTGTCAATTTATTGGGCATTGAGGACTACTGCACACCCTACCCGGGTTTTCAAAGAGATGGGCAAATGCCAGTACCCACCCAGACAGCCCCCCCCCAACACCCACCCACACACACACACACATGTGTGTCGCTTCTTGAACGGTTCCTCCAAGGAGAGGAAGGAGCCGTCCTGACTTTTGAACTGATGTGCTTTTGGCCTTGCTTGGAAATATTGTCGTCCCTTGAAGGTGCAAAAATACCTCTAGGGGGTGTAGAAATACCTGACACCATTCCCAGTTCAGCCCAGAAACTGAACTGGGGATGGGTGAGAAGCTGGGCCACCTCCTTTTCCTCTTCCAAATGCGTTTTGGTTGACAGGTGGGCCATGAAGCCTAGAATGATGAGGCAGAAACCTAAGTGTTAGGCGGGTGGACCTGAGTGCCTGCTGGCTCCATAATCTGGCTGGGCGGGCAGAAGGGGCACTCTCTGGCTCTCTGCTTCACAGATCCTATTCCTAAGGCAAATTTTGCTTTTCTTATTTTAAATTGGACTTAAAACTTTTTAGAAACATGTCTATTTTCCAGGACTAGAGGATGAAGAACCTGAAGTAAAAGTTCTTATAAAAAGTTCTTTTTAAAAACTCTCTAGGTTTAGAGGTCTGGTAAGGTGTTCTACTTGAATAGCTAACCTGGTTATGATAATTGTTATTTACTTATCCCTTTTCAAGTTATGTGTGTGTGTGTGTGCTGGAATATATATGTATGCATGTTTGCACACATAGTATATATTTACACATGTATGTATATATTATGTGCACATATATATATTCACATATACAAATGTACATATCCATTTTAGTACACACATAGACACAGAACTGGTAGACACTATTCTAAGTACTTTTCATATGTTGACCTGGTTTAATTCTCACAATCTACCCAGGAGGAAACCTCCTAAGGGTCCCACTCCATCAGGTTTTAGGATTGTGTTGTTGGTATGGCTGTCATCTTGGAACAGAAAGCTGAGATGCAACGCCAGAATGTAATGGAAAGAATAGTGGCTCCTGAGTCAGAAAGCCTGTCCGAATTTTGTGACCCTTCCTTCTATGTGTCTCAGTTTACTTTACTTGAACTTGTGAATAATACTACCTGTGGGTTTATCACACAGATGTGTCTTGAAAAGCAAATAAAATCATTCATGTAGAAGCTTTGATACTATTATACACGATTGACTTCGCAGTTAGTGAAAGAGATATACTTTTAGCCTCAACTTATCTTCCTCAGGTGGTCAGGAACCTCTATAAGAAATCCTCAGGAAAAAAAAAAAAAAAAAAAAAAGAAATCCTCAGGAACCACTATAAGAAATCTTCTGTGGTCTTGACTTTCTTTAATGATCTTTGCTCATTTTTAAGCACAGGTGGGAGTAACAACTGGTTTGATTTTGTGGATGTGTATTTAACTACTCAATGCTTCTTCCTTATGTCCCAAACTTACAGAAGGGTCACTGAAAAAAAATTTGAGAAACAAAATCAAGCAAGCCATCCAGGGGTATGTAGTTTTAATTGCCTTAGTTAGAATAATCTTAAACTGTGAGTACAATGTGTTCCCGGCACTTAAAACTTATATGCGATCAAAACACTAAGAATGAAATGGGCTATAAGAGGAGTCCTAGCTATAATTTGCCTTGCTGTAGAAAAGATGATCAAAATGTAGAAGAGTAGCCCATTTCTCTTCCTGAGTACCATGTAACAAAGGGCATCTTGCTTAGAAAGATGTCTCAGTGCTTAATGAAGACAACTCTGGGTCTGCAGGTCATGGGGATTCATGAATGATACTAAAAAATGAGTCAATGTCATTAGAAGGGGGCCCTGACTCCAGCTCACGTTTTTTAGTGTTTTTAAATGGACCTTGAGCTAGAATGCATTATTTTATTGTACATTTCCCCTCCTTTATAATGGAGATTTGAAGAGTACCTACACTATCTTCTTCTCTTTCCCAAATCTTCCAGGGAGTAAATTCTTCAGGGAAATATTAAGAGCCTTTGTAAACCAAGAACAGGAATGAGATTTGGAAGAAAAAATCATAGGAGAAAAGTAACTAACTCTATCAGTTCTTTGTCCCTTCCCTTCTTTTCAGATGTCTAGCCACCAATTCCAAATTTCTTTCATCCCAGCCCCCCCCTTTTTTTTTTCTGGAGAAAAGCTGGACTGTGGGTTTCATAGGAGAAATCCAGAAAACAGGCACACCCTTGACCAGCAACCCAGAGCACATCTTCTTTGGGGGAATCTTCTTTGGAATCTGGGAAAACGTAGCATGATTACACTTTTCTCTGGGGATTCATCTCAGCTGGGTGTGCCGGTGTTACACTATTGCTTGTAGAACTCAAAGTAGACTTTTCAGTATTTAGTAACTTTTTTGGTGAAGCGTGCAACTTAAAAAAAAAAAAAAAAAAGCATTTGAAAGCATTTGATGACTTTTTTCCTCCCAGACAGACAAACGAAGTAAGATCTGTTTTCCCCTCTGGCAAGATTTCACTGGGTCTTTGAAAAAGAAAAACATAGCCAAACAGCGACACCCAGCCCCCAAAATGATGCAAATCATGCAGTTAGAAAAATCTTAGTATCCATAGGATTCTCTAGGTTCAGGGGGTCCAAAATGGAGGTGGAGGAAAAAAAAAAGGAGGAAATATTACTGCAGGGTCCCTCCTAGAAAGAGGGGTAAATCAGACTTCTCCATTAAAATCCTTTTGGAGAGAGTGTAAGTTAAACTATTTGCTTTAGCAGGGCTGGATAGAGGTAAATAGTGAATGCCATGAAGTTTATCTTCATGGACATTTAATGTGCTCTCTGAATTCCATCTCAGAACCTCTCATCCTCAGTTGCCTCTGCCTTATGGCTTTATTAGATCTCCCTTAGTCCTTTCCCCTCCAGCAAAGAGATGGTAGAGAAAATTCCCACCAGTATGAATAAATAGGAAGAAAAAAATTTGAATTGACTTGAAGGTATTTTTTCCTCTGTTTGCTTTTTGGGGCTTAATTTCTAATTTTGGAACAATCTAAGGAAAGATGAGACATTGGTATGCAGAGGTACTTCTCTTTGGGGGTGATAATGCCTAAAACTGCTTTCAAATCAGAGATCTTTGATTTTGAGACTGCACTTGAAAGTCTTTATTAAGCTTGCAAACATGTCTAAACTTAAAACCAGGGAGATATTTAGAAAACCTACCTTTCAAAAATCTAATTCCATGCATAGTAAAGATAATAGCATGGTAAGACAAGTTTCATCAAGTTACAAGATTGCCAGCAGCTCACATCTGAATTTCTTAAATCCTTTAAATATTCAAAATACATCTATTTTGGTATTAAGGCAATTTTATAGCAGCTCAAAAACAGGAACCTGGGATTTCAGATAACACAAATTTCTCTTTTCTGGGATGGTGGCTTTCCTTTGAACACATTTCAGGAGAAGAAACTTAAAGTTTAATATGTACAGTTTCTGAGTCCGTGTCATATCGGTTCTTTACAACAGCCTGTTCAGGGACCCAGGAGCATAGGCAACTGGAAAATCAGGTAAAGATACTGAAAAAAAGAGGATTTCTGTAACAAGTTCACAATTTCATTAACTCAGTGAGAGAACAACTCCAAAAGAAAGTAATTCCCAGAAACTCACATTCTCAGAAATTTTCATCAGAAATGATAGAAAGAGCTATCATTTCTATCATTACTGTTCTATTAAAGAGTTATTAAAAGCTCCCAGAGCAGAGGAAAAGTAATATCTTTGGGATTAAAGAGACCCTAGAGACAGAGAGGGAAATCTCTACATCACCTATGTAGCTGTTAAAAATGCAGATTCTCAAACTCACCTCCAAAAATTGAGTAGATCTCATGAGGGGCCCAAAATCTTGCATTTTAAATAGTCATTAGGTGATTCTAGAGCAGGTGGTTCTCGATGCACACTTTGAGAAATACAGTGCAGGGGTTAGAACAGCAACCAGCCCTATAGAAACTTAAAGTAAAATGTGTGCGTCCTCAGTCTAGAAAATTGCTCTGTTTCTGAAATACTGAGGCTAAATTGAATTATAGTGCTATAAATATACATTAAATTAAAAAAACTCTTCAGTGATGCTCTATCTTTGTTTCAGATCGATTTTTTTCCATTTCCGGTGTTTCATAACATGTCTACATTTTGCTGTTCTTTTCTCACTCAAGTCTTGGTCACTTTGAACAACAAAACAATATAAATGCATAAGAAAGCCTCTGTTAAAGAAAACCTTTAAGCTAAATCTTTATGGAAAAATTTTTAACTGTTCTTGGATTATCACCCGCCGAGGGGTTTAATTTTTATTTTTTGGATTTCGATACATTAGGTTTTCTAAAATCATGTCACAACTTACTTGTATATGTGTGTTCACAGCCTGCACCAACTCATACTCTGACCCCAAGCTCCTAAAAGCCCTCTTTACCCATGGATTTTGGATAGGTAATAGCAGCAGAATTGAAAATCTCTTGAGCTACCTGTTTGCTCCCTGTTCCAGATGACCAATCAACCACTGCAACTTCTCTGCTGATGCCTGCACAGAGGCTGCCGTTTCTAATGGTGAGTGATTCTAAGCCAACGACTCCTGCTGCAGAAGCTACTGGTGCCAGGCAAACAGTCTCCACCATTGGCTTCATCTCCCTGAATTTGCTAACTCGTTACTACAGCTTCTACCTAGGACTCAGGCCTAAATCTGAGGAGGTGGCCAGCAAAGCCTGGCAGCACGGTGGAGGAGGAATGCAGAGTTCACAATAACCCATCAGTTCTGATGTTGCCCATTGTCACTGAACACAATACAGGCTCCCGGAATTTTTTTTTTTTTTTTTTTTTTTTTTTTTTTTTTTTGCGGTACGCGGGCCTTTCACTGCCGCGGCCTCTCCATTTCGGAGCACAGGCTCTGGACGCACAGGCTCAGCGGCCATGGCTCATGGGCCCAGCAGCTCCACAGCATGTGGGATCTTCCCGGACCGGGGCACGAACCCGTGTCCGCTGCATCGGCAGGCGGACTCTCAACCACTGTGCCATCAGGGAAGCCCTGGAATGCATTTTTAATGGAAATATAACTGTAATGAGCCTGCCCTATTGGGCTTCTAAGTTTGTCAGGACACGCCTGAATTCAAGGGTAGATGCAGTCTAATACTGGGACCAGAGCTACAAGATCGTTTTAATATCCACACAGTGCTATATTAGAACAGAGAATCCTGCTAAAAATTAGATTAGATTTCAGATCTAACATCTAATCTCCTTGTTCTGCCGTTCTCTAGCTGTGTGACCTTGGATGAACTAACTTTACCAAGCCTCAACCTTTTCACCTGTAAAATGAGAGGGTTAGACTAGATCAGAGCTTCTCAGACTTTTGGGTTCATAATAATTACTAGGGCACCTGATAAAAAAGACATGGCTCCATTTCTGGAGATTCAGAATGAAGACAGCAATGGCCCATGTGTAGGAACTTGCATTTTAATAAACCCTCTGGGTGATTCTCTAACCACCTTTGGGAAATATTTGTCTAAAATCAGTGATTCTCTACTCAGGTCTCAGAAATGATTGGGAAGTTTTTTCAAAATACTCATGACTGGTCCCACTGCAAATTAATTCATCAGAATATCTGGGTCTGGGAACAGGCATTGGTGTGCTTTAAAAGTTCTTCTGTGTGTCAAGGGTCAATAATCAGTGGATTAGGTAATCTCTAAGGTCTTTCCTTAGCTCTAGAACTTGGACTTTCAATCTAGGATTTTTGGTTCTACCACAATACCTCAGTTTAGAAAATGGGGCATTCTGTGTATACAGACTTACTCGTTGTTATGGTCTGAATTGTGTTCCCCCCTTAAATTCATATGTTGAAGTCCTAACCCTTAGTACTTCAGAATGTGACTATATTTGCAGATAGAGCCTTTAAAGAGGTAATTAAAGTAAAATAGGGTCATATGGGTGGATTCTAATCCCATATGACTGGTGGCCTTGTAAGAAGAGGAGATTAGGACACACACAACACAGACGTTCAACCATGAGAGGACACAAGGAGAAGGCTGCCATCTGCGAGTCGTGGAAAGAAGCCTCTGAAGAAACCAACCCTGCCAACACCTTGATCTTAGACTTCTAGCCTCCAGAATTGAGAGAAAAGAAATTTCTGCTGTATAAGACCTCCAGTTTGCGCTGTTTTGTTATGGTAGCCCTTGAAAGCTAATATATTAGTCAAAGTTTTCTGAAACTTATCTGACTTCAAAGAAAATAGGATTTGTCTTATTATTCATTCAGAACCAACTTATATCTAGTATGGACACAAACTAAACACACACACACACACACACACACACGCACAAGTGATTTAATGAGTTTTTTTTTTTCAAAATCTTGATGGAAGATAGGCTATGGAAATAAGTGAAAGCTATGACCTAATCTTGAGGATGATGTTTTAAACAGGACTAAGAAAATTTTCAGTGCTTTTTGCTACTAACAATAAATAACAAACCTGATTTCAATTAAAAAATAAATCACTACCAAATTTTTAATGTGATCATGTAAATTTAATGTAAATTTTAATTATGAGCATATGTGAAGCGAAATTTATTAATTTTAATTCTGGGTTTTATAAGACAACCCTGTTCCCTATCTTAATACATCTTTAATTCCTTATGCCTCTTTCTTAAGGTTTCTTTAGTCTTAATTTCAGTTGGGTCAACTAAAAAGGAAAACTACTCAAAAAAAGTAATTTTCATCATACCCTGGAAAAACAAATTTAGACTGTAAAGAAAAAGATATATTGCCACCTAGTGGAAAATAGGCAGAATCATCTGGTTGTAATTTAGGTTTAAACTACAAAATGGTTAGTACAAGAAATGTTTTAAAATGCTTTTTGATCATGAATAATTACGCTTTGTTAATGAAAGGATGTCTTCCATGTTTAGCTGCAATACCACCTTTGACTTTTATATATTCTTTACTTTTATTTAGCAACTGCTCATACACATGTAGTATATGCTGCTTGATAAAGTTGAACTTAATCTTTATCAAAGATATTTAGCTAAAGTGACAAAAGAATTTACAACTAAATATTAAATATTTACCACCCACAAAAGGTCAGTAATATAGTAAACAACCAATGTAAATATAGCTGACTGAGCTTGGGCAAGTCACAGCTCTGGACTGTTTCCTCATCTAAAAAAATGGGGTTGAACTACACGATTTATTAGACATTTTCAATTCTAATATGTTCAGATTATATATCTATAATACATGCTTATAGTTATTAAGGTCACGGTCTTTTTAATAATTAGGAGAGTACCCAAACTTGGTTTAGGAACCAGTGTTGGTGAGTTAATAGGTGTATGTCTTTGGAGTAATGTTTCAGCACAAAACTGAAAGAAGCTTATTAATGGGAATGAAGTTCCTATCTATTTATTTGGTTGCCAGGTTCCCAGGGTTTTTTTTTTCCATAAGAGTAAGATGACCTGGCTAATTTTAACTTCAGCAATTACATTCTATCCAGCTAAGTTATCCTTGCAGCTTCTGTTTTGATATAGCATCCTTTATTGTTTCCTGTCCTAAACTTTTAGGAAGTTGCTAGTAACTGATTTACTGTTGCTGACCTTTAATAAGCATGAAGGATAATATTAATTACTCGGTAATTCTGTAGGTCTTTCTTACCATAGGCCAGGGAAGGAAAGGAGAGTTTAAAGATGCTTCCCTTTTAATAGCCCTTGGTATGTAACAAGAGTGTCACAATTCTTAATTAGTTAACCCTACTATGTGTATGCCCTCGGAAAAGGTCTTATTTCAGGTGATGTAATTCAGGGAGCTTAAGTTATCAAATTGTTTTGGCTCAAATTGTTGGATACAATTTCTTGCTGTACAGCATTAAGGTAGAAGTCTTTCCCTTTCAAATAGGATGGATTTAATGTGCAAATGTCATTATGTCTATAGGAAATAAGGAAGCATGCTAAGTTAGTAGGTGTCGTGAAATACTACAGATAGGTAGTTTGCTATAATCACTCAACCTTTAAATAATTAATTGTGAGAAACTGCATTTATATGAGCATTAAGAAAATAGTTAGAAGACATAGGAAAGATTGATATCAAACTTCTGTTCGATGCTTTATCCAGAGATAAGGCCCTAGGGAATGCTAATTGTATTATTTCTAGTAACTTCCCTTATTTGTCCCTTTTTCTGTCCCACCCTCACCCCCCAACAGAGGCAAGAAAGGAAAAGGAACAAAAGAGAGAGAAATGGCTAATTTTCCAGAGTACATTTATTCTAATAAAGTCACAGAAAGTTGCTACTGACAGCTGAGAACAGAGAAGACATCTAGGGTCTCAGTTTTTCTTCCTAGAAACTCTTTTTGTGTGTTCTCTTTAGTAATAATTGATTCTTAGGTGCATATTGTGATACTTTTTGCCCATTTTACCTATTCTATTTTCAAACAAGCAAAACTGCAGAAAAATAATGTTCTAAGTCTCAAATATGTAGCTAGAAACTACCTGTCTTCTTAGAATGCATAACTGTTTCTCCTCTATTGTTTTTTCTATATGAATAACCAGATCCACCTAATTTCAGAGGTAAAAATTTCAGTTAATAGTGTGAAATACTCTTTATTCTATCAGATTACATGGCTGCTTCACATCACTTTCATTATCAATGTCACCAGCCTGTTATATATCGTCAAATTTCTCAGTTACGTAGGTAGTTTCAGCAATAAAATATGAGAGAGGGGTATACTGCATGCTTGAAATAATGGTTGGATGTGACAAGGACAAATTAAAGGTCATGACACATGTCATTAGGGAAGCAGTCTCTATAGGTTTGAAAAAAACTATCAGATTGATCTATGACTTAAATTTCAACATAATTTAATATATCTGTTCCTTGAACAGATACATCTGTCAACTGATTACCATTATTATTCTCTTTAAGATAGCATTTTCCCCTGCATTGTAGTGGAAGAGTACTAAAGAACATATGAAATAATGAGATGATTCCCGCTCTAGGAATCTATTATTAAAATATTCCATTTCAACTAAAGAAGGCATCCTAAGTACAGACACATGGAATGGGTACTTTGTAAGGTAACTTTGCTTTGACTGCATTGATTTTTTTCCTTTTTATTATCCAAATGCACTTTCATTTGATACACATTCCAGGGAAGCAGAGTTTAAAAAGTCAAAGGTTTTTTTTCACAATAAATGAAAAGAAATTTTTGAAGTCGTACATGTTAAATTCCAGGCATTTTCTATGGCTCCTGATAGAAAGAAGTTGTAGTATAATGAAATAGTTTGGAAATACTGCTCGTACTTAGAATTCAGAGAGAGTTAAGATGGAAAGTTGTCCCAGAAATACAGGCAAAACTGACAATAGTTCTTTCTGATAAAATATTGGTCTGCTTAACAGAAAAATGTTTTATTAACCCTCAGTTCTATTGAGCACATTTATACATATGCATGATAATAAGGTTATTTATATTCAACCAAACATTCATTTGGCAAGCAGCCTAGAATATTCCACTATTCTAAGAGTCAAACAAATGCCTGAGAGATTCAAAGTCTTTGTTTCTTTTTCAGTATCTCAAATCATAACAATTCTTTGCCCTCTTGTTTCTGCACTCTGTAAAGCATATTAATTGACAGACTACACAAGCTGCCTAAATGGCTTTCTCTATCTACCTTAGAGGTAGAGCCTTCATTTGGGGCTTATATATGATATTTTTAACACCTCTGTGTATTTGAGTGGATGAATTTGGCTTCTAGGCGGACTGAAAAAAGTCACAAGTTTTTATTTTATTTCATCTTGTTAGAGATTCTTTTTCTTTTGGTTCATTGGTGGGAAAAAACTTAAGTCAGGGTTCAGAATTTTTGGCTAGGCAGCTAATAAGAATGATTATTCAGATATTGAGACTACTGATGACCTAAGGAATGACCACTGCCCTTTCTTGCTTTTCTAGGTTTTCTGACTCCAAAAACAGGTATCAGAGTCAGAGAGACCATAGCATTTCTTCTCGGTAGTTGTCTGTGTAGTGTGTACTGTTGGCAAGTCACCTTGCTTTTCCGAACCTCAGTTTTCTCCCCTGTAAAGTGGAATACTGAAGACCACATAAGGTTGTTGTAAAGACTGGAGATAAAGTTTGGAAGTCCAAGTCACCTAGTAGGCACTAGATGCATAAAAATTATTTTCATAACCCCACTTTCTAGGTCTTTGTGAATTTCCCATTTCCTTGGGGTTACTCAACTTTATAAACTGTTTTCTCCCTTTTGTGAATGAAGGGAGGCATCTTTGGTACTCTATGTGTACAAAGAAGAGGATGTTGCTGGGAAACTATGAAAGGAGATTTCCTGGGATGCAGGCTGTTTCTTTTCCTGAGAATTGCAGGTGGGAAACTAAGACAAATACAGCTGGAGCCTGAACCACGGACTCCTCCACTTGACAGAATAGATTCCTTACCTCCCCTCAACATCTTGGGTAAAAATCCACTCCCCCAGACTCCTCTGGAAGCTCACTACTCCAGAGAGCTCCCTTCCCTGGTGGTCTGGTGAAGCCCAGGAATGCTGGCCTTTAGGGCACACAGACCAGACCTGTTTGCTCACTCAGACTCAGAGTGAGCAGCATGGGAGGTCTTGATAAGCTGGCTTCTTAAGCACGTAAGGCACTTTCCGAGCACTTGTATAGGCTGGTGAGACAAATTGTCAAGTGGTCGCTAAGAAGTCTGTATTCAAAGAAAAAAAAAGAATAAAAGCAAGGTTTTTATTAGCATATTATCCTATTAGAGCCCTAAAAGATGATTCTATATAGAATATTTTCAGATCTCTACGTTTAACTTTGGAAAAGAATTATCCTTTCTCTTTAAATAGCCTTCCAGTTCTCCTTTTTTTCCTAAATTACCTGGATGCTAGAAGAATTTAAACCAGGAAGGATGAAAAATTCGTGGCTCTGTAGTTTTCATTCTAAAGGAATTGAGTAAAAAGGAAAAACAAAACATGAAAAATAGATGAAAGTAATACTAAGCTTATACACCCCATTCCATTTTAATATTTCTCTGAATGGGTGTGGGGTTGAGCTACAAGAGGTTTTCAACTGAAAATCTTATTAGTCCCATAAAACTATATTATATTAGTTAAAGAAGACCTATAAAGTTCTCCTTCTAAAAATCTCCTCACCTCAAGATGATTACTAATTTACAAATTTTCAGAAATTAATTTTTAATTAATTTTTAACTCTAATCAAAAATTACAGTTTCTCTGGGTTAGAAAGAGTAAAATGATCATTCCAGGAATTTTCTATGCTCCTTGGAACTTGCACAGAATTTCTATGTTTACTTGAAAATACAGTTTCTGAATATATTTGCTTTTATATTCAAGAAATTTCATCTTAACTTTTTTCGCTCTTTGGGAAAATATGGTTCTTCTTTTTTTTTATTAGAATATATCGTGATTTTGGGGGGGGGCCTTCACTGCCGTGGCCTCTCCCGTCGTGGAGCACAGGCTCCAGACGCGCAGGCTCAGCGGCCACGGCCCACGGGCCCAGCCGCTCCGCAGCACGTGGTATCCTCCCAGACCGGGGCACGAACCCGCACTCCCTGCATCGGCAGGCAGACTCCCAACCACTACGCCACCAGGCAAGCCCCTATATCGTGATTTTTGAAGAGAAATATCATCTTTAACTTGGTGAGAACCTCTTCTACTTTTACTATTTTATCACCCTACTGTAAATCAACATCTTGTCTCCAATGTGTACATTTTAATGAACTTCCTTCAAGATCCTGAAGTCAGGAAACAACTGGTGCTGATTTGTGGCACTTATTCATCAGAGGATTTGAGCCCCTGCAGAGGATCGGCCTCACTTTTTTAACTGGAGTATAGTTGATTTACAATGTTGTGTTAATTTCTGCTGTATGGCAAAGTGATTCAGTTATAAATATATAATTATTCTTCATACTCTTTTCCATTATGATTTATCACAGGATACTGAATACAGTTCCCTGTGCTATACAGTAGGTAGGTCCTGGCTGTTTATCAATTCTATATATACTAGTTTGCACCTACTAGTCCCAAACTCCCACTCCATCCCTCCACCATCCCCCATACCCCTTGGCAACCACAGGTCTGTTCTCTATGTCTGTGAGTCTGTTTCTGTTTAATAGATACGTTCATTTGTGTCATATTTTGGATTCCACAGGTAAGTGATATCATATGGTATTTGTCTTTTTCTGACTTATGTCACTTAGTATGATAATCTCTAGGTCCATCCATGTTGCTGCAAATGGCATTATTTCATTCTTTTATGTGGATCAGCCTTATTTTATTTATTTATTTTTTAAATAAATTTATTTATTTTATTTATTTATTTTTGGCTGCGTTGGGTCTTTGTTGCTGCGTACAGGCTTTCTCTACCTGATGTGAGCGGGGTCTAATTTCTGTTGCGCTGCATGGGCTTCTCATTGCGGTGGCTTCTCTTGCTGCGGAGCACAGGCTCTAGGCGCGCAGGCTTCAGTAGTTGTGGCGTGCGCGCTCAGTAGTTGTGGCTCACAGGCTCTAGAGCGCAGGCTCAGTAGTTGTGGTGCATGGGCTTAGTTGCTCTGCAGCATGTGGGATCTTACCGGACCAGGACTTGAACCCATGTCCCCTGCATTGGCAGGTGGATTCTTAACCACTGCACAAACAGGGAAGCCCCAGCCTTATTTTAGAATGTGAGGAACCAGCACGTGGTGTGGGTCAGTCTTGCAGGTGCGCTGTTGACAGGCAAAGTGGGAGGTGAAAGAAATGAAGCACTCGGCCCACAGAGGCAAGTGCTGGTGAGATCCTATCACTCATTCCTTATAGATCTAAACCGTGTCTGTCCTGGTCCGACTGGAAATGCATTTTTGGCCGATAAACGCTATTCCATGTGTGAAAAGTACTTTTTAAACTTTATTTATTTATATTTTTAAATAAATTTATTTATTTATTTTATATCTATTTTTGGCTGCATTGGGTCATCGTTGCTGCGGGCGGGCTTTCTCTAGTTGCCTCGAGCGGGGCTACTCTTTGTTGCAGTGCACGGGATTCTCATTGCAGTGGCTCCTCTTGTCGTGGAGCACGGGCTTCAGTAGTTGCAGCACAAGGGCTCAGTAGCTGTGGCTCATGGGCTCTAGAGCGCAGGCTCAATAGTTGTGGCACACAAGCTTAGTTGCTCTGCAGCATGTGGGATCTTCCCGGACCAGGGCTTGAACCTGTGTCTCCCGCATTGGCAGGCAGATTCTTTTTTTTTTTTTTTTAAATGTCGAGCTTTATTAAGTATAATTTACATATGATAAAGTACAATTGGATTAGTTTTGAGAGATTCATATAGTCTTGGAGCCATCATCACAACGTAGATAAAATATTTTCATCACTCCAGAAATTTCCATCAGGCCCCTTTGCAGCCAGTATCCTTCCCCAAACCCAGGCACACAGAAAGGTAATGAATAGTTACCTACTGGATACAGTGAGTTCTACCATCACTGCAAGTACGACAGAAATCTGTCACTTAATCCACCAAACACAAAATACACCAGAAAAAAGGACTACAATAAAGGAATTCTCAGTATGCAGCATGCCAATTTGTGACCTTGTAGCACAATTACTGCTTGGCCTTTTTCACTTTCTTGGTTGAATCCAACATCCATGGAACTAAGCCACCTTCATCCTTTAAGGGAATAAGTCCCCACAAAAGGCTACTTACGCTAGAGAAATTATTTTTGCACAAACATACTCCTTGGGACCTATCAGATCTACTAAAACTTCCAAGATTCCTGTACAAGGCTCCCTAGGCTAATGAAACACTTCCCGGTAACAATGCTAGTCTTATAAAGCTGACAGAACTTTGGGTACATTAAGCTTCTGTAAAGTGTTAGTTTCTGCTAGCAAAACTGACAAAATATTATGTATTTTTTCTACTCTCCCCTTTTCATTTCTTGAGCTTAAGTCAGAATACCAAAATAAGTTTGGCAAATGAATCCCCCAAAATACTTTGTCACCTGCTGTATCTGGAATACTTTTTATCACTGTATCTAATGTCATATCAACCTGCTCTAGACTGAAAAAATAAGCTCATTTACATGAGCTGCTTGAATTGTGAATTCTCTAGGATACTTGCAACCATCGTGGTCCAAATGAAGGCACTGTCCTGTGATGCTTGAAATTCAAATGACTTTTATTTAAATTGAAAACAATACTTAAAACTGCATTTAGAGTCAAAACCCTTTTGTTTATAAAAATTATAAGGTGTATTCCTAGGTAAGGCAAAGTTATTACTCAGTTAACAAGACCAGATTTGACTTTGGACTTTACTCTTTGAACAAACTGTAGAGAATGGAGAAAAAAAAAAAGTTATTTACAGAAAACAATACCTACATATGTACTCAGAGGTACAAAGACAAAACAGACTTAAGTATGTGCTAGCATCTCAGAAACAGTTCTCAAAGAACTTAGTTTTATTTCCTTGAATTTTAAGAATGTCTAAGATCCTTCTTCATCCTCTATCTTGGGAGCCAAATATACTTTAAATGTCTCATATCAGCAATTTTATACTCTACAACAAGGGGTACATCTGCAGACATACTGAGTGTTACTGTAGGAGAGAGTGGAGTGGCTTTTGTAAAGAAGTTCAGTTACCTCAGTGCAAAAGTTAGCTGAACTGGTTCATTCATGTCTATGGTAACAGCCTCCTCTTCTTTATCAACGTTACTCGTTTGTGACAACTTAATATTTCCATTTCCAAGTTCTCCACTTGCAGAAAATTTCACTCCATCTTTTGCACAGGAAATTACAACAGCATCTCCAATATGACTGAGATCTCGGCATATACGTGCAAATTCACCAGAAGGCATCTTTACTACACAGCTGTACTCTTGTTCTGGAATTCCAAGTTGTTCAACATCTAAATCCATTAACTTCATTTCATAGTCTGAAACCTTTTCTTGATTTGGAACTTCAAATACAAGTGCCAAGGTGTCCGCATTATCTTCAGCCCTTACTGTAATGATGTCTTCATTGCCAGCACATTTCAGTATTTTGGACATGCTGGTGAGGTTCATGCCCATGGCCAAGTTGCCATCGCAGCGGTACGTGTCGAAGCCCTCGGAGCGCAGGGTGAGCTGCACCAAAGAGACATGGGACGAGTCCATGCTCTGCAGGTTCACGCCGCTCGAGCTGATGTCCCAGCAGGCCTCGTTCATGAGGTCCTTAAGCGCCTCAAGCACCTTCTTCAAGATGGAGCCCTGGACCAGGCGCGCCTCGAACATGGTGGCGGAGTCGCAATGACACGGCTGCTGGCAGAAGGAAGGAGGAAGGTGTAGCCGGCTTAGGCTTCAGAAGATGAGAACGAGCGGCGGAACTAACTCACGAACGCTTGAGACGGAGAAAGCCCACAACCAGCCCGCAGCGCCTGCAGCAATTTAATCGGCAGGCAGATTCTTAACCACTGCGCCACCAGGGAAGTCCTCTAAAGTTTATTTTAAATATATTAGATTATATCAGGAGAATTTATGAACTCTTTTTGAAATTATGATTTTTAAATTTTGAAAACAATCAAAATAAATACATTATGTTACTAAATCTGTTTTTAAGATACGTTATCAAGATTCTGTGTCTTCAGCAACTTATATTCATAATAAAAACTTTTATTTTTTTCAAAATGCAAAACTTGTTTTTAAACATCTTTATTGGAGTATAATTGCTTTACAATGGTGTGTTAGTTTCTGCTTTATAACAAAGTGAATCAGTTATACATATACATATGTCCCCGTATCTCTTCCCTCTTGCATCTCCCTCCCTCCCACCCTCCCTATCCCACCCCTCTAGGTGGTCACAAAGCACCGAGCTGATCTCCCTGTGCTATGCGGCTGCTTCCCACTAACTATCTATTTCACGTTTGGTAGTGTATATATGTCCATGCCACTCTCTCACTTTGTCACAGCTTACACTTCCCCCTCCCCGTATCCTCAAGTCCATTCTCTGGTAGGTCTGTGTCTTTATTCCCGTCTTGCCCCTAGGTTCTTCATGACCATATTTTTGTTGTTTTTTTTTAGATTCCATATATATGTGTTAGCATATGGTATTTGTTTTTCTCTTTCTGACTTACTTCACTCTGTATGAGAGACTCTAGATCCATCCACCTCACTACAAATAACTCAATTTCGTTTCTTTTTATGACTGAGTAATATTCTATTGTATATATGTGCCACATCTTCTTTATCCATTCATCTGTTGATGGACACTTAGGCTGCTTCCGTGTCCTGTCTATTGTAAATAGAGCTGCAATGAACATTGCGGTACATGAATCTTTTCGAATTATGTTTTTTTCAGGGTATCTGCCCAGTAGTGGGATTGCTGGGTCAAAATGCAAAACTTTATACATGAATCTAAGAGTCCACTAGAGGTCACTTTTTCAACTTATTTCCCATAAAAACAGAAAAATTTAGCTTTGATTCCTGTCATTGAATCTTTTATACATGACTTTGTTTTCCACGTTGGAATTTTTGATTCCTCCCAGAAAAATTTCTTCTATTTCTCACTCTTTTTCCTGAAATCTTTCTAATACTGGGTCATACATCCTTATGTTTCAAGTATATTTTCTATTGTGACATTTTTAATGACCTTCTTAGATATCTAATTAAGTCTATATTATTTTTGATTATTTAAATATCTCTATTTGAACACTAGCATCTAGAACATGTGTCTATTTCCTGAAGTTTTCATGGATTTTTAAATGCTGTATTAGTGTGAAAGAACCAGAGTACAGTCTTCCTAAGACTTAGAAACAGCTGCTCAATTTCTGCTTTTTGTCACAAACACTAGTGCTAATGAAAGACATCCAGTGTCAACACCTGTTGAATCGAATCTCTGAATTTCATCATTCTTGATTTAATTTCCCTAGTGATCCATTAGATTCATGTTCTGAATCACTTTTTAAAAAGCAATGACTCTAAAATGTGAATGCCTAATGTATTTTTGTTTATCTAACACATTTTTTTGCTTGAGGCTTGACTAGCATGAAAATGTTCACAAGCTGCTATTACATTGTTAGTACCACTACTTGTACATAAAAAGTCACTTTGCAAGCATATCTTTGTGTATATATAGTCTTGTGTACTTTTCACTAAGCTGTCTGACATAAAGTTACAATTTTCTGGCTTCCCAGTTGAATAAATGCCCTCTTCATAACTATATTGATTTTCAGTTATTCTTAAAAAAGAATTATCCCAAGTCAGCAGTTTTTAAACTCAGAAATACTGCAATATCTCATTTCTCTATGAAATGGAGGCATTCGTAGGGAAATAACATAGATTTATTCTTACCTTCCAAAAGACTATCTCTTTATATCATTCACTCAACACTCATCTAAGTACACTGTAATAGAGGTCCTTTTAACATAATTTCTACCAGTTTTGAAAAGATCTTACTGAAGAAAATATTTGATATCTGAAAACAAAAGTTAAAACAGCAGGTATGATTTAAATCATTCTACATATAATACCTAATTTGAACAGTATTACTTGTTGAATTTATTTTCACGCACGAATATAATACAAGAATAACTTCTCCATGTAAAATACTGAAATATTACAGAGACGAGGCCACTTCCATTGTTTACAAGGTCTAATCTCCAAAGTGGCCCAAAGATAGCTTCTTTTGTGTATTCTTCCAGATCTTGTGATACATATTTACATTCAAATGTTTCAAACAGCTAGAATATACACCATACTATTATTATACATATGTACTACATGTTTTATGTACCATACTACTATTATATACATGTACTACATGTTTCGTTTTATGTACATGTGTTTTTAAAGTAAATGTTATATAACATCGAACAAATTGTTCTGTCATTTATGTGCTTGATTTTTATTCAATAATAGATGTTGGGGACTTCCCTGGTGGCGCAGTGGTTGAGAGTCTGCCTGCCGATGCAGGGGACACGGGTTCATGCCCCGGTCTGGGAAGATCCCACATGCCGTGGAGCGGCTGGGCCCATGAGCCATGGCCGCTGAGCCTGCGGGTCCGGAGCCTGTGCTCTGCAACGGGAGGGGCCACAGCAGTGAGAGGCCCGCGTACCGCAGGAAAAAAAAAAAAAAAGATGTTGGAGTTATGTACATGTTGGTTCCTATAAATCCCTCTCATTCTTTTGATCTACAGCATAAAGTCTTTGAGAATGAACATGTCTATAGTTGAATTACCCATTTTCCTAGATAAGCACAGTCGTTTCTTTTTCCTCTTAGAAACAATGTGTATATGTGTGTATATTCTCCTACACATGGTCAAACCTTCCTCTACACTGAATATTGTGAAGAGAATTGCTAGATCATAGGAAAGAGGCACTGAACATGTAAACAGTTACTGCCAAATGGCTCTCCCAATGTCTCTCAGTGTTTCACCAGTGTCCTCTCAACTAGCAGCAATTGCAGAAGAGCGGACTCCTCACACCCATGTCCACAGTCATTACCTACCTTTACATTTTCGATCATTTCTATGGTATCTCATGTTTGAAATTGTACTTGCCTAGTTATTAATACTAATTATGTTCACCATATTTCTGTACATTTATTGTGTATTTGTATTTCCTCCTCTGTGAATTTCTTATTCATATTTTTTGTCCCTTTTCTACTGCATCATGTGCTTTCTCTTACTAATCTCTAGGAGATTTTACATATTTTGACTGTCAAGTCATTTTTGGTTATATTTATGCAAATATTCTTCAAGTCTCTCTCGACGTTTAACTTTATGATTTCACTGTCATAATTTTTAAAATATTTTTATGTGGTCAATTTTTCAATTCTTTCTCTTATTACTTTAATTGTGGTATCTTGCTTAAAAAAACCACTCCCACTCTCACAACAAATATATGTTTTATATATTTATCTTATATACGATTTTTTCATTTAATTCTTATATCATTTTATTGTTATAATTATTATTTAAGTCTTCAGATTTTCTAATTTTTTAAAATATCCTTATTGGAGTATAATTGCTTTACAATGGTGTGTTAGTTTCTGCTCTATAACAAAGTGAATCAGCTATACATATACATATATCCCCATATCTCCTCCGTCTTTCATCTCCCTCCCACCCTCCTAATCCCACCCCTGTAGGTGGTCACAAAGCAATGAGCTGATCTCCCTGTGCTATGTGGCTGCTTCCCACTAGCTATCTATTTCACGTTTGGTAGTGTATATATGTCCATGCCACTCTCTCACTTTGTCACAGCTTACACTTCCCCCTCCCCGTATCCTCAAGTCCATTCTCTGGTAGGTCTGTGTCTTTATTCCCGTCTTGCCCCTAGGTTCTTCATGACCATTTTTTGTTTGTTTGTTTTTTAGATTCCATATATATGTGTTAGCATATGGTATTTGTTTTTCTCTTTCTGACTTACTTCACTCTGTACGACAGACTCTAGGTCCATCCAACTCATTACAAATAACTCAATTTCATTTCCTTTTATGCCTGAGTAATATTCCATTGCATATATGTGCCACATATTCTTTATCCATTCATCTGTCAATGGACAATTACGTTGCTTCCATGCCATGGCTATTGTAAATAGAGCTGCAATGAACATTCTGATACATGACTCTTTTTGAATTATGGTTTTCTCAGGGTATATGCCCAGTAGTGGGATTGCTGGGTCATATGGTAGTTCTATTTTTAGTTTTTTTAAGGAAACTCCATACTATTCTCCATAGTGGCTATATCAATTTACATTCCCACCAACAGTGAAAGAGGGTTCCCTTCTCTCCACACCCTCTCTAGCATTTATTGTTTCTAGATTTTTTGATGATGGCCATTCTGACTGGTGTGAGGTCATACCTCATTGTAGTTTTGATTTGCATTTCTCTAATGATTAGTGATGTTGAGCATCTTTTCATGTGTTTGCTAGCAATCTGTATATCTTCTTTGGAGAAATGTCTGTTTAGGTCTTCTGCCCATTTTTGGATTGGGTTGTTTGTTTTTTTAATGTTGAGCTGTATGTGCTACTTGTAAATTTTGGAGATTAATCCTTTGTCAGTTGCTTCATTAGCAAATATTTTCTCCCATTCTGAGGGTTATCTTTTGGTATTGTTTATGGTTTTGCTTGCTGTGGAAAAGCTTTTACGTTTCATTAGGTCCCATTTGTTTATTTTTGGTTTTATTTCCATTTCTCTAAGAGGTGGGTCAAAAAGGATCTTGCTGTGATTTATATCATAAGAGTGTTCTGCCTATGTTTTTCTCTAAGAGTTTTATAGTGTCTGGCCTTACATTTAGGTCTCTGATCCATTTTGAGTTTATTTTTGTGTATGGTGTTAGAGAGTGTTCTAATTTCATTCTTTTGCATGTAGCTGTCCAGTTTTCCCAGCACCACTTATTGAAGAGGCTGTCTTTTCTCCATTGTATATTCTTGGCTCCTTTATCAAAAATAAGCTGACCATATGTGTGTGGGTTTATCTCTGGGCTTTCTATCCTTTTCCATTGATCTATATTTCTGTTTTTGTGCCAGTACCATACCGTCTTGTTTACTGTAGCTTTGTAGTATAGTCAGAAGTTCAGGAGCCTGATTCCTCCAGCTCCATTTTTCTTTTTCAAGATTGCTTTGGCTACTTGGGGTCTTTTGTGTTTCCATACAAATTTTGAAATATTTTGTTCTAGTTCTGTGACAAATGCCATCGGTAGCTGGGTAAAGATTGCAAGTGTACAACCTTGTCTTGTTCCTGATCTTGGATGAAATAGTTTCAGTTTTTCACCATTGAGAGCAATGTTGGCTGTGGGTTTGTCATATATGGCCTTTATTATGTTGAGGTGAGTTTCCTCTATGCCTACTTTCTGGAGAGTTTTTATCATAAATTGTTGTTGAATTTTGTCAAAAGCTTTTTCTGCATCTATTGAGATAATCATATGGTTTGTGTCCTTCAGTTTGTTAACATGGTGCATCACATTGATTGATTTGCCTATATTGAAGTATCCTTGCATTCCTGGGATAAACCCCACTTGATCAAGGTGTTCCCTTTTAATATGCTGTTTGCTAGTATTTTGTTGAGGATTTTTGCATCTATGTTCATCAGTGATATTGGCCTGTAGTTTTCTTTCTTTGTGACATCTTTGTCTGGTTTTGGTATCAGTGTGATGGTGGCCTTGTAGAATGAGTTTGGAAGTGTTCCTTCCTCTGCTCTAGTTTGGAAGAGTTTGAGGTTAGGTGTTAGCTCTTCTCTAAATGTTTTATAGAATTTATAGAATTCTCCTGTGAAGCCATCTGGTCGTTTGTTTTTTGGAAGATTTTTAATCACAGTCTCAATTTCAGTGCTTGTGATTGGTCTGTTTTTATTTTCTATTTTTTCCTGGTTCAGTCTTGGAAGGTTGTGCTTTTCTAAGAATTTGTCCATTTCTTCCAGGTTGTACATTTTATTGGCATATGGTTGCTTGTAGTAATCTCTCGTGATCCTTTGTATTTCTGCAGTGTCAGCTTTTACTCTCCTTTTTCATTTCTAATCCTATTGATTTGAGTCTTCTCCCTTTTTTTCTTGATGAGTCTGGCTAATGGTTTATCAATTTTCTTTATCTTCTCAAAGGACCAGATTTTAGTTTTATTGATCTTTGCTATTGTTTCCTTCATTTCTTTTTCATTTATTTCTGATTTGATCTTTATGATATTTTTCCTTCTGCTAACATTGGGGTTTATTCTTCTTCTTTCTCTAATTGCTTTAAGTGTAAGGTTAGCTTGTTTATTTGAGATTTTTCTTGTTTCTTGAGGTAGGATTGTATTGCTATAAACTTCCCTCTTAGAACTGCTTTTGCTGCATCCCATAGGTTTTGGGTCCTTGTGTTTTCATTGTCATTTGTTTCTAGGTATTTTTTGATTTCCTCTGATTTCTTCGGTGATCTCTTGGTTATTTAGTAGCATATTGTTTAGCCTCCATGTGTTTGTATTTTTTACAGATTTTTTTCTGTTATTGATATATAGTCTCATAGCCTTGTATTCAGAAAACATGTTTGATATGATTTCAATTTTCTTAAATTTACCAAGGCTTGATTTGTGACCCAAGATATGATCTATCCTGGAGGATGTTCCATGAACAGTTGAGAAGAAAGTGTATTCTGTTGTTTTTGGATGGAATGTCAAATAAATATCAATTAAGTCCACCTTGTTTCATGTATCATTTAAAGCTTGTGTTTCCTTATTTATTTTCATTTTGGATGATCTGTCCATTGATGAAAGTGAGTTGTTAAAGTCCCCTACTATGATTGTGTTACTGTCAATTTCTCTTTTTATGGCTGCTAGCATTTGCCTTATGTATTGAGGTGCTACTATTTTGGGTGCATAAATATTTACCATTGTTATATCTACTTCTTGGGTTGCTACTTTGATAATTATGAAGTGTCCTTCTTTGTCTCTTGTAATAATCTATATTTTAAAGTCTATTTTGTCTGATAAGAGAATTGCTACTACAACTTTCTTTTGATTTCCATTTGCATGGAATATCTTTTTCCATCCCCTCACTTTCAGTATGTATGTGTCCCTAGTTCTGAAGGGGGTCTCTTGTAGACAGCATATATATGGGTCTTGTTTCTGTATCCGTTCAGCCAGTCTATGTCTTTTGGTTGGAGCATTTAATCCATTTACATTTAAGGTAGCTCTCAATATGTATGTTCCTATTACCATTTTCTTAATTGTTTTGGCTTTGTTATTGTAGGTCTTTTCCTTCTCTGTGCTTTCTGCCTAGAGAAGTTCCTTTAGCATTTGTTGTAAAGCTGGTTTGGTGGTGCTGAATTCTCTTAGCTTTTGCTTGTCTGTAAAGGTTTTAATTTCTCCATCGAATCTGAATGAGATCCTTGCTGGGTAGAATAATCTTGGTTGTAGGTTTTTCCCTTTCATCACTTTAAATATGTCCTGTTACTCCCTTCTTGCTTGCAGTTTCTGCTGAAAGATCAGCTGTTAACCTTATGGGGATTCCCTTTTTTTTATTTGTTGTTTTTATCTTGCTGCTTTTAATACTTTTTCTTTGTATTTAATTTTTGGTAGTTTGCTTAATATGTGTCTTGGCATGTTTCTCCTTGGATTTATCCTGTATGGGACTCTCTGTGCTTCCTTGAGTTGACTGAATATTTCCTTTCCCATATTATGGAAATTTTCAACTATAATCTCTTCAAATATTTTCTCAGTCCCTTTCTCTTTCACTTTTTCTTCTGTGACCCCTATAATTCAAATGTTCGTGCATTTAATGTTGTCCCATAGGTCTCTGAACCTGTCCTCTATTCTTTCCAATCTTTTTTTCTTTATTCTGTTCTGCAGTAGTTATTTCCACTATTTTATCTCCCAGGTCACTTATCCATTCTTCTGCCTCAGTAATTCTGCTATTGATTCCTTCTAGAGAAATTTAAATTTCATTTGTTGCTGTGTTCATCATTGTTTGTTTGCTGTTTAGTTCTTCTAAGTCGTTGTTTAATGTTTCTTGTATTCTATTTCCAAGATTTTGGATCATATTTACTATCATTATTCTGAATTCTTTTTCAGGTAGACTGCCTATTTCCTCTTCATTTGCTTTGTCTGGTGGGTTTTTGCCTTGCTCCTTCATCTACTGTTTGTTTCTCTGTCTTCTCATTGTGCTTAACTTACTGTGTTTGGGGTCTCCTATTCGCAGGCTGCAGGTTCATAGTTCCCATTGTTTTTGGTGTCTGCCTACAGTGGCTAAGGTTGGTTCAGTAAGTTGTGTAGGTTTCCTGGTGGAGGAGACTTGTGCCTGTGTTCTGGTGGATGAGGCTGGATCTTTTCTTTCTGGTGGGAAGGACTGCATCCAGTGGTGTGTTTTAGGGTGTCTGTGACCTTATTATGATTGTAGGCAGCCTCTCTGCTAATGGGTGGAGCTGTGTTCCTGTCTTGCTAGTTGTTTGGCATAAGGTGTCCAGAACTGTAGCTTGCTGGTTGTTGAGTGGAGCTGGGACTTAATGTTGAGATGGAGGTCTCTGGGAGAGCTTTTGTAATTTGATATTATGTGGAGCCAGGAAGTCTCTGGTGGACGAATGTCCTGAATTCGGCTCTCCCACCTCAGAGGCACAGGGCTGACACCTGACTGGAGCACCAAGACCCTGTCAGCCACAGGGCTCAGAAGAAAAGGGAGAAAAAAGGAAAGAATGAATGAAAAAAAATAAAGTTATTAAAGTAAAAAATAAACATTTATTAAAAATTAAACAGTAATAAAACAAAGAAAAAAAAAGAAAGAAAGAAGAGAGCAACCAAATACACCAATGATTAGAAGCACTGAAGAAGCACTGAAAACTATACTAAAAAAAAAAAGCAACAAAGGACAGAAAGAACCCTAGGACAAATGGTAAAAGCAAAGCTATACAGACAAATTCACACAAAGAAGCATACACATACACACTCACAAAAAGAGAAAAAGGAAAAATAAATATATATCTATATATATAAAAGAAAGTAAGAGAGCAACCAAATCAATAAACAAATCTGCCAATGATAATAAACTCTAAATACTAAGCTGAGATAAACATAAAACCAGAAACAAATTAGATGCAAAAGGCAAACCCCAAGTCTACAGTTGCTCCCAAAGTCCACCGCCTCAATTTTGGGATGATTTGTTGTCTATTCAGGTATTCCTCAGATTCAGGGTATTTCAAGTTGATTGTGTAGATTTAATCTACTGCTCCTGAGGCTGCTGGGAGAGATTTCCCTTTCTCTTCTTTTTTCACACAGCTCCTGGGGTTCAGCTTTTGATTTGGTCCCGCCTCTGCATGGAGGTCACCTAAGGGCGTCTGTTCTTCGCTCAGACAGGACGGGGTTAAAGGAGCAGCTGATTAGGGAGCTCTGGCTCACTCAGGGCAGGGGGAGGGAGGGGTACGGAATGTGGGGAGAACCTGTGGCGGCAGAGGTCGGGGTGATATTGCACTAGCCTGATGTGGCCATGTGTTCTCCCGGGGAAGTTGTCCCTGGATCACGGGACCCTGGCAGTAGCGGACTGCACAGGCTTCTGGAGGGGCTGTGTGGATAGTGACCTGTGCTTGCACACAGGCTTCTTGGTGGCTGCAGTAGCAGCCTTAGCATTTCATGTCCGTCTCTGGGGTCCACGCTCATAGCCGTGGCTCGCGCCCATCTCTGGAGCTCGTTCAGGTGGTGCTGTGAATCCCCTCTCCTCACGCAGCCCGAAACAATGGTCTCTTGCATCTTAGGCAGGTCCAGACTTTTTCCCAGACTCCCTCCTGGCTAGCTGTGGTGCACTAGCCCCCTGCAGGCTGTGTTCACACCACCAACCCCAGTCCTCTCGCTGGGATCTGACCTCCGAAGCCCGAGCCTCAGCTCCGAGCCCCCACCCGCCCCGGCGGGTGAGCAGACACGCCTCTCAGGCTGGTGAGTGCCGGTCGGCACCGATCCTCTGTGCAGGAATCTCTCTGCTTTGCCCTCCGCACCCCTGTTGCTGTGCTCTCCTCTGTGTGGCTCTGAAGCTTCCCCCCTGCCACCCCCAGTCTCCACCAGTGAAGGATCTTCCTAGTGTGTGGAAACTTTTCCTCCTTCACTGGTGCAGGTCCCATCCCTATTCTTTTGTCTCTGTTTTTTCTTTTTTCTTTTGCTCTACCCAGGTATGTGGGGAGTTTCTTGCCTTTTGGAAAGTCTGAGGTCTTCTGCCAGCATTCAGTAGGTGTTCTGTAGGAGTTGTTCCACATGTAGATGTATTTCTAATGTATTTGTGGGGAGGAAGGTGATCTCCATGTCTTACTCCTCCACCATCTTGAAGGTCTCTCCCCAAGTCTTCAGATTTTCTAAGGATTATTTTTTGTGTGTGAGGTAAAAATCTCATTTCATTCTTTTCCCCAAATGGATGATAAATATTCCTTATACCCTTTGATGAATAGTTGACATCTTCTTACTTTTATGATAATGTAAGTTTCCTTAATTTCACAGAATTATTGCTGGGCACTTTATTATTAATTTATTATTATTTATTATTCATGCATACCTGTGTAACACATTTTAAAAAGTAGCCCATGTTTCGCTAACAGGCATATCAAAATCTTTTTTTCTTTCTTCAAATAGCAAGCTTAATAGCAAAATTATCTTTGCTATTTTTGCTCATTTACTCTTTCATATTAATTTTAGAATTAGCTTATGAAGGTTACTGAAAAATTCTACTGAAAGTCAATAATTGCATTGAATTCACATATCAGTATGGGGTGAAATGGCATGTTGAGTCCTCTCATCAATGAATATGTATCTCTGAAATTTTTATGTCACTTTATGTCCTTCAGTTAATGTATTTTTCTAATACACTGGTCTTGCCAGCTTTATTCACAGTCATGCTATAGTTATTGATATTGTGAATGAAACCTTTTATTCTTTTGCCATTTCTCATGATTGCTTGTGTAAAAGAAAGCTACTGACTTTTAAAGATTGATCTTGTGTCTGTCTACCTAAATGGATTAATTCTAAATATTAATTTAAAATCTTAATTCTAATAGTTTGTCAGGTGACCCTCTTAGATGATTTTTACATCAGTGATCATATCATCAGACAATGACAGTTTTATTTCTCCCTTCTGAAGATATATACCTCTTATTATTTTTCTGGTTTATTGCATTTAACTAGGATCTTTAAAATGCTGAATTGAAGGAATATTGGACATCTATGTCTTCTATTGACTTTAATGGGAAAATTTTTATTATGTCATTATGACTTTGCTGGGTTTTTGACAGTCACTTTTTATTAAGTTAGGGAACATGATATTAGTTTTTAATCTGCATATAATGTAATAAAATATTATTCTTATTAAACAGGGTAATCACTATTTTGAAAGTGTTGAGTTGTAATGGATTATTGTGTTGCTCAGTACTCCAAATAAATTGCATACAACATGAATTAGTCTATTCAATGTGAGTGAAGCTGAGGGTAATCCTAGAAAAATAATCAGAGGCAGCTAAAACCTCTGACCTAATCTTTAGGTTTCCTCTTAATTGAAATTCTTTTTTCTAAGGCTGTTTGTTAAAGAATATACCATTGGTGTGTACTAAAATATCAGATACAGCACAATTTTAAACTACATATTAAATACTTTGTCCAGTTTTTCCTAATAACACTGCTGCTTAAAATTTACTGACTAATAGGTAGTCCATTATTGGTCTTGGCACTGTTATAATGAATACTTCTAACCAATGACAGTATAAGGTGTCTGTGATTTATTCAACCAACATTTAAAGAATGCTCATTTTGTGCCAGACATAGAAGGTGAATATTGAAAGCTGGAGAAAAGTTGTGCCTCTGAAAATCTGAGTTGATTTAATTGTTATTGCCATATTCTAGAAGTAAAAACAGACATTCAAACTTATATATTTACCAGTGGTATATTACAACAGTTCTGAAAGTTCAGAGCTCCCTGAGATACTTTTGGGGAGTCCATAATGTCAATACTAACTCATATAATCTCAGTCTCTCACACTGGATTGGGGTGTTTCAGAGGCAATAGGAGGTGTGCTATCACAACAGACTGAATGCAGATAGGAGAATCCAGATAGTAAAGAGATTTACAGAAATGTAAAACAAAGCTTCTCTTCCTACTAAATTAATTTTGGTTTTGGAAAATATGATTATTCCTTATAAAAGATATACAATTCCATGCTCACAATGTCTCATGTTAAGAACCTTGGAGTTATCCTTGATTCCTCTATTTTTCTCCTATTCCTCATGCAAACGATCAATAAATCCTGTTGGCTCTATATCAAAATGTATCAGAATATGACACACATCTCATCATTTTTGCCACTACCAACTGCCTGATCCAAGCAAAGATGATCTCAAGCCTGGATTATTATCAAAAGCTTCTAATGCTTCTCCTTATTGAAGCCCTTTTCTACCTTCAGTGACTTGATTTGACTTAAATTTTATTTTATCCACTTTTTTTCTTTGTTTTTCTTTTAAAAAAATTTATTGAAGTATATTTGATTTACAGTTGTGTCAGTTTCAGGTGTAAAGCACAGTGATTCAGATATATATATATATATATATATATATATATATATATATATATATATATATATATATATATAAAGAATCTTTTTCAGATTCTTTTCCCTTACAGGCTATTACAAACTATTGAATATAGTTCCCTGTGCTATACAGTAGGTCCTTGTTGGTTGGTTATCTATTTTATATACAGTAATGTGTATGTATTAATCCCAACCTCCTAACATCCCTTCCCCCTTCCTTTCCCCCTTGATAAGCATAAGTTTGTTTTCTATGTCTATGGGTCTATTTCTGTTTTGTAAGTAAGTTCATTTGTTTTTTGTTTGTTTGTTTGTTTTAGTTTTAGAAGTCCTGGCTATAGCAATCAGAGAAGAAAAAGAAATAAAAGAATCCAAATTGGAAAAGAAGAAGTAAAACTGTCACTGTTTGCAGATGACATGATACTATATATAGAAAATCCTAAAGATGTTTCAAGGAAACTACTAGAGTTCATTAATGAATTCGTTAAAGTTGCAGGATACAAAATTAATACGTTAAATTTTAAACTAATTACTCCAGGAGCTGTGCTGAGGATAGACTGTAGAGGGAGATAAACGTGGGATCAATGTGTTTAATTCAGGTGAGAGTGATTGCAGCTCTACCTAGGCTAGTGGTGGTAGAGATAGTGGCAGTAAATGATTAAATTCTGGATGGTTTTCATTATGGGCAATTTCAAACAGATACAAATGTAGAAATAATAGAATAATGAACCCATATGTAACTATCTCCCAAACTCAACAACAATTGACTCATGACCAATTCGTGTTCATCTCTAATTTCCCACTCTCTGCTTTAATAGATTATTTTGAAGCATGTTCCAGACAGCAAATCATATGTAATCCTAAAAGATAAATTTTCAAAAAAAAAACCATGATCACATTTTAAAACTTAAGACTAATTTCTTAACATCATCAAGTATCAAATCAAATCAGTGTTTAAATTTCCCTGGTTGTCCCATACTAATTTTACAAACTGTTTGAACTAAGATCTAAATTGCAACTGATCTATATGTTTCCTAAACCTTTTAAAATCTACAATTCTGTTCTTTACTTTTTTCTTGTAATTTATTTCATGAAAAAGTTGGCCATTTGTCTTATAAAATTTCCTACATTCTAGGTTTTTTGGATTGCATGGTAGTGTCATTAAATCATGTTTCTCTGTCACCTTTATTTCATGTAAACTGGCAGTTAGATCTCTAGAGACTTGATCAGAATTCTTCATAGGTGGTACTGTGAACATGCATCAGGAGCCATCTGTCTGTTGTTTCACTTAGGAATGATAATGACCATTGATGGTCATTGCCTTGATCCATTATTTCATCAAATGTTGAAAAATGGTGACATTCTAACATTTCTTCTTTAATTATTATTAGCTGGAATTTTTCTGTCTGTAATTTCTTATAATTACAGATTCCTTGGAGCTTGAAGTGGCTTCACAGATAGGAGATTTAGCCCATTTTACAGTTGAGGAAATTAGGGGCAAAAATATGTAAGTAACTTCCCCAAATACACATGGTAACAGTTTTGGGACTCGATTCCTCTCTTTTAGTCAAATCTCTGCTCTCTGTATTACACCTCTTTGAGCATTGTAAGCTTCTTTGCAATTGTTAAATGACAACTTTGTGTCATTTTAACAGAATTTGAGGCCCCAGTAAGTAGGTGGAGAGGGATTTTGGGTGATGGTTGGGAGATGGTGGAGATGTCCCAGACTAGTCTGGCTACAGGATTTGCAGGGCCCAGTGCACAACAAGTGCAGCAGGAGAAGAGCGCCGTTAGAGGTATTAAAATAAAAAAGATTTTCCTTTTCTTCTGCTTCTCTCTCTCAACTTGTTTTTTTTTTATTAGCTATTTAATATGGTTCTAAGTAAAGAAAATTTAAAAATGCAAATTATTGCATGAAGTTTACTGTTTATCTTCATATTGTGTGATGCTAGTTTTAAATGTAAATATAAGAATATTGAACAAGTTTGCAGAATCAATCACTGAAATTACACAATTCTATTTTGTACCTCATACATGTGGCTTTGTAGTTTGTTCTTACCAGAACAGTGGCAATCTGCACAACACTAACTCAACTGTTTTTATTTCTTTTCTTAATAGGCACACGTTCTACCAATAGTCTTTGCCTTTGGCTTCCTGATAAGTAAGGAAGGCCTGAAAGGAAAAGAAATCGTGCATTGTCCTATCTTTTCCTTTTCTTCTATGTCTTTATTTTCAGCATAAGTCGTTGGCTAATACAAGAAAGCAGCACACCACCATTGCCTTCTTTCTGCTGTCAAAGCAAGTTCTGGTTCAGACTGAAAGTGTGGCACTGGGGGACTGTCAGCCGTGCTCCCTCATCCCCCTTTCTTGGTCTTAGATGTATCAAACTTACCTGGTACTGGCTTTGTGCCTCAATGAACTCCCACACATCATGGGTCCACTGGTATTCTATGCTCATGGGGATCACAAGCACGAAATGTGAGTCGGGCAGCGAGGAGCAGAGGTGGACACTCATGTTGGGCATATCTTCTCTGCTCTCCCACATACTTCCTTGTCCCACTAGACTTCATATCTGAAACATAATATCAATGATAAAATTATTAAAAATTTCAAGGTAGCAAGAGCAGAGTGTTAAACCAAGCAGGGTCTTTCTGAGCCTAGGGCCCTGAGCACCTGCACAGGTCACGTGACCATGAAGCTGACCCTACTTCACATTTTCCTGAAATCAGTCAGGAGATCCCTGGCTTGCCTGTGCATTGGCACCAAGCTGGTTTGCTTTGCATCACCTCTTCCCTTCCTCCCTCACTCTTTCAAGCAGCTTTTATCCAGAAACTCTCCCTTCATTCCTGACACTCATCTTCTACAGGGTTTCCATTGCTTACTGACATTTGATTTTATTTTATATCACTTTAATTTAATTTAATTTATCTTTGTGCCAGTTATCTAAATGATCTGAGGCACTATTTCTCTTTACTAAACTTCCCCATCTTTACAAAATTATTTATTATTAACATTGTACATTATAACAAAACTATTGCTTGTCTATTTTTGTTATTCCTTCTGAAATGTGTCCTACAAATACAAGGTATTTCTACCAGAAATTTTCCCCATGAGTAAATTTCATAAGTTTCCATGTTGCAAGGGTGATCGTCTCTTTATAAGACTAACAGTAGTAAATATTTTGCCTCTTTAAACTTTAGTCCACATTACTTGGTTTTCTCTTTTAAATATTTGTATCTTCCAAACTTTATTTTCCTCTAAATGTGTAGGAATTGAATTATCTTTCTTCACATGTAGTTTATCATTTAATGTTTTCATTTAGTTGAGCCATCAGAAATGCACATTTTCAATGACTTTTATTTCAGAAGAAATATGAATAATAGAGCTTGAATTTCTTTAGCATTTTATACTTACCAAAGCATTTCATTTACACATTCTCATCTGATCTTCATGGCAACCCTGGAAATGATTCACAAATGTATTTTTAGTTTTAAAATTAATAAATAACATTTTGTGTTATATCATTTTAAGCATTTTTATTTTTTCTTCCAATTTTATTAAGATATAATTGACATACAGCACTGTATAAATTTAAGGTGTACAGCATGATTTGACTTACATATATTGTGCAAAGATGACCATAATAGGCTTAGTTAACATCCATCATCTCATATAGATAAAAAAAAAAATCTTTTTTCCCTTGTGATGAGAACTCTTAACAACTTTCAAATATACCATGCAGCAGTTTTAACTATATTCATCATGTTGTACCTTATATCCCCAATACTTCTTTATCTTATAACTGAAAGTTTGTACCTTTTGACCACTGTCATCCAATTCCCCCACCCAGAAATAATGTTTTAAATAGCATATTAACATACTTATTCCTCTCATTCTGAGGTTTAAATTTTTACAAGCACTTCTTTGGAAATGATACATTAGCCTCCTCCACAACTTCATGGCAAATAAATAAACATAGCCATTTTGAGGTCAAGTCAGTTGGGTTGGTTGCTTACTACAGTTAGTCAGTCTAAAAGCACAATGGAATAATTTTAAAATAAATATTTCTTTATTCTAATACTTTTTAAATTTGCTCTGTGCTTATTTTCTAAGTCAAATGTACAGTATGGTAAAAGAGGAGGTCAAGTAATCAGGCCTGGTTTCTTTGCAGTGACCTCTTGTGTTAAGCAGAACTTAGTATTTCATTGTTACAAAACATGGGTACAAACATATCATAAAACTAGACCCAAGCCCCCAGTTTCCTTGAAAATGTTTCATGCATTTTCTCCTTCCAAAATTTAAATTACATAGCTTCATTCTTTTTTTTTTTTTTTTTTTTTTTTTTTTTTGCGGTACATGGGCCTCTCACTGTTGTGGCCTCTCCCGTTGCGGAGCACAGGCTCCGGATGCACAGGCTCAGCGGCCGTGGCTCACGGGCCCAGCCGCTCCGCAGCATGAGGGATCCTCCCGGACTGGGACATAAACCCGTGTCCCCTGCATCGGCAGGTGGACTCTCAACAACTGTGCCATCAGTGAAGCCCACATAGGTTCATTCTTGAAATCACAATTGCTATAAAATATTCTTTCTTACCATGGCAACATATAAGGAGAATTTGGAAAACCATTCAACTTTCCCTGCTGGTCAAATGAACCAACATTCCCTGTTACACAGCATCATAGTTAGCAGACTCCTAAATGCCTTCTCATTTTGACTATATCACCTAGTTAACTCTCTTGGAAATTATGTATATATATAATATAATATATATATAAAATATAATATATAAATATAATATTTATAATTGTATGATATAGAACATATAATATATAAATATACCTCTATAATTTATAATAATCTGAGAGAAGCTCTAAGCTATCTATTAGGCGAGTTTTAACAAAGGTCTCATTGCTTGTTGCCTTCTTTACATTTTATTCTGATTACCTACTTCTATTTTAAATTCAGATTTCTCTTCCTTCTGCTCACTTTCCATTCTTTCATCTGGGATACACCAATTCTTGGAATACCTTTGAATATTCACACTTCCTCTCTCTGTAGTTTCACTTTCCTTCCTTTTCCTTTCTCAGGTGTTCAGTTTCTCTATCCTCAGGTCCTTCCATACCCTCCCCTCACCACTCCCTCCTTCCAGTTGCTATAGCTGACTAGGAGTTGTCAGTTCCTAAAAAGGAGAAGGAGAAAGCATGTATTCGCACCCTATACTTTTTGGCTATTTTCCTACTATTGTTCCTCCTCTACCTCTCCCCCTACCCCCACACCTTCCTTTCTGTGGCTATTAACTTCTTTTCTAGCATATTCTCCCCATTCTTTCTTCCTTTGGTAATTTCTTGTAACTGCTACTGGATTCTTTCAATCATTACTTCTTACCCTTTTAGGCAGTAGTTATCATGTTACAGCTTCAGGATACAGGTAAAAAGATACAATTATTGTTAAAAAGAAGAAATATCAGTTATTTAAGTCACCGAGTAAGGGTCACACTGACCATTAATCTTGGAGCTTAGACGAGAGGCTGGTGTCTCCAGTCCTAGGAGTTCCTGGGTTCTCCCATACTTCTTGAGTATTATGAGTCATTATAGTAGACCCTGGCTTGCCACTAGCAGAACAGAAGTGAGTACCCTCACTTTTGTAAGATGCCAATAAGGGATATTATAAGATAATTATGCATTCATGAAAGAAACAGAATTGTGGATATTGTCAGTGTCTTAAGAGGAATATCTGTTGAGTGTGTAAAGAAGCCCTGAGGATGTATCCTCTTGCTTAAGTTCACACAGAGACAAAGACACCTTATGCTTTATCCTCCAGGGCCCCCATGAAAATGATTCACAGCAAAAATTTACCAACATGCAAAATTGGTTGATGGAATTGGGAAAGATTAACTCAAAAAGAGGAAGAACTAGATTGGACATGACAACTGTCCTCAAATAGCTGAAGTGCTATTAAATAGAATAGCAATTAAATAAATAATCAAATTGATTTCTAGAGGATGATAATTAGACCAAAAGTGGAAGCATATTTTTACTGCTTTAAAGAAAGTGAGGGGGTCTTTTGCCTAATTGTACATTTTCCCCTCTCTTCAGATTATATCTTTTTTCTATGGCTTAGCTACTCTAGGTGAAAGGGGTATTTTCTCCATCCTTTGGAAGATTTTATCATGTAAATCCTTCAGGACTGGCTTGATATATTAAATGGAACTAAAAGGAATTCATTAAATCTTCTACCACAATGGTTCTCAACTAAGGATTTTTTTTTTTTTTTTCCTCCAGGAGATATTTGGCAGCATCTGTAGATATTTTTGGTTGCCACACTTGGGGTGCTGCTAGGTAGAAACAAGGCATACTGCTAAACAGCCTACAATGCACAGGACAGTCCCCCCAAAACAGAGGAGCTTTTCTGAGGTTGATAAACCCTGGTCTATCAAGACAGTAGTCCATTTGACAAAGCTATTCCTAACTAGCCCTGCTGCCTAATCCTGTTTTCCATGTCAGAAGTAAAATATTACTTTATCCTTTCTCTTCATGTTTTCTAGCAAATTCTTACCATTATTTTCCCTTTCCAGGCAGTTGTATATTTTGGATCAGCTTGGTAAAGATCTTACACTCAGAAAGATTAAGGAGAGAAGCATATTTACAATTTTCAAAATATGACCCTTGTTAGAGGTGTCTATTAAGAGTAGCCATGAATAGCTTCTTAATGTGATTAGGTAATACCTTGAGTTGCTAATTTAAATTCCTTTTTCTCTGTATTTCCCATTCCCCTGATCTCCATCAGAGCAAGTGGCTGACTATACACTTTATTGAGCTAGAGGAACTACATGGCTGGGTGGAAGCCGAAGCACCATGTAAGTATTTCAAGGTACTGAAAATCCAAACAACACTTAGGAGAACTGAGAGGGTTTGTGGATGAAGACACAGGGACAAGGGAATTCTCAGGTATCAACAAGGTGCCTCAGAACTCAAGGGCATAGGTAGTGCTCTCCCACCCACAGAATAAAAGCACAACCTCCAATATTGCGGGTAAGGGTAGCCTGGAGGCAGACATATGAGGAGAGAGATATTTGGGGTCTTTGAGGCTCAGGTAGCATTGTCAGAGAGGAAGAAAACCTTTGAGAAAAGTGTCTGGTGAATTCATACTACAAATACAGCATACACCAGCACAAGTTTAATAATTCTGAAGGGATAGTTCAGGATGGATGAATGGTCATTCCAGTGGCAACCTATATTCACAAACAGTTAATAGCCAAGACTCCCTACTTTTCCCCCACCTTGCCCCCAACATGGAGAGAGGGATGAAGATCCCAGGAATCACTAGTATTTTGCCAGTCTGACATAATAAGGACCCAGAGAAATAAACTCAGTTGTTACATAAGATGAATTATATTCCTCGCACCTAAGAATTTGGAAATTCATATCCATTATAGGCGAGTTGTGCTTAGTTCCCCATGACTGAAAAGTATTTAAGACAAGGCTTCTTTCTTCAGCCATTCACAATCTTCCCTCCACACAACCTGATTAAGATAGCATTTTTCAACCTGCTAAGCATAGTCTATTAGTGGGTTATAAATCTTATTGGTGGGCTACAACATTGTAGAGAGAATAGCATAGATAGGAAAAGAAAAGAGAGTCCATAAAAAGTCTCACCCACGGCTAACTTAAGTGTTAGTTTGTGAAAGTGTATATTGGAAGCCACATAAAATGCACTTCTTCAAACAAAATGTTTTAAGAGCTTGGCCCAGGAGACTACTAGGACTAATGCCACCATGTCCTACATTCTGGCTGACTGCATCCAGAAGGCTTTCATCTCCATACAACTTTGCACGTTTCATCTAACCCTTTTCCACCTTCTTCTCTAGCCTTCACCCTTTTTCCACTGTGACATCTGAAGCTCCTGTTTTGTCATGAGAAAAATCCACGATGTCTTCAACTGCATTTCTAAATGCTCCTTCATCTTTTTGCTCTAATTTAATCTCTGTTCCCCTCTAAACAAGGGGCTGTGCTTCCCTGACAGCTTTCTCAAGTCACAGCTATGTCTTTCAGTCCCTTTGTGCCATTGAGCCAGAATTGAGGTATGTGTTCTTGCCCCTCACTTCTCTGAATCCCAGCTTTGGAGTCATATCATTGGACTATACCACTTGCTACCCTCCTTGTTGCTCCTTGCTGGAGATGTCTACAGATGCCCAGATCTTATTTCCTGAAGATGTTATCTCCTCTCCCCCCTCATGTATATAATTTATGATATCTGAACTATCTCTTAATGGTTTCCATATCCATATTATACATCCTTCAATACCCTTGCAGTTCTTTGATCTGCCTTCCTCTAAGGATATTGTCCTTCACCCACAACCATAGTCACAATGCCTTAACCATGCTGATTGGCTTTACTTTAAATTCATTACCATTAGCTTTAGGGCTCTCTGGTAATCCAACTACATTTCCCTACTCCATTCATTCTCCCACTCTCTGAGATACTGCTCTTCTCTTCTCCAGTTTCCAGTACATTCTTTCTCCTTTACATTCTCAGATGAAACAGAATCAATCCTTATATTCCCGTTATCACATCTTCAAGATTATCTGAATCCATGACTCTGCCTTTCCCCTTGCTACTGTGGGTGAACTATCTGTACTCTTGCCTAAGACCAAGTCCTACACCACTGGTTCTCAGTGATTTTATCCCTCAGGGGGCACTTGACAAAGTCTAGACATGTTTGATTATCACAACTTGACTATAGGGGAGGGGGTGCTTCAGGCATCTAATGCATAGTAGGGTCATGGTTTCTGCTAAGCAGTCCTGTAGTTTACAAGAGAATCCCCACAATAAATAATTGTCTGGCCCAATGTGTCAGTAGTGCTGAGGTAGAGAGATCCTGACCTACTCTAGAGCCCTGAGTCCCATCCCAGCGTTTCTCTCCTCCCTTCTTTGTATCATCAAGTTTTTCCTCTTACCTTATCATTTTGTCTTGATACCAATATACGATTAATACCCTCTATCTTAAAAAACTTTTTTTTCTCATTCCTGCATTCCTTTCTAGCCACCTTTCCATTTCTTAGATCCCCTGAACAACAAAATTCATGAATGAATGAATAAATTTTCCAAATTCTCTTTTCTTGTTCTCTCTTGAACCCACTGCAATCAGGCTTTCTTTCTCACCATTTAGAAAAATAGCGTTTGTCAAGGTCACTGATGAGGATCTTGTTGCCAAATTTAATGGTCAAATTCTTCGTTCTTCTCTAGCCGAACTGTCAACATTTAATGTGAATGCTCATTTCCTCCTCCTTGAAATAATTTCTTCTCTTGGTTTCTGGCCACTTTTCTCTCAGTTTTTCTCTTACCTCACTGGCCAGGGGTTTTCAGTCTGTTTTGTTTTCATTTTATTTGTAGCCTAACTTTAAAGTCTTTAGACCTCATTTGGATTGCTTGAAAATATAATTAAAGAATAATTTTACTTTGTGTTTTAAAAAAAAGCCTTTAGACCTCATTTGTATCTACACAAGTTTCCCAGGTGACCTCGTCTGGCCTCAGGGCTTTTGTTTCATGTATACACCCGTGGCTTTGGAATTTGTATCTCTAGAGCCAATTTCTCCCAAACTCCAGACTTTTACAATCAATACCCAGTCAATGTCTTCATGTGGTTACCCAATAGATAGCCAAAATAGAACTCCCAATTGATTTTCTTCTCCAGATCGACCCTTCCAGGAGTCTTCCCTATCTCACTCAATGGCATATCCCTTCTACCAAGTTGCTTAGTTCAAGAATCTTTGTGTCCTTTCTGGTTTCTCTGTTTCTCTTGTACTCCATACATTCTATCCATGAGTAGCTCCTGCTGGTCTATCTTCAAAATGTATCCAGCAGCCAACCACTTCAGTTTCTTTCAGTGCAAATGCCTTAGTCCAACCATATCATCTCAGCACTAGATTATTTCAATAGTCTTCTAACAGGACTTCTAGCTTTGACTTTTGTGCCCCTTACAGTCTATTGTCTACCCAACGGCCAGAGTGACCCTTTGGAAAATTAAGTCAGATCATATAATTTTGCTCAGAAACCTTCAACAGTTTCCCTTAGCTCTCAGAATAAAATTCACAATCCTTACCATCATCTGTAAAGTCGCACATGATAAGCATCCACCTGTTCTCCTATAACTCTCATTCTCTCTCATTATGTTTCAATCACATTGGCCTCCTTGCCCTTCCTGAATTGCACCAGACATGTCTTTTTCAGAATATGTTTTTGTCCATATCTGCACAGCTTGCTTCCTCACATTTTAATCTCTTTGCAATGGCAATTTGTTAAAAAAATAAAAAGCTGTCCTTGATCACTCTATATAAAATAGCAACATTCTATCCTCCAACCAAATATCTCCATCCTGCTTACTATGATTAATTTTTTAGTGGTTTATTTATCATTTGCTGCCCTTCACTGCAATGAAAGTTCAACAAAATTCTTGCTTGTTTTTTGTTGCTGTTGTTTATTATGACACCTCTAGTACCTAGGACAGCACCTGGTACAAAGTAAGAACTAAGAAAAAATTTTTGAATGAATAAACCAATCTAGTCATACCTATAGGTTGACATTTTAAGAACCTCCATTTAAAAAATTATTAATGGGTTTCCCTGGTGGCGCAGTGGTTAAGAATCCGCCTGCCAATGCAGGAGACATGGGTTCGAGCCCTGGTCTGGGAGGATCCCACATGCCGCGGAGCAGCTAAGCCGGTGCGCCACAACTACTGAGCCTGAGCTCTAGAGCCTGCAAGCCACAACTACTGAGCCCACGTGCCACAACTACTGAAGCCTGCGCGCCTAGAGCCCGTGCTCTGCAACAAGAGAAGCCACTGCTATGAGAAGCCCGCGCACCACAATGTAGAGTAACCCCCACTCAGCACAACTAGAGAAAGCCTGCGTGCAGCAACAAAGACCCAACGCAGCCAAAAATAAAAATATTTATTTAAAAAAATTATTAAGTGTATTAGAAAACATAATATACAGTAAGGTACTGAAATTAAACTCTGCTTTGCAACTTAACTCTCCCCTCAGCAAGATTGACACTTTGGAATCCTGGAGGAATATCTTCTAATGTGAGACAACTTGTCAAAACAAACATAATAAAATATTGATGCAATTTTATCACAGTGAATTATGTATGTAATCATATAGTTACATAGTGACAAGGCAGTATCCAAATGCAGCACAGTAGCAATCCTCAGTGACTCCTTATTTTATAGGACTTTTAATGCAGTAATCTGGCATCAGTAAATATTTACTCAATTGAATTGTATGAGAGAAGTGTTTTACAATCATTGGTAATTAGCCATCTTGATATGTGGTCTCAACACAGCTATCAAGCAGATAGAATTGGGGCTATAACAAGATATTTAATCTCAGTCTAAGAACTCTGGGTTCTTAGAGTATTTGGGGACACCCAGATGTTCCTCTCAGATCATGGTTCTTTGAGTGGAAAAAAAAGCAAATCATCAACAATAGATGAAAAAAAAGAAATAACACTAAGGCTCTTTTCTCTTTGTTTTCCTCTCTCCATGTGGCTGCAGTGTGTGGACTGCCTTCTGGCATGGGAGCTCTGGGTGACTCGCATGTCTGCTGGGGTACTGCAGGCTTCGCTGTCATCATGGTGTGATCCTCCCAAGCTAATTTGGGGCTGCAGGCCACCACTTCCACTCTTATCACATTTCCGGTTTGTTCAGGGGGTACCTGTCACCCTGCTATGACAGTCTGTTCTGCCCTGCTCCTCTATCCCCGTGCCATCATCTCTGCTCTTTCTCTGCTATCAGTAGTTCCTGAACTCTGGTTACCGACAGCTTGCCAACAGCACACTCTGTGCCCTTGTCATCTCTCGCCTATCACACCTGCTGCTGCCACCTGTTCCGGTACCTTGCCAACATCTCCCCTGCTGCCTTCAGTGCTGGTTATGCTCCTTCAGGGGAAAAGGTTTTTTTTTTTTTTAATTGGTGGCTGCTGCTGGACAGTGACACAACTAAACAGTGACATCTGGGAAATATCATGTCATCTGTCCTTGAGCTGGTGTACTCACTCTCTTTGTTGCCTAGATATTTAACCACCAAGTTCTGAGGTCTGTGGTGTTTACTGTTCTAAGAACACTCCCCACTCCTCCACTCCCCAGCTTTCTAAGAACTGCAACTTCTACCAGAATAAAATCTAACTGTTAATTAAAATTACTCCATTAAGCTTGTTTTCAAAGTCTTCTCCTTTGATTGTCATATCAAAATTTACTTAGGGGGAGACGAAGGAAGGGATATTTTGCAAAAGTTTGGTTTCAGCAACACTCATGTTAGCTAAGGTGATAGAGATAAGTCGAAATCAAAGAGCCCTATTACGTTTACAGGTAAGTCTGAATTAAACTTAGATTTTAAGGTGAATATTAACTTGGTATACGATCTGTAAAAGATACATAATTAGGGGCTTCCCTGGTGGCGCAGTGGTTGAGAGTCCGCCTGCCGATGCAGGGGACGTGGGTTCGTGACCCGGTCCGGGAAGATCCCACATGCTGCAGAGCAGCTGGGCCCGTGAGCCATGGCCGCTGCGCCTGCGAGTCCGGAGCCTGTGCTCCGCAACGGGAGAGGCCACAACGGTGAGAGGCCCGCGTACCGCAAAAAAAAAAAAAAAAAGAAAGAAAAGAAAGATACATAATTAGGATATTGATGACTATGCCACATACATCTGGGTGAATGATGTGCCCCATAATATTCTGGGTTTTTTTCCAAAATGCCAAAGAGAAAACTCGGTGGTGGGAGAGGGAGAGCGAGGGAAGTGAGAGAGTATGTTAGAGGTTAATATACATTTTCAGAAAACAAGATTTTTTAAAAACTTACATTTCTATAGAATAATAGATTAATGCAGATCCAAAGATCAATAGAAATCAAATGATATGAATGTGCTATGTAAGCAATTAACTATTATGCAAATATAAGGATGATTATTATTATTATATTATTATAATTATTTATTATTATTATTTTTTGCGATACACGGGCCTCTCACTGTTGTGGCCTCTCCCGTTGCGGAGCACAGGCTCCGGACGCGCAGGCTCAGCTGCCATGGCTCACGGGCCCAGCCGCTCCGCGGCATGTGGGATCTTCCCAGATCGGGTCACAAACGCGCGTCCCCTGCATCGGCAGGCAGACTCTCAACCACTGCACCACCAGGGAATCCCCGGGAAGCCCCTAAGGATTATTTTTAAGGAGGTTATTTCTGAAGCACAGCTAGAAACAGTAAAGTGATCTCTTAAAAAGGCAGTCTATTTCATTTATGAACAGCTCTCACTGCTAGAAAAATTATACCAAGCCAAAAGCTAATTTCACTTATGCTAGTTCTATGTTCTAGAATGATACAAAATAGCCCAATCTCATTAGCAAATCTTTTAAAACAATTGAAGATGTAAGTGTAAATTCCAGAATATCTATGTTTCTGTAAAAGTGAAAAATCAAGAGTTTTGTGCATTGTGGAGGGGGTCTGTGGAGAGATATATAGCTTTTTGACAAGTAATCTGGCAATACTTATTCAAATAAAGATTCCTCATAACATTTGACCCAGCTATCCCAGTTTTGGCAATCTATCCCACAGAAATAAAATCAAAGGTACATTTGAAAGTTTTGCATTCCAAGTAACTATGGTTAAAAAATACTGGAAACAAGTAACAGTGAAAGAATATATATTTATTGTATATGATTCTATGGAGCATAGAGCAATTATTTAAGAGAATGAACTAGATTCATATGTACTGATCTAGTCTAAGAAGGCCACACTTGGCATATTTTTATATGAGGGAAGCACAATCATGTGTATCATATGGTCTCATTTCTTAAAACAAACAAAAAAAACAACCCAAATATATATATTTGGGGATACGTGTTTGAAATAGAACAGAAAAAGGCATGGAGGAACATACTACTAACCAACATTGATTATATTTTTAAAAAACACTCTTTGATATAAATCAAATGGCAAGATCTTTTTTGATCCACTTCCTAGAGTAATGAAAATAAAAATAAACAAATGGGACCTAATGAAACTTAAAATCTTTTGCACAGCAAAGAAAACCATAAATGAGATGAAAAGACAACGCTCAGAACGGGAGAAAATATTTGCTAACGAACCAACTGACAAGGAATTAATCTCCAAAATATACAAATCTCCAAAATATATGTTGAGCTCATGCAACTCAACATCAGAAAAACAGAAAATCCAATCAAAAAATGGGCAGAAGACCTAAATAGACATTTCTCCAAAGAAGACATACAGATGGCCAAGGAGCACATGAAAAGATGCTCAACATCACTATTAGAGAAATACAAATCAAAACTACAATGAGGTATCACCTCACACCGTTCAGAAAGGCCATCATCAAGAAAATCTAGAAACAATAAATGATGGAGAGGGTATGGAGAAAAGGGAACCCTCTTGCACTGTTGGTGGGAATGTAAATTGATATAGCCACTATAAAAAAACAGTATGGAGGTTCCTTAAAAGACTAAAAATAGAGCTACCACATGGCCTAGCAATTCCACTATTGGGCATATACCTTGAGAAAATATAATTCAAAAAGATACATGCACCCCAGTGTTCATTGTAGCACTCTTTACAATAGCCAGGACATGGAATCAACCTAAATGTCCATGGACAGATGAATGGATAAAGAAAATGTGGTACATATATACAATGGAATACTACTCAGCCATAAACAGAATGAAATTGGGTCATTTATAGAGATGTGGATGTACCTAGAGTCTGTCATACAGAGTGTAATAAATCAGAAAAAGAAAAATAAATATCGTATATTATTAACACATATTTGTGAAATCTAGAAAAGTGGTACAGATGAACCTATTGGCAGGCAGGAATTGAGATGCAGATGTAGAGAGAGGATGTGTGGACATGGGTTGGGGAAGGGGGAGTGGGATGGAATTGGGAGATTGGGATTGAGATATATACACTACCATATGTAAAATAGATAGCTAGTGGGAACATGCTGTATAGCACAGGGAGCTCAGCTCCATGTTCTGTGGTGACCTAGATGGGTGGGATGGAGGGATGGGAGGAAGATCCAAGAGGATCTGTATATATGTATACATATAGCTGATTCACTTCATTGTACAGCAGAAACTAGCACAACACTGTAAAGTAACTATACCCTAATTTAAAAAAATATATAGGTCCCTTTTATTTGAATGTTTGCATTCTTTTTAAAATTTAAACTAATATCTAAAAATAAAAACATATTTTTAAAAGTAAATCTCAATCTATGCTATAACTATATATGAAATATACATGAAATTGAAGTTGCTTTTAGAATTTCTTCTGGTGTGGAAATTATACACAGTGACAAATTTATACAGTGACAAATTTATCCCTAAGAGATGCTTGGTTTTCATACATGAATCATTAAGGATCCTGTTAATCATTGTTCAACTCTAATAGTTATGGCAATAAGGTCTCTGTTTTGTTTAAGTCCTCACTTTTATATTTCGATTGAAATTGGGAACACAACCAAGTAAATGTAGAAAAGTTATAACTCCAAAAAGAGGTATAGTCCTTCCAATTCTATTTTCTATGATAAACATCCTCTGATCATTCAATTAAATACTAATATTATCAGATCTTTTATACTGTATTTTCTGTAACTTTCTGGTCCCGTTGTAAAATATGTCACACTGTTTTGGAAACAGTTTTCCATATCTTCTTTTTTTTTTTGTCCCCACCGCACCGCATGTGCAGATCTTAGTTCCCTGACCAGTGATGGAAAATGTGCCCCCTGCAGTGGAAGCATGGAGTCTTCACCACTGGACCACCAGGGAAGTCCCATCCATATCTTTTCTAAAGTATCCCAATACTGCAATTGATTTTGAGAAGCCTTGTCTCAATAGAGATTTACATTGAGATTGCGGCAAACTAACAGTCCCAAGGTCTTTTACCTGTGTTGTACTTGTGAATGTTTTAACACAAACAATGTTAGATTCTCTGCCCCATCTATCTTGTACCTGAGATATTGATTTTTTTAAGCCTACATGTAGGGCTTTATCATTATCCATTTTCACATTGACTGTGTTCACCATGTTAAAATTTTAAAAGGAACTAAATCGTACATACAGTGTGACTAAAACTATATGAAAAATACACTACTTGTTAAAAGAAGTGAAAAAGAAAATAAACAGATCAGAATTATTGACTGCGAGTATGGTTAGGGGTTAGAATCATAAGTGATTTGTCCTCCCACCCCCTTCTGATAGCTTTCTAATTCTCTTTAATGATATTTCAATGAAAAGTTGTATTCTTTTAAATACTAAAATTAAAATAACCTTCATCTTTTTTGTTTGAACAAACTGCTATATATCTGATGATGACATAAGAAAAAGACCTTGGGAACATTTAATAGTGGAGAAGCAAGAGTGCCCAGTTGATAAGATCTTGGGTGCTGACGTGGCCTGTCTCCTGACTTAAAAGGACAAAAGGGAAAAGGGGAGCTGTTGCTTAATGGGTATAAATTTTTAGTTTTGCAGGATGAAAAAGTTCTGGAAGTCTGTTTCACAACGATGTGACAGTACTTAACACTGCTGAACTAACACTACTTAAAAATGGTTAAGATGGTAAGTTTTATGTTATGTGTGTGTTTACAACAATTATAAAAAAGTGTGAAAAGAGCAAACTTCAATATTAGATATGATGGATGGGGAAGAATATGATCACTCAAAGCATTCTGGCTTGGAGAAACTTGGTAGAGGGTTATTGCATTAATGGAAGAAGTGAATATGTATGAAGAGGAGCAGTTTGGAGTGAAGATATTAATAGATGATGTGGTGCTTTGCACCATCTCTCTTTTGCCCAAATATTTCATCCTTGCTGTAGTAAGCAGCTCCTTGTGTATCGCCAGGGTCGCATCTCAAACAGGAAATGTACCTCTCTACTTTTCTACCACAGGGCTTTATTCTAAGGTGACAGTACCCTCATCCAGCACGTAGATGCAGCCTGGAAGTGGGAGGAAGAGGAATCAATGGATAATTGCTCCAACTTCCCCATCCTTCTATGAGACAATTTTAAGCCAGTTTCTACAAGGTGCCCAGCATGTCCCCTGTTGGTCTGTGCCCCAGCTACTGATGCTGGAAACTAGTTCAATAATTTATCCTTTTTTTGGCTCTCTCCTCATTTCTGCTTTCATTCTCTCATTTCTCTTGTCTGCTTCCTAGTTTTATCTTCCAAATAAACCATCTACACCCAATCCTTGTCTCAGGCTCTGATCAAATCTAAGATAAAGATAATGAACTATATTTAGGACATGATAAAGTTTTAGGAGTCTTTGGGAGACTCATTGAAGATGTCCATTAGAAAGTTAAAAATTAATTACTGGCATCACAAAAATAATCTTTCCATTGTCTTGATCCATTTTGCTCTTCACCCTTTCAAAATTTTTCTTTCTGCTCCTTATGTGCATTTATCATTGTTCTGTGCCCCTTCTCCTATTTTACTGTTGTTATTTATAAAGTCTGAGATCTTAAGAAAGTTTACTAAACAGAAAATTTGTTTAAAATGCCTCAACTTTTTCTTCCTCAAATGGATCATATGTGACTATATACAGGTCTAGCTTCTTTTCAGAGAATCTTTCGTCTCTCTTGAGTTTCTGGCCCTGGGACCACACCTAATTTATTCCTAAATCTAATTGCTCTAAATAAGGGCATGTTCCCTACCATGAGCTTTTATTTCATCAAATGCAAAGCAGTGTCATTAAAAACAATGGGAAAGAACATAATAAAAGATATTTTGATCATGCTTGGTCTTGTCAGTCTAAGAGAGGTTTAGTATTATAACAAAGTGAGTTTTATTTTCTTAAAAAAAATCTCTAGGAACCTGTTATGTCCATGTGTCATATCTTATTGGATACACAGTGTCAGAAATGTGGTTAAAATCTGGAGAAATCCTGGATCTTTGGCAATTTTCCAAACGCTAAAAGAAATCCTTGCAATAATGAAAGCTGTTTGTGTCTGGGAAAAGTAAAATTGTTCTGCTTGAATCAAAACTGTTGTTTCAAAGAGAACAAAAAGTGAAGAGTTTGGAAGATGAAATTATGTTAATCCACTCTTGTAAGTACTCTTCTCGTGGCAAGGATGCTGTGATCATGTTTCCTTATCTTAATCCTTCTGCAAGCACAGTGATCCCCATCTCCTGGGATATCAACTTTTCCTCTATGCTTTGTTTCTCCTGGTTTTGTATATATTGTCTATTGTCTTTTTCAGAAGTAACTGTTTTCTACAATATTTATTGTCTTTATAAGGTTTAGAGAACTTGTTAGTTTGACAAGCTTAAAGAAAATTATTGGAAATTAGGTATTTAAAAGACACTAATTCAAGAATTTTCACAAAAAAGAGTAACTTTAAACAAAAAAACATATTAAAAAATCTAGAATAATCAAATATTGGTGATAAAAATGGTCAGAAATATCTGATTCTTCTCCTAAGTTTGTATATAAGAAAATGAAGGTCCATGCAGTTTATATAATATGAAAAACCACATACCAATAATCAACCTTGCCAGGACTAAGCTATACTCTTTCCATCATTTAATGTAGTTTAATTGAAATAGGCTGTAACGTGGTCTATAAAACCTGAAATAATGTAGGGATAAGTGACTTTTTCTGTTGATCCTGTGTTTATAACATCTGTCTTTTTCTTTTAAGACTCTTAGTGATTATCTAATCGAATTGCTTTTCAGATTTTACATGTTACTGTTGAGGAAAACCTGATGTATGGAGAAAATAAAGAAGTTGGCAACCACATGGTTAATCGATGGCAGAGACAGAACCAGAACCCATTGATGCATTCACTCATTCATTTTTCCACTCAGGCAACAAATATTTCCTGAGTGCATTCTCAGTTGCTGGCATCATGTGGATTCAACTAGTGACCAAAATAAACACAGTTCCCACTGTAATGGAGTTCATGACCATGGAGACCATGGCTGGGCTGCTATAGATCCAATGATCACATGAGAAAGAGAATGTGGGAATATTTAATTGTGGAGTAGCAAGAATTCCTCATTGATAGGATCTTGGCTGCTGGTGTGGCCTATTCCCCCAGCCTAAAAGTATGAAAGGTGACAGAAAGATCGACAAGATGAAAAGACAGAGGGCTACGCACCAGATGAAGGAAGAAGATAAAACCCCAGAAAAACAACTAAATGAAGGAGAGATAGGCAAGCTTCCAGAAAAAGAATTCAGAATAATGATAGTGAAGATGATCCAAGACCTCGGAAAAAGAATGGAAACAAAGATCGAGAAGATGCAAGAAATGTGTAACAAAGACCTTGAAAAATTAAAGAACAAACACCTAGAAGAATTAAAGAACAAACAAACAGAGATGACAAAACAATAACTGAAATGAAAAATACACTAGAAGGAATCAATAGCAGAATAACTGAGGCAGAAGAACGGATAAGTGACCTGGAAGACAGAAGGGTGGAATTCACTGCCATGGAACAGAATAAAGAGAAAAGAATGAAAAGAAATGAATACTGTCTAAGAGACCTCTGGGGCAACATTAAACACAACAATATTCACATTATAGGGGTCCCAGAAGGAGAAGAGAGAGAGAAAGGAGCCGAGAGAGTATTTGAAGAGGTTATAGTTGAAAACTTCCCTAACATGGGAAGGGAAATAGCCAGCCAAGTCTAGGAAGTGCAGAGAGTCCCAGGAAGAATAAACCCAAGGAGAAACACACTGAGACACATAGTAATCAAATTGACAAAAATTAAAGACAAAGAAAAATTATTGAAGGCAACAAGGGAAAAATGACAAATAACATACAAGGGAACTTCCATAAGGTTAACAGCTGATTTTTCAGCAGAAACTCTACAAGCCAGAAGGGAGTGGCATGATATATTTAAAGTGAAGAAAGGGGAGAAACTACAACAAAGATTACTCTACCCAGCAAGGATCTCATTCAGATTAGACAGAGAAATCAAAAGCTTTACAGAGAAGCAAAAGCTAAGAGAACTCAGCACCACCAAACCAGCTCTACAACTAATGCTCAAGGAACTTCTCTAAGTGGGAAACACAAGAGAACAAAAGGACCTACAAAAACAAACCCAAAACAATTAAGAAAATGGTCATAGGAACATACATATCAATAATTACCTTAAACGTGAATGGATTAAATGCTCCAACCAAAAGACACAGGCTTGCTGAATGGATACAAAAACAAGACCCATATATATGCTGCCTACAAGAGACCCACTTCAGACCTAGGGATACATACAGACTGAAATTGAGGGGATAGAAAAAGATATTCCATGCAAATGGAAATCAAAAGAAAGCTGGAGTAGCAATTCTCATATCAGATAAAATAGACTTCAAAATAAAGAATGTTACAAGTGACAAGGAAGGACACTACATAATGATCAATGGATCAATCCAAGAAGAAGGTATAACAATTGTAAATCTGTATGCACCCAACATAGGAGCACCTCAATACATAAGGCAAATGCTAACAGCTATAAAAGAGGAAATCAAAGTAACACAATAGTAGTGGGGGACATTAACACCTCACTTACATCAATGGACAGATCATCCAAACAGAAAATTAATAAGGAAACACAAGCTTTAAATAACACAATAGACCAGATAGATTTAATTGATATTCATAGGATATTCCATCCAAAATCAAAAGATTACACTTTCTTCTCAAGTGTGCACAGAACATTCTCCAGGATAGATCACATCTTGGGTCACAAATCAAGCCTCAGTAAATTTAAGAAAACTGAGATCATATCAAGCACCTTTTCTGACCACAACACTATGAGATTAGAAATCAATTACAGGGAAAAAAACATAAAAAACACAAACACATGGAGGCTAAACAATATGTTACTAAATAACCAAGAGACCACTGAAGAAATCAAAGGAAATCAAAAAATACCTAGAAACAAATTACAATGGAAACACAACGATCCAAAACCTATGGGATGCAGCAAAAGCAGTTCTAAGAGGGAAGTTTATAGCAATACAAACCTACCTCAAGAAACAAGAAAAATCTCAAATAGACAATCTAACCTTACACCTAAATGAACTAGAGAAAGAAGAACAAACAAAATTGAAAGTTAGTAGAAGGAAAGAAATCATAAAGATCAGAGAAGAAATCAATGAAGTAGAAACAAAGAAAACAATAGCAAAGATCAATAAAACTAAAATCTGGTTCTTTGAGAAGATAAACAAAATTGATAAACCTTTAGCCAGACTCATCAAGAAAAAGAGGGAGAGGACTCAAGCCAATAAAATTAGAAATGAAAAAAGAGAAGTTACAACAGACACTGCAGAAATACAAAGCATCCTAAGAGACTACTACAAGAAACTCTATGCCAATAAAATGTACAACCTGGAAGAAATAGACAAATTCTTAGAAAGGTATAACCTCCAAGACTGAACCAGGAAGAAATAGAAAATATGAACAGACCAATCACAAGTAATGAAATTTAAACTGTGATTAAAAATCTTCCAACAAACAAAAGTCCAGGACCAGATGGCTTCACAGGTGAATTCTATCAAATATTTAGAGAAGAGAGAATACCCATCCTTCTCAAACTTTTCCAAAAAATTGCAGAGGAAGGAACACTCCCAAGCTCATTTTATGAGGCCACCATCCCCCTGATACCAAAACCAGACAAACATACTACAAAAAAAGAAAATTACAGACCAATATCACTGATGAATATAGATGCAAAAATCCTCAACACAATACTAGCAAACAGAATCCAACAACACATTAAAAAGATCATACACCACGATCAAGTGGGATTTATCTCAGGGATGCAAAGATTCTTCAATACGCGCAAATCAATCAGTTTGATACACTATATTAACAAATTGAAGAGTAAAAACTATGTGATCATCTCAATAGATGCAGAAAAAGCTTTCGACAAAATTCAACACCTGTTTATGATAAAAACTCTCCAGAAAGTGGGCACAGAGTGAACATACCTCAACATAATAAAGGCCATATATGACAAACCCACAGCAAACATCTTTCTCAATGGTGAAAAACTGAGAGCATTTCCTCTAAGATCAGGAACAAGACAAAGATGTCCACTCTCGCCAGTATTATTCAACCTAGTTTTGGAAGTCCTAGCCATGGCAATCAGAGAAGAAAAAGAAATAAAAGAAATACAAATTGGAAAAGAAGAAGTAAAACTCTCACTGTTTGAAGATCACATGGTATTATATGTAGAGAATCCTAAAGATGCCACCAGAAAACTACTAGAGCTAATCAATGAATTTGGTAAAGTTGCAGGATACAAAATTAAGGCACAGACATCTTTTGCATTCCTGTACACTGATGATGAAAAATCTGAAAGAGAAATTAAAGAAACACTCCCATTTACCACTGCAACAAAAAGAATAAAATACCTAGGAATAAATCTACCTAAGAAGACAAACGACCTGTATGCAGAAAACTATAAGACACTGATGAAAGAAATTAAAGATGATACCAACAGATAGAGAGATATACCATGTTCTTGGATTGGAAGAATCAATATTGTGAAAATGACTATACTACCCAAAGCAATCTACAGATTCAATGCAATCCCTATCAAATTACTAATGACATTTTTTATAGAACTAGAACAAACTGTCTTAAAATTTGTATGGAGACACAGAAGACCCTGAATAGCCAAAGCAGTCTTGAGGGAAAAAAAACAGAGCTGGAGGAATCAGACTATACTACTAACTTCAGACTATACTACAAAGCTACAGTAATCAAGACAATATGGTACTGGCACAAAAACAGAAAGATAGATCAATAGAACAGGATAGAAAGCCCAGAGATAAAACCACACACCTATGGTCAACTAATCTATGACAAAGGAAGCAAGGATATACAATGGAGAAAAGACAGTCTCTTTAAGAAGTGGTGCTGGGAAAACTGGACAGCTACATGTAAAAGAATGAAATTAGAACACTCCCTAATACCATACACAAAAATAAACTCAAAATGGATTAGAGACCTAAATGTAAGACTGGACACTATGAAACTCTTAGCGGAAAACATAGGAAGAACGTTCTTTGACATAAATCACAGCAAGATCTTTTTTGATCCACCTCCTAGAGTAATGGAAAAAGAATAGTATAAAAGGCAGTAGGCTTAAGGTTTTTTGTCTCCTTTTACCTGGTCAGTTATTCAAAGGACTGAATAAACCAATGTGACACTTTGCACACTGTAGCGTGAAGAACTAAGGAGAAATGATCAATCACGAGCACTCCCTTCTAAGATCTTTCTGTGTGTAAGCCATACTCTATATGGCTGCTGGTTCTGTAGTAAGACAAAGTGAAAGAAACATTTGTTAGGATTTCCTTTCTTGCCAGTATTTGAACCTAGATCAACCTTTGTGGGCCAGCCTGGCTTAGAGCTGATTGTCCATTGAAAGCTACTGAAAAGTGTAGCTGACTATAGAGTCTAACCCTAGGAGGAGAGACACTGGTGGTAGGTCTCATGCAATTTGTTCATTGGAAACAAGTTCATACAAGGAAGCCTCCACATTTAACTTCATTTATGTACTTTATAAACCCTAATGCTGATTTTCAGCTATACACATTGATCTTTACTTTCACACAGTTTTTACCCAACCATTAGAGAAAGGTTGGTATGGTATGGTCCCACTCCTGAGCATATATCTGGAGAAAACTATAATTCAAAAAGATGCATGCTCATTGCAGCACTGTTTACAATAACCAAGACATAGAAGCAACCTAAATGTCCATCAACAAATGAATGGATAAAGAAGATGTGGTATATATATAAATAAATAAATATCTATATCTCTATCTATCTATACACACACACACACACACACACACACACACACAATAGAATATTACTCAGCCATTAAAAAGAATGAAATATTGCTATTTGCAGCAAAATGGATGGACCTAGAGATTATCACGCTAAGTGAAGTAAACTAGACAGAGAAAGACAAATATCATATAATGTCACTTATATGAAGAATCTGAAAAAATGATAAAAATGAATTTATTTACAAAACAGAAATAGACTCACAGATATAGAAAACACACTTATGGTTACCAAAGTGGAAGAGGGGGAAGGGATAAATTAGGAGTTTGGGATTAACATATACATACTACTATATATAAAATAGATAACTAATAAGAACGTGTTGTATAGCACAGGGAACTCTACTCAATGCTCTGTAATGGCCTATATGGGAAAAGAATCTAAAAATTAAAAAAAGAGTGGATATATGTATACATATAACTGATTCACTTCACTGTACACCTGAAATGAACACAACATTGTAAATCAACTATGCTCCAAGAAAAATTTAAAAATAAAATAGATAACAAACAAGGACCTACTATATAGCATAGGGAACTATACTCAGTATCTTGCAATTACCTATGATGGAAAAGAATCTGAAAAATAATATATACATACATATACATATGTATATATAATTGAATCATTTTGCTATACACCTGAAACTAACACAACATTGTAAACTATACTTCAATTTTAAAAAATAAATGAAACAGATAAAAAAAATATTTGATAGTATTAGGCTTGTTTTACCCTTGAGCCTGAAAAAATCGTTGAAGAAAATACCATTTTTGGAGAGACTAGCAGGACCAATTGTATTCTCAACTCCTTTTTCAGCTTAGGTGATGTGGGAGATGGACTTTGGTTAATTATCCCATAAAAAGCTATGTAGAATAAAGCTGCATAGATATAATTGTGGCAAGTAAGAATACTTTATAAAGAATGGGATACATTGAAAAGACATCAAGGGAGGACCTAATCTAGATTTGGGGTGGGAGATGAGTCAGAGAAGGCACTTGAGAGGAAATAGCTTTTAAGCTGAGATCGTTTTTTTATAAAAAAGGAGCAAAAGAGAAGAAATTAGTTAAGAAAAATTGTGGGAAGTGGAGGGCTTATTTCAGAAGACAGAAGCCCATGTACCTTTCTTCTAACATTTTCCCCCATTCTTTGTGTTTTCCATTTAAAGGACTGTATCACTTACACTTTGTATTTATATTTTGTTACGTATATCTTAGGGCCAATTACAACCAAATGAAGGTCTTGATTGTGGCGATGGTTACATGTCTATGCATTTGTAAAACTGAGATCGGTACGCCAAAAAAGAATGAATTTTACTATATGTAAATTTTTAAAAGAAAGAAAAACAAACAACAAAATGGAAATAAAGTAGAGCACTGACTACTGTTGTCCAGTTGCTCCTTGGGCTTCATGTAAAGAAGCAGCAAGTAACACAGAAATATATGTGTGCTTCCTGGAAATTCTAATCTTACCCTGGACTGTTTGCACTTGTTTTTATTTGAGTGTTTTATGTTTTATTTTTCTAATACAGGAAGGACTCTTTAATATGCCTCTAATATGTGGACTGGCTAGGAAAATCCCTGCAAGAAGAATACTTTTTGTGACATACGGACGTGACAAATGGAGTGTCATTTGAAGGCTTTATTCTGGCATTAGGTGGCAGGTGTCTTCGGTATCTAGAAAAGATATGCTACCCGCACTGGGAGAACACATGATATAGGTGCCTGAATATCATCACTCCAGAAATGGGAAGACATGAGTGATCATTATTCCATAGCCTGCAAAACTTGTGTACTATTGTTGGTAAATTGGATGCCTATCACTTCGCTACGTGTCATCTGATGACATTGTTTCTGATATTTATGACAAAGGAAATCCCTTGTGATTTTTACCCATCAGGATAAAGAGCATTTACTTTTCCTTTCACAGAACTGAAGAAATCTGACTTAGAAAAGGAAGGCCCATTTAGATGCATTTGTTAACTTGCATCAAAATGTGAAGCCCTCTCTCTTCCAACATTATTTCCCCCAAAATAAGTGAGTGGAAAAGAGGAATTGCATTTTGATGGTTAACAGTACTGAGGCACCCAACGTGCCAGGAAAGGATAGTACTGCTTCTTTTATGTGCATTAGTTCCTTAGCTTTTACAACAATTATCAAAACAGCACTTGGAGACAGAGGTTATCACCAGTTCCATTTTACCAGTGAGTAGAGTGAGGTTCAGAGAGGTTAAGAAAGTTGGTCCAGGTTGCAGAGCTAGGAGTATTATGCCTGTGCAGATGATTGAGTGTGTGTTTCATGTGCCAAGGTCAGATGTGTTTGTGGAGAGGAGTAATGCTACATAATTCATCCAATCAGCCTCTAATGCTCATGTTTAGGTGCTGATTTCCTCTTGTTGGGCCTGCATCTTGTTTCAATTCATATTAAGATCTCAGTACCGTACTTCCTGGTTCCCAGAATTTACATAGAAGTTAGTTTCCTGTGATTCCCTTTAAGAAGCTGTAACCAAAGTGTCCCCCAGATTTTGCTTTGTTAACAGTCCTGCTTTCAATGTCAATAGATTAGGTGTGAAACAACTGCAATGGAGAGTGCAAGAGTTTCCTACCTCCTTATTAATCAATGCAAAGGTAATTTTTTTTTGTGTGTGTGTGTGTGGTGCACGGGCCTCTCACTGTTGTGGCCTCTCCTGTTGCAGAGCACAGGCTCCGGACACGCAGGCTGAGCGGCCATGGCTCACGGGCCCAGCCGCTCCACGGCATGTGGGATCTTCCCGGACCGGGGCATGAATCCGTGTCCCCTGCATCGGCAGGTGGACTCTCAACCACTGCGCTACCAGGGAAGCCCGCAAAGGTAATATTTTCCATAACAATTTCAAATGTTTCAAAATGCTTTACCTTGGTAACAAACCAACAGTGGTCTTTGCCACTGAAATAGTTTCTTTTTGATTTTTTTGTTTTCTTAAAACACATTGACCTTTAAAATTTTTAATCTTAGACATGCCCCCCTATTTTCCCTATGAGGCCTTGTTATAGTAAACCTACAGCACTGTTGATCATCTTTCTCCGAACAAATCAAAACACATTACAGATGAACCTTAATGAAGTAAGAGGTCCTAAAATGCTTTTTAAAACAAACTTTGAAAATTAATCATATATAAGGAAAACTCTTAAAACTGACACGTTTGTGTCTCAATTTTACTCATGGAGAAAATGCGGTGAAAACAGGTTAGAGTTTGTTCAAAGTGCTCTCCTCGGGCACCTCAGACACTGAGGTTATTCAATGCAGTCTGTGTAAATTATTTGTTTGATTTTAAGACAAGTAACTTTCACTACCATGGCGTCAATGTGTCTGCTACCAAAGTATTCCCATATGGAAATCTGACCAGAACTACTTTTCTTTCAAAGGACAAGTTATCTGGATAAATTCTCCTACTCTGCAAACTGCTGTACCTGCTAAAGGCCTTAGAGTCAGAAAAGACGACACACCAGTGACTCTTGCTGCTTTTAGAAGTACTAGCAGTATTAGGATCACTAGTTGAAGAAGACACTGGCAAATGCAGATTGGGCTTCTTTACTTCGATTATTTTCCTTTCCTTTAGTTTTCCTCAAAATAAGGCCGATAAATCTCATTCATCTTATAATTCAGAAATGTTCATTGTGATTGTCTTTCAGCTGCTGAAGTACCAATAGGGAATCATAATCTAGCCTTGTAAGAAGTTGCTGGACCGAGTTCCTCTGTCTTGTGTCTTCTGTCACAAATTATGACACACCAGCGCATTAAATTTATCTATTTTACCGTCTACATTTCTCCAAAGGCAAGGTGAACCGATTAAAATATTTTTATACTCATACATTGTTAGATTTTTTGTATATTAAGGAAGTGCATTATTCTGACAAATTTAATATGAACAACTATAATTTTTATAATTATATAATTTTAATTATAAATTAAATTTGTGTGATAATTTCACATTTATAGTCACACCTGTGCTCCTATTTACTTCTCTAAACAAAGAACAACAAAACAGAAATTATTACCCCTATTTTTACAGAGAATGAAAATGAGACTCTAAGGTTTGAGTCACCACACAGTGACTGTGTGTGTGTTTATGTGTGGAGGTGAGCTGTGGGATTAGAATTCAGGTATATTGGTTCTTGTTAGGGATCTTTTCCACCATTGCCCCTGTTGTCTTTACAAAATGAACTGAGTTGTGAAGCACTCACTGCAGGCTTCCACTCTGGAATTTAAAAAAATCTGGATGCAGGAGGTTTGCTTTGTTTTGTTTGCCAAGTGTGGGTACCACAAAGAACCAGCTCTATTGCTATCACATAGTCCATCCCCATTTTCTGGCTCCAGATCCGTCTCTCTTCGTGTTGTCATCATTACAGAATTCTTAGAGGAAGTAAGGTTTAAAGGATAACTGGTGTTTAGTATGTGTGTGTGACCCTCACTCCTTTCCTTACTTCTCTCTTCTCACATCTACCCACTCCAAATATAGGGTGGAGAGGAGTGGGTGGAGTTGTAAAGGAAACTTACAGTGAAAAAAAATTAGAGAGAAATAACAGCAGCATCCCTGAGGCAGTTTCTCTCATTCAAAAATTATAGGGTGGGCTTCCCTGGTGGTGCAGTGGTTGAGCGTCCGCCTGTCGATGCAGGGGGCGCGGGTTCGTGCCCCAGTCCGGGAGGATCCCGCGTGCCGCGGAGCAGCTGGGCCTGTGGGCCGTGGCCGCTGGGCCTGCGCATCCGGGGCCTGTGCTCCGCGGCGGGAGGGGCCGCAACGGTGAGGGGCCCACGTGCTGCAAAAAAAAAAAAAAAAAAAAAAAATTGTAGGGTGAAATAAAATATCTGAACTAGAATGCTGTTTCTCCTTGTTCTTATTCTACCTGAAGTCCCTGGAGGATAAACTGAGAAGTGGATGTTTTGGTAATGAACCCAAAATAATGTATCTCAAGCTGGGGAGCCGACTCTCAATCATCCAGTTTATTTATTCATTCAACAAATAATTATTGGCACCCACAATATATGTCAAGCATCATTCTAGGTGAATGATAAATATTTGTGAACAGAAGAAAGATCGTTACCATCGTGGAGCTTACATGCTAGCAGGGTGAAACAGACAATAAACAATAAATATAATAAGAAGTATATCCTATAGTATATTAGAAAGTGATAAGTACTTTGAGCACATTTGTAAGGGTATTGCTCCTAGAATCAGACTGAGCCTGAACCTCAGCTCTACCACTCCCTAGCTGTGTGACTTGGGTAAGTTACTTACCCTCTCTGTGCCCCAGTTTTCTTATGACTATAAAATAGACAAGACAATAGAGTCTACTCCATAGGTTGCTATGTGCATTTGATGAAATAATACCCGGAAAGAATGCCTGATTGATAGTAAGAGTCACATAACTGTTTATTAAACAAATAGCTGCTGTGGAAAAAAAATTAAAAAGAAGAGCAGCATGAAAGTTAGGGAGTGTGGAGCCTGTAGTTTTCTATAGGGTGGGCAGGTAATATTTGGGAAGAAAATATATGAGCAAAACCTTGAAAGAGACAAATATATTGAGAAGAGTAGTCCAAACAGAGGAAGTGACCTTGGTGAATGTCGTAAGATGAATGTGTGGCTGCTAAGTTTTGAGAACTGCCAGGGAACCAGTCTGGCTTGAACAGAGTGAGCCTGGGGTTCAGTTAGGGGCTGAAAGGCCACTGGGAGGAGTTTAGCTTTTATTTTAGGTGTGAAATGAGAAGTGATTTGTAGTTTTAAGGAGAGGAGTGGCATACACTGACTTTTCTTTTGAGAACGATTACTATGTTGCATTGAAAATAAACTGAAAGGGTGGAAAGGCCAAAAGCAAGGTCTTTTGGGAGGTGATGATGGCTTATACCTGGGTGGTTACAATGGAGATGGTATGAAGTGTATGGATTCTGCATATATTTGGAAGATAAAGCCAAAAGGAGCTCCTGATAGATTGCATATAGTGGGTGTAGGAAAGAGAAAAATCAAGAGTGAATCCAAGATTAAAAGTTCTCTTAATGATTTCTCCTCTCTGCTCTCCTTACCTACAACTTTATTCATGCACCCCCGTTTCCTCTTTTTATCTAATGCCAAGAGAGCTCTGAGCCTAGGAAAAGTCATAATGTAGGGAAAGGAGACAGTGGGACAGAAGAGAGAAGCAAAATCCATCTGGAGGAGGAATTTCAAGCTGACAGTTCCTCCCACACAATATAGTGGAAAACAGTTCCTACTGGAAAGAGATACAAATGGAAAGGCTCGATGGTCCCATTCTTACACTCCCTAGCTTTGTGGGTTATCTTTCACCAGATGAGGCAGGATCAAGACGTTTCTCTGAGCTGGCGTGGATTTCTATATATCTCGATTATGGGAAACAAAAGGTTAGGAAATCTAAAAATAAATATTGGTGCTAAAATCTATCTTTGAAAAATGTAGGCTTTTAATCTCCTCTCTCTCCTTCCCAAAACTTTGTATCATTTCATTTTCTTCCTTCTCCATGTGTGGACATAAACTGTATCTTAATAGCTAAACTGTCAAAGAATAATCGATAAGTTCAGGAACTGACACTGACTTTTTCCAGATAAGTCCGTTAAGCTGGTTATACCTGTCTCTACATAGGACCAGCCCAGTACCACGAATGCACTCCAAACGGTGATTTTCTGAAGGAGGTTGTCATATGGAAAAATCTTCTTTGTCCCATTTTTCTTGCTCTCCCAACATTTCTTCCCATCCTCTCTCTTTTCTTCTTGCTTCCCTTCATCCACTCTTAGCAACTGGATATTCATACATAAAAGCCATTTATAGTTTGATGCCTCAAAGCCCTCATATCTGTTAAACTACAGTCTCCTTTAGAAAGGAATTTCCTCAAACCTGACCACATTCATTCACTCATTAACAGATGTTGTGGCCCTAGGCTGCATTTCTGGGGAGTAGGTAGAGGGAAGGGATTCATCGACATCTTCTGTCAGAAGTCAGTAAGCTATTATTCAGCCCTCCCGGGCCCTAAGCAGGTGCTCTTTCCTTTCTTCTGACAATAGCAAAGGTTCCCAAGACCCCAGATGACAGTCCCTACATTAGTACTTACTGGCTCCACTGACAGGTGTTTCTCTGTACAACCAGACAACAGGTGTTTGCCCGGTGCAGCCTGCCAAAAGCCAAGGAGCCAGAGTAGAAAACAAAGCTCATTTGTGAAAATGATTACTGTAATTAAGAGCTACGGTAATGCAAACGATGAAAACTCATACACATGCGCACTTACACTCTCCCAAATTCTCTGTTCCCCTGGATAGAGGAAATGACAGACTACAGATCACCCAGCATTATGATATACTTTTAAATGTTAAAGTTCTCGCTTCTTTGGGGGAGAGATTGAAATGATTATTAAGGCATCTTTTGAAACCATCCCTCTTAAGGATCCTCATTTAGAATTTATGTTATTGTGCATTTGGGGGATTACAAGGCAGTGTATGCTGAAGGAGACTGCCTTTGAGGGGCTTATGATTTACTTGAGAGCCCCATATACATCCATGAGAAAAGTGAAACAGCTAATCAATACTCAAATCACAATACGTTTGGTGGTGACCCTCATTACAGCGACTTCCACTGTGCGCCCCACGGCCTCCCAGCAGGAAATGGCCTCATTTACAACCAGGAAAAGTCTTGATAGTAATATGCTGTGTGCTTCTCAACTCCTCCCCTAGGAAGCATCCATGAGCTTCAGAGCTAGGGCAGATAGCAGAATGGTGTGCATAAGGTAAATATTTCTTTCTTAAAAATCTGTGAACATACATCAGTCACTCATTTGTGTTTCAGGAGCTAAGGGTCCTCTCACTGCTCTGATCTGAGTGGAATGAAAAGCAAAGTGTGGAATGCACCAAGGGTGAGGACACAGGTCAGAAGACGTCATGGACTTTATCAATATGATTTTCATATTATGCATATATGATCACAATATGCAAAATAAATTATAACTGTTAAGTCCCTCTGCTCCATTTTCAATCCCATGTTTACATGGGAGCTGAAGGGAGGCATATGGGTAGTTCAATTCTAGCTGTTGCATACTGTGATTACTATTTCTATTATTTTTGCCATCAGGAGTTTCTTTATTTTAACAAATTTACAGAAGTGGAAAACTTATAGATATTCTTTTTGTCCAGTAAACAATATAATTATTATTCATCATGTATGGTTTAAAAATGCTTATACAATTTTCAATTTTGTAGGCTTTTATATTCCCCTCTCTTAACTCTCTAGCCAAGTTTAAAATTTTTATGCCTTTTATTTTGATTTTCTTAGTGTATTACATACTAAGAGCATATTTTATTTCAGTTTTCTATAGTTATTATTATTATTTATTTTTTTTGCGGTACGCTGGCCTCTCACTGTTGTGGCCTCTCCCGTTGCGGAGCATAGGCTCCGGACGCGCAGGCTCAGCGGCCGTGGCTCACGGGCCCAGCAGCTCCACGGCATGTGGAATCCTCCCAGACCAGGGCATGAACCCGTGTCCCTTGCATCGGCAGGCGGACTCTCAACCACTGAGCCACCAGGGAAGCCCTCTATAATTATTAAAGGGATAAATAATGTATTATGATTCACTAAAATAGAGTAATAAATAATTTACATGCTGTGATTATTAAATACTTTTATACTGTGATTGCCAAAAGAATGGTCCTGGATTTTTCAGCTAGGTATTTTTCAGTGTAAAAAAAAAAAACATTGAAAGAAATAAAAAAGGCAATTCACAAATAATTCTTCTATAGGACACAGGAATGGAATGCTTTTTTTTTTTTTTTAACAGCTTTTGGTTAAGCTGAAAAAGATTTTTGGGCTTCTCAGAAAGTTCTTGATTATAAAAAAAGTATGAAAGGAGTATTTCTCTAGAATGTGATGTCTAAAGTTTTATTGGGAAAAAAACTAAACCGAAGCAAAACATCCACTTGGTATTGTTGAAGATATCTTTCAAATTCTGTGTACTTCCCAGCCAACAGTTGCATCTTCAATTTTGGTCCCCATACTGCTTTAACAACTGAAGAAAAATAAGCATCTTATTATGGGAAAAAAAAAACTGTCTGTGTGGACTGGCTCTCAGACTTAGTCTGAGAAATCAGCTTTGATCAAATTACTTTCTGAACAAATGGACTTTGACTGGGTCGATGAAAAGATAGCCCATGTGTCCTGGGTTTCAGCAGCTTCCTATCTGTTTATTACTGGTACCAGGCTTGGTCTCACTTCTGTTCTCTTCCTCCTGTCTCATTTGGCACAAAAGGGATGTCCTAGAAGAGGACACTGTGCTTCCTTTCTCTTCATCCCCCCACCCTCATTTTTCTTGAATGAGTGCCCATTTGCTTATGGCCTGTCTCTCTGGATACAAACCAACAATAGCAGCAACTCTAATTCACCCTCTTTATCTCTCATGATAAAGATGAGAGATGAGAAAAGTCTCTGATTCCTCACTCTTTTTGCTACCTAACCCACTTCTTACTAAGAATTGAGACTGGAAGTACCACACCTCTCCTCTTATGCTCAGAACGACCTCTCTAGACATTATTAGATACAGATTGTGCCAGGAACAAAACCCATCATAAAGGCAAAGTGGGCTCTGTTTGGGTCAGGGGATGGTGGCATGATCTCAGATCACGACTTTTGTACTCATATGTAGCCAGTACAAGGAAATACATCCTCCATCTTCAATGGCTGGCCCTGGACAGGATAAGGGGCTTCTAGTACTTTAAGAGCAGTTATTTCCTGCAATTGGATATTGTGTGCTGAGATAACTGGGGGCCTGTAGTGCTTTGGGACTCAGTGCATGGATGTACCAGAAACTAAAGCAAAACTAGTCACCAGGTTAGTTGGAAAGCACTAGAAATGAGCTTTATGAGAAAAAGTAACAGATTTCATTGAGTCAATTCACAAAAGATCTCTTTCTACTAGCAAGGGCTGCTTTGCTTTCTGACTCCACAGATATGGAGGAGACCAGCTGCCTGTGGCCATTTCAAAACAGCTGCCTCTTCAGCAAGAAGTAATAGACCCTGGAGAAAGAAGAAGAGATCTAACCTCCGGACCTGCGGAGTGCCTAATCACTCTGTCAGCACCCTGCCTGTGCGCCCTCGCTCTCTGTTTCTTTCCCGCACAGCCAGCCCTTCCCACCCTGCTCAGCCTGCTCAGGGCTCCTTTAGCCACATGCTATTTGTTCCTGTAATTGCTGCCAACTTGGCTGGTGAGAAGCCAGGCCTGGAGGAAATAGAGGGTCCTGGCAACAACACAGACTGACGGCCCCAACAGGGTCAGCGCCTGAGTCCTCCCACAATGCAATTGTGCCTCCGACAAAAATCCTATGGAACTAGAAGTGATTGTGGGGTCACCAGGGACCTGGTTAGCAAAAAGCGGTGCTGCTGTCTGGATTCAGCCTCTGAGTGTGTGGAAGGGCAGCAGGGATGGAGAGGGAGGGCGAGATTCAAGCCCTTCACTTAGGAAAAATTTCTGAAATCCTCTGGGCTTTTGTCTGCTAGAATCAAGCAAAGAAAACCAGTCCTTGCCTTGAACTGCAACAAACCAGACTAGGCAAACCTCATAGATTGTGGGTACCTCCAGCAGAAGAAATGAGGAGAGACTGACTTGCTCTGAACAGAAGCCTGTGCGAGGTCCGCGGGGACCCTGGCAGCCTCGTTCGTGGGCTGGAGAGCCTTCCGCACACTGTGGTTTGCACTGCCCAGGGTTGCTCATCCTATCCCACCATCTATCTCTGGTCCTTCCCTCCATCACAGTGTGATGCACTGTAGGACGGACCAGGCTTTGGCCTCTCCGCTGGAGCTCTGGTCTCAGAGACCTCCAACATCTGTTTACAACCAGAGGAGGGTTGTAATTAGTAAGCTTGTCCCTCGGGTGAAGGGAAGCTTGTCTTTGCCCTGATCTCTTTCTTCCTAGACTTTTAAGTGGCAGCCTGAGGATACAAGTCATCGTATCTTGCTTTGAATTGACTCCTGTTGCTAGTAACTGGATCATAGCTATAGCTACAAAAGACCTATGAGAAATTCATCCTTTGGTTCCCACACAGAACTAGGGGAGGCCTGGAAAGAAAGTTCAGGTGCTGCGGCTAGGAAAGGTGAACCTGAGGTGGTGAGGCTACAGAACATGAGGCCGAGGGATTGAAGAGATGAGGAACGTAAACCCGAAGAGATGGGGACCAGAGCTATGCCTAGATGACTGGTGGGACCCATTCACCTGTTAGTTTTTCGGTGCCCCGTCCAGTGGAGATGAGTGGAAACTAGCCTTTATCTCTGCAGGTAGCCAGGAGCCTGCACCTTCTCCCCGACCTTGCTTCCGCGGCAGGGGGAGCGCATGAATCAAGAACAGCACGACGCAGCGGCCGCGGGCGCGTCTCCGCCTATGCCCTGGCGACCTTGACCAGGCTCACTGGCCTGTGAATGGACTGAGGGATCGTCTCCAGCCAGGGGGCTTTTGATGATCCAGAAAAAAAAAAAAAAAACAAGTGGCACAAGCTTGCACTCTCTTTCGAGTGGAATTTATGGGAGTAGAGCCCGGGTAGCCAAGACCGTGAAATGAGAATTTTTCCGACCGCAGATTTGCGGTGCACCCAGGCTCCGCGGATCTGCTGCGCCAAGCGTGAGGCAGCGCGCTGGCCAGGGAGGGCGCAGCCGGGAGCGCAGGGCGACTGGCTCCTCTCTCGGCGGAGCTGCGGAGAGAGGGAGTTTGGCTGTTCAGTGCACGGGACAGGCGCAGTGCTGTCTTCTTTCACTGCTCAGTTTTTGCAGGTCTTTACATTTAAAAAAAAAAAAAAAAAAGACCCAAATACATGTTCAACCCTCTTGTAGATTTTTAAAATGTTACTGGCACCCACCCTACTTGCTCACGCACACCATACCGATTCCGTTTTAAGGGCGCACTTTAAAAAAAAGTCTCCTAGCATCCAGGAGAGTTGAGAAGGAACCTGAGGTCTAGTTTGCCAAACTCAGTCACAAGAGCTGGTCAGTGCTCTCCACTTAGTGAATGCTCTGCTTTTCTGAAAGTTTCAACCTCAGACCCCAGAGGAGGTCGGAGTGCACCTTGCCACCCTCCAGGCTGAGCTGGGCTAAAACCTGAGCAGGTGTCTTGGCCTTCCTGGGCCATCCCTAGACAAGAGTTTGACCCCCAGCTGGAATCTTGCAGAACATGAGAGGGATACGGGAATGGTTCTTTCACTGGGGGTGGGGCTTGAGGAGCTGAAAGAAAGAAGAAGAGAAAAGGCATAATCTCAGTTCCAGAGGCTCAGCCCCAGAGTGGTTTTGACCTCCTGGGTTTGGGAAGGAGGCTGATAATGCCTGATAGTGTCTCCAGTGAGACACAAGCAACTGGATTTACTTTGGAAAATCTTTGTCACTTGAGGAATGGGTGACACACAGGGGAACTTAGTGATGGCATCCAGCACCACCAATGGGTCTTAAACCCTGACAGCTTTTTTAGAGACCCAAGGACATCACTTGCAGAAAGCACAGTGCCCAGGCCCAGCATTCCACAATCATTAACCCTGGAAAGAGGCAATGCCAGTCAAGTGGATAGTCCTGAGGGACCACCCGTCCTCAATGTCCACTTTCAGGATTGCCTTGCAAGGGTCTGCTTACCTATGGTGGTTAAACCAGAAGCAAAAAGCTTGAGCCTAGCACAGCGGAAAAAGAAGGGGTGTTCAGCCCAGGACAGCATCTTATATAGTGCCCAGGCCATGCACATCTATGTGTGATGTGCCCTTTCTTCCCCCCCCCCAACCACCCCGTGGCTTCACTAAGTTGTCCAGTTGATTTTCTGTTTACCGCTGCCTTGATGTTAAGTATTCTAACCATGGGAGATTTCCAATCCTGAAAAATAAACATATGTTTTATATGCCTTTCATTATTGAGATAGGAATCCTTAAGTGGGTCTCAAAAATGGAGAAAGCCACCTCTTAGCATCAACCTTGGCTTATATGAATTGACCTTATCGGTCCAAATCACAGCCTTTTCATTAAAATGAGCAATGAATAATGTGCCGGAGTGTAGTTTAAAGCTTCAAATATGTTTTCAGATGGAAATATTTCAAGAATGCAAGCCAGGTATATTTCTCAGATAAATGACAGTAGGGGCATTGCATACACGGGAATTCTCCGTTCTCAGGTTTCCTGAAATCCAGCGCGCGCATCATTAATCATTCATTGGAGTCGGCCTTCAGTCAATGGCAGCTCTGAGTAAGCTGAAGCGAGCCGTTAGCTAATCCTTCCTGCCACGGGGATCCTGGGGCGAGAGAGGACAACTGGACAGTTAGTCACATGTGCCGGTGCCCAGAACCTACCCCTCTTGCCCGGCTCCGAGCACGGTGTGCGTGTGCGCTCACTCTCCCGGGCGCAGACCTAGAGCTTCCCAGAAGGAAAAACAAATTCGGTGGCATTATGCTTAGCGCGACCAAGAGTTTCCCAACAGGAAAGCAGCTCGAGCCCTGGCGTAAAGGCTTAGGGCGGCTCTCTAAATGCTGAGTAAATCCATTCATTAGCTCTTTAGTAAATCAGTAGCAGCAACAAAAGCCTTCTCCCCACCGCGCCACATCAAAGCCTTCCAACTTGCGCTGCGAACAGTTGCAGCGGTGGGATCCTGGCCGCAAACACTAGCAGCGGTGGGATCCCTCGGCGGGACGCAGTTCCCGAGAGATCCCTGGGGCAGGGGTTGTAACAGTCGGGTCTGCTGGGCAAAGGGAAGGGAACCTGGAAACTGTGTCCTGGGTAGGCGAGAGCGCATTGCTGGGACGCAAGCCTGCGGCAGAGGTGCGAGAGACGAGAACTCACTCCCACGTTTCACCCTCCCATTCCCGTGACTGCCCCAGGAGGACTCCAGGGCTCGCGGGGAGCTGAGTTCCGCGCAGCGTTAGCTCGAGTGGAGGGTGGCCGTGTGGCGCGTGAGAAGTGCTGGGGTGCGTGGCCTCGGTGTGCGCGCGCCCAGAGTCGGGGCGCAGCTTCTCTCCGCCTGGCTTCTCCTCCCACTCACCCTCTCCCGTCTCCTCCCTCCTCCACACCCCCGCCCCCGGGACGGCGAGGCTTCCTCCCCGCACCGGCCGGAGAGTACACAAAGCGGCGGGTGAGGGGAAGCCTCGCAGGCGTGCACCGAGCAGTGAGATCACTGGCGTTATAAATATCCCAGTGCCAGCGCCGAGATCCGTTCGGGTGGCCTCTCTCTCTCTCCCCCTCTCCCTCTCTCTTCCCCGAGGCTATGTCCACCCGGTGCGGCGAGGGGGGCAGCGCCAGAGGCACACAGCCGCGCGCGGGCTACAGAGCCCAGAACCAGCCCTGCAAAATGCACTTAGGACCCCCGCGGCTGGAAGAATGAGCTTGTCCTTCCTCCTCCTGCTCTTCCTCAGTCACCTGATCCTCAGCGCCTGGGCTCAAGGGGAGGAGCGCCTCGCACCCAAAGGGCAACCCGAACAGGCTGCCACCGGTAGGAACCCCGGAGGAGCCAGCAGCAGCCGGAGCAGCAGTAGCACGAAGTCTTCCTCTTCTTCCTCTGTCTCCTCCTCCCCCGGCGCTCCTCTGGGCAGTCAAGGAAATGGCTTGGAGCAGAGCAGTTTCCAGTGGACCCCCTCGGGGCGCCGGACCGGCAGCCTCTACTGCAGAGTGGGCATCGGTTTCCATCTGCAGATCTACCCGGATGGCAAAGTCAATGGCTCCCACGAAGCCAATATGTTAAGTAAGTTGCCTGCTCTCCTACAAAACCTGTCCTAAGCGGGCGGCGGGAGCCTCGGGAGGGGACAGCTGGTGATTCCCTGGTCTGCAAGCCCACCTTCCGGAGCCCCGGCCACTGGGATGCAGCCGGCCCTCGAAACAGCCGGGCGGGTTGGGTGGAGATGCGTCTACGTGGCGGGCACACACTTTCCCCTCTCGTGAGTACGAGGAATGGCGATTACTGAGGTATAGGCTACCCGGAGGCTGGCGCAGACAGGCACCTTGTTTCCAGTTTGCCCTGGTCCCAAAGAGGAGCTCCAGCCAGTGCCTGGAGAAAAACCAAAAATCTCCTTTCTCCTCGTTTAGCTTCTGTTTACCAGACTCGCATTTTTCACTGGGCATCAAAGCGCACCCCTTTTCCCTGCCCATAACTGAACAGTTTTATTTAGAATAATCAAATCTCACATACTGCCCCTCACAACGGCTACCATAACCCCGAATTAATATTATATATAATGTATATATACATATGTGTATACGGATATGTCTATTGTAGATACGTACATATTTACACATTATATACATATAGAATATATATGTATATTATACGGGAGACCAGACATTCCCTGTTTGGAAGAAGACAGTGATCTAGAAAACTGGACACGTTTAGAGAGGAAGACGTGATGGACATTAGAATTAATAATTGCAGAGTTGGGTTTAGCACCTTTTAGTATCTTGAAACTATGACCAGACCTTGAGGAAGCGTGGCCTGCCTTTGGTCCCCAAGGACAATTAGGGGAAAGTTCTTTATTTTAGAAGAAATTCAGAGGCGGTTTAATTCGGTACAGGTGAAAATTTTGTAGGTTTTTTTTTTAAGCCAAGTTTTAAATTTTCTTTCGGAGTTTAGCTCTCTCTCTTTCCCTCCTTTCTCATCTTCTCCTCCCTTCCACCCCGTCTGAGTTTTCAGACCATCACTGCCATTCCTCTGATTCCTCTCACTGCCCCTCTAGGCAGCAGAGGGGAGAGATGATTTGCGGTTGTATGCGGGACCGGGGAGATCTCTGCAGGCCTTTTCCTCCGTAGGGCCAGATGGTCTTCCAGCCGGGGTTAGTCCAACAGACAGAAGCACAGCCCGGGCCTCAGAGGCACCCAGGGAGAGCGGAAACATGGCCAGGAGATACCGATGCGCACACGGTCACCCGGCTCCGGAGTGTCAGCCTGGTGGCTCCCACGTGTACTTAACTTTCTCCGTCTCAAACCAACGACCCGACGGGTTTCTTCTTACCCAAGCTCCGGAGGAGCGCGGGCTCCACAGAGGGGCTGGCATCTGGCACCCGCCCCCGACAAGGGTTGGAGGTATGCACGTCTGTGGGATGGCTGGTCGGCAAGCTTCCTCCGGGGGATTCAGGAGGCTGGAAGTGGAAGAGCTGGCGGTTCGCGCCGGAAGGGGAGCGGGTCCACGCCAGCCTCCTGCCCCTGACTGGTCTTTCAGGCTCTGCCGCTCCAGCTGTCTGTGTTGCACATGGCGAGGTGGCCTGGAGCAGCAAACACGAGAGGGGCCTTCCCTGTCTGCCCCAGCGAGTCCCAGGCCCTCCCACACACTCCTTAGAGGCGTCTGCTTTTATGTTTTAAGGTTCATTACACTCACTAAGCAACTGACCATCTTCGGTGATAAAAGGCAAGGTCAGTTAGGGCGAAGGGGAATTTCCTGAGATTTAAGGGTAAGCAAGAGTTGTGTCTAGTTCAGTATTTCCATTTGTCCTCATTTTGTCCCACCAAACTCTTTTCCTCCACCAGCCATCAGAGCCCTATTCCCCACTTCTAGTAGTATTTTCCCCTTTCACTTACATGAACACTGTTTCTATTCTGTTCTTCTTGCAGCCTCAACAGAGGATAACTTCTGTGTTCCCAAGGGAACATCCAAAGTTAGCCTGTAAGGAGGGCAGATTGGACCCCAGGGGGTAAAAGGATGTGTGGGAGGTGGGTTTCGGTGTGCTAGGGATCTCTGAAAACCAGACTTATTCCCAAGATATTCACCCTCTTCTCTTGGAAGAAACCATAAGAGACAAAGATTTTTGCAGCTTAGGCCTTGTGGAGGGGAAATTGTAGAAAAGGATAGAAAGGAAAATGAGAACAGATCAACAAAGAACACATTCAGCTAAAGAAGACATTGGCCAGTATTTATTTCCAAGGTACATTTTATTTTAACATCCACTTTGAAAGATATCTAACAAAGAACAGACACAAAACACTGCTTTGTTTCTTAAACAAAACTGAAGTGCCTAAATAAAACTCTCTTAATTTAATGAACACTTTCCTAATTCATTTCAGTTTATAACAGCCTTTCAGAGTTTAGTCTGTGCCTTTCACTTGGCTTGCAATCATTCACTTATTCATTTATCCATTTATTCATGTACCCAACATAGGATACCTAGCTCACCAAGCTTGTTATTTTGATTACTTTGGGGTTAGTTGGGATTTTTTTTTTCCTTTACCTTCCATAGGTTTTTCTCACAGAGGAAAGTATAATTTAAGTGTTTAAATCATGGTGATTTTCAGCTTTGTGATGTCTGGAATGTCCAATAATATATCATAAGATTTCGCTACCATAGATCCATGAAGAATTTATGAAATACGTCATGTTTAAAAGGATAGCAAGTAATTTGGAAGTTTAAAATGAATCTCTGTCTTTAAGTAGCTGTGAAAGAGAAACAGGACCTGCTAATTGCAGTTGGTCATATACCTCTTTGTAGATAGCACTTGATGCTTTCCTGATACATAATGTAACCTCAGGAGTTGTTTATGGAATGTTGGTTAGAGTAGATGAGGAACCATTTGTCCAAGTCTCTCAAGAGAAACTGACCATGAGGATCATGGAGAATACATCAGAGTTTTACCTCATCATCTAATTCTACGGTCTGTGAGTTAACAGTGATTGAAAACTTACATTATTTTGTCACAGCTTACTACTTCTGTAAAGAGTCAAAACTTTGCCATGCCAAACATTCTAACAGGTTCTTTTAAACTCAATAATTTTCTGTAATGTTTGTCAGAAGAAATAAATATATGTTGGAATATATGTTTCACAACTATCTTTTGACATTAAAATTTTTGCAAACTGTGAATATTTTCTAGTTTGGCTATCAGAAGTACACTGACCATAGATTTGAAACATAATTTGTTTAGTTAAGGAATACCACTTAACATATTCCTAGCTTCTCTTATACAGTAGTTATCTCAGGTTTTGAAGACAGGAAAAAGAATCAAGCTCATTGCACATAAACTCTTATTATAAGGAAATAGTAGGGAAGAGTGAAGAAAGATGGGCAAGACAAGATAGGTGATAAAATCCCACTACTGAATAGAAACAAAGACTTTGTTTTAATTTCTATGCTTTCAAGTTTAATTCCAAAACAATGCTTCTGTTTGCTTATCTTGGGCCATTGAAGAATAGGCAATCAAGTAATTGTCAATTTAGGGAGCAAAAGCTTAAGGCTATAGCTACACAAAGCCAAATTGTTTACATAAAATATAGAAATTCCAATTATGTATTTTGGCTAAACCAAACCCTCAGTTTTACTAACTTTAAAAAATCTGAATTCACTATCAATTTTGATGTTAATGTACAGTCAAACTTTATGTAGTCCCCAAAGCCTAAATAAACCAGAATCTCTATCTTCTGTATGGAAAAACTCAAGTAGGAAATTTCTATGTTGCTAACTTAATCAATGAAGACTACTAAACTGGATATTTCAAGACTCAGATTTGATAAAGACATGGCATATTTGTTGCTGTGTGAGCACAAGTAGAGAAACTTCAGTTTCAAATGGTTTTTCTTGGGGCTTCCCTGGTGGCACAGTGGTTGAGAATCTGCCTGCTAATACAGAGGACACGGGTTCGAGCCCTGGTCTGGGAGGATCCCACTTGCCGCGGAGCAACTAGGCCTGTGAGCCACAACTACTGAGCCTGCGCGTCTGGAGCTTGTGCTCCGCAACAAGAGAGGCCGCGTTAGTGAGAGGTCCACGCACCGTGATGAAGAGTGGCCCCCGCTTGCCACAACTAGAGAAAGCCCTCGCATAGAAACGAAGACCCAACACAGCAAAAATAAATAAATTAATTAATAAACTCCTACCCCCAACATCTAAAAAAAAAATCATTTTTCTTTGAGGATTTTTCAGATGGGCTGTTGATAGCTTCTGAATACATGGAATATCTGTATATCTTTCTCATTCACTGAGAAAAGAGAGAAAAAGGAGAAGTCTACATAATTGTATCAACCATCATTGATAGAGTCCTAATGTATTAAAAACTCTAGAGGGGACTAAGTAAGAAAATCTATATCCAGAATAATTTTACTTTGTAACGCATACTTATGCTTGTAAGTAAGTGGATTAAACAGTGTATAATCTGAGAGACACTGAGTTCTTGCATCCTTCAACCTAGATGTCAATCACAAAATTCCACCAAGAGAGAATAACTCCTTCAGTTAAGCACTGTTTTTTTCTTTTGATCCTCTTAAATGTGAACACCCTAGGAAAGATAACACATTGTCACTTGCACTTTAACTCTCTCCCTGCCCCACTCCGCCAGCAGTAGAGGGCCAAAATAGCAGGAGAGTACTAAGACATGTGTCCATACATGTGTACACATGGGGTGTCCTGAAAAGGAAGAGAGGTAGTGAGAAGGTCAAAGAAACAATCCAATTTAGCAAACATTCATTGACTATCTACGATCTGTGAGACACAGTTGGCCTTCCACAATTTTGCTTAGGGATACCATCTGGGCTTCCACGTGAATTGTAAATTCCCATCAAATTTATTATTACTGAGGAAATTACTGAAATTGAAAAAATAAATCCGTTTTAGAGAAATATTTTCTGGAATTTATATACGTGTGATTTAACGCACATGGGTTTAAAATACTTAGAATTCTTTAATGAGTTACTGAGACTTGGCATGAAAAATCAATAGGCCTGTGATCTTTTTGGGGAGCGGGGGCAGGAGGTTAAATTGTGGAGCTTGTAGAATCTGCTCCTATATTCTAGGAAAAAAGACATCATGAAATTGCTGTTGAAATTACTTTGGAAACTATGATCTTAACAAGGTTCCTAATATTACACCATAATTACATTATTTAGAACATCATACCAAAGTTGCCTATTTGAAAAAAAACAATTATTTCATCTAATCTCATCTTTTTTCTTTCCTGCATTCTTCATAATTTTAAATAGAATGATGTATGTAAAAGTATGTTTTTAAGCTTTCAATTAAGTATAATTTTCTTAATATTATAAAATCTTTTCATTCTCAGGCACTATATCATTTTTTATACTGGAACTTACAAGAAAAGAAACCACGTAGTATGTAATAAAATAACACTTTCACATATATTATTTCATCTTCCCCATATTTAAAATTTATTACAATGCAAATTTATATAACAGATACATGCAGAATGTACAGTGTATTGGGAAACAAGTTGAGTCAAAATGGGTCTTTCTTAAAAATAGAATATGTTGTCAGAAACCAATAGTTTACATAAGCAAAGCAATGCTCCCATTAAAGAAGTATGTACAGAGTCCTTTTGTCTTGACCTCTTAAATGATAGCCTGCAAACATATATGCTTAATGAGAATTTTATCTTTTATGCTACCATGTATTTTTTTTCCCACTAATACAAAATAGATTTTCATTTACAAAACCAGGTAATTTTCCAGACAATGGTATAAAAAACCTTTAACAAAGCAGAACCAGGAGTAAATTGGGGGAAACATATGGTCAAGTCTCCTTTTCTACCAACTCCACATTGTCTCTTTTGTGGCTGTCATTCTACACATAGATGATTTCTCATGTTCTCCCTGTCTCATTTTTTAACAGACATTTACACAGTATTCACAATCACATCTCCCATCTCTGAAATATCCAAAATCATTAATGCTGTTTTTCAATATCATTCTGTAATTTTGATAGAAATATAACTTTGTATCAGATGTTCTATTCATGTTTTATTAATAATATTATTACAGCACTACATTGTGTAGTAAATTTATCTTTACAAAGGATTCTGTGTGTTTTGCTACTATTTCATAAAATGATAATGCTTTTAAATCTTTTTTGGGTATGCATCACAGTCAAATAATTTGCATAGCAAAATCTATTGTAAATAGCATTTTGAAAACATTTTGAAGGAAAGAATTTTTTGAGACAGTTTTTTTTTAGGAGTTTCTTCCTAGAAGCAGAAGTAGTTCCTTTCCAAGTTTTTAGATTTTTTTGGGTTTGTTTTAAAGAAATATCCACTAATAAAGTGGTAGCTGCAGTTTTCTTGAGATGTGTTTTATTTACTCTAGGCTAAGAATGCTCATCACAAGATCAATAGTTCCTTCACAAACTTTCTGATTAATTATTTTTAAGAAATCAGGTTAAATAAATAAGCGACAGTATTTGCTACAATTATAGGTATTAGGTCGCATTATTCAACATAAGTGCTCTATAACGATATTCATATATGTGTTTACATGTATTATATATATGTGTATCCACAATACACTGCATTTGGTAAGTTGAATAATTTTATATGTACTTCAAATACTGCAGGGGGAGACTGCTATTTTAAGAAAACCTGGTGATTTTCTCTATTTGTCATAGTCCTATTGACATATTCTAATTAGAATATGTACTCAAAATACTACAGATTGAAATGTTGAGATGTTTTTTCCCTCCTCCCTCCCATCCTTGCTTGCTTCCTTCCTTTCTTCCAGGACAAGTCCTTTTTTAGCTTTAGTGAACCATATTATTTTGTCCTTTTTTTTTTTTGCATTTTGTTGTAGGCAATTAACAAAAAGCTCTATGCTTTTCTTCTGTTCATATAACATTAATACAAGTTTATGGTAAACAGGCAGGAATCCCAATTATATACAAACTATGAGTTTCATCTTCTTAAAATACTCTAAACTGTGGTGTGTGACTCTCTTGACCCAGTGGATGTGGACTTTCAAATTATTAAAGGAGACAGAGGGACATTGACTTGATAATTCTGACTACTAAATGCCAAATATAAACAATAACGTAATAAATACCTCATTAAATTTTTTCCAGAAAAGTCACTCAAAATGCAAGATGTCTCAAACCATAATCCATCAAACACTTCACTGAGCCAATAGTCTCAGATTATTTATATTGCTTTCAGTATCTTATGTATACTCTTTAAATGAGCAAGTCACTAAATGATAGAGTGTGATATATATTGATTTATCGATTTGTATTATGATCATTTGAGAAGAGGGATTTCTTTTATGTAAATAAGTATTATTTTCAAGGCTTCCAATGATTTATACTAATCTTGAGTACCATCTTCTGTGCTTTAATATTAAAAGTACTGTATTATCTCTGACAGAAAAACAATGCATGAGAACTGTTTTGTAAAACATTTTAAAAAGTCTTTGCCATTCCTTTAGAACTTGAAAAGATTCTACTGTCAAACATTGATTACTAAAAGTGACTTATCATTTGTAAGGAGAAAAAGAATTACTAATGAAGCACAAATTTTTGAACCTTGAAATTTATTATTTTAAATGAATACTTGAGTGCTAGACCTTTTTATTTCTTTTACATAATAAATGTCACAAAAAATAAAGATGTTAAATACTTTTTTAAAAATCACAGTGATAAAGAATGGAGACAATCTACATAGAAATTTAATTCTTCACAATGGTATATAGAAGAGTCTGTGTTTTATTTTGGGATTTCTGTCATCCTAGGTATTTTGGAAATATTTGCTGTGTCTCAGGGGATTGTAGGAATACGAGGAGTTTTCAGCAACAAATTTTTAGCGATGTCAAAAAAAGGAAAACTCCATGCAAGTGTAAGTAGAACCACTTTGTATTTGTTAAAGGTGTTATAGAGATTTTACATTTGTAAAGTGGAATGAAGTGATTTTCCAAATTGATAGGACAATTTGCCCAGAGAACTTAATGTTTTTTTGTTTTTGTAAAATTATATGTACATTAAACCAAGAGAAATGTATGTGTTTTTGTAAGTAATCGTTTAAATATTTTATTTACTTGAGAAGATAATATAGAATCCACAAAAAGTTTTAAGGGTAAGTGTATTTGAAAACAGCATTTTCTAAGTGATTGCCATTATTTATTTCTTAAAAGTGGTCCAAGTGAGGAGAAATATTATGGAAATACTATGTTTTTAATTTACATGTTTATGGTGGTTGTGTGTGTGTGTTCGGTAGATCATGTTCTTAATTTTAAAAGCTACTTATGATGTCAAAAATGGAGTCTAAGTAATGTAACGTATATTCATATTAATAAGTATGGAGGGAAGAAACAAATAGTGAGAAGACTTTGACCTTTAATAGAGAAATTTAATTTGACTCATTTGAGAAATTTTCATCTTGTTTTTTTGTTGCATCAAAAACACTTCTTAAAACTATGAAGACTAGTTTTGCACTCTTAAAAATTTCTTCAGCCCACTTAACACAGTTTGTAATCAATTTACAAATTATAGATTTCTATGCTTTGTTCTGAAAATGTTCATTACTTGGGAAGCATTAAAATGTTTTAAAGATAATAAAATATATTTAGCTTAGTTTTCCCGCTCACAGGTTCTGTTTATTAGTATTAGTAGTATGCACAGCCCTTAAAAGTGATTTATGCTTTTTTTGTAGTGTACTGAGTTTTGTCATGTTAAATTATTTTAAAAAGCAATTCTTCTTTAAAGCTACTCCTTTAATCCTTATTCACTTTAATTCTTATTAAACAAATTGGAGAAATATCACTTTTCCAGTTTTCAAAGTATATAGGAAGTTTTAACTGAGTGCAATCAATTGGAACTTGCTAATTATGATTTCTTCTTTACAGACCTTTAAAAAATTGAATGAGAATTTCACTTGGTTTAATGTTTAAGACTTTCAATTTTCCTTTCTCTAGCATCTAAATGTGGTTTGTTAATATCTCTTGGAGGAGACAGTAGAATTCAAGCTATTTCTACAGTTATTTGAGGATTAAATGAGATAATGTATATAAAGCTTGTTAGAACAATATTAAATACCTTGTAAGTACCCAATAAATATTACCTATTATTGAATGATAATTTAAATATATTCTAAATATAATAAACTACTAAAATCTCAGTTTATTAAGATAGATGGGAAATCTTTGGTAACCTCTCTGATCATCCATTACAAGCATTATAACCAGATTTACTTATTTCATCTTCTGAGCTGGTTACTATATTCTAGTAAACCACAATACAGTGTTCATAAAATAATTGCTCTTTAATTTATTACATGTCTTAAGGGAAAACGTTCTTCATTGCTGTGGAAAAGTAGGACATGCCATTTTATTTTTTAAAAAATATTTGATTTTTAAAAATCCACATACAAAATAAAAAACAATGATCAAATGCATCTACACTGAATAACTTTTCCTCGATCTACTTTAAGGTGGTAAAAGATGGAAACACCTTCAAAATCTAAGCATCATAACAATATGCAATGCCTAAAAAGAAATTGTCTTTTATTGGTTTGCTTGTTTTGGGTGAAAATCTTAATTTTTTAAATATTCTGATTCATGCTTTAGTACATGCAAAAAAATAGACTACCTTGGGGCAGCTTAAGGATAATTGCAACAGAAAGCGAAGTACTACAAATGGATGCCAATTAGAAAGGTCAAACTGAAAGGTTAGGTTACATGATTCCTCTGTCAAATGCAAGTAACAAATTTCCAGAAACTTGACCCAAATGTCTAAGGATGGCTGGCCGAAATAATGCAGATAATGCAAAAACAGCATCTGTTATTCTTTCTCATCTTGGCAGGCTAAAGTTATTTCATGGAATAATGACTTTTAAACAGTACAAAGCAAGCCTTGCTCTTGTCACTCACTGAAGCCCTTTGATATAAAAGTCATTCTGATGACTTTGAGCTGAATTGTAGATAAAAAATTAAGCCCTACGATTATGTGGATTCTTTCTAAACCATTTGTCCAAGCCCACTTTCTCTTAGCATTTATTAGCACTTTTTCTCTAGATAGAAACCTAATTAAATTATAAAGTGATTTATTTTTAAGGAAGTTGAATTTTGAAATAGTATTAATTCTAACCATTATTAGTTTTATGCCAGATGGTTTCTTTCCTCTTTTCAGTTTCTAGTTAAACATGTTGAAAAATTGTTCTTATAGCTAGCTTTAAATATAATTATTTGATTTAGTTTTGGTTTTTACAAAATTTCATCACCACTAAAAATGCTAAAACCCCTTATACTTTTAGGATTAAATGTTGCTTAGGATTAGTGAGTTGCTTTAAATTAATAATTGTGCAGAGGCATTTAAAGAATACCTTTATAATCATTTCAAAAATATATGTATATAAAACCATGTTGTGCATCTTAAACTTAAACAATGTCGTATGTCAATTATATCTCAATAAAACTAGAAAACAATGTAAATAAATAAAGAGTAACTTTAGGGTTTTATTTACAAAGTAAATATAAACTATAAATCTAAAGTAGTCATATAATTCTGGGGAAAGTAAATCTATAGCGTATTGAGAAATACTCATGGATAATAGGAGATTTTCAACTTCGTTTTTATAGTAACAATGAGACTATTAAAAATTAGCTACTTGGCAGAGGTAAAAGATTTGCATATTTCTTTAAAATGTCTTTCATTCACATTATCTCATTACATAGTTAGGTGAGGAAATAGTCTCAGAGATGTTAAATATTTTCCTAAGTTACCACAGGTAACAATTGATTGAACCAGAATTACATAATTCAAAAATTCTCTCTCCTTTTAAATGCTATAATACTTGGTAGGGAAAAGTTAGCTTGAAAGAAGGCATTTTGTTTCATTTGGAACTATTTACACTGTTTTCAGCTATTATTTTATAGGAATTATTAATTGTATGTTTTAATAATATTTTTGTATTACGTTTTAAAGAATGAATACTGTGGTTCATCCTTAGAATATTTTTGGTTGCTTCTCTCTCTCTTTCTCACTCTCTCTCATTCCAAACCCTTTTGGAGGATCTTTTTTCCCCTTCTACTTCTGTGTCTCCTACTTGATTTTAAAGTCTAGAAAGGAGGGGATGTGTGCACCACAAAACTTGTCACACAGTTTTATAAATGTTGGTTATTCAGTGTGAAGATGAGTTGCATAGGGAACCCCTTTTAGGATGTACTTTCAGAACAGAAAAGAGATCTATTTTGTTCACAGACACTCTTCATTTAGGAAATGCTTCATTGTCAGTGGACAGGAAGATGGTAAACACTATTATCAGGCCAGAAAGTTTAAACTTAGGCAACATATATGCTGATTTCCTTTGTGTGCTAAGTTTGTTAATTTGGTAAGAGAAGTTTTCATTGAACTTCATCCATCTCGGTGTGCTCTGCTCATGCACTCAGTCCACCTATATACTCATAGTAATCTCCTTGCAGCTTTCCTTAAGACCTTGACTGATAGACCCTAAGTAGACAATGCATTTCAATTCCTAGTGTGCAGGGTTTTTTCAGCATTCTTTACAAGGATGAAGGTGTCTGGTCTTCTTCTCGAGATGCCTTGGGAATCACTGAGAGTAAGAGCAGGTAATTGCTTCCCCAAGAGCCATGAGGGTTAGTCAGAGCCTTCACTGTGGCCTGTATCCTCTTTCTCGACTTATTCCCAGACTGCGGTGCTTTGTGGGGCTGAGCACCCTTCTCTTTTGGTCTCTACCTCTGCCTGCCTGTCTGTTTGTGCTCTCTCCTCAGGTTTACTGTCTTTATCCAAAGTTGCATAGGCAGCCTTTCTGGATTTATCTGAGGTGTGTCCAGATGTAAGTGTAGAAGGTCTTGAGTGTGGTGGTGAAGAGCACAGTTCAATTGTGTCATTCTACCTGAGATACACTGTGTCATTTTACTTAATCTTTCTATTCCTTGGTTTTATCAGCTATACATGGAAGAAAATTAAAGTAAAAATACATGGTGATAGTTGAGCATTTTAAATGAGATAATATGTATAAAACACTTAGAATAGTTCCTGGAAAGTATTCAGCATTTAATGTTAGAACAGATCTTCCTGAATTTGCTCTCAGGCAGCTGTTTGATGATCCTCTATCTCCTCTCAGAATACTTTCTGATTTTGGGGTCAAGCAGCTGTGACCCCCTCAGATATTTAGACCAGCCACAAATCCCATTTATTATTTGCCCCTTTTTTCTTTAGGTCCAAACTCATCTTGCATACAGTAGCCCCTTTTCTTCTGGGTTTTCCTTTTTCCAAGGAACCTAATTTGAAAGCAAAATTCCCAGGTTCAAGATCTTAAAGAGGCAAGGATTTCCAATGGTCATAATCTCATAATTTTTTAAGATCCTTCTTGTGCATTGTGGTTTTCCCCTTAAAAAATCTCAATCTTGAAAAAGGTGGTTATCATGAATTCTTCAGTCTTTTCATTAAGTATGCATGTTCACTTATTGCCTGTTGGGGGAAAAACATTTTAGCTCATTTTAAAGATACAGAAAGAAGCACGTGGTGGAATTATTTTTGTTTCTCAGTGTTTTAGGGAATCGTGTTTGGAAGGAAAGCTAATTGTAGAGTTTACGAAATAGGCATGGAATGTGTGCTTGATCAGCCCTAAGCAAGGACTAGAACAGCCTCCTTTCCTGGTTTCAGAGGGCGCCAGCTGGCTTGCCTGGGATGAGAGTCTGGACTAGACTTCCTGAGCTCGGGGCAGAGTGAGGATGAGTCCGCAGCCCCTAAAGCTGGGCATGTTTATTGAAAGGGGAAACGGAATCTTGAGTAACGGTTATCATCATCATTAAAAAAATAAGTTATTAAGCACTCCACTCTTGCAGTCAAGACCCTGAGCTCTATAAAGGCCTTGAATAGAAACTCGCCTTGCCCTCTAAGAGCTTTCAATTTACATAGTAAAACTGAATAGCTAGTAATTCAGGCTAAAAAATGAGTTCAGTGTTCTACCTTTGCAGTAAATGTCAGTTTTCTCTTAATTTCACACTATGTAAATCTGGTTAGAGGGCTTATTTTATTGAGGAAATCTGCCTGTGATGAATCGACTTGTAATTTCAGAGATCCATTTCAGCCTAAAGTGAGAGATGGTGTTCTACGTCTTAGATGGTTGGGGGAATGGCACTTGTTTTTCATCAGTATTTTAATATGGAGCAACTGCAGGGCAGGTAGGACTATATAGAAACCTAGGAGATGCCTTGGGTTTGTACAGTGTTACTGAAAGAGTTTGAATCTAGGAATCAGTAGGTGAGATTTAAGTCACAGGCCTACCCTGGCACGTGATAAATGAGGGGATTTAGACTAATTCTTTTCTTTACTCTTCTGTCTGGAAAATCAGGTAATAACATCCTAATAGTCATGGAATTATATCAAGAATGAAATAATATATGTAAAACACCTGGCACATGGTAGCCCTCAATAGCCCAGCTTTTTTGAGCTATTAAGAGCATCAGACAGTGAACTATCTTATACCATGTTTCTACAAGTGTGGTTCTCACCTCACCTGCATCAAGATCACACAGGATGCTGGTTAATGATGTGATTCCAGGGTCTCAGCTCAGACTTACTAAAACAATCTCTGGAGATAGGGCCTTGGGAATCTGCATTTTGACCTGGCTCCCTGAGTAATTTGAAGTCAAATTCAAGAGGTTCAGAGGAGGAGAAATCATGTGGCTAGCATTCTTCACTACCTTACCTCAGGTTGATTTAAATCCAACTTGTATATTCCCTTGGTTGCATGAAGAACTGAGACACAGAATGGCCAGATACCTAGTGCCAAGCAGGAAGTATGACCATGCTCTGGAGATGGTCATACATCAACTGACCCATATAAGGCTTGTGAACTAAAGAGAAAGAGGCAGCTCCTGTACATGCATGCTGCTCTGTTCTGGGGTTCTCTGCTTGGGAGCAGTTGGAGCAGGGTCTAGCTTTCAGCCTTCACTCACCACCAAAGGTGGGTGCTTTTGTGCTGGGCACATCCTACACAGCCATACAAAACAGCCTGGGCTTAGGGGACCTGACCCGGGCAGTCCCATTGGTGAGACTAGGGGTGGGAACCAAAATGCATTGAAAGGAGGCAGGGGAACAAGAAGTGTAGGGATGCAGGCAGCAAGAAAACTTTGCTTAGAGCACAATCTGGTCTTTAATTGTTTTCGTTACAGTCTATAATAATAGTTTAATTATTTAATAACATTATATAGTCTATAATAGCATTTTAGTTGCTTATATTTAATTATTTCTTAACTTTATAAAGCTTTTCAAGAGAAAGAGGCAAATCAAAGAAAACAAAGTGAAATAAAGAAGTAAAATTGATTAAATGATTAAATAATCTGCAGACTCCAGGGTTGGTACTACTGTTAGTCCAAGTTCAATCCTCTTTATATACCTCTTTCATACAATGCGTATTTACTTCTTCAGTCACACGTAATGAGAATCGGGACTTGTAGGCATAGCCTCAATGCATTTGCTACAATATTCTCAATCATCATAGAGCACGTTTACTAAGGAACAAATCTATGTTAAGAGGTTTTAGAAAGTTTTTAAAAATATTGTTTCAGAAAGAATTCTCTGGTTTAATTGACCTTCAGATTTTAATTAAGCAGAATCGGTCTTTTCTGGAATATCACAGTCAAAGTTTTACTTTCTTTGAACTGAATTTGACCTTTCTTTTAAATATTCACTGTGTGCCCTCATCACATGAGGAGATGAGTAGAATCAAGGTAAAGTATCCTCCTAAGCCCAAAATTCTTGTTTTATTTAATAGCACTATATTGCCCCACCTCTGAATAATTTGCATTTGCATATTCAGGCAAAAGTAGTTTAATTTCATTTTCATCTGTGTTTTTCAGTTAAGACTCCTTTAAATTACGTAGAAATCAGCCAGTTTAAACTTGTTAGTTTTGCAATTATGGCTTGTTGACTATAACTTATTTTTACACTTGCAAGATCAAGGAGAAATTATAGAGGAAAACATAGATAATTTAAGTCAACAAAGAACATGGGCAGGACCATGGCTATATTGTTTTTCATTGTAAAAGTGACAACCAGCACAGTGTCTGGCATGTGATATACAGTCGATAAATATCTGTGGAATGAATCCACAAAAAACTGAGTTTGAAACAAAGATAGGGGCTCTTTACGAACATTTTAATGAATGCGTTTGTTGTAGTGGCTGATGGTGGTAGGGTGGAAGTTATGGGGGTCCTGATTTCAATAGCTTATTTGAAATTAGATTTACCTCTCTACTTCACAGCTGAACTGTAGATAAAGTCTTTACATCCCCTTCCCATTTTCTAGGGAAATAATCCAGTTCTATTGTTTTAAAAGTATATATATTGCTAAAGCACTTTTTATAATTCAAAGGAGATTTCAAAAATTAAAAGTAACCTGGAAAGTTTATTATCTAAAATTGTGTAATGGTAAATGGTAAATATATTTAAATGGCTCTGCTGCTTGGTGACTCTGTTGTGAAGATGCCTCATACGTAACATTAGGGACAGAGATGAACTGCTTAATGTCGCCGTGTTGTCTGAACAGGGCCGGGAATACTGACAGGGACAGTCCATCCCTCCAGAAGAAACCAGATCTCCTGATGAAAAACTCACTATGTTTGTTTCAAATGGTTTTGTTCCATCATAGCTGGAAGAATTTTTCAGACAAAATATTAAATTAGAAGTCAATTAAGAAATCCAAAACAGTCTGACTGCCTTCACTCCTGTTTTAATGTGGGGTTTGGAATGGCTGAGGGCCAGCAAGTAATGTGGGTCCTCAGAATTCTGAACATCCTTATCCCATGTGACAGTTAGGTGACCCTCGAAAAATCTAGAGCCTGAACAGCCATCCTCTTTAAGTCTTCTCTTAAGAAAGAACTTAGAACATGAACCTTGAGGGGGAAAGAGAAAGTTTTCAGATGGAATAATTTTCGGGGGTGGCATCGGTAGGTTTTCACCCCATGAAAGACAGTAAGATGGAATTGCTATAGGTTAATATACCGTGTGTGTGTGTGTATGTGTGCATGCACACGCATGTGTGTCTGTTGGCCACATCAATTAAAAAAGACATGTTCCTTCTTTATTTTTTTTTGACACCATTAAGGAAAAAATAAGGTTAAATTATGCAGTACACTTAAAAAAATCTAACTGTCAAAATTGAATAAAGCAATCACTGCTATCTTTATTTCAGGAAAATGATTTTTTGTGTGTGAAACAAGGGTAGAAGTCAGGTCTATAATGTATTATAAACATTATAGACATTAAAAATGTTATTCAAATAAATTTTAGGAAAAAAATCTGAGGCAGGGTAAATATACCTGCTACCGTTTTTAGTGAAATCTCCCACACCTTTCTAAAATGCTTGGTCTTTTCTGTAGCAGAAAATATTCCAGATGGTTATAGCTTTTATTTTAAAGTAAAACTTTGGGATTATCTAATTGAATGGGAGAGCATTGAAGTCCTTTCAAGAGCTAAGCAGACAAATCTATGTTTGACTTGTAAGAAAGACTTTTTAATTAAAAAAAAATAAGGAACAATAAATGTGTGCTCTTCTAAAGGAATGGCAACATAGCACCCTTGTCCTGGTCAGGGGCTTGTAGGTTATGATGGGATGAGAGAAAGCCATTGGCAGTGGTTCTTTAAAATAGCGGCTTACAGCCTGCTAGAGACCCAGTCCAGGGTATATAGCTTCATAGCCTCCAAATAAAGAGCTGTATTGATTGAACTACACTCGAATGTAAATAACCTGGATAGACTATCGTACATAAGATAAATGTGCTGCTGGAAATACTCTGAAACTGGTTGTCTCCTGATATTGTCAGTACCCTGCACAACTCAAAAATTCCACGTGGCCATCAACAGTAGTTCTGTGTAAACTGCCTTGCAATGTTCAGACTTCTATATTACAGCGTTGGGATCTGTATTGCAGAAGAAAGTTTGGCATTATTGAAAAGCAAGGGAATTAAAGGACTTTTAATTCCATGTTAGAACCTCTTGGTTTGATATAGAAAGAATCATATCTCTGTGTGTGTGTGTGTGTGTGTGTGTGTGTGTGTATGTGTAGTGTTCTTATATAGGAGTCAAGATATTTGGTATTTCTAAGCCCAGGACGTTTATACAAATGGTGTTCCCTGAAATTGTGAAACATGTTGGTCTAGTCCAGGTTAGGGATTTGAATTCTTTGGGGGCTATGGAATCTTGTATTTGATAAAAGCTCCAGATCCTTTCCTTAGAAAAATATTTTGATTCTCACAATAGCCCTACAGTTGCAAGGATTGTGGATAAAGAGCCTAAAGCTGAGAACTCAACTGGCAGGATTGGCATTTGATTGCATGTCTGTCTGACACATTCTCACTTGCTTCCCCTGTACTGCGGTCATTCAATTTCCTCAATACGGCAAACTCAGCCTTTTCAGAGCTTGTTGTGGCCTGCTTTGTTGTCCTCATCTCTTCTTCCTTTCTCCATGCGTCCTAAGTGGAAATCACACTGAACTACTTATAGTGCTGTCCTGCTGACCTGTGAACACACCAGTTCTGCTCCCTGAAATCCTTTCTCATGTCACCTGCCTTGCTCACACCTTGTCGGACTTGAAGACTCAGCTCAGAAGTCAGCTTTTCTAGGAAGACATCCTGCCCTCTTCCCTGCTACCTCCATCCTCTCAGATGCCCTTCCTCTATGCTATCATTGTATCCTCTGCATACCGCTGTCATAATTCCATTTATCAAGCTGCATCGTGATGGATGTCTACTTCTTTGCTTAATCCACTGTTTCTGTGAGCATTTCAAGGGCAGAGTTGTGTGTGTGTGTGTGTGTGTGTGTGTGTGTGTGTGTGTGTGTGTAGAGAGAGAGAGAGAGAGATCTGGCTGAAGTATTGTTAGTGACTCCAAAGGTAATTTTTTTCTTCCTGCCATCAAATATACTCTCCTGTATCACTGTGTGAAGATACATTCTTTCCTAAAGAACTCTAACATATGCAATATTAATAGGGCCATATGCTACCCCTTTCTCAGCACCATGAAGCATGCTGATAAGATTGAAAAATGTATTCTTGTTTCAAAGGATAATATGACCCCATTCCTCTGAATAATATAGTACTATTTATTTTCTTGATGGCTTAAGAGGGGGAAAAATCTTATAAGTTAACATTTTAACTAAAAATTTCAAAGTAATTAGAAAGAGTAATAGAATTTAAATATACAAGTTCCTGTTATCACTTTTATATACATTGATATTATTTCACGATTGTACATAATAAACAGAAATCAGCATTACTAAGATGAATAAAGTAGGAATATAGAAATGAAAATAGTAATTTTAAAGCAACTCTAAAAGAAGCAAATGTGTCTTTATAAAAGAGAATGGAGTAGGAGGGCAGGGGTCAATGGAATTCTTGTTTTTTCTTTACAGTAGAAGACCTCATTTTATTACATGCTGAACATATTATCACTACTTGAATTTCCTCTTCTTCTTTTATTCCCTAGGCCAAATTTACAGATGACTGCAAGTTCAGGGAGCGATTTCAAGAAAACAGCTATAATACCTATGCCTCAGCAATACACCGAACTGAAAAAACGGGGCGGGAGTGGTACGTGGCCCTGAACAAGAGAGGGAAAGCTAAACGGGGCTGCAGCCCCCGTGTTAAACCTCAGCACATCTCTACCCACTTTCTGCCAAGATTCAAGCAATCAGAGCAGCCAGAACTTTCTTTCACAGTTACTGTTCCTGAAAAGAAAAAGCCACCTAATCCCATCAAGCCAAAGGTTCCCCTCTCCGCACCTCGGAGAAGTCCCAACACAGTGAAATACAGACTCAAGTTTCGCTTTGGATAATACTCATCTTGGCCTTGTGAGAAACCATGCCTTCCCTTCAGGAGTTTCTGTAGGTGTCTTTGTGCTCTGAAGACAACTTTTTGGACACAGCTTCAGTTACACTACACTGTACTGAAGTCAGGACATTTGTTTCAGTTTGGCTGAAACAAAAATGTCTCCTGATAGGAACTAAACTGGAATTCTTTGTACCAATACAGGGAGCTCACTGCTTTAGTTCAGTATGACATAAAGCCTTTTGCTTTATGCTTGGTGCATACTGGGACTCTGTTTCCAGAAAGTTAAATGGTGGGGATTATGTATTTTTCTGACTTTTACAGATCAACCTGAAAAAGCATACGATACATTTTTATTTTTGGTTTCCAAAGACTATTTTGATGCAGATAAAAATATTTTATTAACGTTTGTTTTTTGGGTTTTGGTTTTTTTTAAAGTACCTTGCATTGAGCATATTTTCTTACTTTTGTTATTTTTAATTAATAAGACATAAAACAGCCATTTTAATGCAATTTATGAATTATAAATGTGTTTATAGCCTGTTTATAACATGTGGATTTATTTTTCATTTTTCTTATTCATTGCACTTTTAATTTTTATTGTGATTATTTTTTTTTACCATACCTCAGATAATGTAAGTTAGTCTTGCATCTTAAAATGTTTAAATTCTCTTCAACAGCACCAAATGTTGAGCTTGGGTTTGTATGTGTGTGTGTGTGTGTGTGTGTGTGTGTGTGTGTGTGTGTGTGTGTGTATAAATTCATGCTATTATATGGAATCCTGTCTTTTTGGTGGCTGGGCTACAATGAATTGGAAGTAAGGAGAAAATATAAGGACTTTTTTGGTGGAATTAAAAGTTGGAGATAAGGAAGAGGATTAGAGGTACAAGTACACTGAGTTTGCAGCATTTACTGATATCTAATTCTGCCTTGCCTTCACTTCTCCTTTTATCTACCCTGCCCTCATTCTTTAACTGCTGGAGGAATACATTTTATTCTGTCCATCAAACATACACTATGAAACCAGAGTGCTTAAAATACCTCTTTTATGACCCTCTGCTATCTCCACTGTATAGATCCACAGGGAGCAACCCACTTAGTGGAAACACACAGAGAACCAAAGGAGATGAATCATGTAACAGTTACCCATGTCAAGTCCCATTGTCAAAAATATTCTTATTACTCAGTTAAACACACTTTGAGTTTCCTATCCTAAAGGTAACCATCCCAGTGAATAGATCTGCCCTTTTATAAGGAAAATTTCTGATGTATGTTTTTAAAAAGTTGGCTGTGCGATATGGGAAACTTAATTTGGGAATTTGATGAGTTGAAAACGGCACTTAATTGTCAACCCAAATACTGGATGTTGGGCATAAATCACAGAAAATTTAACTTAAAAGAATTTATATAATTTATTTTCTTGGGTAATCATTTTTATGGCGTTCTATGAAACATAAGTGTTTATCTTCAGAAATGTGGCAATAAAAACGGTAAAGCTAATGTTTAAAAGTATGTCTCATAGGAAGAACAAAAGCATTCACAGAAAGTTTATGGTTTGTATTTAAGCATGTTTCTTTTCTTTTAGAGAATATTGCTAAACTTCTTTTAAAAACAAAGTATGTTTTATTTTGATGCACAAATGCAAAATAGAAACTCAGCAAAATTGAACTTACTACCATTTAAGCAGACTGCTTTGTTTTAATGGAAACTATACACATATATTTTATACAATATATATAAAATCCATCCATCAACTAAAACATCACACGTATACTCTAGAATGGTGTTTTATTATAAAACTATAATATGATTAAACATTGTTTGCATTTAATGCATAATTTTTTATTTTTAAAATCTATTATTATTATTATTATTATTATTATTTTTGTCACACCACGAGGCATGCCGGATCCTAGTTCCCCAACCAGGGATGGAACCCGTGCCCCCTGCAGTGGAAGCATGGAGTCTTAACCACTGGGCCACCAGGGACATCCCTTAATACATGATTTTTTAAAAACAAAATACAATGCTACAATAGTTTTAACTAATTTATACATTAAAAATCTCCTGGATTAAATGAAATGAAATTTTGCCAACACAGATATCTTACTCTTATCTAATTGGTATATCACATATATACATGGTATAAAGCTAAAAATAATCCTCTAGTTTATTTTAATATATCGTTAAAAATTGTACACTGTATATCAAGTTCTTACTACACATGAGAAATAAAATTGCAGAACAGGAGAACAGTAGACATATGTCCCTAAATGGGCAAGGAAAAGATGACTTTAATGATGATTAACAACAAACTAAGTTAATGTATATATTGTATTCGACAAATGTTGCTGGTAATTTATGTTAAACTAAAAAAATTACCTTATCTTGTACTCCTAGTTTGATTTGATTAGCATTTGGAAGTTCAAGTAGAATAGCTACCAAATATATATTATGCAAGTCAGGATTCATTAATTTCAAAATTTAAAGCCAAGCTAAAATTAAAAAGAAATAACTTTAAATTACACTTCTCTTTAGTTTACTGGCCATACACAATTATATTTATTTAAAGCTCACTGAAGCAAAAAGTTACCTAAATTAATTAATTGAAAGAACTCATGTAGAGAAAATATGTATAAATATAATTCCTTACCAATACCTAGCACTTTTTTTTTTTTTTGCGGTACGCAGGCCTCCCACTGTTGTGGCCTCTCCCGCTGCGGAGCACAGGCTCCGGACGCGCAGGCTCAGCAGCCATGGCTCACGGGCCCAGCCACTCCGCGGGCATGTGGGATCTTCCCGGACCGGGGCACGAACCCGTGTCCCCTGCATCGGCAGGCGGACTCTCAACCACAGCGCCACCAGGGAAGCCCCCTAGGCCTTTTAAAAGGGGTCTTTGCTTATGTAGTTTTGGTAATTTTGAAGTAACTAGACCTATCTCATATTAAATAAAATTGTTTAATTGAGATTGTGTTCACCTAAAAATGTCAATGAATTTTACATTACAATTTTGGAACCTCATTTGTCTAGAAGAGAGATGACAAACACCTTCAGAATGACATTTCAGCTTTATTAATTACATTAATTTAATTTAAGATAATCTTTATTTGGAGCATCAGTAGAGGTAAATAGAGGTTTTCAATAAGATGTAATAATATCATGGTTTTTATTTTGCAAAATATACTGTCACTTCTTTCTCAAGAAACTAATTTGAGAGTGTGGTTATATATAAATTATCTTTTAGTTCTTTTAGCTGAGTTATAGTGACTCAGCTGTATAAAACTGTGTGATGGTGATAAAGGACGCTGACAAAAGTTATTTCTAAATTTAACAGTTATATCATCTTAGATGCTTTTATTTCTTGTACCTGAAAATAAAACACCATAAATCTAGTAGGTAAATTTTCTATAAAGTTGATCTTGAAATAGAAAACTGAACAATTGTCTTACATTAACATTTTTACCCTTCCAAAGGACAGCGGAATTAAGCTATAACTTCCCACATTTTCAATCACGAAATGAAAATACTGCACTAACCAAAAACTTGAATTCTGGCATGATTTTTACAGCTGCAGAAAATTTCTTGTACAGTTAATTTAAAAAATAAAAACAGTATTGTAGACAATGCTGCAATGGGAAGAAAACAAAAATATCTTGTCCAAGGAATTCTACACCTTCTTCAAGATTTATTTCATTGCTACAACTAAATTTTGATCACTTAAAATCTTTTTTTTAAGCCAATTATCTTTTTGCACATTTTGAAAGAAACTTTTCTTTCTTTATTTAAAATTTATTTATTTTTGGCTGTGTTGGGTCTTCGTTGCTGCACATGGGCTTTCTCTAGTTGCAGGAGTGGGGGTCACTCTTCGTTGCGGTGCACGGGCTTCTCATTTCAGTGGCTTCTCTTGTTGTGGAGCATGGGCTCTAGGCACGCGGGCTTCAGTAGTTGTGGCACGCAGGCTCAGTAGTGGTTTGTGGGCTCTAGAGCACAGGCTCAGTAGTTGTGGCACACGGGCTTAGCTGCTCCGCAGCATGTGGGATCTTCCCGGACCAGGGCTCGAACCCATGTCCCCTGCATTGGCAGGTGGATTCTTAACCACTGCGCCACCAGGGAAGCCCAAAAGAGACTTTTAGGTAAGTGAACATGACTCCTCTATTTTTCTTTTGTAAGTCATCTAATTGTACTAGTCGGTTTTTGAAATAAGATTATCAAATGATTAGGCATTAGTCCAAGAAAAGCGTTACCTCCTCTATGTCATTCCACAGGAAAGAAGGGAGGAGAACGCAGCCTGAGTCAGTGGAGGCATTTTTTACATCCAAGAATCACATACAAAGCAGAAATTAACACACCATTGCAAAGCAATTATACTCCAATAAAGATGTAAAGAAAAAAAAAAAAGAATCACATACAACATTCAGAGATACCATCAGACAACTGAGCTACAAATCATCCATCAGTATTTAAACAATTTTATGTAATAAAAATACTAGATTAGGAAGCAATAGCTCTTACATACTTCTAATTTTATTGTCTTTTTCCTGACTCTGATGTGTGATTACCGGAGGTCAATCTCTAGGCCTTGTTTCACCCATGCTATCTCAAGCGTCATTTTCAGCTTTGTCATCAGTGATTGTTTGAGTCTTAAAATGTTGACGTACCAAAAAGAGGACATGGTCCCTCTTCAGGCAAAACTAAAAGTCTATGTCCAGTTGAAATTGCACAACCACATGAAAAGAATTGTGAAAGAAATAATAAACAGATATTTTAAAAAGGCCTTGTCTTAGATTAAGAAGAAAAATAAACTGAGTGCGAGATTGGATCAAGACATTTAAAAAATGGGAATCCATTCTGGGTTTACTTTTCTTTTCTTTTCTTTTTTTTTTTCTTTTGCACTGCCAAGAAGCTTGTGGGATCTTAGTTCCCCGACCAGGGATTGAACCCAGGCCCTTGACAGTGAGTCCTAACCAACCGACCACCAGGGAATTCCCCTGGGCTTACCTTTTCATAAGGGACTTTGCAAATTTGCAGTAATTTCCTATTAATTAAATCAAATTTCCTATTAATCCAGATAGGAACGGTCAGAGTAACATCACTGTTGATAATACATAGTTCATGACCTTAACTAAACATGTAATTATTGAACATCTCTGTTTTGACCAAAATCACACTTTCTCCATGAAGCCTTCTAGAAATTCATGAAGAAATATGAATAATCTCATCTTGACACCACTCCTTCAAATATGTATAACTCATGACATTCCACCACCATTCCCTTACTATCCCAATAATTCAGTATTTTCTGAGATCCTGCTTCGCCAAGACACTCAGCTAGTGAAACAGTTCTTCATTTGCTCAATACTTGTTCAGTATGTTCCTTGTAGAGGTTGACATCAACATAGTCTTAGATTTTGAACTCCTGCAGGGAATATAGCTGCTCTCTCCTTGCACATTGCCCAACCCAAGTTCAGGCTAATAAAAGGAACTTAAGAAATGTTCTTAGCTGATATAGCAATTTTGAACGATGTGTTCCTCCGAATTAAACACTTCGTGGAGGCTATTGGACATTCTATTTATTCAAAGTACTGGCTATATAATTATATCTACAGGTCCCTATATGGAATATGTTAGGTGCTCAAAAAAAAAGCTTGTAGGATGGATATTAGCACTGAATAAGATTTACTTGATGAAAAGGTTGATGATGGTTAAGAGAATTCCTGTGAGATACAAAATGGCTCCAACAACAAGAGTAAGAACACTGGCTGCTTCCCTCACTCTGCTTGGATTTCCCACACACAAATCCCAAGTCCAGACTAGAAATATCAGGCCCTTGCAAGCTGCATTTAAATATCAATAAATTAGTCATCGTATGAAACTTCAGTTTCATTGACAATCAGAAAAACAGGTGACTGTGCAAATCCTGATGATTTTGCTGTTTGCAGGCCAAATAAGCAGTCCAGTGGGGTGTCAGTAGGTATCAGTGGGAGGGTGAAGACATTACTTTTTGGTAATTTGTTTCTAGACATGTTTTTTTTCCCTTTTGTCAGATAAACTCTCTCAGAGAAGACCGCCTTTTTCTGTACCCTACAGAGAGATTAGTGAATGCATAATCACACAGTGACAGGTCCCGTTCCAATGTGTTTCTCATTAAATTCTCTATCATTCCCTCTGTGGGAAACTGGAAAATTTAACAGATTTTCATACAGGGAGGTGAATTTCTGCTGAGGAGGCAACACAATGTCTTTTACTCTCCGGAGTGCAATTATCATTCTGCTGCCACAGCCCTGCTTCGTCTTCCATAGGGCTCTCTTTGTGGGATGCATGCATTCCATAACCTGTTTCCATACTTTGACACAGGTTATATATTTACATTTTTAAAAGTTTGCTAGCTGTTCTACATTCTTCTCTGTAAAAGGCTCCTGAGAGCAAGTGGAAATATACTAGAATATTAAATGCACCAGAAGAAGATACAAAGACCTCCCTAATAGTCAACATCCTAATGGAGAATGGGACAGGACGAGCTTAAAGTCTAGAAGCGAAAAGCAGTCAAAAGTTGTATGTTCACTGTCTATTCTCTCTCTCTCTCTTCGCATATAAGATGCATTACAAAGGGGCGAAAACATGTTTTCTGTTTAGGTAATGAAAGAATAACAGTCATGGCAATGACTACTATAAATATCCTCTGAGACCTGCAATTCCTGTAAATGTTATGTTGCCACCTTTATATATCACTGGGTTATAAAACTGAGTCAGCTCTGAGTGAGAGTTTGCTTTCACCTTGGAAATCATGCTACCTGAGATTCTCAGCCTTTACTGTCTGGAGAGCAAGAGAGCAAATGAGAAAAAGACAGAGCCCGATGTGCTGGTACAGAGCACAAACCACAAGATCTCTCTACTAGTCAAGAGAGTTTAACATTTAATGATGAGAAATCAACTCTGTCCAGCAAACTCCAAGGTCCAAAGGAACCCACTCAAACTAAAAGGGGTAATGATTTCTTGGTTGCTAATAATTTATGGCAGAAATCTCTAATAAATTTCTAATAAAGATATTCAATGTTCATTTAACCCCTTACAAGACACTGGCATAGCGCTGGGGTTCTAGGGATAGAACTAAACATAGCACCTGTTTGGGAGGAAACTTACATTCTTGCTTCTATCGTCAGGGTAGTGGATTATTTCTTTTGAGTGTTTTATCCAGTTCTCAGTTAGTTAAAAATGACACTTATTCTTGCCAAAAGAATGTAATATGTTAGGATACTATTTACCACAATAGACCCCAAAGCTTAAGCTGCAGGTTACATTATAACTTTGGAAGTACTTCAGAAAATTCTTTGGTGCTCCCTTTGGAAAGCATGCTTTCTAATGGTTATTGAAAAAGATGGAAGATTATTCTACACTCATTGAAAGACAATTAGGAAGACAATAGAACATAGGAAAATGGGACGTACATTTTTCTATGGAGACCTCTAATTCTGTCTATTGTAACACTGACCTGATCGCTGGGATTGGAAGATCAATGGCCAACTGATTTCAGTATTGCTTAGAAATGGGAAAAACTGACTTGTGCTTCCCAGAGTCTAATATTTTTCCCACGACAAGGATGTCCATGGGATAGGAACAAGTGTGTGGGTAAAAAATCAAAACGTGAACGTGGCCCTGAGTCTTGCCTAAATGTTCAGCTCTATTCTACCTGTTTGCAGGAAGCTGGAAAAATTGTTAACAATTTAGAACTTAAAAAAAAAACAAAACAAAACTACCTCCCACTGTTGGTCTTAAACAAAGGATTATATCAGACTCCCTTTGAGAACAGCTGTTGCTTTGGGGGCTGCTAAGATTACTGCAAACCAACCTCCCCCAGGACGTGTGAGGGGGTTGGCAAATGTTGCGGTGTCTACCTTGAGTGTTACAGAGGCACCCTTGCAGTTCTTTCAGGCAGTGTTCCTGTAACGTTGGCCCGCAGTCAATAAGTATGTCGTGTCTCTTGCCCCCAGGGTGTGCTCAGAGGACCACCCTGCAAGTGTCTGCCTCTGTGGTCATGGTCATGCTGTGGGAGGAAAGGTGGGTGTCGAACCAGAGGCAGGATGTGCAGGCAGGATCCAATGTGGTTAAAATTTGGGATCACTGATCTGGCTGTAGGGAATCTGGAGACTTCTTCATGTCAACACTCATTCTGGGAGGAGAAGTATGTCCACCAGAGGATTATCATCAAGCATCAGTGTGACTCACTCAAGGGGTAATGGAAGGAAGCATTCATAAGAGGTGAAGTTGCAGGTTAAGGGAGAAATGGAGGCCTCTCGGACTTCTCACCAGGGCTTTCACTGTTAAGGTAATGTACAATGCCACCTTCCATTTAGGAAGGAAACTCTCAAAACTTCCCAAAGGCAGGCACACAAATGAGAAAGGGTTCTTGTCTCCTTAACTCTTTAAAACCTGTCATGAATGGTGCATTGAAACAGTAATGCACTAAGTGAATATCTAATAAACCAAATGATTTAAGATATGGTCAGGGTTCTGATTGCCTAATAAAGAAACTCACAGGCCAGAGAGGGTATTACGAGTTTTGTATCGCTGAAGAAAATACAAGGAAAAATGAAAATGAAGTCTCACATAGATTTGGGACCTAATATATTACCTTCCTTGCACCCTAATGGAGGGTGGGTCTAGTTGTTGTAAACCATCATTTGGATGGCTTACTTATTCATCTCCTGCCTCTTTATTTTCCATTGACACTGGTTGAGTACCTACTGTATACCTAATACAGTACCAAGTGTTGGGTACACAGAGATAAATAAGACATGGCTTCTTCTCTCAAGAAGCTTCTAGTCTAGATGGGAAGATGGACAATTCAGCAAATAAGCCCTATACATGCTATAGTGGAGGGGCTGGGCCAGGTAGGCAATAATATTAGTATCAGAACTTGACTACTCTAATTACTACTACTACCTTATATTGGAACAGTGCTTTTTAGTTTTAACTTAGCACTTTTGGTTTTCAGAATATATTTAGCTACCTTACCTAATTAGATGTATATTTAAAACACTTTGAAGGAAATGAATAGTTTCTAAAGTGTTGGCATTTGAACCTTGAACCCTGTGGTGCTCCGTGCAGATTCCTTCTTCAGTGCTGTGACACTCATTCCCCAGCTGCCAGAAATGCACCTACTCAAGGCTGTGGCCCTTGGCCCTTAGAGAACAGTCCTGTCCAAGATTATACCCACTCCCAGGGGCACCATGAGGCCAGTGACTGGCTGATTCAGAGATTCAATGGCCTAGCCCACTTGCCACAATTTGCAATAAATAAGGAGGACCACGCTAGCTTCAAAGAGCCCCCAGGATCATCTGAGGCCTTTGTTGTAATCATACAAAGGATCACCTCCTTCTAACCTGCCTTCTTCACCTCCTTACAGGTAAGGATGCAGATAAAATACAACATTTTCAGTTTAATTAAAATTCCAGGTATAAACCAGATAATGTTTTAGTATTAGTGTATTCAGATGTTGCATGGGCTCCCTGTATTTTTATTTGCTAAGTTTGGCAACCATACTTAGGGAAGTTGCTCTCGAGCGTACTCCCCAATAAACCTTCTGTGTGCTACTGTCAGCCACAGATTGTTTCCAGGGAATCCATTCTCCAGGAAAATGTACTATGGGCACTAAACACCAAGGGTTACCTTGGATTGCCAATGAAAACTCAGAGAGGAACAAGAATAGGATCTAGAAGTTTCACCTTCCACATTTGGGGGGACGTATTTCAACATTTTCATGGGCATAAAGACCGTTATACTCATAAGCAATGCCAAATTCAGACGTTTCAGTGGCTATACAACCCCTAAATTATTTTTTATCCTAAGTGTGATCTTAAGGCATCAACACTTCACTCCACCAAGATATTGGCCATCTGTCTATGTGTTTGTATGTGTTATACCAAAGCATTTGGACTGTATTTTCCTAAAATTATGCAAGGAATGTAATCATTTTGAGACTTACCACCACCATTTCTGAAAGTCTCTTAAAAAGGTGGTCACTCCCGCCTTTGTGAACCACATGTTTTAGTTATTTTCCAAAGTGCCACATGCCCTTGGTCTTCCTGCCAGCTCAGTGGCTAGCTCCGTGCAGATTCCCTCTTCACTGCTGTGACACTCATGAGCCGTTCCTTCCTCATCTCTTGGGCTACCCCTCTTGCAGCTGACCTCTAAATCTTGCAGGACCCCAGGGCTCAGTTTTCGGCTCCTTTCAACTCTCTCTCTCAAAACTCACTCTCTGTGTGATTTGTATGCTGATGACTCTCCAATTTAAATCTCCAGCCTCAACCTCTCCCAGAGCTCCAGGCTCACATAATCAGCTGCCTATTCGACGTTGCTCCTTGGATTTCTAACAGGAATTTGAGCTCTAGACTGTCCAAAACTCAACCCTTGTTCCCAAACAGCTGAAGTGTCCAGACTGCCACAGTTTAATAAACAGCATGATGATATATTTAGTGACATGAGCCAAAAATCTAATAGGAATCATTCTTGTGCCTCCTCTTTCTTTCATAACCCTCATCCAACCTACCAGAAACTCCTTTTGCCCAAACCTTTGAAATAAATCCTGAATCCTCTCTCTCTACTCCATACCTCAGTCCAAGCCACCCTCACTTCTCACTCCATTTATTGCTACAGCCTCCCAACTGGTCTCTCTTCTCGCAAGAGTGGATTTTACAAGAGAAATCAGAGTAAAATTTTCAAAACTTAAATCATGTCAAAGTCCTGCTCAGAACACTTTACTTCCTTCTCTGCCCACTAGAACGGACCTGGTCCTTTCTTCACTCTCCCATCACATCTCCCACTCTCCAGCAGCCTCACTCCCTCTGCTCCAAACACAATGGCCTGGAATGCCTTCCCTCCAGTTCTCCACCAACTGCACTCTCTCTCTTTCCTCAGAGATGCCTTCTCTGACAGCTCTGTTTAAAGCCTCTTCCCCAAGTTCATATCATCCTCTCTTTATTTTCTTTAGCGCATCTTACACACTCCTTAATTATCTTACATCCTTCTGTGTTTACTGGTTTCCCCAGGGGAATGTAAGTAGTCTGTCTCTTCCCAGTAGAATGTAAGCTCCTTGAGGGAAGCCACCTTGTTTGGTTTATTCATTGCAGTATCTCAGGCACCAAGCAATGTGCCTGGCATGTAGGAGGCACCCAATATTTATTGATTGAATGAATGAATATGGTCAGTTTTGTTGCGATGCTTCTTTTGAGAACGCTAATTTGTTCCAACTTGATTGATATGTAAAGGAACAACTTGAACAAAATGAGAATTTGTGTTTGCTTATATGAAATTTCATCCATGAGAAATATTATGCATTTCAGATAACCAAACTGCATAGACATACACAACATATACTGCACACTTCTCATGAAGTCAGTGAGTCACACCTGTCCACATCTGGTTTTACAACTTTCCACTTGATTTAGACAACCCTCCTTCAACCATTTTATGGACTGAATTGTGTCTCCCACAAATTCATATGTCCAAGTTCTATCCCCCATGTATTTGAGGATAGGACCTTTAAGGAGATAATTAAAGTTAGCCAAGCGTATAAGAGTGGGGCCCTAATTTGATGGATTGGTTGGGATTGGTGTCCTTATAAGAAGAGTAAGAGGCAGCAGAGAGCTCCCTCTACCCTCTCTGTTGTTCAAGCCATCCTTTCTGTAGGCTTTGGTGACGGCAGCCGCAGCAGACTGGTACAAACCACTTGGCAATAACTCACAAGCCACACCCCTCCCTACAGCCACCCTGGTCACACAGTCTGGCACCCTCCCTCCTTTTAATTTCCCCCTTTCTCCTCTTAGCCTTTTTGGTATTTTTTTCATCTGTGTTCTTTTCCTCTCTTTAGCGCTCTTTTATTATAAAAGTATTGTCTCACTTTTTTTCTATCGCTTTCTTTCTCTGTTACTTATACTGGAAACTTAAGTATAAGCAAACTTAAGACTTTTGAAAAGGTAAAATGGCATATTTATATTTATATCTATACATATGTATATATCTATACATATATTATATCTATATATATAGATATGTATAGATATACATACATATGTATATATTTCTTAACCATTTAACATGTATAATCTGCCATTTTTATTAGGTTTCTATCCCTTTTTTAATGGGTCACCTGAGGAAGTTTTGAGTGTTGTATTCCTAACACCCCCCCAATTTTCTCCTGTGGTTTTTATTGCATAATTTTGTGTATTGCATGATTTTTTAGAAATGCATATGTTGGGTTATTACAGTTTTAAGAAGCTATGCATTTTATTATCAGATAATATTTATCAAACACAAACTATGTACAAATCTGTAAAAATGACTAAAGAAGACTTCTTCTGTTAGTTGTTCCATTTACTGGGTGCATTCTCCAAGGCGGGGAGCCATTGGGTGAACTGCTTGTAATAGAAAGAGCTGCAATTGGCAGATGTGAGTCAGTGTCCTGACCTTGGCCCTGCCACGAATTAACTGGAAGGGGTTGGACATCTTAATGGGGATTAAGCTGTTGATTTGTAAAGTTCCCCAGCAGCATGAGCTGGTGAATTAGTCAGGGTTCTCTAGAGAAACAGAACCAGTAGGATCAATCTATCTATCTGTCTATGTAACTATCATCTATCTATCTATCTACAGAGGCAATTTATATAGGAATTGATTTGTATGATTATGGAGTCTGAGAGTCCCCCCATCTGTCATCTACAAGCTGGAGAACGAGGAAAGCCAATGGTATAATTCAGTCTGAGTCCAAAGGCCTAGAACCAGGAACACTGATGTCTGAGGGCAGGAAAAGATGGATGCCCCAGCTCAAACAGAGAAAATAAATTTACCCTCCCTCCATCTTTAATTCTATATAAGCCCTCAGTGGATTGAAGGATGCCCAAGCACATTGGGGAGGGTGATCTTCTTTACTCAGTCTACCCATTCAAATGGTAATCTCTCCTGGAAACACTCTCCAAAACACATTTAGAAATAATGTTTTGCCAGTTATCTGGGCATCCCTTAGTCCAGTCAAGTTGACACATAAAATTCACCATCACAGCTGGGTTTTCTGCTCTTTTCCCTCCAGTCCAGCTTCCAAATTGGCTACATTTAGGGTTGAACCTCTGTTTAGGCTGTAAATGATATTGTGGAGAACTCTTTGTTCTTCCACCAAAAGTCCACAGACCTCTGTAAGCTTCCTTTAGGAAGACCTTAGTGGATGAATAGGAATAAGACAAAGTCTTCTGTAAGAACACAGAGTCCTTCTAACTTTGCAACATGGTTCACTCAGAAATGATCTACTTAATAATTACAGACTATAGGGCGAGAAGGGGGAGAGGATATCAATAAGACATGGTTAGTTTAATCAGTACAGTTAATTGAATGAATGAAAGAATTAACAAAGATTACTTTCTTTTTTGATGTAGGTCAACTCTCGAAAGTCTTTTAATAACATTCCACTCTGAGGTAGAAGGAGTTGATGAGATTATTTCAATTTAGAGGTAACCAAAACTTTTAAACTCTCCTACTAGATTTAAATCTTGTTTTCAACTTGACTTTCCCCAAATAAATCACACTTCCTAATGTAGCTCCCATTAACCTATTGATATAGAAACTCAATTCTCTTTTAAGACTTGTTTTCCTTTCTTACAGTGAATATTTTCCAAATTAAACAGAGAGAGAGAGAAAATCTTACAGTTATAAACACAAATGTGACAAAAAACAAGACAAAGATAGAAATGTTTATAGTAAGATGTAGGAAGTTGCATCTTAAATTGCTTCTAAGGCACTATCCAAATTTAAGCTTTTAAAATTACATAAAACTCACTAGTTTTAGATATGTTGATTGACCAGCTGCTACATTAATTATAATTTAAGCCATTTTTTGAAAATCTCACTGAAGTAGAAAACCATGGTAATAGCCCTCATAGGAACTGACCTTAAGATGTGCTTGAATATTTCAGTGATAAGCCATACATTCTAGTAGTGAGGTACTCATTTTACAAGAAAGGAACAATACCATGTAAATAATATAAAAACAATAAATCATTTAGAGTGGCTTTAAACCAAGCTTCTGATCTTGTCTCTGAGAGAGTTAAGGTTCATTTTCCACATATCTTGAGTGGGAGAAATGAGAACACTCTTGTTCTCAACAACAACAAGAAAATGAACGGCCGGCTGTGTTCTACAAAAGATAGTCTGTTTTGTCTTCAGAATACAGTAGGGGGCAAAGGAAAGGGCACTTTAAGGAAAATGACACACATATTTTTAGCAGAAGTTATGACCACTCATATGATCCAATAAAAAATATGTCCCATCTACATAATAGCATCATGCTTACTATTGTGTTAATTGAACTCTGTACTTTTGATGCATTCTCTATTCATGTAAAAGTGTGGGTAGCAAGTGATAGAAGTCAACAGTCATGGCAATTGGACACTCTGAAAATCTTTCTTCTGTGACTGAGTCAGTCTCCTCAGTGGATTACTAAACACATTCCAGAAATCTCATAAATTACTACTGGTCTAAAAATGGATATAATTAAAGATGAGTAAACCTACCGCAGAGCTTGATGTAATCTTTAACGGTAATTAACACAAACTATTTACAATGGACTTTTATTCCACTTTTCTAAAGATTGCATGTATGTTACTACAAGTTCATATACCTTACCATTACAAAAGCAACCCCTCCCCCAACATATTCACACAAAGCAAAGAGATATCTGCATTGTAACAGACCTAGAGTCTGTCATACAGAGTGAAGTAAGTCAGAAAGAGAAAGACAAATACCGTATGCTAACACATATATATGGAATTTAAGAGGAAAAAAATGTCATGAAGAACCTAGGGGTAAGACAGGAATACAGACACAGACCTACTAGAGAATGGACTTGAGGATATGGGGAGGGGGAAGGGTAAGCTGTGACAAAGGGAGAGAAGCATGGACATATATACACTACCAAACATAAGGTAGATAGCTAGTGGGAAGCACCCACATAGCACAGGGATATCAGCTAGGTGTTTTGTGACCACCTGGAGGGGTGGGATAGAGAGGGTGGGAGGGAGGGAGACGCAAGAGGGAAGAGATATGGGAACATATGTATATGTATAACTGATTCACTTTGTTATAAAGCAGAAACTAACACACCATTGTAAAGCAATTATACTCCAATAAAGGTGTAAAAAAATAAAATAAAAAAGCAGTTCTAGAGGAGGTAAATCCAGTAACTATGGTTGTCACTTTGACCAGAGCCCGGCTAAGATCTGGGGATCCTTCATGAATTTCACTACTTCAGAGATTTACCAGTACATACCTCTGTGTTTGGGAGTACTGTGATTTGGGGTATTAACTTCCTAAGATATGACTGTCTCAACGTTAAGTTGCTTTTATTGCTGTGCCACAAGCTGCTTTCCATGGTGGGGGGAGAGAGGACTGATTTATAAAATTCTCTTTTTTGTTCAGGTCTGGTGGAGTGTTATCAAATTCTAGAAAGTAAGGCTCCTTTTCTTGCTGTCTCATAGTTTTCTCTTAACTCAGACACAAACTTTCCATAGTAAAGCTTTCCATTCTATGTGGACTTGCTAAAAGACTTATGAAATAAGGTTGTTTCCAGATAATTAGCTCTATTTTTTCATTTCATAATCGACCATTACTTCTAGTAGGCCAGGTACAGTGCTCAGTGCTTTCATCCTATATCTTTAGCCTTCACAACCACTGTAGGTGAATGAGTAATTTCTCCCTTCTCAGGCTGATGAAACTGAGGCTGAGGGATTAAGTCTTCTAGGATCACAGGGCAAAACTGAGAATCAAATCAGGTTTGTTTTTTGCCCCTGTGTTCCCCAAGTTTTAGCTTAAAAGCAGTGTGTTCATCCTTGAAACTCTGTTATATATTACACCGTTCAAAACCTAAATGTTACCTTCTCTATTGAGACAGCTATGGGGGGTAGGGTACAGGGGGCATATAGGGTTTAGAAAAGAAGAGCAAATGGTCAGATGTAAATTCGGTTTTCGGAGCCTGCACGTGGAGAGTTTATGAATCTGTGTGTTGGTATACAGGAGAGATGCACCAAGCTCTGAGAAATAACAAAATGACTGGTTGGATAAGGATTATGGGTACTGAATGACATGTATGTCAGCCTATACATCTGGAGATGCCCACTGATCTTTTAAGGTATTGAATCCTTTTTACTTGTCCATTCTGATATTTTTTTAACATCTTTATTGGAGTATAATTGCTTTACAATGGTATGTTAGTTTCAGCTTCACAACAAAATGAATCAGTTATATATATACATATGTTCCCATATATCTTCCCTCTTGCGTCTCCCTCCCTCGCACCCTCCCTATCCCACCCCTCCAGGCGGTCACACAACACCGAGCTGATCTCCCTGTGCTGTGCGGCTGCTTCACACTAGCTATCTACCTTACGTTTGGTAGTGTATATATGTCCATGCCTCTTTCTCGCTTTGTCACCATTTACCCTTCCCCCTCCCCATAGCCTCAAGTCCATTCTCTAGTAAGTCTGTGTCTTTATTCCTGTTTCACCCCTAGGTTTTTCATGACATTTTTTTCCTTAAATTCCATATATATGTGTTAGCATACAGTATTTGTCTCTCTCTTTCTGACTTACTTCACTCTGTATGACAGACTCTAGGTGTATCCACCTCATTACAAATAGCTCAATTTCGTTTCTTTTTATGGCTGAGTAATATTCCATTGTATATATGTGCCACATCTTCTTTATCCATTCATCCGATGATGGACACCTAGGTTGTTTTCATCTCTGGGCTATTGTAAATAGAGCTGCAATGAATATTTTGGTACATGATTCTTTTTGAATTATGGTTTTCTCAGGGTATATGCCCAGTAGTGGGATTGCTGGGTCATATGGTAGTTCTATTTGTAGTTTTTTAAGGAACCTCCATACTGTTCTCCACAGTGGCTGTATCAATTTACATTCCCACCAACAGTGTAAGAGGGTTCCCTTTTCTCCACACCCTCTCCAGCATTTATTGTTTCTAGATTTTTTGATGATGGCCATTCTGACTGGTGTGAGATGATATCTCATTGTAGTTTTGATTTGCATTTCTCTAATGATTAGTGATGTTGAGCATTCTTTCATGTGTTTGTTGGCACTCTGTATATCTTCTTTGGAGAAATGTCTGTTTAGGTCTTCTGCCCATTTTTGGATTGGGTTGTTTGTTTTTTTGTTATTAAGCTGCATGAGCTGTTTACAAATTTTGGAGATTAATCCTTTGTCAGTTGCTTCATTTGCAAATATTTTCTCCCATTCTGAGGGTTGTCTTTTGGTCTTCTTTATGGTTTCCTTTGCTGCGCAAAAGCTTTTAAGTTTCATTAGGTCCCATTTGTTTACTTTGTTTTTATTTCCATTTCTCTAGGAGGTGGGTCAAAAAGGACCTCGCTGTGATTTATGTCATAGAGTGTCCTGCCTATGTTTTCCTCTAAGAGTTTGATAGTTTCTGGCCTTACATTTAGGTCTTTAATCCATTTTGAGCTTATTTTTGTGTATGGTGTTAGGGAGTGATCTAATCTCATACTTTTACATGTAGCTGTCCAGTTTTCCCAGCACCACTTATTGAATAGGCTGTCCTTTCTCCACTGTACATTCCTGCCTCCTTTGTCAAAGATAAGGTGACCATATGTGCATGGGTTTATCTCTGGGCTTTCTATCCTGTTCCATTGATCTATCTTTCTGTTTTTGTGCCAGTACCATACTGTATTGATTACTGTAGCTTTGTAGTATAGTCTGAAGTCAGGAAGCCTGATTCCTCCAGCTCCGTTTTTCATTCTCAAGATTGCTTTGGCTATTCGGGGTCTTTTGTGTCTCCATACAAATTGTGAAATTTTTTGTTCTAGTTCTGTGAAAAATGCCAGTGGTAGTTTGATAGGGATTGCATTGAATCTGTAGATTGCTTTGGGTAGTAGAGTCATTTTCACAATGTTGATTCTTCCAATCCAAGAACATGGTATATCTCTCCATCTATTTGTATCATCTTTAATTTCTTTCATCAGTGTCTTATAATTTTCTGCATACAGGTCTTTTGTCTCCTTAGGTAGGTTTATTCCTAGATATTTTATTCTTTTTGTTGCAATGGTAAATGGGAGTGTTTTCTTGATTTCACTTTCAGATTTTTCATCCTTAGTGTATAGGAATGTCAGAGATTTCTGTGCATTAATTTTGTATCCTGCTACTTTACCAAATTCATTGATTAGCTCTAGTAGTTTTCTGGTAGCATCTTTAGGATTCTCTATGTATAGTATCATGTCATCTGCAAACAGTGACAGCTTTACTTCTTCTTTTCCGATTTGGATTCCTTTTATTTCCTTTTCTTCTCTGATTGCTGTGGCTAAAACTTCCAAAACTATGTTGAATAAGAGTGGTGAGAGTGGGCAACCTTGTCTTTTCCTGATCTTAGTGGAAATGCTTTCAGTTTTTCACCATTGAGGACGATGTTGGCTGTGGGTTTGTCATATATGGCCTTTATTATGTTGAGGAAAGTTCCCTCCATGTCTACTTTCTGCAGGGTTTTTATCCTAAATGGGTTTTGAATTTTGTCAAAAGCTTTCTCTGCATCTATTGAGATGATCATATGGTTTTTCTCCTTCAATTTGTTAATATGGTGTATCACGTTGATTGATTTGCGTATATTGAAGAATCCTTGCATTCCTGGAATAAACCCCACTTGATCATGGTGTATGATCCGTTTAATGTGCTGTTGGATTCTGTTTGCTAGTATTTTGTTGAGGATTTTTGCATCTATGTTTATCAGTGATATTGGCCTGTAGTTTTCTTTCTTTGTGACATCCTTGTCTGGTTTTGGTATCAGGGTGATGGTGGCCTCGTAGAATGAGTTGGGGAGTGTTCCTCCCTCTGCTATATTTTGGAAGAGTCTGAGAAGGATAGGTGATAGCTCTTCTCTAAATTGTCCATTCTGATTTTTGATGAATAACATACAATTTTTCTTTCCGTTGTTACACCTACATATCAGGGATTAATATCACCTTCAATTTTAAAAATTTTTACATCAAAGAACCAGAAAACAAATGGTAGGAATCAATCATCACAAAACTCAGGACTCAAATCCTGTCTTTGAGATACGTTTGTCTCATTAAAATTTGACCTGATTGTAGCTGGGGAGTAGTTGAGAATATTTCCCTTTTTCTTAGCTGTCAAAATTCAGTTGATACATCACAGATCCCTAAAACTATGTAGGGAACTCTTCCCTTAATTCCACCTGCTTCATTTCTAAGCATCTGTAATAGTCACGGCTGGGTTCAGTGAAAGTTCTGCTTGCCATGAGCATGAGATCATGACCTAAGTAATTACAGTAAGCATGCAATGAAAATATGTGGTGAGTATAATGTCAGGAAATCATGCAAATTTTATTATCGTCAGTGAATTGGTGGCTGGCTGGTGGAGAACTTGTATGTATTTGCAACTGGTAGCTTCTAATTACCTTGATTTACTTGTAGTTCCATTCATAACCTTGCTGCTGTGCTGTTCCTGACAGCACTATTGCATTTTACAAGAAAGGAACAATACCATGTAAATAATTTAAAAACAATAAATCATTTAGAGTGGCCTTAAACCAAAACCTAATGCAGTAGCTGGCTGAGGACTTGCTACACTTGACAGGTAGCTGGCATGCAGAATTCATCTATGAATCATAAGTATTTACTTTAAAAATTCCCCAATCCAAACCAGGCACATTGAAGAAAAAATAAGACCTAAGTCTCCTCCATTCTGCCTCTCCTTCTCCATTCTCCTCCTTTTTGAGGCAAAATGGGTAATAGATAAATTAAGTTTTATATAGGGTAGTTCTACTGAGAACACAGATTTGCTGAGTTATGCTAGGTAAATGACTAATTAAGGCTGAGTCTCCGAGCAGAGCTGGCTGTGTTGGAAGAGTACATAGACACGCCTGTGGTGGCATCCCCCCCACCCCCACCCCCCGGGAGGGAATGACTGGAAATATTGAGAGCCGGATGAGAGAACAAGCTGCTACTAACCAGTTCCCACCTACTCACAGGGGAAGACGGAGCTCTTTCTCTTTGGTCATTTCTATTCATACAAGACAAAGCAGATAATAAAAAGCAAAAACCCACCTAGAAAAGCTTCAGCTTAAGAAAAAGGTAGGACTACTTCCATTATGCCAGAGGGAGAGTGGGTCTGCCAGCTGCCTTTGGACAATTGAGTTCCTACTGGGTACCAAGCATGTCATTATCTCTTGTAATCCTCTCAACAATTCTCTGAGGTAGGTATGATTATCCCCTTTTACAGATAAGGACAAAACCTGAGTTAGATTAAGTAATTTGCCTGAGATCACCAGCTAGGAAGTGACTTTTGGAATTAAGTCTGAATCTGTCTGACTCCGGCAGCATTTTCCCTCCTTTCCCTGCTTTGTATCACCCATCCTTCCCCACAAGTCCGATTTCTTTCTGAACTCCATCTCTATTTTTGACATACTTGTGAGGCTGTCCTATGAACATTCAGAATGGTGTAATCCCTGAAAGTCACTGAGTCAGGCTATGTCTAAAACATCACTCTTGGAACAGACTTGTGGTTGCCAAGGGGGAGAGAAGGATTGGGAGTTTGGGGTTAGCAGATGTAGACTATTATATATAGAATGGATAAACAACAAGGACCTACTGTATAGCACAGGGAACTATACGCACTACCTTGTAATAACCTATGATGGAAAAGAATCTGAAAAAATATATATATGTGTGTATATATATATATCTTGGAATCACTTTGCTGTACAGCAGAAATTAACACAACATTGTAGATCAACTATAGTTTAAAATAAAATAAAATAAAAGCTCCTTCTTCCACCTCTCCAAAAAGGGTCCCCTAGCATATTCTGCGAGTACCCCATAGTAAGGCAGTAGGGCACACACATGGATTGCTTGAAACAGATGACAGCTCTGTTTCTTCTCTATACATTGCTCCTGTCCGCCCCCAGTAATCTCCTCAAGTTCCCAGCTATCTTTTCTCATTAAATGTTTCTCTTTCAGGGGAAACCTTACCAGACCTGTTAAAAATGCCAAAGTGTTTTTTTTTTTCCTAAAATACCAACATTCAAATATTTATTTATTTAGATTAATGGTTCTCCAACATTAGTCTGCATAAGAATTACCTGGAGCACTTGCTAAAACACAGATGGCCATCTTGTGAATTAAAAATGTGTAATGCTCTGGCTCCTGGTAGGCACTCAATAAATGTTAGTTCCTTTTTTAGTCTAGATTTTAAATGATCCTCATATCTTCCCGATTTATGTTTACCTTGGTGTCCCCCAGGCTTTGAATATCAGTTTCCTATTAACCAACAGCAGGTTTCTTGAATTAATGCATTTAGAAGGAAAATCAGGGGCATTTTTACCCACTTACTTGTACTGCACGAAGAAGCAAAATCTACCTGGCACGGACAAGAGACAGTGTAGTGTAATCGCAGTTGTGCTGCATCTGTGGAAAAAGATCATGTCTTTAGAAGGTTACTCTTCAAATGCATTAGAAATATTTTGAGGGAAAGAGAGCTGTTCTTTAAGAACTAGAAGTAAATGGCAGAGTCTAGCTGATAAAATCTGCTAGACGCTTACTAAAGCTACTCAGAGGGATGTACATTTGCGAGAGGTTAGGTACTGATCAGAAGGGGACTTGGCAGTTAGTTGTCAAAGAATATTGCCTTCTGTGGGGAAAGATCATTAAGGAAGAAGAAACCTGGTGGGCTTTTATCAACTGCTCAGAGTAGTGGTTCTTAAAGTGTGGTCCCTAGACCAGCAGCAACAGCATCCCTTGTGAAATACAAATTCTCTGATCTCATCCTAGACCTACTGAAGTAGAAACCTTGGGCGAGGGCATGGAAATCTGTGTTCTAGCAAGCTCTCCAGAGGATCCTCATGAATAGGAAAGTTTGAGAACACAGTCTTAGAACAATTTTCCTAAAGAAAGGCTCAAAAGACCTGGGATATTAGCTATGACTTTGGTCTATCACTCGCAGTAGAGTCTTTCATAAGGACAGCTTAACAGTGGAGCAGTATAAAGGTGATTCTCAACTCGTGGTTGCACATTAGCATCACTTGGGGGCACTTTAAAAAATACTACCAACCACCAAAAAAACAACCAACCAAATGAAAAAAACTCCACTCCGGCCACATCCTAGCAATTGCATTTTCCTTGAGGCGGGGTCCCAGGCTTCCATAATTTTAAGGCTCGCTCAGATGACTAATGTGGTGGCCTGGGTTGAGAATCACTGTTGTAGAGACCTGAAGTTTGGAACTTAAGATACCATAAGAGAAAGTTAGTGATATTTCCTTAAAAACACAATTTAAGTACGGGATGATAACAGCCATCAGTTAGCTGAGTTATCAGAGCTCCTGTCACAATTAGGAGACTGTCTAGATTGCAAGGCCACTGCCATTGTTCCTAGTCTGACCTGTCAGCAGCCTTTGCAGGCTGCTGGACACATGCACAAGTAGAGTTGTATACCCTTGAACAGAGCCCACTGCCCCTTTTGCAACTGTGCTCTGTGTGAGGGGAAAGTAGGGAGGCTCATGGAAAGAACTTGGTCTCAGAGGGAGAAAATCTACACTGGAGCACCTGCCTCACCACTAACAAGCTCTACAATGAGGTCAAATAACTTAAGTACCCTGCACCTGTTTCCTTGTCTGTGCTACTCAATACCCTTCCTCCACCTTCTTTAGTTTCATGCAAAGCAGATATTTGTACATTTACTTATTAAGAGACAACATGGTCTGATGCATCACAGATCTCAATCCTTGAATCTTATTCCTTTGGCTCTTTCATTTGTTAGAGTTAACCTTTCCCCTTTTGATAAATAAGATTGATGCTCTAAGGGAAACACAGAAATTCCTGAAATTGAGTTCACACTATGAACTGAGAGTGTCCACTTTACCTCTTTCAACTGTAAAATCAGTTGAAAGCAATCCATTCAGGTACCTGTAAAATCAAGTTTTCATGAAAGGAATGGAATTGGCTATAGAAAATAAGAAGTTTCTCTGGCTGCCTTTTTTAACAAGCTGCGATTAGATGTGCTTAAATTTGATTTCATGATTCTTTTTTATTATCAAGTCAACTTATAAGCTGAGAAGCACATTCCCGTCCTCTCATAAATGATGCTCCAGATAGTATGTGATTCTGACAGGTACCATATGAAGCGTATCATATAATTATTACAGTCCATTCATCATGGTTGGTTTCAACCACTGGATTTGGAAACCGTGCAAAGATCAGATTCTAAATGGAGTACTTAGGAAGGAGACAGATATGGCCTCTGGCTTTATTGCTCCTGTACTCTATCCTTCTTACATATTAATATTGTAAATATTCGTTCTGCTGTAGCATAAAAGGACTCTTTTCCCCTCTCTCTCTCTCTCCCTACCTTCCCTTTTGCCCTCTTACTCTAACGTATCTCCAAGTATTATTAAGTCAGAAAAGTTCACTTAAGAGATTCATATAAACTTTCATTTTTGTTGAGGCATAGGTCAATTGATAAATGCCAGTTTTCATTTACATGCTTTTAACAAATCTCAAAATACATATGTGCCTATGGATACACGTGTGTGCATGTGTGAGTGCGTGCACATCCGCATGCGTGCGCGCGCGCACACACACACACACACACACACACACACACACATTTGCAGCCTTAATAGCAAAACTATTCCCTTCTCTTTAACCAAAACATGGTCTTGGAGGCAGTCACATGGGCCAGGACTAGAGGTTGAACCAGGAAGTACTGAACTGGAGGAAATGAGACCTCTTCTAGTTAAAGATGCACAGTACTTTCTAACTAGCATGAAAGATTGTTATCAGGGAAGACAGAGATATATTTGCTGGATTTCAACAAAACTCTTTTACCTAATTGGCAGATGAGATTGAAAAATGCTATTGTGATTCAACAAGCAGCGTCTATGTTGCACCTCTCCCATATGGGTCTATGAAGCTTAGGAAGAATATTTTTCAGTTATAACAGCTATTTAAAATCGTGTATCGAAACATGCTGAATTTAGACCCATAGCTTTGAATTGCTGTACCACAAAGGGTTAAATCAAGTTAAAAACATTACAAGACACTCAATCATTTTGCTCTTAATTAAAATATTAATATTAGTGAGACAAAAATTATTTGAACTATTGGTAAATAACAAAAATTATTTAAAACTTTATGGATTACATTTTATCTCATCCTTTTCAATTTCATATATATTTATAACACAAACACGATATAAATATGTATTACATTTTTTATGTTTATAAGGGAAGGTCACCTATATAGGGGACAATCTATAACAGAAAATTGTAACAAAAAAGACCACTAAGTGGGTGAATTAGAGTATTGGGTTCATCCACAAACAAAGGCAATTATAGTTCTTTTATGAAAATAAACAGACAAACCAAAAATAACAATCCAAAACTCCTACAAATCTTATTGAGGACTTATAAGAAGGTGATTGTTTTAATTCAGCAAGAGAGATGCAAGCTGTATATCAAGACAAGTTCTCCAACTATGAGTTGTGAAATATTTCTAATACATATTAAGAGTTTGACAAGTAGAGTTTCTTGGATGCTATGATGTGTGTGAGGCTTGGGGAATTAGATGTTAAGAGACTTTTCACAATCCATTTTATAACCACTGGTGATCAATTGTACCTCCTGTTTTCTCTTCCATCATATCTGGATTTAAACAAGGATTTCAGGTGAGAGAAATTTCAAGCTGAAAAAAAAAAGATGGATGAATCAATAGGTAGATAGATGTATAGGTAGATGAGTGAAAGCTATTTCAGCACCCCCCACCAAAGTCTCCATACCTTTTAAAATTAACCCTATTAATAAAAGATTATTTGAACCCAAACCCCAAATTTTATATCTTTATTTATAAATTGCATAAAGTTCTATTGTACCAATATATAATTATCAGTAATATGTATCAAAACAGAGTAAATATTTTTATATTGCTTTATAGCATATCCAAGGGGACTTTTTTTGTATTATTGAGTTTTTAATCTACCTTATCATCTCCCCCCTATCTTTCACCAGGTACAGGATGTAGTTTTTGTTCATTGAACACTTTTTGAACTCCTACTATTTCCTAGGTACAATACTAAGACCTCTAGGTGATACATAGAGGAAATAGGGTTGTCATATCTCATCTATTGTGTGCCTAGTGCCTCTGAAAAATATACACCCTAGACATCATAGCAGCTGTTGAATTAATGAGGGCATATGGTTCAATGCAGGCTGTGGTTTGTTATCTGTTAGTCCTCCATACAGGTAGTACTGCCTTCCTGGAAGTAAAGGAGATAATAAAGTGAATGCTAAGGTACAAAAGTTGGAAAATTATATATATAATATATATAGCATATATATACTTTATACATAAATATATATGCTTTATATACAGCATATATGGTATATATATGATATGTTATATATTTATCTTTTAAATTTAAAGTGTTTCAGTAATACTAATAGTAGACAGTATCAATATATATGTTATAAGAGGAAATTATAGTGTATTCTTATTAGCTCTCAATTATAATTAAAATAAACATGAGTGTAAGACAAATTATTAGTTAAGATTTTCAGATTAGTAGGCAAAGAAAGGAATAGAATTCAAAGTCTATATGAGAACTTACCATGTGCCAAGCATTGTGCTAAATTTTTCAATGTACATATTCTCATTTCATCTTTTAAGATAACTCTTAAACTAAGTAGTTCCATTACTTTCAGTTTACAAAGAAGAGAGCAGGCTTAGGAGAGATTTTGTGATTTACCCAATATGACACAGCCACAAAAGGGTAGATCCAAGACTACAATTCAGATTATTCTGGTTAATAGCTAAGGCTCTGGAGTCAATTCTAGACTGACTTTCCTACCTCTTTACTAATAGGGATGCTCCAGTGTTTTCACTGAGATTGAAATCAACAGCATTTAAGTACAGTTTGTGGAGGCATGTTCGGATAAGTCACTTGTAAGTAAGCATTCTCGCGGTTTGTTTTGTTATGAATTAATGATAACGGAGGCTATCAACTCTGCCAAATTTTAATATATGTTCAATAACTGTTTTTATAACAGTTAAAGCTTGGTCTTAAAAAAATGTATGAGTGGCAGTGGTTAAAAATATGAAATATAACCAGCCAGACTAGAAGACTAATTACTTAAACCTTTCCTGTGATTATATATATTTCACTTCTAGAAGCATGTAATACAAAATATCCCAGAACAGAGCTGAAGTTCTATCACAGATTAATCTATTTCCTTCTGATTAAGGATTTTAACCTCATTCTAAATGCAGCATCTTTTTCTGTGTGTCACTCTCCTAACTTCTAGATAAAACTCCTTAAAAGAGATATTTTCTCAGAAATTTCATGGACATATTCCTTATAATATACATTGGTTCTGGGATCACTCCACATCCTGGGGTCAGGAGGTTGCTCCTGAACTCGGTACCCTCTTTGGTAACACAGTAACCCATCAGCTGAGCTCCTTAATGAGTGCCTCAGAAACATAATTCTAATGAAGACAGCCATATGTGGCTGATAGATGGAGTTTGGACAGAGACAGAGAGACATGTTGAAAGCTTCACAGTGTTCCCAGAATCAATTATATAATTCTTGACTAATTTTTATTGCTTTGCTATTAGTCTTGTGCCAAATGCTGGTAGATTTGTTTTTTAATTCAATATGTTACAAAGTGACTACAGGGGCATTTTTCTTCTGTAGAGGAGAAATTAGCCATAAGTGGCAGGTATTTATGTTTTGTGATGTGGGGGACACATACATCAAAATTTTAATTGGCCTCTTGTGGGCAGATGTTCTATTGTCTTATTTATATTACTACAAATTTACTGCCATAGTGATGTGACATTGCTCTTCTGTACTTTTGATTGCTGTGTAAAACTCTATTCTAAAGAAATTTGTCTTATTTTGTTGAATCAGATACTACTGACCCTGCAATTGGTTAGATAACATAATCCTTTCAAAATAAATGGTAATAACATCTTTATTTTTTGGCAGAAAGGTAACAGTTTTACTCTGGGGAAGTAAAGTGGTCAGAGGAAACAACGGTCCAAGCATATATTTAAGAAAAGAAAAAAAAGGGAAGAAAAGGAATATTTATCAGAGAATCATATATTAGTGAAAAGTAGATTTGACAAAAATGAAAAATCCATGTATAAATTCTTACATTTGGACTTAGTATACTCAATGATTTCATTTAAGGCTAAAATGTGGTAAATTATTATTTTAAAGGCATTACTAAGAAGTAAAACTATCTCTATTTGAGATGACATGAACTTGTATATAGAAGAAACTAAGGAATCAACTAAAAAACCATTAGAAGTAATGGACAAATTCAGCCAGGTTGCAGCATGTAAGATAAATATATAAAAATCTATATTGTAGGGGCTTCCCTGGTGGCACAGTGGTTGAGAGTCCGCCTGCCGATGCAGGGGACGTGGGTTCGTGCCCTGGTCCGGGAAGATCCCACATGCCATGGAGCGGCTGGGCCCGTGAGCCATGGCCACTGAGCCTGTGCATCCGGAGCCTGTGCTCCTCAACGGGAGAGGCCACAACAGTGAGAGGCGCGTGTACCGCAAAAAATAAATAAAATAAAATAAAATTAAATTAAATTAAAAAAAATCTATATTGTGTGTATATATATATATATATATATGAGTATATATTGTATACTCTTGCAGTGAACAATCCAAAAATGAAACCTAAAACAATTTAATTCATATAATAGCATCAAAAAGAATAAAACACTTAGGAGTAAATTTAACAAAAGAGTGTGAAACGAATACTCTGAAAACTACAAAATATTGTTGAAAGAAACCAATCATCTAAATAAATAGAAAGACATCCTGTGCTCATGGATTAGAAATCCCTATCAGAAACCCAACTGGCTTCTTTGTAGAAACTGACATGCTGATCCTAAAATGTATATAGAAATTCAGAACACCCAAAATAACCAAAGCAATTCTGAAAAAGAACAAAGTTGGAGAAATCGAATTTCCCAATTTCAAAGCTCACTACTACAAAGCAACAGTAATTAAGACAGCATAGTATTGGCATAAGGATAGACATATAGATCTATAGAAAAGAATCAACATCTCTATCGTCAGTTGATTTTCAATAAGGGTGCCAAGACCATTCAATGAGGAAAGTAGAGTCTTTTCAACAAATGTCAATAGGATAACTGAATATTCACCTTGAAAAAAAAAAGTTGGACTACTACTGCATACTCCATGTGAAAATTAACTTGAAATTTGTTAAATGGAATCTCTAAAACTATAAAATTCTTAAAAGAAAACATAGGGATAAATCATCATGACCTTGGATTTAGCAATGATTTCTTAGATACAATACCAAAGACATGAGCAACAAAAGAAAAAGATTAAATGGACTTTATAAAAATTTACAACTTTTGTGCTTCCAAGGACACTACCAAAAGAGTGAAAAGACAACTGTCATCTCGAATAGCCAAAGCAATCTTGAGAACGAAAAATGGGGCTGGAGGAATCAGGCTTCGTGACTTTAGACTATACTACAAAGCTACAGTAATCAAGACAGTATGGTACTGGCACAAAAACAGAAATATAGATCAATGGAACAGGATACAAAGCCCAGAGATAAACCCATTCACATATGGTCACCTTATCTTTGATAAAGGAAGCAAGAATATACAGTGGAGAAGAGACAGCCTCTTCAATAAGTGGTGCTGGGAAAACTGGACAGGTACATGTAAAAGTATGAAATTAGAACACTCCCTAACACCATACACAAAAATAAACTAAAAATGGATCAGAGACCTAAATGTAAGGCCAGACACTATCAAACTCTTAGAGGAAAACATAGCAGAACACTCTATGACATAAATCACAGCAAGATCCTTTTTGACCCACCTCCTAGAGAAATGGAAATAAGAACAAAAATAAACAAATGGGACCTAATGAAAATTAAAATCTTTTGCACAGCAAAGGAAACCATAAACAAGACCTAAAGACAACCCTCAGAATGGGAGAAAATATTTGCAAATGAAGCAACTGACAAAGGATTAATCTCCAAAATGTACGAGCAGCTCATGCAGCTCAATAACAAAAATACAAACAACCCAATCCAAAAATGGGCAGAAGACCTAAATAAACATTTCTCCAAAGAAGATATACAGATTGCCTACAAACACATGAAAGAATGCTCAACATCACTAATCATTAGAGAAATGCAAATCAAAACTACAATGAGATACCATCTCACACCGGTCAGAATGGCCATCATGGAAAATTCTAGAAATAATAAGTGCTGGAGAGGGTGTGGAGAACAGGGAACACTCTTGCATTGTTGGTGGGAATGTAAATCTATACAGCCACTATGGAGAACAGTATGGAGGTTCCTTAAAAAACTAAAACTAGAACTACCATATGACCCAGCAATCCCACTACTGGACATATACCCTGAGAAAACCATAATTCAAAAAGAGTTATGTATCAAAATGTTCATTGCAGCTCTATTTACAATAGCCAGGACACAGAAGCGACCTAAGTGTCCATCAACAAATGAATGGATAAAGAAGATGTGGCACATATATACAATGGAATATTACTCAGCCATAAAAAGAAACGAAATTGAGTTATTTGTAGTGAGGTGGATAGAACTAGGGTCTGTCATACAGAGTGAAGTAAGTCAGAAAGAGAAAAACAAATACCGTATGCTAACACATATGTATGGAATCTAAGAAAGAATAAAAAGAAAAGGTCATGAAGAACCTAGGAGTAAGACGGAAATAAAGACACAGCCCTACTAGAGAATGGACTTGAGGATATGGGGAGGGGGAAGTGTAAGCTACGACAAAGTGAGAAAGTGGCGTGGACATATATACACTACCAAACGTAAAATAGATACCTAGTGGGAAGCAGCCGCATAGCACAGGGAGATCAGCTAGGTGCTTTGTGACCACCTAGAGGGGTGGGATAGAGAGAGTGGGAGGGAGGGAGACACAAGAGGAAGAGATATGGGAACATATGTATATGTATAACTGATTCACTTTGTTATAAAGCAGAAACTAACACACTATTGTAAAGCAATTATTCTCCAATAAAGATGTTAAAAAAAAAGATAACTGTCAGAATGAGAGAAATTATTTGCAAATCATATGTCTGATAAGGGGATTGTATCTAGAATATAGAAAGGATTCCTATGATTCAATACTGAAAGGACAAGTAACCCAGTTAAAAAATGGGCAAAGGATATGTACAGACATTTCTCTCAAGAAGATATACAAATGGTCAATAGGTTCATGAAAAGGTTTTTTTAATCAGAGAAGTGCAAATCAAAGCCACAATGAGATACCATATTTTCATCCACTAGGGTGGCTATAATCAAAAAGTCAGATAACAAGGGTTGATGAGAATGTGAAGAAATTGGAATCCTTATACACTGCTGGTGGGAATGTAAAACGGTACAGCCACTTTGCAAAGCAGTGTGGCAGTTCCTCAAAAAGTCACACATGGAGTTACTACATGGCCCAAGAATTCAAATTCCAGGTATATATTCAACAGATATGAAAACATATACATACAAAGACATGTACATTAATTTTCATAGCAGCATTATTCATAATAGTCAAAGGGTAGAAACAACCAAAATGTCCATCAACTAATGAATGGATAAACAAAATGTGGTATATCCATGAAATGGAATATTATTTGGCTAAAAATAGGTATGAAGTGTGTATACATGCTATAACATAGATGAACCAGATGCTAAGAGAAAGAAGTCAAACACAAAATACCATGTATTTTGAGATTTCATTTACATAAATTATTCAGGATAGGCAAATCTACAGAGACAGAAAGTAAACTAGTGGTTGCCTAGGACTGGGGGTGGGAGTCTGGCTGGCTGGGAATAACTAAAGTGTACAGGGTTTCTTTGGGGAGTGATAGAATGTTGTAAAACTAATTGTGTTAATGGTTGCACAACTCTTTGAATAGACTAAAAACCATTGAGTTATACACTCTAAATTTGTGAATTATATGGTATGTGAATTATATTTAAATACAGCTGTGGCCAAGGAAAGCATTATTTCTGAGGCAACAAACACACACTTTTAAGTATCCAGTCCTTTCAACATGGGTTTTCCAGTTATACCTGTGCAAAATAAGGAAACATTTCTGAAGAGAACTTTATTTGTTCTGGATGAAGAAACATCCACTATACTTCGAAAATACAGATTCATTTAAGCTTTGGTATGTCACAATGCTTACTAGCATTGTGAAGTTATAGTTGAAAAGGTCAAGGGATGTGAAATAGGAGAACAAATTCTTTAGACTTTTTTCTTTTTTAACAGGTGCACCATATCCAGAGAAACAGTTGGTGTAACCCCTATATCCATCTTTTTTGTTGATATCTCAGTAGAAAAGACTATTTTCAGAAAGTATTGTCTTGCCAACGAGTTATACGTTTACAACCTGTCATTCTTGCCCAGCTACAAAAATAATCTTAGGGCATTGCACCAGAATCCTGAAGAGCTGGCGCAAGAGCCAATTCTGTTTGCCTCTTGTCTCTCTTTTGCCTCTGAGCCTTTCTACTTAATAAATCTGAAAAATGTATTAGTCACAGTGGTTTTGGATTCTGCTTTCCTAAAGCTCTCTTCTAAGTGAGTTGTTGCGCTTCTGAATTAAAATTTCCCCGCTCTTTGCCATCTTTCACCCTGTGCTTTTCCTTTCCTAAAATGTCAAAGTATCAAGCAGATGGAATTACATTTGGAACATGGGTTTAGTAGGGAATGACTCCATGCTTTCAGCAGATCTGTAATTGTAGTATTTTTACTTATTTATTTTTTGGCCTCGCTGTGGCATGTGGGGATTTTAGTTCCCTGACCAGGGATCGAACCCATGCCCCCTGCAGTGGAAGCATGGAGTCTTAACCACTGGACCGCCAGGAAAGTCCCCTGTAGTAGTAGTATTTTAAAAAACAATAGACTGTTAATAAAGGACTCACTGAATCCGGTTCTCTGTCTCAAGTAACTATTGTGTTAAAATATTCAATACTGTAAAATAAAATCAGCACTGGCCCTTTGCTAAGGTACCTAGGAAGTTATCGTAGGCCAGATTTTTGTCTAGTAATTCTTCAGAAGAAAGAGTTTTAGGTACATTTGGATTTACTTCAAAACTTTTTTTTTTTTTTTTTTTTGGTGCATCTGGGTTAAAGAAGTTAAAACACTTCTTCAACCTCTTTTGAGCAGAAGGTTAGAATAGCTTCCTTTTTGCCAGGGTCTTGTGCCCATGGAGCATCAGGCAAAGACATTTTGTTCTGCCCTTTAAAAGGATAGGCATTATGTTTCATTTAACTAGAAGTGTACAAAGATGCATTTCTGTGATTGGGAGTACATTCTTTTCCTTACTGGATTTCAGACCTACATGACTACAATTATGTCTTATTGCATTGCTGACTATGGCTAGGGAAAATATGAGGATGAGTAGTGCCAGAACAACTGACCAGGAACTAGGAGTCCTTCTGGCTTCTAACACTGGCTCTGTCACTAACTCTGCCTTTGGGTAATATTTCCATCATCCAACAGATATTTATAAGCACATAGTGTGAATGCGCAAAGTACGGTCTAGATGTCTAGACTCATAGGAGTTCAGTTTCCTCATCTGTAAAATGAAACATGATTTTTAAGCTGTAAAGTAGATTATTCTCCTAGGACCCAGAGAGCAGAGGTTAACACATTTGACCTTTGTTCTAGAGAAATCAGAAATTTTACCCATATTTGTACACCATGATTTCTCACTCATAGGGAAGCCCCTCTATTCTAAGTGATGTTAATAAAGTCTTGTACATGCCTTAAACTAAATTTTGAAAGTCACTTTAAATGAAAATTGTGTGTGTGCATACAACCTGACAGGAAAGTCAGCAGTGGAAATGTGACATTGGGCAACTTATGGTACGGTGTCACAATTTTAAATGACTTGAGATTCCCTCCAGTCTGAACAGGGAGGAATGACAAGATATTTTGTTAGTCTTAAAAAACTGCTGGATTCTAGTCCACTTGCTCCTTTATTCTTCTCCCCCTTTTCAAGAAAAAAAAAATGACCAAATGCAATGAGGACCAGTGTAGCTGTAGCCCAGTAGGGGCTAGCAAGTGTTCTTAGTCGCAGTCACAGTATGGGATACGGGCCACTTTATAAACTGCCCTTTGGTCCTTCAGCCCTGCTCACAATCAATCTGCTTCCTCATGACGGGGGATGGGGAGGAGGACACTGAAGCCTGGGCTCTGTATTTGTTTTTTATTTTTTTATTTTTTATTTGCGGTCCACGGGCCTCTTACTATTGTGGCCTCTCCCGCTGCGGAACACAGGCTCTGGATGCACAGGCTCAGCGACCATGGCTCACGGGTCCAGCCGCTCCGCGGCATGTGGGATCTTCCCGGGCCGGGGCACGAAGCCGCGTCCCCTGCATCGGCAGGCGGACTCTCAACCACTGCGCCACCAGGGAAGACCTGGGCTCTGTATTTTTAAGTGCACCCTCCTTTTCCTGCCATGCCCCTCCCAATTTGAAGAGTTAAGTGGTTAAAAGAACAACTCCACTCAGATCTGGATCCTTTCCTTTTAGACTGGGCTTTTGGTACTGGGATTCCAGAATTCTCTGTTAACAGGGCCTCCACACTGCAGGTGTATGGACCCTGCCTGAAGGGTGGTCAGGCTAGGCATGGACCCAGAATAAACCTTTGCATGTGCATCAGGGATGAGAGGAGAGGGGAGAATTGGGCTCCAGGCCATGTAAAAATTGGGGCTGGGCCTGAGAGTAGATATTAACTACTCTTTCTAAGACATCCTCCTATGTGTACGTTTCCATGGTCACTCCCTCTTTTCTGCAAGGAGCACACATTTTCAGAGCAATTTAACTCTAAACCCTGGGCAGAATGGTAAACTTGGTTAAGATCTCCCTTTGAGGGAGGAGAGATTGGTGCAAAAATCAGTATAACTGTAACATTTTGGTAGGGGAGAGAGAAAATAGCAAGTAGAAGGAGAAAAAAGGATTTAGAAGGGTACTGGAAATACTTCTTGTCCTTGGGGGAATTAATATGGGTATTCACTTTGATATAAATCATTCTGGGTATTTTTCTCTTGGTGTGTTACAATTTTCAATAAAGAAATATTTTTTAAAGCTTTAGATTAAAAAGATCCTTCGGTTTCCTCTGCCCCTCCTTTATGCATCTCTCAGTCATGTTGGTGATTCCTTTCCAACACCCCATCACCCTGTATTCCCACACGTTTATCACTGGCTGCTCTTAAATCTCTACCAAACAGGTTACCTCACCTGGACCAAGCTCACTCCTTTGATTCCTCATCCCTCCCTACCCCAAATCAACATGGCTAGGTCTCCATTTGTTCCAGGAAGTACTGTGCTGTTGTAAGCAGCTTAATTAATTAATTAAATGTATCTTTAATGATCCATTTACTAATTAACGTGTTCTTTTTTTTTTTTTTTTTTGCGGTACGCGGGCCTCTCACTGTTGTGGCCTCTCCCGTTGCGGAGCACAGGCTCCGGACGCGCAGGCTCAGCGGCCATGGCTCACGGGCCCAGCCACTCCACGGCATGTGGGATCTTCCCGGACCGGGGCACGAACCCGTGTCCCCTGCATCGGCAGGTGGACTCTCAACCACTGCGCCACCAGGGAAGCCCTCAGAAGGCATTTATAAGGAAAATAACATCCACAGGGAAAGGAAAACTCAGAACTTCTTGTGTTTTAGGAAGTAGAATCATCTGGTGAGGAATGTTCCCTGAGTACCTGTGTTTGCTTGGATTTTTCTCATTCTCGTTACAGTTTCCATTACTTCTGTTACCATCACCCCTGGGCCACTCTCTTCTTAGGTGCATACAATCTCTTGTCTTTAGGCAAACTTATTTTTAACACTTTTTTTTTCCTTTCTAAATACTAAAGTAGAATAAAAGGATTACAAGAAACGTAAAAATCTTGCTTGCCAAGCACCATCCGTTCTGCTAAAGCGCAATTGTTGAAATCTTAGGAAACCTTGAGTTCTCAATAATCATGTAGGGAAACAATTATTTCAAAGAGGAAAAGGTAGGAGGGGTGCAAGAAGGATTCAGAGTCAAAACAACGAAGTTCTTTTAAGGAGCAACACTAATGATCCTCGGCTGGAATTTCAGGTAGGCTTCCCGCGGAGTTTTTGGCTGACAGGCCCGATGCCCTTCAAACCACCCCGTATTACAGCTTTCACCTGTAGGTAAAGCTGTTCCTGAAGGGCACCATTGGCAGACACAGAAGTAACCATTGGATCATGCTTTCAGATTGGGGAGACTCAGGCAGGAGCGCCACCCACAGGAAGTTGGAATAAATGCATTACTCAGGGAAAGAGGAAGCAACGTGGAAGAAAAATCCATCTCCAGGCCAGAAGCAATGGCCAAGGTCATAACTGGGAGAGTAGGGTAAAATATGGGGTGGAAAGGCAAAGTCAGATTGTAAATGGAAGAGTAACAAACTTAATCAGTAATAGAGAGGTCAGAAACTAGTTGGAACACAGTGTATAAATTAGGGCAATTGGTTCTGGACCAAAAACTTTGAATAGTGATTAGAAGCCAGCTGTCATCTAATGTCTTGGGTGCAGAGTTTATGGATTGAAGAGCTCATGACTTCAAAAAAAAAGGAAGAAAACATGGTCTCTGTTTTATGTAGCTCATTTCTCTTAATTAACTTCACTGTTTAACTATGGCTTGAAGCTGTAATTATCACTGTCTCTCAATAAAGTAAGATATAAAGGATTTATAGGATTTGACTATGGTTCCCAGCTAAATAAACATAATTGGGCCTTGATTTTTTCGAACCTAAACCAACACGATATGTTAAATGCTGGCTTCTCAGGAAAACTGTCTTAAATAGTTTTTTCTTGACCCAACAAAACATTTAATTACTTTTTTTCTGTTAGTATCCAAAGACCTACGTAAAAATTACATTAGCCTAAGAAAGCTATTGATTAAGATTGATTAGCATGTGGAGGAACAAATTCGTTATGTAATCATGTATATTGGTCAATAATTATATAGGCCTATAATAGAAAGTGTGCAAGTATTTCATAAAAATAATATCATTCTTTACTCTTGAATAATTATGCAGGCCAAACTTTCAGAAATCAGTAGAAGCGTTAATTCTGTTTTAAAATTACTTAGCATATTTTTAGTTTGTTTTAACTTAAAAATTAGATTTCCTCCTTTGTACTAATAATTATTTGGAAACATTGAGTGACTTAGTTTAATCAGAATGATTGGCAAAAGACATCTTTTTTCTTTTTTAAAATTAATTTTTATTGGAGTATAGTTGCTTTACAATGTTGTGTTAGTTTCTACTGTACAGCAAAATGAATCAGCTATACGTATACATATATCCCCCCTTTTTGGATTTCCTTCCCATTTAGGTCACCACAGTGCATTAAATAGAGTTCCCTGTGCTATACAGTATGCTCTCATTTGTTGTCTGTTTTATACATAGAATCAATAGTGTATATGTGTCAATCTCAATCTCCCAGTTCCTCCTGCCCACTTCCCCCCTTGGTATCCATACCTTTGTTCTCTACGTCTGTGTCTCTATTTCTGCTTTGCAAATAAGATCATCTATACCATTTTTCTAGATTCCACATATATGCATTAATATATGATATTTTGTTTTTCTCTTTCTTACTTCACTCTGTATGACACTCTCTAGGTCTATCCATGTCTCTACAAGTAACCCAACTTCAGTCCTTTTTATGGCTGAGTAATATTCCATTGTATATATGTGCCACATCTTCTTTATCCATTCTTCTGTTGATGGACATTTAGGTTGCTTCCATGTCCTGGCTATTGAAAATTGTGTGGCAATGAACATTGTGGTACATGTGTCTTTTTGAATTATGGTTTTCTCTGGATACATGCCCAGTAGTGGGATTGATGGGTCATATGGTGGTTCTATTTTTAGCTTTCTAAGGAACCTCCATACTGTTCTCCATAGTGGCTGTATAGATTTACATTCTCACCAACAGTGCATGAGGGTTCCCTTTTCTCCACACCCTCTCCAGCGTTTATTGTTTCTAGGTTTTTTGAAGATGGCCATTCTGACTGGTGTGAGGTGATACCTCATTGTAGTTTTGATTTGCATTTCTCTAATGATTAGTGATGTTGAGCATCTTTTCATGTGTTTGCTGGCAATCTGTATGTCTTCTTTGGAGAAATGTCTGTTTAGGTCTTCTGACCATTTTTGGATTGGGTTGTTTGTTTTTTTGCTATTGAGCTGCATGAGCTGCTTGTATATTTTGGAGATTAATCCTTTGTCAGTTGCTTCATTTGCAAATATTTTCTCCCATTCTGAGGGTTGTCTTTTCATCTTTTTTTATGGTTTCCTTTGTTGTGCAAAAGTTTTTAAGTTTCATTAGGTCCCATTTGTTTATTTTTGTTTTTACTTTCATTACTCTAGGAGGTGGGTCAAAAAAGATCTTGCTGTGATTTATGTCATAGAGTGTTCTTCGTATGTTTTCCTCTAAGAGTTTTATAGTGTCTGGCCTTACATTTAGGGCTTTAATCCATTTTGAATCTATTTTTGTGTATGGTGTTAGGGAGGTTCTAATTTTATTCTTTTACATGTAGCTGTCCAGTTTTCCCAGCACAACTTATTCAAGAGGCTGTCTTTTCGTCATTGTGTATTTTTTTAGCCTCCTTTGTCAGAGATTAGGTGACCATAGGTGCATGGGTTTATCTCTGGGCTTTCTATCCTGTTCCACTGGTCTATATTTCTGTTTTCCTGCCAGTACCATACTATCTTGATTACTATAGCTTTGTAGAGTCACATGTTCTTGATAGCTGCCATTGCAGTAATACTTTAAGGCAAATAACTAGATTTTTAATTAAAGTAAGGGACAATATTCTTAAACTACATTTTTTAAAAATTCAGGAATTTATACTACATGTACACTCTTTCTGGAATACGTAATCTACTGGGAAACATTATGAAAGAACACAAAGTAAAAACAGTGTTCTGCTCCCTGGAGTGGTTACCATGAAAGGCTCTCAGAGTACTTTGCAATCAATTTTTATTATCAGCCCCTTTACAAAATCCCTCAAAATCCAGTAACTGACTCATAAACTAAATAGTAAATGGAAAGGGAAAAAATTAGAAGCATAGCGCATTACACATGGTATCGTAAACAGACGCCTAAGTTATCATTATTAATGCATTTGGTTATTGATAGGTATGCATATAGAGCTACACTTTATGTGATAAAACTTTATCACAGACTCACTCACAGCCATTTCAGTTGTGTTGTTGCCATCACCTCATCTGTCTCAATGTTCTATAATGCAAATCAGAGATACTAACACTAATGTGTCCTGGAAGCAAACAAGTTTTAAAGAAATTTGAAATTCTGAGAATAGCAACAATTTTGAAAAAGAAAATGTGGGCATTATATATGACAGTAGATATTCTGAATGGACATGGAAAAGGAGAAGTCTGAGGAGAAAGGTAAAAGGACTGAGAAATAAAAGTGTTAATGAGGTCCAGATAGAAAAGGTGGCAGCTGGGGATCTTTTAACACGGTCACACAATAACACATTCGTGTTATGTTCATTAAAATAACTTCACATTTAATGTGCGTATTGCTGAAACACTGTAGTTGCTAGAAATATTCACTCTTGGTTATTGAAATTAATATTTTTGTGTGCCTTAGCTAAAGTTAACCACATCATTTTGGCAAGTGGTAACAGTATCTATTTATATAAGCTTTTCATTTTTTTCATAAATACATTCTAAGATATTAATATATTTTGTGTTCAGATTATTTGGCTAGGGTTAGCTTTATCAGTCTGAATTTTCCTAAAAATAATATTCATCTGATCTGTTTTAACATTCAAAAATTAAATTGCCGTGTAGATGTCAGTATTGGGTGGGTAGTAGTGGTGGAGGGAGGGAGAAGGAAAGAGACAATTTTGAATAAGAGAGAAGATTGTAAATTCACATTTTTTGGACACACTAAGACAATATGATAGTCTTGCCAAGCGTGCTGGGATTTTTGGTCATAAAATAATTTAGTACAATATATGTTTTTCTTAAGGCAAAACCCATTATAGGGGAGCAATTCTACTATTTCCCCCTCTTTTCAGAGACTTTCTTTAGGTTAAATCCAAACACTTAATAAACATTATGTTATGTTAGAGTATCACAGAATTTTGAAGCTAGATGTGATCTCACAGATCATCTAGTTCTCTTAGAGAAGACAAAATTATTTTCTGACTTCTTAAAATACAACATTCTTGCATTCTTTCTATTAAGTATGTCCTTCACACATAGAAGCAATTTTTCTCACCTATATCTCACTCTGTACATTGTAAATATTTTTATCATAACTCCTATAAATTTAAAATGTGTTTCCCAATTCTGCTTAGTTCATCTTCTTCTTTTCCTTTACTCAACCAACTACCAGTTCAGGCTATCTCTCATGCCTAAATTATAATATCCTTGAAGCTATAAAGGACCAGGTTTTATTTTTTGTTGCACTTTCAGGGCCTAGCACAGTGCCTGATCTGGTTATGTTAAATTATTGCCGAGTGATTAAGTTTATTGCTGTGATAAGTAAGCGTCAGTGGGAAAGATGGGACAAAACATCTTTTATTATAATTACTGTGATTAATTTTTTTGTAGTCAGAGAATGTTTGATATCCTGGAGAATTAGAGCCAAGTTCAATGAGTGAATTTCCTCTTAATGGGATTGGCATCCCTTCCTTTAATGCTTCTTCTAGAGCGATTAAAGAAGTCTAGTGATCTTTCTCCCTGTTTTGTATTGGCTTAGTTGTGACTGGAGTTGTATTATTACCATGGCTGCAAAAACACTTTAGTACCTGATGAGCCCTGACACTGTACTCAGAGGCTAGAAAGAAGATGTTGGTTTAAAATAGATTAAGCTTCTCCTCTGATGAATTCTATAGAGGTCAGTGCGTATTTTAGAGGTGCTAAATATACTCCTCAGGGAAGCAGCTTGTTTCCACCTTGTCTCTGGAGTTTTAAAAGTGTCACTTTCTTTTTCCTCCAGAAATTTCATCTGAATTTTCTTTTTACATTCACATCAGTGCTTCATTATTTGAGCTTATTAAGTAGTTGCAAGCTTTCATTAAAAACCAACCACATCACTGTATTTCTTATTTTGAGCAGGCAAAAGTTTGATCTGAAATGAAAATTTTCTGAATCTTATTTGAGGGTAAAAGTATGTGTTGAACTTGAAATCAGTTGTTCCTCTATACAGTTTCTTCCCCAAAGGTTTCTAGAATCCATCTCTCCTAGGTGTAATGTGTGAGACGGAGGATAGAGATTGTCAGATGAAAGAATGTGGATGGCCTTGTCAGCCATGTTTAAAAAAAAAAAAAAGGAAAGAAAATTTACTCTTGAGGACAATGGGAAACCCGTGGAGGTTTTCAGAGGAGTGTGCTGAAATCAGATCAGTGTTTTTAAATAAACACTTCGACTCCGTTGTGAAGAGTGGAATGGAAAGGGTGCCTATGGGATCTAAGGAAACCAGAAAAGGGGCTATCTTTGGAGTCTAGATGTCAGTCTCTGGCTTAGGCAAGAAAGCAAAGGCAATGAGATTGGACAGAAATTGAAGCCTTCAAGTGATGTATTTGGGAGACTGAAATAACAGGTCATATATTTCAAGGGTAAAGGAGAGGCAAGGATCACAGCTGTCTTCCAGGTTTCTTCCATGAACCACAGAGAGGAGAAAGAAAGATGTATACTGAAGGAGGGAACACATGGGGAGCAGCAAGTTTAGGAAGCATGGGAAGAGAAAAAAATTCAATTTTATACATGTTATCGTCTGGTGATGTATTGTAGGCAGTTGGTTATTTGGGCTGGAGCTCAGGAGAGTGACCGGGCTAGTTGTATAAACCTCGGAACTGTACGCATGTAGGTTATAAGTTATGGATGTGGATTTAGTCTCAAAGTCAGAGAGTATAGAAGCAGAAACAGGCCTATGAGAGAACCCTGAGACTCTCCAGTTTTTAAAAGCTACTTAAGGGGAAGAGGAGCCAACAAAGGAGACAGAAAAAAACCCAGCTAATGGAAAACCAACCAACCAGTCAACCAACCAACTAGGCTTAGGGCAAAGTAATGTGATGGAAGCTATGGGAGAGTTTTGAAGAGAAGGGAGTGGTCACAGACGCAAATGCCCCTGAGAGTCAAGTACTATGAGGACAGAAAAAATGCGTAGGAGATCATATTGGTGAAGATAGTTTCATGGAACAGTGTGTAACACTAGATTAGAATGTGCTGGGCCGAAAGTGGAAGGTAAGAAAATGGGGATAGGGATTGTTGCTAACTCTTTCAAGAAGCCTTGCTGTGAAAGATGAGAGAGCCTATAGCTGAAGCAGGCTGTGGGGTTGATGGGGGGTTGTTTTGGGGTTCATTTGCTTGTTTTAAAAATGGGAAAGGAAGTACGAGAGAGAGAGAGAGAGAGAGAGGAAGGGAAAGAGAGAGGAAGAGAGATAGTGATACAGTAGTGAGAAGGGATAATGAAAGTAAGAAATCCCGAGAAGGCAGAAGGAGAGAACCAATGTAGAATGAAGGTCTAAGAGAACATGAATATCTTCCTTTGAAACAAAAGGGAAGAAGTAAAGGATTGATATGTGAGTTAGCTTGTATATTTGACTACAGGATATCTAATCTGAAGACCTTTTCTTCCCTTGTGATGTAGGAGTTAAGATTGTCTGCTTTGAGACCGGAGGATATAGGAGTACAGAGAGAAGAGAGAGTAGGAAAAGACATTGTAGGAAGTAAGAGAGAATTGAAGGGAAAAAACATAGTAAAGATCGGGGGCAGTGCTGAGCAGCCATTTGAAACTGGCAGCTCTGCATTGATTGTGGTGACGGTCTATTCACGGGTGGTGTCTTTTGAGAGTGTTTGGTCACTCAAGGGAAGTGGTGTTTCAGGGTAGAGCCTGATTTCCATATAGGCAAGGAGGGTGAGGGAATTTTCAGTGAAATTGTTAGGAAAATCCTATAGAGTCACTGAGAGCCCAAGTTTTTTTCTGTTCCAAGGAGATGGTTGAGGCTACCATATCCATCATCTATCCCACTGTAACTGAAAGCACTGTAACTTGAAAGCACTGTAACTTTCAAACTTTTATTAGCTTCTGACACCTGTCATCTCCACTCCTGGGAGCAGTTCCCTCTTATACTTGTCTTTCTCTCTTCTGGATCCTTCCTTTTACACTGTCAGATATAGGCAAGGAGAGAACTCTGGAGTTATGACACACGAACCCATCATGTCTCCATGACCGAGAAGCTGTGGAACCAGAACTCCAGGACCTTTGATAAATAAGATGGTGTGGAAGTCCAGTGATCTCATCACAACAAATATCTTAAATTCAGTGTCGTCATTATTATAAAGCACAAAAGAGCTCTCTTCAGCTGATGATTAAGCAATAGTCCTCATCTGTAATCCACAGAAGCTTTACAAGCAACTGGGTAACATCAGACACAAATCTCTTATCTTTTTAGCGTGAGCATATGTTTTTCTTTCTTACAATATGGTAATGTATTAAGTCCATTTTAATAGAGCTTCAAGTTCTTAGAGTGTTTAGCATCTTATTAACATAATAAGCAGGGCATTCCCCTTCTTAGCACGTCAAAATATCAAAAGTATGTTTTCTATTCACTTTCCCAGATTTCATGCTATATTGCTAGATATTTGGACATAGAAAAGCATAGACTTTAATTTGAAATTCTTTCATATACTTTCACCAAGTAAGTATAATACCAGAGCCTTTTTATTTCAAAGAGATAATGATGCTTAGATTTTGCTTACAGTCCTATGATTTTTATTTTGATATTGTGTCAGTTTTTTAAACTCAGTAAACTAAGCTAAATATGGTATATATTTTGTTACTCTTACATAGCACATGTTTCTTTTATCTTTTAGAGTTTTGTTGTGAATATATATAATCCTTGCTGGTCCTCTTGCAAAAAAATGGAATATCTGGGATTGGGTGCTAAATTCAGATTTCAATCTTTAAAAATCCTCAACTTTATGTAAGAATTCATGTTATCCAAAATAAAGTATTTCCCGATCATAACAAAGACTTTGCAATAGGAAATAGAAACCTGCTGAAGCTTGTTAATTTCTTTCACGCAATTTTTTTAAAAACATCTTTATTAGAGTATAATTGCTTTACAATGGTGTGTCAGTTTCTGCTTTATAACAAAGTGAATCAGTTATATATATACATATGTCCCCATATCTCTTCCCTCTTGCATCTCCCTCCCTCCCACCCTCCCTATCCCACCCCTCTAGGTGGTCACAAAGCACCGAGCTGATCTCTCTGTGCTATGTCACGCAATTTCTTTCATGCAATTTCTCAGGCACAGGTTTGAAACTGCTTTTGAACTTAAATTGAAAGTTAAGCAAAATACAATTGAATTAGGCCTATTATCATGCAAGCCTTTCTGTGGGAACCAAGCCTATGTTTACACATTTTCATTTTTTCTTTCACTATTCATAGAAAAACTAATTTGTTGAAAATCATCCTCAGTGTTTTGAGTTGGAACACATTACTAGATTCATTGACTGAAAATACTTTCATGATTGTTTAAATTTAGATGTTTCAGAGATTACTTCATCAAAGAGCTGTTGATTTAATGAGGTTTCCATTGAAAATGCATAGTCACAATGGATAATAGATAATAGAATGATATACAGGCAAACAATAACCTCACATTTTACTAACATATAGGTCCTTGTAATCAAACTGCCATAGTTTAATGAACCCAAAGATTCCCTAGATGCTTTACAGTTTCTTGAAAGCGATGAGATTGTGATGGAGGAGGACTTCAAAGCTAATATAATCAATATAAGCACTCTGGAGGCTTTAAGAGTAAGACACGTTTTGTTCAGTAGTACGTGATCATCACTCACAGTCATTTTCATTTTACCCTCTCTTCTTCCACGATTACTATCTCTGCAAGCGATTCATCCAAGCACTCAAAACCTTCCTACCAGTTTTCCTCCTTAGTCAGCTTCCTTTCCTCTGCTCTCCTTACTGGATCCCTCACAGCTGCCGGATCGATGTGCAGCTCTTCCCTACACAATCTTCCTTGCCTCCATGTCTCGGAATATGCCATCACCTTTTGCTCCTTTATTTGCACTGACCTGTATTCCCTCTCACAATTGGACTTATTTTTCTAATAAACACAAAAAAACCAACTTTCATAGTTAATTCCATGTGGCCCTTCAAACCTCTATTCACCTCTGCTTTCTCTTTCTGGGAAATCAGGAGTAATTTGTTGTGTGGCTATTTTTATCTTTGGGACTTTGGCCAATCCACTAAAATTCATTCTGTCTCTATATTATGGATAACGCTAGTGTTACTTTCCTGGTGGATTTGAGGTCATGATTAAACAAGATAATGAATGTAAAGTATGTATTTAGAACAGGGCTGGCACATGGTAAAGTTTTAATAAATATTATCATACTGAAACAAATATATATTTTCCATACATAGTAAGTGGCTAGAACTTTTCTAAGCCTTTCCTTATGCTCAGTTCATCCAGAATAATGCCTCTTTCAGGAGGCATTTATAGAACTCTCTGGATAATTGAGAATACTGAGACCTGTGTCCCTTATCAATTAGAATGTCTTAAGTCACATGGATTTCTTCTCATCCTTGGGCTGTTTGAATTTTCAAGTCTTTTTAGACATGAAAATCTTTTTAGATTAGATGATATCAAAGTGTTGGTGGTTGTTAATTTTAGCATAAATACTAGTTAAAGATGTAATTCTTTGTTGACACTTAGGACAGTGCCTGGTATGCAGGGTGCACTCAATAAATGGTATTATTATTATTAATGTTGTTGTTATTATGTGTCCAGGGTTTCTCTCTCCTTTCTTTCTGTTCTCCTAAATTAAATGATTACATTGCATTTAAAAATAATGTCCAAAGTGCCTTTTAAAACATTTCAGAATATATTATTTAAAAGACAAGTCAGTAATATCCTAGAGATTATTGTTTACATCACTTAAACTTTGTACATTCATGACATCCTAATTTTGAGATGACTTTTTAAACTAAGAAAGCTAACTCAAGGTGAAGTATCTTACCAGATGTTTTCATTAAAAAATGTTTTTGCACTTCTGTGAAAATCTTCAGAATCAATTCAATAAGTACTTAGAGAGCAACTACCTCAGGCTCAAGTGTTGTATTATGTGTTAATTCCTAAGGACCATTTGTAGAACGTTAAAATCCAAAAATGGATTCTGAAAAGTTTTGCCAGCTGCCAGGTTGGATTACTTTAAATCCATGTTTTAAAAATGCAAAACTGTTCTAAAGGAAAAGTCTTTAGTAAAAACCTTTACTGTCTAAGTTTCCAGATATTGTACCCTTTGAAAAAGACAGCTTCAACAAGCCAAGGTCTTTCATTGTGTGCTTACTGAAACTTAAAAAGTAAAAAGAAAAAAAAAATTAAAAACAAGCACTTGGAAAACAAACAAACAAACAAACAAAAAAACAAAAAAAAACCCCAAGCACTTGGGGCCAAAAAAGGTCTTCAAAGACATTTCATTGAGTTTCTTTCCTTTAGGAAATTCACAAATTCTTCCTTGTAACCAAAATTTTTGAAATAACACAATCATTAATGTATTTTGTTATCGGATTTGTTCACAAGACCATTTCCAGAAACTTGTTTTGAGATACTCTCCCTGCAAAAGTGGATCTTCAGTTACTTGAGAACTAACCATGAAATTTTTGTCCTTCACAGCACTGTTTTAGAACAAGATTAGGAGCGTTGATCTATAGTATTTTGTCTACATATTCTTTTAAATTTTGGATTGCAATTTGCATCTCTCCCGTGGCTGCATGTTTCGCCGAAGTCCGGTCAGTTGATGGTGTCAGACCTGAACTTGGACTGGGTAATTTGAGACGGCGTTCCTAGGAGTTAGAAGGAAGCCTGAAACGCTAGCAAGACACGGGGGTGGGATTAACGTCCACAGCTCCGCACCGGTTCCCAACTGATTGGAAGGGACGAAGTGGGTGGAACCTTCTGACCCTGCCCCCGCCCCCCCCGCCTCCGTTGCTGGGGACGCTCCGATCAAGGCAACCGCAATGGATCAGGAAGAGGGGTGGACCACTGTGGACAATATAGTCACTCAGTTCAACACCTATGAAGATTTCCTGGATTCGCAGATTACTACACTGGACTTGTACTACCTGGAGGTAAGGGCGGCAGCCCCGCAGGGTGGCCACAGCTTCGCGTTCCTCGGTGCCTCCCGAGCCCCCGCGTCGTGGGGTGTTCGCCGCCTGGCGGTGGACCGCGGGAACGGCCGACTCCGCAGTTTCCCGACTGCTGTACGGCGGGGCCTGGGTCCGTACAGAATTCGGGGCCCTGGCGTCCGTGACCGGCACAGAACCGCGCGCGCGCGCGCGCGCGCACGTACACTCGCTGCGGGGCCTGGTATGTCTGTACGGCGGCCTCCGTCGCCCCGCTCCTGGTCCGTACCCTTTCCAAAGTCCTGCTCCTTTGAGGAACGGGGCTGGATTCCGAGGCCCACTGAGACCCTTCCGGGGTCTGCAATTCAGGTCTGACACTGTTTCTCTCTCCTTTGCCAGTTTGTACTAAAGAACAGAAGACAGTATCCTCCCAGGTGTATCTAGTATATACTAGGCATTTGGTTCCATGAACTTCCACGCCAAGCTAGTTGACTCAGAAAGCCCTTTAATTACGGATACACGTTACAGCTCCCTGGCATTGCAGGCATGAGCTGATTCATTTTTATCGAGTTGATTGTTCACAACTATAGTTGATAGTTAAAAAAAAAAAAAAATCCTGCAACACAGCAAAATCGGACGTAATTGGGATTGGCTACTGTCTTCCTCTCAGCAGCCATCCTCCGACCTGCCTCTTAAAGGTGTGGGGATGGGCAGGAAGCTGATAGGGGGCGGGCGGGGGGGCGGCGCGGAGGGATGGAGTTCTTGTGCTCTTTGGGGAGAACCAAGTTGAGCGGGGAAAATAATAGACTACGGGTCCTGGGAAGCAGGAGGTGGACAGTGGTCCCTAGAGCCGTGGCGTATTCCCAGACTAGGCCGACTAAATGGGCACTGACTTGGATTCTCCTGCCCTGGACCCATGCCACAGAGCCGCCAATTGCCCCTCTCTATTTAGGCCAGAAAGAACAAGGGCCTCTGTTTGGGGTCACACCATACCTGAGTCTGAGAAGGATTTGTATCCTGCAGCCAATCCCCAAACTCCTTATGCGCAACAACGTGATTCAGCCGTTTAGGGGACTGAAATTTTTGGACTTCAGTGATCATGTTCAAAGTGAGATTTTACTTCAGTGTAGGTTCCAAGGTCTGAAAAGTGCTTATCCTCCAAAACACATTCATGTTCTAGATAGGAACATAATTTTAAGGAGCTAGAATCATCTAATTTTAGTCCTATCTCTGCTAAGAACAAGTTGTGTGACCTTGGACGGATAATTTGATCTTTCTGGAATTAACTGTTAAAAAAAGCCAGGTGGTATTTCCAACATATCTTCTGATTTCAAAAACAAGCTTTTGAATATTTTATACAGATAACATGTTTAAAATCATGAAGGTTCCGTTTTATGCCTTGCATGGAAGTCACTGCAATGAAGGGGAAATAGTAGTGGTGCCAAACAATGTTTGCATCTAAGGTTTTGAATATCTAAATAAACAAGAATGAAATATAGACAATAAATATCCCAATAGGCTATAATCATCTTTGTAGCACTTGTGGAAAATTGTCAAGCTTAAGCTTGATATCCTTAAGAAGGGTTTCAACTTTTTTAAAGGCAGAGGTTTTTTTTTTTTCACGTGAATTAGAAACTAAGAGCATTAACGTTGATTAGGAGTGAGAAATTAATACTTTGTTTCATCAATCAGAATTTTAAAGTTCTGCAAAATGGGAAATGGTGACCATGTTTAGGCGAAAGGTAAAGAAATTTACTTTTAAATTTGGCATTGGTTAAGACAGTTGCTGTCAACCAGCCTCTTTCATTGGCCACCTTAGCGCTGGCATGATGGGCACAGGGAGGAAGATGGAGGCTACACATGGGCCCAGTAGGGTGGGCTTCCACTTGTCAAGGCTGATGTAGCTACTGGCTACCTCAGAATGTCCAACTTGGATGACAGGCATTCGACTGTCAGCAAGCAAGTCGAATGCCTCCGATACAGCACCATTTTTCAAGGGAATCAACTAGCCACTTGGTGGCAACTAAAAGCATTGGGCCCCTTCAACTTTGGAAGGGTCAGCAATTCAGTGTGATAGGAACAGCCACATTTGGTAGTAATGGGTTTGCTCTTCTGGCTGTAGTCATAACACTGCTCTGCTACCTAATGGAATATTTTTTTCTCTTGGCTTTATTGAGATCTCATTGACATATAGCACTGCCTAAGTTTAAGGTATAGAGCATAATGACTTAACTTACATATTTTGCAAAATGATTACCACAATAAGTTTAGTTAACATCTGTCATCTCATGTAGATGAAAGAGAAAAAAAGAAAAAATGGTGTTTTCCTTGTGATGAGAACTTTTAGGATTTACTGTCTTGGCAACGTTCAGCTCTACCACCCAGCAATGGTAGCCATAGTCATCAGGTTGTGCATTACATCTCCAGGCCTAATTTATACCTGGAAGTTTGTACCTTTTGACCACGGGCATCCAATCCCTTCATCTGGTAACCACATATCTGATCTCTTTGAGTTTGTTTTTTTGTGTGTTTGTTTGTTTGTTTTTAGATTCCACATATAAGTGAGATACAGTATTTGTCTTTCTTAGTCTGACTTATTTCACTTAGCATAATGTCCTCAAGGTCCATCCATGTCGTTGATGATGGCAGAATTTCCTTCTTTTTCATGGCTGAATAGTATTCAGTATGGCTGAATGGTGCACCACTTTTCTTTATCCATTGATCTGTTGATGGACTCTTATGTTGTTGGTTCCATGTCTTGGCAGTTGTAAATAATGCTATAATGAACATGCGGGTGCAGATATCTCTTCAACATAGTGTTTCTGTTTCCTATGGATGTATTCCCAGAAGTGGAATTGCTGGCTTGTGTGGTAGTTCTATTTGTAATTTTTTGAGGAACTTCATATTGTTTTCCATAGTGGCTGCAAGCATTTCCTTTTCTCCATATCCTCACTAGCATTTGTTATCACTTGTCTTTTTGACGATAGCCATTCTAACAGGCTGTGGTAGTATCTCATTGTGATTTTGATTTTCACCCTACTGATTAGTGATGTTGAGCACCTTGTCATGTACCTGTTGGCCATTTGAATATCTTCTTGGGACAATATGTCTATTCAGGTTCTTTGTCCATTTTTAAATTAGATTGTTTATTTTTCTGCTATTGAGTTATATGAGTTTTTCTTTTTTTTATATTTTGGATTTTAACTCCTTATCAGATATATGATTTCCATTCCATATGTGGTCTTTTCATTTTGTTGATCATTTTGCTGTGCAGAAACTTTTTAGTTTGATGTAGTCCCACTTATTTACTTTTGATTTTGTTGCTTATGCTTTTGGCGTCAAATCCAAAAAATCATTGCCTAGACCCTTCAATGAGCTTTTTTCCTGTTTTCTTCTATGAGTTTTACGGTTTCAGGTTTTACATTTAAGTCTTTAATCCATTTCAAGTTAATTTTTGTGAGTCATGTAAGATTTGGGTCTAGTTTCGTTATTTTACATGTGGCTATCAAATTTTCCTGGCACCACTTATGGAAAAGACTGTCTTTTCTCTATTGAATATTCTTGGTTCACTTGTCAAATGTTAGTTGACCATATGCATGGGTTTATTTCTGGGCTGTCAATTATGTTCCATTGGTCTATGTGTCTGTTTTATGCCATTACCATACTATTTTGATTACTATAATTTCCTAATATAGCTTGAAATCAGGAATTGTGATGCCTCCCAGTTTGTTGTTCTTTTCCAAGATTACTTTGACTGTTTGGGGTCTTTTGTAGTTCCATATAAATTTTAGGATTTTTTTTCTACTTCTGTAAAAAATTGTCATTAAAATCTTGATGGGAATTGCATAGCATCTATAGATGGGGTCTTATGGAATGACTATTTCATCCACAGGCACAGGGTCCCATTTACCACTGTGTCAGACTAGGGACCTAGGCTACAACAGAGGAGCTGTGGGAATAAGGACCTGAGCATGTGGTTCACTTTTAATGATATATTCAGAAACATTCAGAGCTGCCAGCAGATAGATCATTGGAATGGGTTGCTAAAAGCATAAATAAGTGCCAATTTGGAGATGATAGTTTCAGAGAATGGGTGCCGTCCACCATGATACAGCATATACTTAGCATCCAAGATCTTTGCACTGAGCTTTGTTCCCTTTTTCTGGGAACTAAGAGGTTAAAGCACCTAACCTAAAGAATCTGGACTTTCTTTCCTCACTGGGGGCTCTGCAGGTTAATTGTCCTGGTACTAAATGGGGGAACATGCCATCAGGTGACTTGGTGAGAGTCAGTTGAATTAGGAGTTATAACTCTTGCCTGGAATCTTCAGGCTCCTTGTCTAGGAATCAGGAGGCAAGAAGAGAGTCACCATCTTGGCAAGCATAATTGAGCTTTACTGTCAGGAAAAGTTAGGACTTATAAAATCAGTCATGAAGGAACGTGTTTGGAATTCTGGTGACTCACTTGGATGCCTCTTGGTAATCTCTCTCAGTTGTGGTGGTAAATGTACAAGGGCAGCAACCCAGACTTGAAAAGGGCTTCAGAGCCCTCAGGAATGAGGGTCTGGCTCACACCACTTGATATGCTACCAAGACCAGTAGAGGTGTTAGTTGAGGGTGAGGAGAATCTAGACTAGGTGGCAGAGGTAGGAGATGGTATTTGTGTGGTTCTGAGTCAAGCTGCAGCAACAAGGGCTGAAGTTTACCCCAGTATCTTTCTTCTTGCATACATCTGAGTAGTCTTCAAAAATATATATATTTTTAATAAATTTTATTTATTTATTTATTTATGGCTGCGTTGGGTCTTCGTTGCTGCACACGGGCTTCCTCTAGTTGCAGAGGGCAGGGGCTTCTCATTGCCGTGGCTTCTCCTGTTGCAGAGCACGGGCTCCAGGGCACATGGGCTTCAGTATTATACTACATAAATATTTTCATTATATGTAAATATATATATTATTCTTCATTTATATTTTCCACACAGAAGGTAATATTTATATCTTTCTGTAACAAAAAAAACGACATTAAATCTTGGAGGCCATTTAATATCACTCTATATAGGTCTTCCTATTCTTTATAAGTTGCTACATTGAATCCACTGTTTACTTAGGTTGGTCCTTTGGAAGTTCATTTTCCTTATTGCAATATCTCAAACAACAGTGAAATGAGCGTCTTTTGTACATCCTCTTTGTGTGCAGTTGTAAGTGAATCAAAAAGTAGAATTGATGGGTCATAATAAACATGGTCAAAGTGCCCTCCAGAGTAGTCATTTACTCTCCCACCAGCATGTATGAGACACCTTTTCTCTCAGACAGTCACCAGCACTTGATATTGTCGACCCTTTTATTTTTTGTCAAATCATATGTGAAAAAAAACTCGTTGTTTTAATTTTAATTTCTCTGATTATTAGTGAGGTTGACCATCTTTTACATTTTTCCTGGCCATTTGCATTTCTTTTGCGAATTGCCTATTGCTCTTCCTTGATTCCACCGCCCCCCACCCCCAGCTTGTTTTTCAAACTTTCTTTCCTCTCTTCAGGCTCTTAGTGGATGACTTCATCTTCCAAATCAACAAAAAGAGTCAATCAGGCTGGAACCCTCTTCGGTTTTCTACCATGAAACTTATAAAACCACCTTAAATTCTGGCCATCCTCTCTTCCTTCCCACCTGTGTTAATGGTGTCTACCATGCATGGTGCCTATCTGAATATACCGAATCTGGCATTTGAACACCCATTATCATTATAATGTTTTGGGAATTTTCCCAACTCTGAGTCCCACCTCCCTAAGGTAGAGGCAGAAATTCATCTTCTCAGTTTTCCTTGCGGCTAGTGTATCCTTGTGTGACTTAGGCACTGCTAATCATATACACCTACATGAGACTGCTGTATAGGAAAAGAGTGACGTGAGGAAGAAAGCACCATGTAGAATCCATTTTGTATTGAATGAGGTGGTTGAGGCTCTTGACTTTCAGTTGATGCAGTGGCATAAATTCAGGCGTGTAATGTCCTAGGTCAACATGGTGAGTTGCAGTATATGTTTTCAGTGGTGGCAGTGAGGGATATTTGCTGAAATAGTTTGTATGGCTTAGAGTATTGTTTCTGGCTGTGTAGGCTTCAAATTTCACTTTCCCAGGGATCTTTTGAGCTATTGTATTTTAATAATTCCTTTTTATGCTTGGACTGGTTACAGTAAACCCTGCTGTTTACAACTAATAGGCTTGACTGATGATGGTCACTTGCATTCTCTACCCTTTCCTTTCATATATTTAGGGAACTACCTCTATTGATTAGCTCCTCTCACCTTTAATTCCAACAGTCCCTTCTGTGCTCAGTGAGGTAGCTCCCATTTTCCCCTCCATATCTGTCTTTTCTTCCTTTTTTACAGTTATCCTTTTTGAATGAATTGTAAAATCCTTAATCTTCATTTCCTCCATCTTCCGTTTTTCAACCCACTGCTAGCTGGCTCCCATCTTCACATTCAATAGAAATTGTTCTTGCCATGGTGACAAGTGAGGGATGTGTCACTAAATCCAATGGACACTTTCTGGTTTAATCATTCAGTCTTCCATTGGAAGGATGGATTGGATTGTTTTACAACTAGAGGCAAGAGAGTTTTTCTGAAGCTTTTTAGGTATATTAAAAAAAGAAGAAGTTGTGGCTGAAGTAGACACTGTGGATTGTAGAGCCCTGGATATAATCAAGCTTGCTTCCTTCCTTCCTTGCTTGCTTCCTTCCTTCCCTCCCTCTCACACTCCACCCTTCCTCCCTCCTTCCTTTCCTTCCTACCCGTCATCTGTCTATCCATTTTCCTTGTAAATATGAAATAGAATAAATCTACAATAGCACTAGGAGACATGAAAGGATGCTACTCTACAGGATCAGAAATTGTGCTTATTTCTGATAAGTTAGAGATTGACAAGATAGAGAAAACCATAGCCCAAAATTAGTAAATAAGAACAGTGTTGGGAAGGTAAAGCAGATTTAGAGAAAAGTCAGAGGTAACAATAATACAAAGAGCAAGAGAGAACCTATAATTGATTAAAGAAGTTAATTCTGCCTTAGCTAAGCCAGAGGTGTATCCTATCCCCAGCATATACCTACAATGTTTAACCCAAGGGTAAATGAGAGAACTGCTCTCTAAAAAAAGTGCCTAGCAAGGAGTCCTGGAGCAGGTAAAGGGGCTTGAGAGATAATCAAAACTAAGTGTGAAGTAGCTAGATAGTGCTAGAAGTCCAGAACAGATGTTGGAGAGGAGAAGATAATCTGGAGAGAGTTACACTTATTACCAAATCCTTCTTATTTTGGTAATTAGGTTGGAGAGGGTGGGATTTACCCCAGACCGCCTTCCTTCTTCATGTCCGCATCCTCAAGTGGAGTCTGTACATTGCTATACTCTGTTGTTTTACACATAACTTCCTCAGTTCATCTATTCAGAGGAGAAACCAGTTAGGGAATCAGATCTGTACGACTATAGAGGGAATCCATGCTAATGACTTTGCTAATTACCCAGTTCTCTATTCATAACTATGTATTCCGAGATGTTTGAGGGAACACAGGAGCATGAAAGAGAGGGCCTAAGATGAATAGAGGAGAACAAGTAATGTCAGACAAAACAAAACACTCAAAACCCTGAGGCAACTTTAAATAAATTCCAATTTTCTACCTTACAGGCATTTTAATATGTATAATATGAAGTCTGTAAGCAAAATAATAGACTGGTATGAAAAGGGAGCAATCAGAGAGCAAGAAAGAATCCTTAGAAATTAAAAACTTGATGCCATTTTTAAAAGAGGTAATTAATGGAAGGAGAATGTCACTTTTAAAGGACAATTTAATGATCTGGAAGTTAAAGTTGATGTAATTACCCAGAATGCAGTACGAAAAAAATGAGGAGAATAAGAATTATATGAAGGAAAGTATGAACAAATAATTCCAGGAGGCTCAATATTTATCTAATAGACATTCCAGAAAGAAATTATACAGAAAATGAGGGGGATAAAATAATCAAAGAGGGCTTCCCTGGTGGCGCAGTGGTTGAGAGTCCGCCTGCCAATGCAGGGGACACGGGTTCGTGCCCCGGTCCGGGAAGATCCCACATGCAATGGAGCGGCTGGGCCCGTGAGCCATGGCCGCTGAGCCTGCGCGTCCGGAGCCTGTGCTCCACAACGGGAGAGGCCACAACAGTGAGAGGCCCGCGTACCGCAAAAAAAAAAAAAAAAAAAAAATCAATGAAATAACAACAACAACAAAAATTCTCTGTGTTGGAGATAAGTGCAAGATTGTAAGTGCCCATCTTACAATCACTTGCTTAGTAGGATGAATGAAAAAGATCCACACCTTGGCAGATAGTGGTAGAATTACAGAACTCTGAGAATAAAATGATAGTTCAAAAATAATTCAAATTACATGACATCAAAATTAAAAACTTATGTGTATTGAAAGACACCATCAATAGAGTCAAAAGGCAACCCATAGAATGGGAGGAAATATTTGCAAATTATATATCTGATAGGGGTTAATATCCAGAATACGGAAAAAAACTACAGTTGAACAACACAAAAGCAAATAATCCAATTAAAAATTGGGCAAAGAACTTGAAAAGATGTTTCTCCAAAGAATGTATGCAAATGACCAATAAGCACATAAAAAGGTGTCAACATCATTAATCATTAGGGAAATGCAAGTCAAAACCACAATGGCATATCACTTCACACCCATTAGGATAGCTATTATCAAAAAAAAGTAGAAAATGACAAGTGGTGGTGAGGATGTGGAGAGACTGGAACACTGTACACTGCTGGTGGGGATGTGAAAAGGTGCAGCCATTGCGGAAATAGTATGGCAGCTCCTCAAAAAATTAGAAAGAAAATTACCATATGATCTAGAGATTCCATTTCTGGGTACTATGTAGCCAAAAGAATTGAAAGCAGGAACTTGAATAGATATTTGTATACTCATGTTGATAGTAGCATTATTCACAATTGCCAAAGGTAGAAGCAACTCAAGTGTCTACTGATGGATGAATGCATAAACAGAATGTGGTATATATCTACAATGGAATATTATTAAGCCTTTAAAATGAAGGAAATTCTGAAACATGCTACAACATGGAAGTCTTGAGGACATTATTCTAAGCAAAATAAGTAGCCACAAAAAGACAAACACTGTGTAATTCCACTTATATGAGGTGCCTAGGGTAGTCAAATTCACGGAGACAGAAAGTAGAATGGTCATTGCCAGGGTCTTGGGGGAAGGGAAGATGGGGAGCTAATGTTTAACTGGCACATAGTTTCAGTTTTGTAAGATAAAAAGAGTTGTGGTGACAGATGGTAGTGATGATAATGTCACAATAACATGAATGTATTTAATACCACTGTACCGTACACTTAAAATGGTTAGTTTTATGTCATGTATATTTTACCACAATTTTAAAAATAATTCAGAGTGTCAACAAATAACCTGTAAATGGGAATCAGCTTGATCCTAGACTTTGCATTCCTAATAGTGATTCCTAGAAGAAAATGGAGTAATATCTTTAAACTTCTTAGGAAACTTTACTTTGAGCCTAGAATTCTGTCCCTGGCTATATTCTGTCCCTGTTTGGCCCCTGAGATTCTGTCTTACCTTGAATTCTATCCTACCCCAACGTGCTCTGTGCTGTGTGCCCCAAGAGGTTGATTTCTGTTGACTACTTCAACTGGACTCCCTTTACATTTGGCCAGTTGGGTTCAGCCAATAAGAGGCACCAGTAAGAAATTAGAAGCCAGGAGGCTGGGCATTGTTTTTCAGACTCCTTCCATACTATGCTGCAGGTTAGCAGTCGATATTTTCTTCCACCAAGCCAAAACTCAGGGTCTGATAACACTGTGCTACAGCCATCTCCCTGTGTCCTATTAGTTGCTCCCTCCCCTTACCTCATTTGCATAGGTTAATGGCTACTAATACAGTAGCTTACTGCTGTTGCTAGCTGCAGGGTATTTCATTGTCCCACTTGGATTTCTCTTAACCTGGTGAATACCTTTGTAAATTAACTCAGCCATTCAGTTTCCTTCAGTTACTCCATTTAAATACATCATCTATTTCCTGCCTGGACTCTGACTAAATAAACTAATATTCAAATGGGAATGCAAAATGAAGACATTTTTGGGGAAAAATCAAGGACTCATAAAACCACCTACAGATCTGTTCTGAATTCATAACTTGAGCAAATGCTTCATATATTTTTACACAGATTTTCAAATTATTACTATAAACTTGTATGTAGTTTTCTTTTATCTGTTGTTATGGCTCTTTTCTGATTTCTAAAATTGTTTGTGTATTCCTTCTTTTCCACCATTAATCTTGCCAAATGTTATCTATTTTATTGGTCTTTTAAAAGAATAAGCTCTTGAGGGACTTCCCTGGTGGTCCAGTGGCTAAGACTTTGCGCTCCCAGTGCAGGGGGCCTGGGTTTGATCCCTGGTCAAGGAACTAGATCAACATGCCACAACTAAAGATCCTGCATGCCACACCTAAAGATCCCGTATGCCGCAACTAAAGATCCCATGTACTGCACTGAAGATCCTGTGTGCCGCAACTAAGACCCAGTGCAGCCAAATAAATAAATAAATATTAAAAAAAACAAAACAAAGAGGAAGCTCTTGAAATCAACTATACTTCAATTAAAAAAAACAGAATAAGCTCTTGGCTTTCATTAGACAATTAAAGCTGACTGGATTTGTATATTTTAATTTCTATTTTATTCAGTTTCATAATGAAATGAACAGTTCATTCAGTTGTTTTTATTCTTTCCTTCTATATCATTTTGATGTATTTTGTTATTCTTTCTCTAGTTAAATGGTTAGCTGTTTATTTTCAAGCTTTCTTTTCTCTATTAAATGCACTGATGCAGTTTTTCTGTGTATTTTATTAAGGTTTCATATACAATTTCCTTGCCAAAATTTTTAAACTCTGTATGACAAAATATAAATCAAATGATAAGCAACTAGCTGAGAATAAATATTTGTAAAATGTATACTCAACAAGGACTTGCTGTATAGAATATAGCTTTATAAATCAATAGTAAATAAAATCCAATAGAAAAATGAGCAAATTTAACAAACAGGTAATTCTTATATGGATACTAAAAAATAATAATTATTTGAAAAGTTGTGTATATATGGCATAATATCTTTATGGAAAAAAGCTTTTAAAAATCATGAAACTATGTCAAATATTTTCCCCTTTCATAATGTGGGTAGTCCTGTGTAACTAACCTGCCACCAAATGGCTGGCTAATCCCCAAACCGTGAGCTTCTCATTTTCTTTTCCCAAGGCCTTCAACACACTTGGAAGCAACCAATACCATTATGTTTCTTATTGCCACTAAATTGTCCTCTGGAAGCAAACACTTGGTTACCTAAAGCTCTGTTTTCATTGCATGTCTTTAAAGGTGATAAATAACTTGGCCTCTGCATTTCACTGACTACAGTATAATCTTTTCTAGTGTAAACAGGGCTTGTAATACTTTTAATAAGATCAGAGAACCAATTCTAGGTAACCCAGAACCAACTCAGAGAACCCACCCTTAAATTTCTGTTCCTCTGGAACCATTGCCAATAGCTAATTGTGACTCATTCAGGGTTCAGTCAGAGAAGCAGAACACACACACATACATATATATGTAGATGTAGATATATGTGTGTCACATGTATTTACTTTTTTATAGAGATTTGCCCCTACACAATTATGAGAACTGTTTAAATGGTCAATGAAAGGCTGTTTCTTTGGTGTCTGGTGCTGGAACCTGAAGTCATTAGGACAGACAGCCAAGAAGGAAACGTACATGAGAATTATGGGAAACAAGGGCAAACAGACCTGCAAGGATGAGCTAGAATTCATAAGGACAAACTGGAACTTGGATCAGGCCCTCACCTCTTTCACACCTCCAACTTTGATGGTAGAAGAGATCTGCAGAAGAAGCTGGCACCTTTAGTCACAGAGCTTAACACACTCATGCACTTGGCCCAGGAGTTGGAGGAGGTACAGGAGAAGCTTCTATAAGAGCTAGAACAATATGGCTTCTCCTTTTCTGTCTTCCAAATCTATTGCAAATGTCTCTTGTGGCCCAATGTAACCTGTAACTATCTAAGGAAGAAAAATTATGGAAACAAAGCTCCAGCTTAGCTAAGTTGACAGAATACAAATTCACTACATCTGCCACATGTTAATTTTTTCACAAGGAGAATGTATTTATGTCTGACTTATATAATTAAAAATTAATGAAAAGAAAAGCATGTAATTTGCTTAAACCATTTTATAGGACTTGTGTAACCCTGACATCAATCTAGAGAAGAATAGCACAAAATGGAAAGCTAAAGACTAATTTTACTTATGAACTGGAGGAAAAGAAGTGAAAAATGATCTAGGACTATATTAAGAAATAATAGATCAGAGACTACTAAATACTACTCCTAAGTAGTGTGATTTATCATAGGAATGCAACGATGAGTTCAGACAGGAAAGATTGAACTTCTCATCAGAAATAATACAAGTCATGGGACAATGGGATGACATCTCTAAAGTGCTGAAAGGTAAAAAGTCAGCCTGGAACACTAATCCAGCAAAAATGTCTTTCAAAAATTAAGGTGAAATCACTGAAGAAATCAAAGAGAAAATTTAAAAAAATTCCTGGAGGAAAATGAAAAAGAAAACCCAACGATCCAAAATCTAGGGGATGAAGCAAAATCAGGTCTAAGAGGGAAGTGTATAATGAAAGAAGGTTTTCAAGAGACAAGAAAAATCTCAAATAAACAACCTAACCTTACACCTAAAGGAACTAGAAAAAGAAGAACAAACATAACCCAAAGTGAGTAAACAGAAAGAAATCATGAAGATCAGAGCAGAAATAAATGATGTAGAGACTAGAAAAACAATAGAAAAGATCATTGAAGCTAGGAGCTGTTTCTTTGAAAAGATAAACATAGTTGATAAACCTTTAGCCAGCCTCATCAAAGAAAAAACAGAGAGGACCCAAACAAATAAAATCAGAAATGAAAAAGGAGAAGTTACAACTGACACCACAAAAATACAAAGGATCATAAGAGACTACTATGAACACCTATATGCCAATAAAATGGACAACCTAGAAGAAGTGGACAAATTCCTAGAAATGTACAATGTCCTAAAACTGAACCAGGAAGAAATAGAAAATACGAACAGACCAATTACCAGTAATGAAATTGAATCAGTAATAAACAAACTCCCAACAAACAAAAGCCCAGGACCAGATGGCTTCTCAGGTGAATTCTACTAAATATTTAGAGAAGAGTTAGCACCTATACCTTTCAAACACTTCAAAAAATTAAGGCAGAAGTAATGCTTCCAAACCCATTCTACAAAGCCAGCATCACCCAGATACCAAAACCAGACAAAATCAGGCCAAAAAAGAAAATTACAGCCCAATAGCCTCAAAAATTCTCAACAAAATATTAGCAAACTGAATTCAACACTATATGGAAAGGATCATACAGCATGATCAAGTGAGATTTATCCCAGAGATGCAAGGATGGCTCAATATCCACAAATCAATCAAAGTGATACACCCTATTAACAAACTGATGAAGGAAAATCATATGATCATTTCGATAGATGCAGTAGAAGCTTTCGACAAAATTCAATATCCATTTATGATAAAAACTCTCAACGAAGTGGGTATAAAGGAAACATACCTCAATGTAATAAAGACCATATATGACAAGCCCACAGCTAACATCATACTCAACAGTGGAAGGCTGAAAGTGTTTCCTCTAAGATCAGGAGTAAGACAAGGATGCCCACACATGGCACTTTTGTTCAACATAGTATTGTAAATCCTAACCACAGCAGTCAGAGAAGAAGAAGAAATAAAAGGAATCCAAACTGGAAAGGAAAAAGTAAAAGTGTCCCTGTTTGCAGATGACATGATACTATACATAATAAATTCTAAAGATGTCATCAAAAAACTACTAGGACTCATCAAGGGATTTGGTAAAGTTGCAGTATACAAAATTAATATACAGAAACCTGTTGCTTTTCTATATGCTAACAATGAACTATCAGAAAGGGAAACTAAGAAAACAATCCTGTTTGCAATTGCATCAAAAAGAATAAAATAGTTAGGAATAAATCTAACTAAGGAGGCAGAAGACCTGTACTTGGAAAAATTTAAGACACTGATGAAGAAAAGTGAAGGTGACACAAACAGATGGAAAGATACACAGTACTCATGGATTGGAGGAATTATTGTTAAAATGACCATACTACCCAAGGCAATCTACAGATTCAATGCAATCCCTATAAAAATACCAATGGGATTTTTTCATAGAACTAGAACAAATTCTAAGATTTGTATGGAAACACAGAAGGCTTCAAATATCCAAAACAATCTTGATAAAGAAACAAAGCTGGATTTCAAACTATAATACAAAACTATGGTAATCAAAAAAACATGGTACTGGCACAAAAACAGACACATAGATCAATGGAACAGAATAGAGAGCCCAGAAATGAACCCACACTTTAATGGGAAATTAATCTTTGACAAAGCAGACAAGAATATACAAGGGGAAAAAGACAACCTCTTTAATAAATGCTGTTGGGAAAACTGGATAGCTGTATGCAAAAGGGTCAAACTGGACTACCTTCTCACACCATGCACCAAAAGACTTCAATGTAAGACCTGTAACCATGAAACTTCTAGAAGAAAGCATAGGCAGTGTGCTCTTTGACATTGGTCTAGATAATATATTTTTGGATATTTCTCCCCAGGCAAGGAAAACAAAAGGAAAAATAAACAAATGGGATTACATCAAGCTAAAAAGCTTTTGCACAACAAAGGAAACTATCAACAAAACAAAAAGGCCACGTACTGAATGGGAGAATATATTTACAAATGATATATCTGAGAAGGGGTTAATATCCAAAATATACAAAGAACTCATACAGCTCAACATCAAAAAACCCCCAAGCAACCTGATTAAAGAAATGACAGAGAATCTGAATAGACATTTTTCCACAGAAGATATACAGATGGCCAAGAGGTATATGAAAAGATGCTCAATATCACTAGTCATCAGGAAAATGCAAATCAAACCCACAAAGAGATATCACCTCACAACTTTCAGAATGATTATTAACAAATAACAAATAACAAGTATTGGCGAGGGTGTGGAGAAAAGGGAACCTTCATGTACTGTTGGTGGGAATGTAAATTGCTGCAGCCACTGTGGAAAAGAGTATGGAGATTCCTCAAAAATTAAAACCAGAACTACCATACAATCCAGCAGTTCTACTCTTGGGTATTTATCCAAAGAAAATGAAAAACACTAATTTGAAAAGACATGCACCCCTGTTTTCATCATAGCACTATTTACAGTAGGCAAGATATAGAAGGAACCTAAGCACCCATCCACAGATGAATGGATAAAGAAGATGTGGTTGCAATAGCATATTACTCAGCCATAAAAAAGAATGAAATCGTACCATTTCTGAAAACATGGATGGACCTAAAGGGCATTATGCTTAGTAAAATAAGTCAGACAGAGAAAGATACTGTATGATCTCACTTATATGTAGAATCAAAAAAATCAAAACAAATGAACAAATATAACAAAGCAGAAATAGAGTCAGAGATACAGAGAACAAACCAGTGGTTGCCAAAGGGGAGGGAACTGGAGAGAGGAGAGAAATAGGTGAGGGAGATTAAGAGGTACAATCTTCCAGTTGCACAGAATTAAATGAGTCACAGGTATGAAATGTACAGTGTGGGGAATATAGTCAATAACTATGTAATATCTTTGTATGGTGACATATTTGTTAACTAGATATCATGGTGATCATCTTGTAATATATAGAAATATCGAATCATTATGTTGTGTGATAGGACCTAACTTAGTGTTGTAGGTCAATTATACTTCAAAAACAAACAAACAAACATACTCATAGAAAAACATCAGATTTGTGGTTACCAGAGGTTGGGGTGTGGAGGGAGGGGGAATTGAATGAAGGCAGTGAAAAGGTATTGAACTGCCAATTATAAGAGAAATAAGTACTAGGGATCTAATATACAGCATGATAAATATAATTAACACGGCTTTATGTTATATATGAAAGTAAATCCTAAGAGTTCTCATCCCAAGGGAAAAAAAATATATTTTTCTCTTTCTTTAATTTTGTATCTATATGAGATGATAGACGTTCACTAAACTTACTAAGGTAATCATTTCGTGATGTCTATAAGTCAATTATATCTCAATAAAACTGGAAGAAAAAAATTAAGGTGAAGTCAATATTTTTTTCAGTAAAACAGAAGCCACAATACTTTTGTTGTTAGCAGACCTTTACTATAAGAATTGTTAAAGTTTTTTAGGTAGAAGGAAAATCATATATTAGTAGGAAACTTAGGTCTACACAAAGGAATGAAAATCACCAGAAATGCTAAATACGTGAATAAATAAAAGTATTTTATTTCTCAGTTTCTTTAAAGATAATTCTTTAAAGATTATTGACCATTTACAGGAGAGAGATGGCTTGTAATTCCACCAGTTAAAACATGGTAATGGTTAAGTGGGGCAACAGCTTCAACTTTGTATCTGATCTTGTCATTTGTAGCAATATACGTGAGTGTCAGTGAGTGCAGAACTATCCAAATGATTCTGTGTGGCTCAGGTAAGGCACACAGGAATGCATAGTTCATTCCATATACAAAGTTAGTACAGGAAATTTTTAATGCCCTTTATTATGTAAAATACTCTGTTGACCACAAGCAACTTATATTCCACTAGAAGAACCCCACAGTCTCAGCAGAGCTCACTGCAAGTTCTTCCCGTAAGCTCACTTTAAGTAATGTATTTAAGAAAGTCATTCCACTTTTGTAAATCAAACCCGAAATCTGCATCGCTTTTTCATTTAAATATTAACTCCACTAGGTGGAGGCATTTGCTCAGTTTTGTTGTTCGCACTAAAGCAACCTGGGATAGCAAGTATAGTGAGCAGGGGAACAAGTCAGAAAGAAGGCAAAGCGCCCTTGTGCAAAGCCTGGTGCTTTGCCTTAACTTGGCAAATGTATCCATATTGCTACACAGAGTTCAGCAATTTGCTTTTAGTGTTTAGCAAAGCAAAGTAGCAAAGTTTTCTAGGTTGATGGTGTCTAATTTTTTTTTTGTTAGAATAGTTGGAACTTTAAAATAGCCACCATGGGTTGTATAGATTATTAACCACGAATCTTAAGTTTTCTTATTTAATTCTGTTAGACAGTTCTTGCATTCAGCAGTGATGTAGTAAGTAAGGGTCTGTAACAATAAAATATATGCTGTTTTCTCTATATTTCAGACATTTCATGTTTAATGTAAGGATAATGTAATATGTTAATATACATATTTTTATGTAATACATAAGCCTTTATATTAGTAACTTCAAGTAAAATGTCACCTATTCAAGTTTTGGGGAAATGCTGTTCTTTTTTGAAGATGCTATGCAGTGACAAAAATGTGTGTGACAGTTCTTAAAGTAACTGAAATATAAAAGGTCTAAAGGACTGTGGGGAAATTTTTTTTTTTTCAGTTTGAAGCTTCTTGTCATCTTCTTGGGTTTCTACTTCTCTGCTTTTATTGGTACCAACATTACATGGAAACAATATCTTTCTACTCAAATAGGAAATTCATCTGCCCTTTGTTTTGTATTTGAAGTTATAATGCTCTGTGTCATCAGTTAATTGACTTCAAGGAAGTAAGTCTCTGAAATGTTGAACTTGCTGAAAGCAACCCAATTTTCTTTTTGTGCAGTTGGTTTTTAAAAAGTCTTTCTTGTATAAATACTATTGTCTATAGTTTTATTGTTTTAAAGATACTTTATTACCTACAGCTGTTCTCATAAATTGATTAAAAACATTACAGACTTTTGTCCTGCAATCCCTTAGAGAAAATTTAGTGCTTGATGTTATTCTTATTTTTTTTTCATCTTACATCTTTGGGAAAGGGATGACAAATCAGATGTTTATAAAACTATTGTTAGAAAGAATTCTAACTTTTCAATCTAATAGATCTTGTCTCATATTTAAATATTCCATTTGATTTTTCATTTAAAACAATTATTCAGTATACATTGGATAAAATAAGATGTCTCATTAATCCACAAATGTAACAATTGATTTTCTTTTTAGGATGAAGGCCTGGCCCGCCAGTTGGTGGAGCTAGGCTACCGCGGGACTGGAGAGGTGGTGAAAAGGGAAGATTTTGAAGCAAGGAAGGCAGCTATAGAGATTGCAAGGTTGGCTGAAAGAACTCAGAAAAAGTAAGTGTCCATGTTCCAAATGGATTTTATATTATATTGTAGAGTCTCTGGAAAAATCCAATTTTGTTGGCAGTGTTTTAATTTAGAAACATTGGTTGGAGCAGGTAGAACTTGGAATATTCCAAGCGTTTGTTCTGCAGATCAGGAACTGGAGGAACTGTGATATTGCGATAAAGCCACATGAAACTGGGAGCTACAAATTTAAAAATATAAATACCAAAATATGGCCATCATACCAATAAAGTCCTGTTTACGCATAGCTCAGTATTATTGGCTTTACACATTTATATACTAAAAGTATGAGTGACCTTTGCCTTAGAGTTCTTTGTACTTTCGAGGCCTGTAAATCTTTGGCTTCATTTATGTTCTCACATTTTTGTAGACATTGATTCATTGAACTCTATTTAAACGATCACTGGCTTTTGTTAATATGACTCATATGTGGTTATATAAAATATGAATCTAATAAAGTATGTTAGGAAAGAGATGTACACCTAAAGTGAACCGTATCAAACTAAGACAATCTGAAAAAGACTTGACAAAGTAATTATCTATTTACTTTTAAAAAATGAATGCTAAAGTTTTAAATGTTGTTGAGAAAAATTACTTAGAAATTGGTATATTATTCTTAGATAACATTTAAAAAAATACCCAGTAATTATGAGTAGAAGTCTCCCATGTATTTATTATAAAAATAACATTTGGTAGTGGAATGTGAATTGGTTCTGGGAATGTGCAATTTTAATTGATTGTTCTAGTGGTTCTTGTATTTCAGAACCCTAGAATATTGTCATTTAATACAGTAACCTTCAGTAATATACTAGTTTTCTATTGCTGTCATAACACATTACCACAAATGTAGTCGCTGAACACGACACAAACGTATTTATTCATAGTTCTGTAGGTCAGAAATCAGAGTACAGTGGCTCAGCTGGATTCCCTGCTACATATATCACAAAGTTAAAATCCTGGTGTTGGCTGGACTGAGTTCTTTTCTGGACACTCTGTGAATGAGTCTGCTTCCACCCTCATTTAGGCCAAATTCATTTCTTTGTGATTATAGGACTGATGTCTCATTTCCCTGTCACCTGTCAATCTGGGGACTCCTCTTTGCTCCTGTAGGCTGCCCACATTCCTTCTCATGCTTTCCATGTGGCTGCCCGCCAGCAAGAATGGGTCAAGATCCTGCCAACCTTTAAATCTCTCTGACTTCTCCTTATGCAAGTCTTCCCTGACTCCAGCCACAGAAAAATCTCTCCTTCTGAGGGCTCATGTGATCACACTGGGTCCATCTAGATAATCTAGGATAATCTCCCTATTTTAAGGTCTATAACCTTCATTACATCTGCAAAGTCCCTTCTGTCATGTACTGTAACATACTAATAGGATTAGGCAAGGGTATCTTTGAAGGGGCCATTCTTCTTACCAAAGGTAAATTTATATAAAACTTCATTAGTTTATGCAACACAAGTATACTTGGCTTCTATTTGTAGAAAATTGAAATGATGCAAAATATATGTGTACATGTGATGTGTCATATAAAACATCAGGGGAGTCTTCTCTTTCTGTTTTTAATCAATAAATGTTTATCAGTCAGGAGCAGAAGTATAGAGATTTTTGTGAGATTTTATAAGGAATTAATGTATATTCATATTTTATTAGAGATGTATCCTATTTTATATCAGGAGGACTTGGTCATGTTTACAGTATAAATTCTATCCATGTACATGTTCATTTTGTGTTTGGCTCAAAATGAGTATTTATTCTATCGATAGTCTCTTTAACTGGCCAGAGCTGGAAGTCATCAGACTACTTAAGTGCCAGTCTTGGGAGACTAATCCCCACACAGAGCTGCTAAAATCGGAAAGCCTTTTCATCTGCGCATCTTCTCATCTGCCTTTGTAGTGGGATGGGCCCCATATGTTTCCTCTTTCCTTCCCTGCCAGGTCCATTGTAGTGTTATTGGCAGCAGGGCCAGCAGAGTGTGGACACCAAATATGTCCTGTGCCTATATTTGCTTGAGGATCACTTTGAAAATATGCATGAACATGTGACTGCCCGCCAACTGGTACCAACTTGGAAACACGTGATTCTACTATCAGATTATCTTAAATTCTCTAATGTGTGGGTGAGCAGCCCCAAGCAGATCACAATCCTCTTCACTAGCAATCATAGAGCACCCGTTTCAAGAAGTGCTGGCACCTAAGAGTATGTCACTTACTTAGAATAGTTTCATAGATAAAAAGGGTCTGGTTAAAGATATTGGGAGGGGGTATTTTGATAAGTATTTTGCCAGAAGAAGTCATAAAGTGAAAAAAATTATTTTGACCCTTTATTTAGTCATTCACTTCACAAATACTCATAGACAACCATACGCCATTAGGCACTATGCTAGGTGCTGGGGATACAATAGAACATAAGACTTAGTCCCTGACCTCAAGAAATTTGAGGGTTAGATAAATGAAAGACAGTTACGTTGCTGGTGGGAGTATACAATGGAAAATAGTTTGGCAATTCTTCAAATACTTAAACATAGAGTTACCATATGACCCAGTAATTCCACTCTTAGATGTATATCCAAGGGAATTGAAAACAGAGGTCCACTTAAAAACCAGTGTTCCTAGCAACGTTATTCATAGCGTTATTCATAGTAGCCATAAAGAAGCAACAACCCAAATGTCCACCAACTGATGAATGGATTAAAAAATGTGGTACATAGATAAAATGGAATATTATTTAGTCATAAAAAGGAGTGAAGTACTCTTACCTGCTACAACATGGGTAAACCTTGAAAACATTAGGCTTAGCAAAAGAAGGCAGACAAAAAGATTGTAAATTGTATAGTCCCATTTATATAAAATATTCGGAATAGGTAAATCCATAGGGACAGAAAGTAGATTTGTGGTGGCCAAGGGCTGGAAGGAAGAGTGAAAGAAGAATGATTGCTAATGGGTATGGAGATTCCTTCTGAGGTGATAGAATGTTCTGGAATTAGATATGGGTGATGACAGCACAACTTTGTGACTATACTAAGAGCCATTGAATTGTATACCTTAAAAGTTTGAATTTTATGGTATGTGAATTATATCTCAATTAAAAAAGGCAGTTACAACGGAAGATAACATATGCTATCATAGGTGTTGTGGCAACACCCTAAAGTAATACTAAGTCAAGATTTGAAGGATGTGGAGAACAGGGAAGGCTATTCTTAAGGCATGACTGCTAAATTTACCTTTAAAGGGTAAGTAGGAGCCAAGCAGGCAAACAAGGGTATGAAGATGGACACATTTACTTTGCCTCAATTCTATAAATTTTTCTTCTTCACAAATCATTCTCTCTACCTCTTTGTTTTAACTTGTGCCTATTCCCTTGCTAAGACTTTTTTCCCCCCTAAAGTTGTGCCAGCTAGAGGCCACTCATTTCCACATGTACTGGATTGGTGGTGGTGGCAATGGTGGTGGTAGGTGGGCTCTGCATTCTCCTAGCTTCTTCAAGCTTTGCTTCAAAGCCATCTCTGCTTCCTATCATGTAAACAGCATCTCTCATCTCTCTTACCCTGAGATTCATGCCAGCTGGGTTTAGTAGCCACAAGGCAGAGACTATAAAGTTTGGAAAGAAGGGATGGGATAAGTTTAGCTGGTGGTTACTGAGGTAGCTCCTATCATGAGTCCTGGAGAATTTCTGTTTGTAGTGAGAAGTTCAGTTGATTTCTATGGGTGATGGAGAGATAGACTTTGACTGCACAGAAGTTGAATATTGGGTTCTTGGGATCTAGTTAGTAGTTGTAACTGAGTCATCTCTCAGGTGGAACACTTTCCTGGATGAGCTTGTAAGACCATTGGCCTCTTCACTTTGGGTCAGCTTATCTTTGTAGGAGATGAATTAGCACTTCTTAAAACTGCTTCTGAGATAATGACCTTATTTTACTGAAACACAGAATCTGAAACATAGATGGAATAAATGGCAGCCCTGATGGAACTGATAATTATACTGCTTGGTTGTTGCTATCTTCTCAAGAGACTTTGTGATGAGCCTTTGGGAATTCTTGTAAAGTGAGCTTGACAGGAGTCTCAGATGCTGAATATATAGGGATCCCTGTGATCCTTTTTGCTGAAATGAAGAGGGTATCTGTGGTGATTAAGGAGAAGGCTCTTGTGTCCTTTTATCCTCTGGTACATCTGGGACTAAATTTTAAAAGTTGGACAAGTCCCCAGCCTTTTTTATTCTAGCCAATCTAGTCAGTTTATCAACTGTCAACTATTTCTGGTGTGATTGGAGTATTCTTCTTCAATTTGTTTTTAAAAATAGGAGGTGGAAGTATCTATTAATTGATAACATGCTCTTTTAATTTTATGAAGATGAAGTTGGATAAAAGGCCAAAATTTGTTTCATGTAAAATGACTTTACTCCATTCACTTTATGATCAAAAGTGAATACCATATGCTAGTGAATTAAATGAATTTCTGTAAGTTTAAAATGTTCTGCTAGATAAAATCTGGCTTCTGTGAAATGGTTTCAACTTTTTGGTTTGTTTCAAATATTTTATGTTTTAAAAGTTATTCTGATACATTTTATAGCTCTTAAACAAAAAATATGGAGTTGTGGCTTGTCACAGACTAGCTGCTCCAGGAAGCAGACAGTGAGGGTTAAGAGTGCAGAAGGTTTGATGGGGACATAACACCTGTGAAAGGAAAAGTGAGGAAACAGGACTAAGCAGGGTCAGAATCTTGATGCCAAAGTTTCAGAGACTCTCCCAGCACAGTGGAAAGCTCCAGGGTAAAGGCTGTCCATTAAAGAAGTCCCACATTGGGTGAAATGTTCAGGCCCTGGTACCTCTTCTGTGCCCAGTCATTGCCTGAGGGCTGCCCCCAAAAGTGTGATCTCAGCTTGAAACTGAGGCAGACCCTGGAAATGTTCACAGCTGGAGGCTGTCAGCTCAGCAACTCCTCACAGCCAGGCAGAGAGGCCTTTCTCCAAGGGGTATCTGAGTGATGTGTCCATATGCCTGCCACAGTTCGCCCCTTGTGACATACAGATCCATTTTGTGCATGCAGGGAGCAGTTCTTCCAGAGCACCAAGGGCCTTTCTCCTGGGCAGGATACTCAGAAGAGGAAAGTTAGTCCCCAACACTGCTGTTGGTCTGGAGGCCAGAGGTGGTTCTCATCATCTCCTTCTTCCATTAACCATCCTAAATCCTCTGCCTTCAGCTGTCACCTCTCTGAGTCTCAATCATAAGATGGTGGAGGCCCTGGTAATCCTACTGTCCTTAGGCTGGGGTTGTTGCATTTCTCATTCTCATTTAAAACTCTATAAGGGAGTACCAAGAGGTAGCTAGGTGGGCCGCTCGAGTTTGTCACTTGTTACTCTCTACCCCCATTCTGTAACAACAGTCCTATCTCTCTTGCTGATCAGCAGCAATTACTCTTCACAAGATAGTGTCTCTCTGTCTTGCCTGCTGTTCCCTGGGCACAAGACACTCAAAGTGCTCACGTGGCAGCCATAGTTTGTAGTTCAGTGAGACACTTGCTGTTTTCCCTGGTGAGAGTGTTCTAAAAGATGGCGCCCTATCCTTGAACAATATTGCCTCTAAGCTGGTGATTCAGCTGTGCCTTAAGTGGACCATTCCAACACTTTCAGGCTGACAGCTTCTGATGGGGCACTGTGTGATATGGCCGGAAGATCCCATGGTCATGAGCTCTCTCCCACACCTTTTTTGTTGTATAGCGGGTTCCCTGGTTGGGATGCTATGCTGTGTTGTATTCCATGCCTGTGGATCAGGCATTTTGTAAGTACCCAGATAGTGGGACCAACTAAGACCAAGGAGGCAGAAAAGGCACACTCATATCTGGAATAGGTAGATATTCCTGTGGGAATGAACTGTTGTCCCTTCTTGGTTTATAAAAAGGACCCAGTGTAGTCAGATTGAGTCCATTGTTCTCCTTGAGGAATAATGACCTACCAGGGGCTCAACATTGGTCTCTGTTGCTGGCAAATTGGACATGGAGAAGTAGAAGTAGCTAGACTGGCCTTGGTAAGTGGGAGTCTATTCTGTTGGGTCCTTGGATAACCTTCATCTGCTCTACATTGTTCATGTGTCCATCATGCTATTATTGAGAAGACTGCTGACAAGGCTGGCTGACATCGACTGGCTGAGCCCTTTTGTCTGTTTGGGTTGTTTAGTGCATCATTTTTGGTGGGTGTTATAAAAATCTTCACACTTGTACTCATTCCCCTATGTCCATCCACGTGACTCAGACATTCCTAGTCTCCACCTTTTTGCTTCACAGTTTCCTGCTCAGCCAGCCAGTCCATTCACCATTGCTTATGAGTCTCTTCTAATCTTTGGGACATTTCTTTTTCCTTATCCTTCTACACAAAGTGGGTGATCAGATGTGTCACCTGAAGTTCTGCCCATTTGGGAAAGTTTTTCTTCCCTACTGTAATTTAAGGCCATCCTTGAATTTTATGGGTTGAAATGTGTTCTCCAGCAAAGGTATGTTGAAATCCTAATGGCCAGTACCCTAGCATGTGACCTGATTTGGGAATAAGATCATTGCAGATATTTGGATCAACGATCCCTGGGTGGATCCATGGACACAGTGGACCTATTATAAACCAACCCTTGGCCAGGATTCCATGTGTTATCCTACCCTCCTATGCCTTCACTCTAATAGTGGGACCATGGTGTTGCTTTGGATCTCCAGATACCAATCTCAGCTATGACCCTGCACCCAATACTCTATCAACTATCTGGCTATTCTCCTTTCCTTAGTATCTACTCATTTAAGTAAATGGTTAAAGATCCCTTGGGGGAAGAACAGAGGGAATCATTGCCATGGATAATTGATATAGTGTTACAGGTCTATTCCTCTAGCACAGGGTAACTTCTTTAGTCAGCAGGTTCCTAGTCTGAGAACTGGATCAGGTAGAGATACTGGGCCAACACATCCTGACTTTCTATTGTGATGGCTGCCTTCAACCTCAGATAATTAACTTTGATTTCTTGTTGTGATACAGATTGAGTAGTACCTTTGTTGACCGCCTATCTATTTTGCCTCAAGGGATGTTGTGTTCAATAAACCAACTTCATGACTTTCAAGGTTAGGGTCCTTGACTCTGAGCTTGTTGGTCTTTATAATAATTACAAGTCCCTGGATTCTTGAGGTTTAGCTCCACTTCTGAGTCTGCAATATATGGTACTGGTAAATGCTCACTCTCAACTAGTTGGATATTGTAACATTACTGAGATTACACACTGAATTTTTCCTCCTTTCCTCCCTCCTTCCCTCTGCCTCTCTTTCACCCTTTTTTTCCTTCTCTTTCTCTCTCCCTCCCTCCCTTTCTGTCCAACAAGCAAGCAATTACAGATGGTGTTGATATTTCCAAGGAACATCATATTATCTGTATCTATCTATCTATCTGTCTGTCTGTCTACAGGTGTATCCATATTATTCTTTAGTTGAGTACTTATATGAACGTGCTCATAAGTGCAATTAATTCTGCCTCAGAGAGTAAATGGACCCATTGCTTAGATGAATTGATTATTTTTGTATTTGGCAAGTTGTTAACATTGCCACATTTATAGATCTTAGCCTATTTGAGCTTAAAATAAATCTAAAAATAGTCACAGAGAAAACTATGTAGACAAAATCCAATATTGATAACAGTTCAGCTAATGATTAATCAAAAGCAAATGAAATTCACATGTTTAAAAACGTTATAGTCCTTTTCTTCAGAATATTATTTAGATTTGTTTCTTTTGTGTTCTTAATTTAGCTCTTGATTTAAATTGTGTTGATTCATTCAATACTCATTCATAGTCCCTTTGTAGGCAAATTCAAGGATTTCTTCTCAGATTCACTTTGCTTGGTTGATGTCTACTGATGCCTTTAACAGCAATTTGGAATTATCCATTTCTTGAAATGTTCCCTTTGAATTTTATTACCTTTAACCTCCCATTTTCTTCTATTTGCTGTTGTCCACTATCTTTGCTGTATCTTCTTCCTTCTCACTAATTTGGATCTCTCCCAAAGGACAGTTCTTTGTTTTTTTTCACCCTTTTTAATACTCCACTATTTTCATATATCAACCACTTTTACGTTTCCAGTTTTCCTGTGTCAGATCTCCAATCCTGATTTCTTTCTTGGGTTTTTAACTCCATGTTTGTTTTAATACTGTGTTGTCAAACCAATACCAAAATAGTAAAATAAAGTCTCATTATTGTTCCCTTACAGATCCACTCCCCATAAAAAAATTCCATTTTTTAATGCCAGTAATACCATTTTTTAAAAAACTCTATAGGCGTTATATTTTACAATATCTTCAAAGTCTACTTGTGAGCAATTCTAAAAGGCAATTAACAGTGGATTTCTGTTGACTCCTTTGTTCACATTTGCTCCTACGTTCATACATTTTTCACTCTACTTACACGTTGCTAATCCAATTTTTCTTCAGATTGACTTTTATTGCGATGTCTTACCTGATTGCTCAATCTCAACTTTCTTCATTCTCTAATACCATGCTGCCTGATCATACATCTGTGAAACAGCTTTCAAAATGTCTCTTTCCTCCTGTCCCTTCCTCATTCCATTCCTTCCTCTTTCTATCAGCATCTAAATATGCATCTCTATAAAAGAATATGAGGTATGAATATGAGTTTACAAGGGAAATAGGAATATCTCATAGCAACAAGACTTTAAAAGGTAGAGAAGAAAAAGTAAAGGTGGAAGAAATGCAGTGAAGCTGAGGTTGAGCTTAGTGCCCAAAATGTATGCCAGATTTGGGAAGATAATGCAAAGAGGTAAATATTTACATTACATAATTCATTATGTCGACCTGGAGCAACAAAACCATTGACAAAAAGTGTAGATATTCCTGGTTCTGAGAGCTGTAGGGAAGGGAAAAATTTCTTCGACCCATTTAGGGTCCCTGGATGCATCTGAAAATTGAATTCACAAACACATTAGCAGGAGAAAAGGATAAAAATTTATTTAATATAAGTTTTACATGATACAGGATCCTTCAAGAGGAAATAAAGACCTAAAGAAACAGACCTGAGTATTTTATACTAGGTTTGATGAAAAGTGGACAGTTATCAAGGAATATAACAGGTTAAGGAGTATGAGGTAATTATAGTAAACTGGGGGAAACTTAGCAAGGCCTGTTTGTTAGGATTCTTCTTGGCATTTCTTTGTCCTCAGAGAAGTGATGATTGTTCAATATCTGCAAATCAATCAGTGTGATACACCACATTAACAAACTGAAGAATGAAAGCCATATGATCATCTCAATAGATGCAGAAAAAGCTTCTGATAAAATTCAACATCCATTTATGATAAAAACTCTCCAGAAAGTGGGCATAGAGGGAACCTACCTCAACATGGTAAAGGCCATATATGACAAGCTCACAGCTAACATCATACTTAATAGTGAAAAGCTGAAAGCATTTCCTCTAAGATTATGAACAAGACATGGTTGTCTACTCTCTCTCCACTTTTATTCAGCATAGTTTTGGGAGTCTTAGCCACAGCAATCAGAGAAGAAAAAGAAATAAAAGGAGTCCAAATTGGAAAAGAAGAGGAAGTAAAACTGTCACTGTTTGCAGATGACGTGATACTATACATAGAAAATCCTAAAGACTCTACCAGAAAACTACTAGAGCTCATCAATGAATTCAGTAAAATTGCAGGATGCAAAATTAATATACAGAAATCTGTTGCATTTCTATACACTAGCAATAAAAGTTCAGAAAGAGAAATTAAGGAAACAATCCTATTTACCATTGCATCAAAAAGAATAAAATACCTAGGAATAAACCTACCTCAGGAGGCAAAAGACCTGTCCTCTGAAACTATAAGATGCTAACGAAAGACATCAAAGATGATACAAAAAAATAGAAAGATACACCATGTTCTTGGATTGGAAGAATCAGTATTGTCAAAGTGATTATACTACCCAAGGCAATCTAGAGATTCAGCACAATCCCTATCAAACAGTCAATAGCATTTTTCACAAAACTAGAACCAAAAATTTTTAAATTTGTGTAGAAACACAAAAGACCCCAAATAGCTAAAGCAATCTTGAGGAAAAAAAAACAAAACAGAGCTGGAGGAATCAGGCTCCCTGACTTCAGACTATACTACATTGCTACAGTAATAAAAATAGTATGGTACTGGCACAAAAACAGAAATATAGATCAATGGAACAGGGTCAAAAGCCCAGAGATAAACCCACGCACCTATGGTCAATTAATCTATGACAAAGGAGGCAATGAAGAAAAAACAGTCTCTTCAATAAGTATGCTGGGAAAACTGGACAGCTACATGTAAAATAATGAAATTAGAACATTTTCTAACACCATACACACAAAAAAACTCAAAATGGATTAAAGACCTAACTGTAAGACTGAATACTATAAAATTCTTAGAGGAAAACATAGGCAGAACACCCTTTGACATAAATCACAGCAATATCTTTTTGGATTTGTCTCCTAGAGTAATGGAAAGAAAAACAAAAATAAACAAACTGGCCCTAACTAACCTTAAAAGCTTTTGCACAGCAAAGGAAATCATAAACAAACAAAAAAAGCCAGCCTACAGAGTGGGAGAAAATATTTGCAAACACTGTGACTGACAAGGGATTAATCTCCAAAATATACAAACAGCTCATACAGCTCAATATCAAAACCAAACAACCCAATCAAAACATGGGAAGAAGATCTAAAAAGACATTTATCCAAAGAAGACATACAGATGACCAGGAGGCACATGAAAAGATCACTAATTATTAGAGAAATGCAAATCAGAACTACAATGAGGTATCACCTCACACTGGTCAGAATGGCCAACATCAAAAAGTCTACAAATAATAAGTGCTGAAGAGGGTGTGGGGAAAAAGAAACCCTCCTACGTTGTTGGTGGGAATGTAAATTGGTACAGCCACTATGGAGAAAAGTATGGAGGTTCCTTAAAAAACTGAAAATAGAGCTACCATATAATCTTGCAGTTCCACTCCTGGGCATATATCCAGAGAAAAACATCATTCGAAAAGATACATATACCCCAATGTTTATAGCAGCACTATTTACAATAGCCAAGACATTGAAGCAACCTAAATGTCTGTGGACAGATGAATGGATAAAGAAGATGTGCTATATATATATATATATATATATATATATATATATATATATATATATATATTATATATATATATATTTTATATATATATATATATATATATACACACACACACACACACACACACACAGTGGAATATTACTCAGCCATAAAAAAAACAATGGAATAAAGCCATTTGTAGCAACATGGATAGACCTAGAGATTGTCATACTGAGTGAAGTAAGTCAGACAGAGAAAGAGAAATATCATATGATATCACTTATATTTTTGTGGAATCTAAAAAAAAGACGCAAATGAACTTATTTACAAAACAGAAATAAACTCACAGACATAGATAACAAACTGATGGTTGCCAAAGGTGGGGGAGAGGTAAATTAGGAGTTTGGGATTAACATATACACACTACTATATATAAAATAGATAACCAACAAGGACCTACGGTATAGCACAGGAAACTATACTCAATATCTTGTAATGACCTATAATGGAAGAGAATGTAAAAAAAAATTATATATTCATATATATATATCTGAATCACTTTGCTGTACACCTGAAACTTACACAACATTGTAAATCAACTATATTTCAATAAAAATTTAAAAAGAATACCAAGAACATTGAAGGTATTTGTTTCAGAAAGCAAAGCTGATGTCATGCTTCCCAGTCCCTTTTTAATTTAAGGACCTCAGAACACAGAGTTTATCTGATTGTGCTCTTCTTTCCATTGCATGCTATTTCCATGAGTCCTTACTAGGCTCCTCTTTAATGAAAAAATTTTAATGTTTTCCTTCTTTATCCCCCATTTTTCATTGCACTTCTCTTCCTCCTAATATACCTACCCTAGAATATTTAATTTATTTCCCTCGCTTTCTTCTTTTCATACATTTAAATGTATGTTTTCTAGAAAAATCATGTTTAAATTTTTGCAGAAATATGAATTGCACTATATATACTATATTTCTTATAATTTGTTAGTAGTTTATTTGGGGCAGTGGGATTTCAATGTAGGTATTCCTATCATTTGCAAATAATGATATCATATTGTTTCTTCCAATTATTTCGCTTAATTTGTTTTTCCTTTTTTAATTGTCCTTGTGAGGCACTCAAGTACATGGGTCAATGGGAATGTTGATAGTGGGCTTTCTTATATTGTTCCTGATTTTAAAGGGATGGTGTCTACTATTTCCCTGTTTATAGTGGTGTATGTGTGTGTGTGTGTGTGTCCGTGCACGTGTGTGTGTGTGCACACATGCGTGTGTTTGTATGTGTTTGACCTGGAAATTTCCCTTCTATATTCAGTTTACTGAGATAGACTATCATATGGGTTTTTTTTCCCCTTTATTAAAGTGGAGAAAGATACTTAAGGTTTTTCTAATACTGAACTATCCTTGCATTCCTGGTATAAACTTAAGTTGGTCAGGTTTCTTATTCATTTTTGGACTCAGATAATAGCAACTTATCTGGATTGTCTCTTGGATTTTTCTACCAATATTACCTGTTAATCACTTTATTTGGTATCACCTTAACAAACTAACTCTTCTCTTCAGGGCTTTACCTTCTAACCATCTCCCTATTTCATTCCCCTACCTCTCCCCTCTGGGGTAAAATCAATCTTTTATAAGCCCCATTTTAAGAGTCTAAGGATTTTTTAAAAACACACTTAATTAACATAGGTCTGGTCCTCATGGAACTAAGGAACAAGGCAGTCCCCAGCTGTTTCTAAATCCATAGTCCAGGCAAGGGACCTGTGCTTGGAATGGACAAAAAACCAGAGCAGAAAATCAGTGGTATCTGAGGGATGAAGGATAAATAGAATACTTTTTGGTTTTAACTGTACCAGGGGAACAGGGATGAGTAGAATGATAAGACTTCGGCAGAAAATGTTTATTTGAAGACAGGGGCTTGATTCTGTCATTAAGAAATCAAGATCTACTACCTGGGTAACTCATTGGCTAACGGAGCTAGTTAGAGGCATTTTTACTTTCTGCCTCGATTGTTTAATTGATAATGAAAATAGCTGACATTATTGAACACATAATAACATTCAGATATTTAGTACTAAAATGCTTTTTTTAGTATTTACTTATTAAAACCATTTCATGGATGATGAAATTGGGCACAGAGAAATCAAGAAACATGGCCAAAGTCCTTCAGTTGGTATGTAGCTGAAGATTTAAATCTAGGCCAGAGCCCACAGTGGTTTTCTAGTTTAAGAATTGATTACTAGAGATTTTTAAACATTTTCTAAGTATCATGCCTTAAGTGAGAAGTTTAATGAGTCTTAACCTGATTATTACAAGTTATTAGGTAAAAAATTTGAAAAAAGAAATGGAATGATTTAAGTAAATCTGTGGCAAGTAGCTTTTTGCTATCTTTATTAATTTGAATGAAGTTTTAAAACTAAATTCAAGCCCATGAAAGTGTTCATTTTTTATCAAGTCATTGAATAATTTACTATGTTAACGATCTATTAATTGCTTTAACCCCTGGTTACTGTATTTATTATAATAGGTTAACATTGAATGGTATTAAGATTGAAACTGGAGAACCTAAAAAATGCTTATGTTCTACACACACACACAGAACACACACACACGTATTCTCTCTTTCCCTTTTCTTCCTCTCCCTTTCTCTTTTAATGTGTTTAGAGTCACTACTGAGTGAAAATAAGTAAATGGAACAATAGCTATTTTCCACATTGCTATATGTTGCTCTCAAGTTTTTTAGCATATTCGATTAACTAGTTTGCTTAGTTGACAAATTATTTTTCTTTTTTGTTTTAGTTTTTATTTGATGAGAAAATTCTTTATAACCATCAAACCATATATTTGATCTGAGAAGGATAGCAAAACCTCACTACAATGGTCCTTTCATCTACTTAGAGTTAGAGATGTTCATTTCCAGTAATCAATGTATAATAAGGAGAGGTGTCAGGAGCAGGATAAACAGAGTTTCTTCCAGTTTCTCATGAGTCAGTTCAGTACCTCGTAAACGCCCTTGTTTTCCTCAAACATATTTTCAAGGGTAATTGCAAACATCCATTGAGAAAATAAAATATATATTTTATATATATATATATAAAACATTTCATATATATGAATTCAGATAATGATTTCTAAAATTTTATACTATGAATTTTATTAGCATCAGTATTAATTTTAGAGACAGGTAGTAAGCATTAAGTTCTTTCCAGTGTACAGAATCCTACTAGTAGAATTATCCCAATCAAGATGATTGTAAGTGATCTTTTTCAATTAAAATGTTGAAATAATTTCCAGATGTGAGCTAATTTCTTTACTTGACACAACTTATACATTTTAGAAAACATAGATTTTCTTTTAAACCAGAGGGGTTTTTTGTTTGTTTGTTTTTGCCATAACATTAAATGATTGTATGGCACATCTTTGAAACAAATTATCGTCATAAAGCTACTAGATTTTTAACACTAAAATTTAATTTCCCTATTTGTTGGGCTAATGTTATGACTTTTTTTTTTTTTTTTTTTTTGCGGTATGCGGGCCTCTCACTGTTGTGGCCTCTCCCGTTGCGGAGCACAGGCTCTGGACGTGCAGGCTCAGCGGCCATGGCTTACGGGCCCAGCCGCTCTGCGGCATGTGGGATCTTCCTGGACCGGGGCACGAACCCGTGTCCCCTGCATCGGCAGGCGGACTCTCAACCACTGCGCCACCAGGGAAGCCCTGTTATGACTTTTTAATTTTGGACTTTAGTTTATATATTATCTTTTTCTTTATATCTGTATGTTGAATGATATATCCATATATCATAGAACAAGAATATATACATATATATGTATTTAAAAACAAACTTTCATGGCAGTGAATAGTTTGACAGTATAGTGATCTGAGTGTATTTTGTGTATAATATAGTAATAATAGTTAGTAGTATTGTAGCTATCATTTGCTGATATGTGCCAGGCACCATAGATCATTTTATGTGTTTTAACTTATTTAATGTTCACAACCACCTTCGTGGATATAAGTATCTCCGTTTTACAGTGGAAAAACTCAGTACATAGAGTTTATATACAAGTTTAAACAACCATTAAGAGGCAGATGTAGGATGAAGCGCAAGCAGTCTGGTGTTAGAGCCTGGATTCTTAACTACTACACTCCTTGCCTCATGTAATGAAATATGTCATTAAATGCCATATCCTCAGTACATAGTCTCTCCCTTATATTCAGTACATTACGCTGTGTATTCTTAATCACGTATGTCTTATGACCAAGGTAATACTAAAGTGAAATTATAAGCACCAAGTACCACCTGATAATATTGGATTTGAAACAGAACTCACGAAATGCGAAGGTTTATCTTTATCAGAATCCAAGTAGCTTGTTTAATTCACTTTAAGTAGCAAATTGGGCAGTAGAGCTTTTTGATGACTAAACTTCATGTCCTTAATATGTTTACTTTAACACAATATTAAATCAGTTCTGAAAAGGTGCAGGTGTGTTTGGGTAGCTTTTCTCTCTTAGTAGTGAATTTGTAACATTAGCAAAAATGTTTTTGCACCTGGATTTGGACTGCGATAACAGACTTTCTCAGCCTAAGAATAAATTTGGACTCCTTAAATTTTTTTTTTCTATGACTGAAAAATAGTCTAAATCTAAATAATTTTGGAAAACCCTGCAGCAATAAATAAATAAAATTTGTTTACATAGGTGCAACAAAACATTTCCTTTTAATAGGAATTGTTTCTACTTGTAATAAGTTAATAATCTTCAAGCAAAAGGGGCTAGAGGCAGTAACTTGTTTGTGGAGTCCAAGGCTGTTACGCATAGGTTTAAAAGGATCCTGCTCTTTTGAATCCTTTTCCTCTTTTATTTCAATATTAACTGACAGTTTTGATTTGTTTCTTTTGTGAACATGAAGCTTGTTCCTGATATAGACTCTGCACTAGCTGTTCTTTTTGTTTGGAAAACTCTTCTGCCTGATTGATCATTATGTGGCCGGCTTCTTTATGTTATTCAGATCACAGTCCGTATCTCAATATCTCAATAGAGGTATCCCCAGACTGTCAATCTAATCTGGCCACAGTCATTTGCTTCAACATTGCTCTATTTTATTCTTCTCTGAGGTCAAAAACTTCACAGGTTGGACTTCCCTGGTGGCCCAGTGGGTAAGAATCCACCTGCCAATGCAGGGGACATGGGTTCGAACCGTAGTCCAGGAAGATCCCACATGCCACGGAGCAACTCAGCCTGTGCACCACAACTACTGAGCCTGCGCTCTAGAGCCCACGAGCCACAACTACTGAGCCCGTGTGCCACAACTACTGAAGCCTGCGTGCCTAGAGCCTATGCTCTGCAGCAAGGCAAGCCACCGCAATGAGAAGCCTGCGCACTGCAATGAAGAGTAGCCCCCTCTCGCTGCAACTAGGGAAAGCCTGAGTGCAGCAACGAAGACCCAATGCAGCCAAAAATAAATAAATAAAAATAAATTAAAAAAAACAAACTTCATAGGTTTTTGTTTGTATTGATTGATTGATATATGCAGTCTTTCTCCTCAGCAACATGTAAGCTCTGTATGAACAGGCGTTTTTCTTTTGCTCACCACTGGCTCACCAAAGTCAGCCTTAGTGCCTGATAGATAGTAGGTTCTCAACTACTAGTTGAATAAATGACTTTTTGATTCAGGACTTGAGAGTGCCAGGTACTGGATGTATTATGGACAAGGTAGCAGTAAAATGATTTGTCATTCAATTTGCAACACTAATGTTTATCCAGCATTGACAATGGAGTCCCAGAAATGGCACCCAAGAGCTTCACTCGAGTTCAGAAACTTAACACACGCACTTTGAACCTACATTATCAAAATAAATCACACTGCCAAAACCTATACCTCCATATATCTTTTAAAAACTTACATCTGGGCTTCCCTGGTGGTGTGGTGGTTGGGAGTCCACCTACTGATGCAGGGGACACGGGTTTGTGCCCCAGTCTGGAAAGATTCCGCATGCCGCGGAGCGGCTGGGCCCGTGAGCCATGGCCGCTGAGCCTGCCCGTCCGGAGCCTGTACTCCGCAACAGGAGAGGCCACAACAGTGAGAGGCCCGCGTACTGCAAAAAAAAAAAAAAAAAACCCCAAACTTACATCTATGTGCAATTAGGTACTTAGGCAAATTGCTCCTAATTTAGATTGTGAATCAATGGCAATGATTAACAAGTCAATGGTTAAGTAACAATTATATGTAATATATAATATATATAATATAAATTCTATATTTGTGGTATAAATACACATTACATAAGATTTACCATCCTAACCATTTTAAAGTGTACAATTCAGAAATGTATATTCACATTATTGTGCAGCCAATCTCCAGAACTTTTTGGTCTTGCAAAACTGAAACTCTATACCTGTTAAACAAAACTCCCTATGTTTCCCCTTCCCCCCAGCTCCTGGCAACCTATTTTCCGTCTCTGAATTTGACTACTCTTAAGATACCTCATGTAAGTGGAATCATGCTGTATTCTCTGTTTTATGACTTGTTTATTTCACTTAACATGATGTCCTGCAAGGTTCATCCATGTTGTAGCATGTGTCAGAATTTCCTTTGTCATTTTCTGAAGAGCATATTATTTTTTTTTCATTTTTGTCTTTTTTCAGCTTCTGAAAAAGTATTAACTATATCCTGGATATAGTTATTATATTTAGCCTTGACAATAATTATTATCAGCTCACATGCTTTTTTTTAAATTGGCTGATCAAAAACTGCAGAATTATTTGTGATATTTTTTATTGTACCTACCCATCAGGGTATGCCATGTCTTAACTGAAAAATAAAAAAGGTAAATCACACACAGGAAAGACCCAAGAGGAATAATTTTAAAGAGGCATAGGGATGTCGATATATTCAGCACACATTATTTAATGATCTTGTATATTTGCTTCCAGAATGTTAGTAGCATGGGTCCTGGGCATGTTCTCCTGGCAGAGGCAGGGATCTAAGGGAGAGAGACCCAGACTTGGAACCAGCACACTATCATTTCTATACCATCTTATTCACCAAAGCGAGTCCCAGGGCCAGTCCAGACTCACGGGATGGAAAAACAGACTCTGCCTCTTGATGGAAGAAGGTGCAAAATGATATTGCAAAGGGGTTAGTTGTAGGGAGAGGTATGAAAGATTGAGCCCATTTTTTAAATAATTTGATTCATTTCTATTATCACAAATTAACCAACATTCTGAATTCTGCATTCACTATCTTCTTGCTTTCCTTTTAATATAATTTTATATCTATATGTGTTCCTAAAAAGTAAATTTTTAATTTTAATTGTTTTGACTTTACAAAGGATGGTATTGCTAAATATCCTCTTTTGGGATTTAGTTTTTCACATAATATTTTATTACTAAGAATAATTCATGTTGTTGTGTGTTGCTATATTTTATTTATTTTTTGCCTTCTGTATAACATTCTGTTGATGGTATCAGCACTGAGTCTTAAACATCCTTGTTGATAGGAATTTGGGTTGCTTATAGGTCTTGCTGTTGTGAACATATCTCCTAATGCATGTTTCTCCTGGACATATCCCACACACTGGGATATATCAGTTGTAGAGTATGTGAATGTTTAATTTTACTTCCAAAGTAGTTGAGCCAATTTGCCTTCCTACTACCAATTAATAAAATATCTTTTGGCTCTCCATCCCACCCAATACTTGTATGGTCAGAATTTTGTTTTATTTTTGTCACTAGAATTTTTTTTTTTTTTTTTTTGCGGTATGCGGGCCTCTCACTGCTGTGGCCTCTCCCGTTGCGGAGCACAGGCTCCGGACGCGCAGGCTCAGCGGCCATGGCTCACGGGCCCAGCCGCTCCGCGGCATGTGGCATCTTCCCGGATCGGGGCATGAACCCGTGTCCCCTGCATCGGCAGGCGGACTCCCAACCACTGCGCCACCAGGGAAGCCCACTAGAATGTTTTTAAAGTGACTTCTCAATGTAGTTTTGTGTTCCCTAATCACGAAAGAAATTGAATTGAAAATACCAATATGTTTATCGGCCATATAGGTTTCTCTTTTGAGCTTTTCTTATTTTCTTGCAGGAATATTTTATTTATACTTGTTTCAGGATTGTATACTTCAAGTAGTTCCTTCTAGTCTGTAATTTGTCTTCTCCCTTAGTTTAAGGTGTCTTTTGATAGTCAGAATGTGAAATTAATTTGGGTGTGAGGTTATGAAGAGTCATGGAGTGAGTTATACATTTTCATTGTCACACACAAAACAGAGATGCATATTGTCCTCTCTTCCATACATTACTTAGATTGTGTGCTGCTGTTTAAGAGAATAGTTAAGAATGGCAGGCACCCAGAAGAGGCTCTGAAAATATGGAACAAATTGGGAAGAAAATTCCCTATTTAAAAAATTAATTTCTAAAATGAAAACATTGCCTTTACTGTTTTTCTTCAAATCATTGTAATGCTTTTCTTTTTACGTCTTTCAGTTTTAGCATTCCTAAACAATAAAGTGGTCAAGTGATGTCTTAAAAATATGAACAACTGATAAATATATGTGTTAGGGAACTGTATAATTCTGGCTTAACATGTTTGTGAAGTGAGAATTTGTACATAGTTCGGTAGCTTCATGAAGGTAAACAGAAAAAACATGAGAACTATTAGCTGGTTTCAAATATAGTTATTTATAATAGTTCAAGATAAAAAATTAGAGTTACTGGCAATTCTTAACACCCTGTGAAATGTATCCCTTGATAAATACATTTAAACATTTAAAGCAATATGCGTCTGAAAATGCTTAATGTATATCATTAAAAGATAGAGTCTAGATTAAAGTTATGAAACTCAAATCAGATTTAAAATGTGCTGGCCTCACCAGTTTTACAAATTTATTGACAAATTCATCTGTAAATTTTAACCTTTTAGTTTCTGGTGTTGTTATTACTTGTTTACATGTTACTCCTATAAAATCTGTCAGAATATGTCATCTTAACTTAGAAGAAAATGGATTTCTACATACATGTGAAGAAAACATATTTCTTAAATGTCATCAAGATGTAAATGTTGATGGTTATTTCATGGATTGTGTGAATTTTGATTTTGTTTTCACAGCTTTTCTATTTTAGCTTTGATAGAAGGTAGAAAAATGTGCTGAAGCTGTGCACTTCTAAATTTGGTCCTTACTGACAGGGAGGAATTATTTGAAGCACCCAAAATCTGATCAGAGCCTTGGAGGAAGGTACCACAAGATGATAGTGTACATGATTACAAAGCAAGGAGGATTAGAAAGAGCAATATATTTTTGGAAAAAAGGGCAAGCACACCACTTGGAATGTTTTATCAAGAGAGGGATACAGAAGTGAAAAGTAATCCTTTTGCTTTATTTGGCATTATTGCTGTGTTCGATTTTGGTCTTTGCATTTGGCAAAGTACATGGAGACTCTGGAGAAGGTCCAGCGAAGATCAGCAAAAGTGATGTAAGGAACGGGGACTAGCTCCTAAGAGAGGGCTCAGTGCGATCAGGACTGTTTAACTTGGAGAAGGGAAGACTAAGGGGTGATTTAACTGTCTTCAAGTATTTGAAAGGTTATTATATGGAAGATGCAGAACAGATGTTCTTTACTTCCACAGGAGACCAAATAAAAGGAAATAGTTTTAAACTGTAGCCAGAGAAAAAGTTCAGTTGATCATAAGGATGGACATAACTATGAAGAAGGGATTAAACATTGAAACAGGTAACCAAGGAATATAGGGAAATTCAATCCTTAGAGATCTTTAAAACTAGGAATAGACAGCCATCTGCCTAGGACGGTTTAAGTGTCTTCCACCTCAGTGCAGAGAGCTACCCAGTTTCTCTGTTTGAAACTCTTCCCACTTTGAGATTCTATGCATGTTGTTTCTACTCTTTCAGAGTTACCTGGAAGATAGTCAGTTACTAGTATCTATCCCAGGATAGAAGCTAGAATTCAGCAAAGGCAGAGATCAAAGGGCTACCCGGTGTTCCCCTGAGTATCTCTGATCTCCTTCTAACTACATAGATATTAGTGACTGGACCAGAGAGGAGAAAGTATTTCTTACCTGTTCATTTGTAGAACTATAGTATATATGTTCTTTCTTCCCGGAGCTTTCTGGTAATGCAATGGTAATTCAGGGATTATGCTAGCTACTGTGATATGGAAGGGCAGGCATTGCACTAAATTATCTCAATCACAGGCAGGTGGTGTGTTTCTCCTTTCACATATAAGGAAACCAAGACTTCGAGAATTTAGTCATTAGCTTAAGGTCCTTCTATGAGTTAGTGACAAAGGCAGAATTCTTGTTCGAACTTCTTGTTTGTCTCTGTTCTAATGAGAGGTTATACACATTTAGATGTGTTCTTCATTAATAATGCCAGCTTCTGTTATTATTAAGAACAGAATGTGGGTACAAAAGTAATAATCATCATTAGACTATAAGGAAATAGGTGTTGAATGAATGATGACCCAGACTTAGATTTGAAGCAAAATTTGTGATGTTTTGTGATATACATCATAATTAAATTGCTCCCCTTCACTAAAGCAGCACTTTATGTAACCAAAGATGATTATTTACTTTGGCTATTTGATCTATAGTTAGGACAATTGAATAGTGGCCTCATGAATCATAAAAACTTTACAATTCAAATAAGCTTTGAAGTTTGAGCATCTATACTTCCTAAAGACATGAGTGACATGGGATATTGCAAACTTCCACAATTAAGTTAAACACAAAATGATAATATAACTATTTTAGAGGAAATTTAAATGAATCAAATGGTATATGTTTAATTTGATGTTTGATTCACTGATTCTTAATGGTCCTCAGTCAATACCTCATTTAACTTTATCACTGCCTAAAGTTTGTTTAGAGTTAACTTAATCTGACTCTTTGTATTTCTAGTAAAAATACTTCTGGGAAAATCTAAATAGATAAAAGGGATATAAACAATCTATTTTTTAAATTAAAAGATTAGCAATTAACATACTACAGTATTTATCTTGTTTTTAGAAAAATAATACCTTTCTCATTAATCTATCCAACGATAAACTTTAAAGAACCTGCGGCTATGTATTATGAAGTCTTAATTTGTTAGGGTAGTAGAAATGTGAAGTCTTTCACCCTGTTTCGTTACTGTTTCATTGCTGTGATTCTTGGGAAGCTTATCGGGCAAATAATGTTAAGAGCACTTGAATATTATTTTCTAGGATAAGATTTCTCTCTGCCCAATTTCTCTTTTGTATTCCATAATTTAGATTTCTTTTACTTTGTAGTAAAGAGAAAGAAAGATAATAAATAACATTTATTGAACACTTCAAGTCAGTGCCACAGAGGGCACCATCTATGGTACAGTCTATGCAGTGGTTTCTTTTTTGTATGACAGGTAATCATCTAAATGCTCTGAAGGTATTATCTCATCTAATCCTGATACTCATCCTATGAATGGGACTTTGATTAGGCTCCTCTTATGGAATAAGAAACAGAGTATGTTGTATGTAGACTACAGTCACAAAGAGGTTAGCTAATGAATCAGGTCACCCAGCTAGTAAGTGGAAGAGTAAGGATTCATACTCCGGCAATCTAGTGACCATGCTTTTGGCCTCATACCGTGCTGCCTGTCTTTTTGAGATCACCTTGCCTATGGAAAATCTCATAACTGTCATTTCAATAATCCAAGCTTTCTGTACCTTATTTCTAATTAATAGTTTGAATCAACATAGTGTTTTTATTTTTTTGCTTATTAAACACTAACATAGAACCGTTACAATTCAAATAATTATTTGTTTCTTCTAAGCTATGACCAAAATGAATGCGTTTTGCATGACACATTTTAGGATAAAAGTTAAGCATGAAAAAGCTCTTTTTGTTTTGTTAAGGAACTTATAGTTCAGAGAGATTAACACATAAATTCAACTAAATATATTGCTTGAAGCAGAATGTGCTAACTGGTATAAGAGAAGTATAAACAACATATTCCAGAAGCACAGAGGAGGGACAGATTCATTCTCACTTGGCAAGTGTAGTGCCATGGAGCTTGCTATAGGGAGAGAGAGCTAAAGGATATGTATTAAGTAGGGTAACTACAAGACGTGGGCACATACGATGTGCAGTGAGGGAAAGAGAGACATTCTTTCCAGCAGCTTATGCCCATTGAGGACTGTAGGGAATGCAGCAATGTGTAGATATATCTCTCAATTATTTGCTGGATTATGAACATCAGAAATGGCACTTTGACACACACACATATCCATCCATCTGGCTATTCACTCTTTTATCAAATCTCTGGTTAAAGTAATATCAGTTAATTGGGATGGTGATTGTCTTCCTTAATAAGTATGCAGTTTTTTAAAAATTATTTATTTATTTATTTATTTTTGGCTGCGTTGGGTCTTCGTTGCTGCGCGTGGGCCTTCTCTAGTTGCAGTGAGCAGGGGCTACTCTTCCTTGCAGTGCACGGGCTTCTCATTGCGGTGGCTTCTCTTGTTGCGGAGCACGGACTCTAGGCACGTGGGCTTCAGTAGTTGTGGCTCGTGGGCTCAGTAATTGTGGCTCGCGGGCTCTAGAGTGCAGACGCAGTGGCCATGGCTCACGGACCCAGTTGCTGTGGGATGTGGGATCCCACAGCGGCATGTGGGATCTTCCCAGACCAGGGCTCGAACCCGTGTCCCCTGCATTGGCAGGCAGATTCTTAACCAGTGCGCCACCAGGGAAGTCCCAGGTATGCATTTTTTCAACCTCAAGAAGATTTAAAATGAGTGTAAAGGTGTTTAAGACTCAAAATTTTAGAGCATTAATATCTCTGTGTTAAGGAAGAATCTTCATAATTAACATTGTGTTTGCTTCAAATGAGCAGATCTCAAGCTTTTAAAATGATAACCTGGTAGCTTCAAATTAAAATGTGTAATTGACTAAGTAGTTTCAACTTGTGGTTTTATGTATAAATATTTCTAAATTTATATGTTGTATTAGAACATTTAAGAGAACTTAAGATTACCCTTTTTATATGTTTAATTTACTAAATATATAAAAAATACTTAAATGCTTTGGAAAGCTTTTTTTCCAGGAAGATAATTGAAGTATTTAAAAAGGAAATTGAGTATATTGAATTTATGAATGCACTTTAATATGTTTGAATGTATTTAATTTTATAAATGGAACAAAATGTCAATCAAACACTGCTTAAACAGACCCTTAAAAATTTCTAGGCTTATAAGGAAGATTTATCAGCAGAGTTTAAAAGGCTAGAAAAGATGTTACATTTGTATCCCAAAGCTGCCTGTGTGATAACATCAATTATAGGGGTAAAAGTCTAATTGGAATGGTTTTAAGAGAGAATGGGAGGAGTGGAATTGGACAGCAACCGTAGACCCAAGTATAGACCCAGACATTAGTGTCATTACTTAGGTGTTGACTGTGGTGCTGGCCACAGCTTTGAAGTCTTACCCTTAAATGATTGTACAAGCAGCAGTCTTCCTGAGAGGGACCAGAGTGGGGAAAGATGACAAGACTGTGCATGAGCTCACCTGTGACACCTCCCAAGGTGAGATTCAGGAGCTGGGGCTGCTTGCAGCTATGCAGACAGGGGCTAACACCTGCAAATGTGGCTTATTACCTTTAGTAAAACCCTGTTTGTAATATACAGACTTCTGAGTCTGAAACTCACTCTACAAGAGTAAAAAAGAGGAAGAAAAGTCTGGGACAATGAAGGCACCAAGAAACTGGAGGAACTGTGGAGAGTGGTGGATGCCTTAGATTTCTGGATGAAAGGAACAGAAGCCCATTTTATGGCTGGGTCTCATAAGGCAGCAGAACCCAGGAACTAAAAAGTCAGGAATGAAGTTTTCTTTCTCTGCCTCTCCAGTGTCTCATGGTCACTCACTTCGGCTTTTGTCTGCCTATCTGTGTCATTCTTTTCTGTCTTTAGCTACAATCCTGCTTCTCTATTTCTGTGTTTATGACAAAAAATGATGGATGCAGCCTTATATATCTTTCTGTTCAAGCAATCAGAAACTCATAAAAGTCATGAGTCACAACTGCAGATTTCTAGGAGCAAAAAGTGTGATTGACCCAGGTCCAGTCACTTCTGGCTAAGGGAGCAAAGTCTATGGTCCGTTGTCCTCTTAACGAGCATGAATATCTTCTCTGAAAAGCAGACCCAGTCATTGTCTTGGAGTGGGGTGTGAAGGCCATGCAGGAAATGGATGGGCATTTCTGGTGTACTGGGATATGTCTGGAAAACGCAGCTAGAGAAGAATATTATTCCAAATCTAATTTTTTAATAGAAACCAGTTCAAAACTTTATCCATGATAATCAAAGGATTTTTACATAGTTCTAAAGTGGTTTTGCATCAAGTTTAAGGAATAAAATGAAGCATAGTAAATAGGTCAGTGATGTTCAATTTTTTTTGTTTTTTGTTTTTCCTTCAGCAGAATCTTTTTGCAAATGAAATCTCATGTGCAACTGCACAAGATAGAACAGATGTGGGTGGAGTGCTGTGGCAGAAGTATTGTCAAGGGGTATGGAACCCTCGCTGCCCCATTCTCTGAAATATATGTTACATCCTAATAGGTTCCATCTTCTACTTCTATTTCTAGCCCTTTTTCCACATCCAGCATCCACATGAAATTACCCTTGGTGTACTGTAGAGGAATTTCATCTTTCTTGACATATTTATTTTAATTTTACTTTTCATTTTCACATGTGCATTCTATGTGAATAGTTTCATATACATTTATGTTAGGGACCTTGAAGGGACTGTTGAACTTTTTGATTCACAAGGGTGACCCTACCAACCCAGACCCCTGGCTGGAACACAGATGTGCTGAAGCCATAGTTGTATTGAATGAATATAGATAAATTAATAAAATTATAAAGAGAGGGACCGTGTCACACTGTAAAAACCATTCACCTAACAAAAGTCTAGTAGTTGTGCAATAAATATTCGCTTAATTAAGTCAACTTAAAAATAAAAATAGAACCTCTATCTAGTGTTCCTTGGTAGTATTACAATTGTGGCTGTGATAACATATCTAGTGGAAATTTGCCAGTCTTTCTGGATTAACTAAGGTGCAGTTCAGGCCTAAAAAAATGACTTAGGAGGCTTAAAAGTTGTTACTAATTTTCCATTTCTGAGTTTTTTCCCCAAATAATTCTATACTGTAAAGGAGGTCAAATAAAAAAATACTCTTTCAAACATTTACCACTTGCATAAAAATTACTGCCACTTGTATAGTGGATTATTAATTTGTGTATAATCCTACCTCAAC